>NC_071390.1:57062474-57722412 GCF_022682495.2 Desmodus rotundus | reverse complement strand
AGCTGGGGTGGTTGTTGCTGGGGATGGTGTGGTGACTGCTGACACTGGCGAAGTCCCCAAACCAAGGCCCTCTCCTTGTGCCTCAGTGAGGTGAGAACAGCCTCAGAAGCCAGCCCACCTGGGTCGAACCCCCTGCTCTGCCTCGGACTATCTGGGGGCCTTTGGGAAAATTAAATGTCTCTAGGCCTCAGTTTTCTCCTCTGTAAGATGAAGATAATAAAAACCTTCCCCATGGGAAGTTGTGAGGATAAATGAGTTATTTTATACAAAATGCTTAACAGGGAGCCTGACACCTCATACGCACCCTGGCACTGCCGTATGCTGTTGTGACTATGTTAATGACCCTCATTATTATTATGCCTCAGCTCAGCTAGTTTGAGGTGTTCCAGAGGTGCTTCGGGGCTGTGGGGGTTATCAGAGGGGGCTCTGGTCCTTCATCCCACCCTCATCCCACAGAGGGGGACTACCATAGGCATGGGCTGCAGGGAGGTCATGTGACCAGGCTGCGCTTTCTCAGGCGCCTTAGGGTGGGGGCAGGGGCAGGCTCTGTTGACTTCATGTCACCCAGGTTGGCTGGAAGGGCGGCCAGGCAGGGACTGGGTCCTGGATGCTCTGCTTGGCGCACGTGGGTGCTCCAGGAGGAGGGGTGGTGGGCATGGCTGGAAGGTGCCCAGTGCCACCTGTGGGCTGTCAGCTCCCCTCTGGCCAGGCAGAGGGATGGGCTTGCCAAGTGCTCACCCTGGCACAGACAAGTGAGAGCAGCTGCAGGGGAGATGGAGGGCGGGGTGCAGGGCGTGGGGGCACACAGGACAGTCACTTGTACATCCTTCCTGCTGCCCCAGACTAGCAGGAAAGAGTCCCAGAGGACCAGTTTCACATCCTCACTGCCAGTTCTCCTTTTAAATGGACCACAGCTGGTGACTCGGGGCTCCTGTGTCCCCATACTTATTGGACCTCCCAGGAATCTTGCCGTATCAGTTGGCCTCACCTTCTTAATCCTCTGCCCATGGGCCTTGAGGGACGGGGATATTGGCAGAGCCTGGGAGCTAGGACCTATCCCTGGTTCTTGAACTACCTGCAAGGCTTAGTGGATGGAGACTTGGAGGGAGCACTTGCATCCTTGCACTGAATAGTGTCACCTTCTCCGGCAGCCTTCTCTGATTTCACCTGTCCTCAATCTCAAAAGGATTGCCCTCCTCTGAACACTGGAAGGACTCCATTCACTCACTCACTTATTAATAACCCCTGCCCATGGCCTCCTGTAGGCCACACTCCTGACCTGAACCTCTCACGTGGGTTGTTTTTCTCTTGGAGTAGCTCGGGGCAGTTCTGTAGGCCCCATGGAAAGTTCTGATGGGGTCATTTTCTGCTCCCCTCAACCTCACAGGACATGAGAGTGCAGGGTAGCTAAGTCTTCTTGAAGTGTTCTCAGACCTCACTTCTGCCCTGTCGTACCTGTGTCCTGGGAACATTGCACAATTCCACCTGGGCATCTGTGAAATGGGCTCACCACCTTGTGGGGTGTTTGTGTGCAGTGGGTGGGCAGAGCAGCTGATTTCACTGCTTGGTGGCCAACATCACTCAGTAAGTGGCAGCTCTCTTGTTAATACAGCAATACTTGTCAGGTTGCGGGGTCCCTGAGCCTCATCTGCCCTCCTTGTACAGTGAGAACCTGGAGCTTGGCTTTGCGGGGTTTGTGTGACTTAGATGAGAATCAGCCTGAGATACCATGGCACTGAAGCCTCCCCTTTCCTTTCCCTGTCCCATCCCAGCCAGGCAGCTTACCCATACACACAGGTGCACACACACCGGCACACACACCTACACACCTGGGGCTTCCCAGCCACCGTGCCTTTGCTCGTGCCACCCCTCCGGACTGCAGTGCCTTTCCCTAATCTTTTCAGCAAGGGAAGGTTTATGGGCTTCTGGGGTGTGTGTGAGCCAGGGGGCTGCTGTGGCCCCTGCCCTTGTCTGCCAGGGGTTCTCTGAAGTATACTTGTGATGGCAGTGGTTAGAGAAACCACTCACAGCATCTGGGGTGCCCCCTTCCCGGGATGGGGCTGGAGCCTGCACCAAGCCCCTCCTGTATCTTGTGGCTTTGTCTGGAGCAGGAGGTGGCCCAGTCTCCTCTGGGTTTGAAAACTTGGTACCACCAACCTGCCCTGCCTGTAAGAGCTGGGCTTCCTTTCCCTCAGGTTCCCCCATTCTAAGGTTTAGGCTGCAGAGAAATCAGGGTACAGATACAGGGCAGGGGCTCCCATGGTGTGGGAGACCAGAGAAATGAGACCTCCCTCATACATGGCCTGTGAAGCAGCTCCCTCTCATACCCACTTTCTCTCTATTCATCTCTCCCTGCCTTCCTTTCTTCTCACTTTTCTTTTGCAACAAAGTAACACAGAGAGGTTAAGTATCTTGCCCATGGTTCCATAGCTGGTTAATATCAGGCATTTCCCACCACCCCTCTCTGCCCACAGGGACAGATCCATCCACCAGGACATGCTGCGCCTGCTGTGCTCTGGTCCAGGCAGAAACCAGGCTGCAGGAGAAAGTGCACCCCTTGCTTTCATCCCCGCCTTGCATCCTGGTGTGTTCCTGGCTTTGGCTAGGGAGGGAGGCTTTGTGCAGGAGCAGTGTGTCTCTCATTTCACAGGTTGGGGTAATGGTGAGGAGGGGGCTGTCCCCAAGGCATGATGACAAGGGGTAAAAGCTGATAGGAACCCAAGCTCCTCCGCTTCTTGCTTGGGAACATGAGGCTCAAACAGAGCTGTGTGTCCCCTCCTCCCACAGGCCTTCGGAGCTCTCCCCAGCCATCAGTCACTGTGTTCCCAAGAGAAACTCACACAACCGGCTTAGTATTTGGTGTTTCTTTTTTGACTATGATCTTGGGGCAGGGTCGGGGTGGGGCCAGGAAGTCCACAAAATCACTAGCACAGTGCCTGGCACATCTTGAGTGCTCAGCAGATGTGAGCTAGTGCTGCTGCTTCGATACTGTAGCCCCAGTGTCTGCCGTGGCACCTGCTGCAGAGCTGGGGCCATCGTGTGGAGAAGGTATTAACAGAGCAGCAGCTCTCTTGACAGCTCACGCTCTTGGGGAGCATGGGCCGTGTTCCAGACACTGCTCTGAGCACTTTATACGTATTGACTCATCTGATCCTCACAACAGCCCTCTGTGCACTATTACCCCCACTGCACAGAGGAAGAAACTGAGGCACAGAGAGGGTAAGTGACTTGACCAGGGTCACACAGCTCAGATATAATCCCCAGCAGTCTTGCTTCAGAGGCCGTGCTATCGTAAATATTGAATATGTAAGAAAGGAAGGAAAAAATGAACAAGGCCCAAGTGGGATGTGGGGAAGGAAAGGAAGGCAGGGAGCTGACACTGGCTGAGTACTCTGAGTGCCAGGGACCATGCTAAGTCCTTGCACATCATCGATGTTCTCAGAGACATCAAGGAATTCCCCCAGGGTCACATAGGACCCAAGGGCACCGCAGGGATTTAAGCCCAATGAGCCTGGCTGATTCCACCTACTCAGCCCTCTGGGAGCCAGGTCAGTAGCCAGCACAGTTCAGCCAGGGTTCCCTGGAGACCCCTGGCAGGCCTCAGGGCAGAGGAGCTGGCTAAAACCTCCAGGTCTGCATAGTTGAGTGGGAGGCAAGACAGGGAGTCGCTGGCTGAGGTAAGTCAATGCCAAGGTGTATGGCTCTAGCTAGCCACCGAGGAGTAGTTTAGAGGAGGGAGCATAGCCAGGTGGGTAATCTTTTTTTTTTTTTTTAATTTTTATTGTTATTCAATTACAGATGTATGCCTTTTCTCCCCATCCTTCCACCCCACCCCAGGTGAGCCCACCTCCCTCCCCCACCTCCACCCTCCCCCTTGGTTTTGTCCATGTGTCCTTTATAGTAGTTCCTGTAATCCCCTCTTCCCACTGTCCCTGGCCGCCCCCCCCCCCCCCCCCCGGCTCTGGCTATTCTTAGATTGTTCTTAACTTCAATGTCTCTGGTTATATTTTGTTTGGTTTTTTCTTCTATTGATTATGTTCCAGTTAAAGGTGAGATCATATGGTATTTGTCCCTCAGCCAGGTGGGTAATCTTGAACAAACCCCTTGCCCTCGCTCCATCTCAGTTTCCCCTTCTGTGCAGTGGGCCCTGCAACATGCATTTCGTCTGTCCCTCGGAGTTGCTGTGTGGATCTCATGATCTAACAGAGCTGGGAATGACTTGCAGGCCAAGCTGAACAAAAGTATGTATCCTGAGGGATAAATAGATTGTTATTTATGAAGAACATCTAAAGGCTTGCCTCCCAGAGTGTGGTCCATGGGTCAGCAGCTACATCACCAGGAGCTTATCAGAAATGCAGATCCCTGGGCCCCACCCCAGACCTGCCGAATCAGAATCAGCACTTCCACAAGCTCCCAGGTGACTCGTGGGCATACTAAAATTTGGGAAACTTTGGTCTAAGGGCTATCCGGGCTTCTACTTCTCCACTCCTGAGGCTCCCTCTTGGACCTTCTTTCCATAGCCCAAAGGGGTTCTTGGCTGGAAATTGCCATCTCTCTGGAAGAAACACTCCAGCCTAGCAGGACCTCTGCCCTGCTTAGCTGCTTAGGAGCTGTGAGAACATCAGATGAAAACCAGGATCAAGCATGGCTCTGACAGCCTCTGTTGCTGTGGCAGCCCCTGCTGAGGCCCCACCCCATTTGTTTGGGAGTGAGGCTCCTACTGGAGTCAGCAAGGCCAACCGGACCTGTAACAGGGGCAGGAGAGAGGGGCACCCTCCCTCAGCCAGGGTGCAGAGGCTGGGGATTCCCTCTGAGCAAGTAAGGGCATTTGTGCCCAGACAGTTTCCATCTTTATGCAGGAAGGCAAAGGGCTGAAACTACAGCTGGACTGTTTCAAATTAGACATAAGAAGGAACTTCCTAAGTGATCGAGAACAAGCCAGCAAAGGATGCTGCGGGCCCCACTACCTTAAACGTGTGGCCCTGCTGGGTGAAGTCAAGAGACAGCTGAAAGGGATTCCCAGAGGTTCTCTGTCCAGCCTCTGCCCGGAGGCCATGTAGACCTAGAGAGGCAGAGTGATTTGTCTAAGGCCACACAGAAAACTAGTGACAGCTGGCTCGTGACTCCCAAGGCCTTGGTTCTTTCTTCATTGCAGGCCTCCTTAAAGGCTGGGGATTGACTTTGATGACCTTCATAGTGCCCCTCCAGCCCTGCTTTGAAACGACCTGAAGGGCTTTGGGCATGTGGATGTGGGGAGGGAGGGCTGGCTTTGTGAGCCTAGTAGCCCCCAGGAGTCTCACTCTGTCCTGGCCCGAATGGTGCCCAAGACCACTGGGAACACCCCTGGAGCAGGGGGTTTTGGAGGCAGATGTAGTGAGTAAGAGAAAGGGCTCCTGGACCCAGAGGGGTCCAAGGAGAGGGAACAAGTAGAGAAAGGTCTGAGGGGGCTGACCTTGGTCTAGAGGTGGGGGCCCACCATGTGTGTCCTTGGTCAGGTCCATGCAATCCCTGCTTTTCCCTCTGTAATATGGAAGAGAGGGTCACTAGATCAGTGATTCTCTCCTGGGACTTCACATTAGACTCAACTAGGGAATTTTTTTTTTCTTAGCTTGGTGCTAGAAATTCTGGTTCAGTAGATCCAAGGTAAGCCTGGCCGTGAGCATTTTTTTTTAGCTTTCCTGGTGATTCTCATACACCCTTGTCCATGTCTGAAGGGTGTGGAGCTCCGGCAGGTGTAGAGAGAGCCTCTGCAGGTGAGCAAACCATCATTGTCCTTCTGAAGGCCTGGGGATGCAAGGTTATAAGTTCCGTAGGACTCGAAAGCCAATATTCCGGGGCATCCCACTCCTGACACTGTTCAATGTTCAACCCCCCATTCTTAGATCCTGTGATTACAAAGTTTTATTTTTATGAGAAACTAGGTTCTTCACACTGGACTGTTCTGACAGTTGGTTGCTCTGAGTTTTTTGAGTCTGAGGTTCTGTAACCATTCCATATCTAAATTCTGATTTTGAACTCTTCCACATATTTCTGTTTCGATGTGCTTTATTCTTTGAAATGATGATTCTCCACGTCTATGATTCTAACATATTACTATTATGGATTTTAGAGATTCTACTAATCTAAGCCATTAGGGTGCTAACATTCTTAAAAGTTCTAAATTCAGCGACTCTGTGATCTGTCATTCCATCCGGGTAGTTGGCCGCCAAGGCCTGGAGCCCGGCCTTTGTCTGCCTGATACAAGGTGGCGATTGTGTGAGCTTGGATGCATGCCCCCTCCCCTGCTTGGCCTGGATGGCCTCTTCTGTGCGGCAGAGACAGGATGGGGAGAGCAGAGACCCCACAGAGCTCTCTCTGCTCTGGCTCTCGCTCTGTCACTGCCCCTAGAGGAGTGGAAGGCAGAGCAAGTGTGAGGGCCGTGCTTGCCCACACAGCAGGAAGGAAGGGCAGTGGCTCAGACGTGGAGCAGCATCTCTTATTCACTCAGTTCACTGGCCCCGTCTCACAGTAGAGCTGTAATTTCCCAGAGTGTCAGTGTTGGCTCTCAGACACTGGAGTCTATGGCATCCAAAGCATCTCCCCTAAACACACACACCCCAATTCCAGACGGGAAAAGTGAGGACCAGAAGGAGACAGTGATGTGCCTGATAGAGATGGTACCCAAACCCAGGACCCCAAACTGGCCAGCTACACCATGGTGTTTTCAGATAGTCCTTCTTAGGCCTCACTTTTTGCACAGAACCATCAACCTCCTATAGGACCTAGCTGACTTTTAGGTCTCCCTGAGGTGATGGGTTCCAGCTCTATGAGTCAGGGTTACAGAAGCCTGTAGCCTGCTGGATTTCAGCAAGCCTAGGAATGGCTCTCCCTGGCCCATGTGACCTCCCCAGCCATTTCCTGCTTGCCACACCACAGGCTCTTGTTTTACTTCCCCAGGACTGCTGCCCGCAGGCGCCAGTGCATGTGAGGCTCGGAGACCAGGAGACAGGGGGTGGGCTGTGCACAGTCAGGTGTAGGGTGAGGCCCCGACACTTACTCCCTGGGAGATCTTGACAAAGTCCCTCCTCCTTGATGGGGGCTGGTGGATTGTAACTCCCAGTTACTGTGAGAATTAAATGAGACCCTACACCTGACAGGCTGGGAGGGGGCTGAGACCAGCCTCTTCCACTGCCAGCTTCTCACACTAGCACAGAGCCCAGCTCTGACCATCACCTTGTGTTTGTTGAAGGAGACTCAGTGGGCTTGTTTATATTTACTGAGAGGGTGACATTTTGGATTTCAGAGACTTTTTTGGGTTTTCAGAAGGTTGGCAAGATAGGGAAGAAAGAGTATAAAGGAAGGCCTTGGACATCTGAGATTTTAGGCAAGTGTCCACATACTGATAATGAGGGTTGAGGTCTTCTATTTACTGAGTTACAACCACGTGCCAGGCACTTTGCATTCAGAAGCTCATTAAATCTTCTCAATTCTCCACCCAGTAGATTGCATTATCCCCACTAGAGAGGTGGGAAGCCAAGGTTCAGAGAGATTCAGAAACTACCCCATGCTCTTGCTGCTGGTAATAGCAGAGTCAGAATTTGAACCCAGGTCCCAGAGCTGCACACCTTAGCTGTCTTTCACTTTGCTTTTGAATGGCTGAGAGGATACAGGTCATGAGATGGACAGCAGGCACCTCCTCATGCAGAATGGAAAGACATTTCCCAGAAGAGATAAGTGTGATTGCATTTTTCCTTCCCTCCACATGATTCTCCTAATTTTTCATTCAGTTGTTTTTAATCATTCCAAGAACTCCAGGGCTGCCAGCCCTGGACCTACCCCCAACCCACTGAAGCTTGCGGAGGTGGATGTTTTGCAGGGGACTGCACAGCCACACTCACTGCACCTGTACAAGGAGCTCCAAGTGTGCACGCTGGCACGCACACCCCTCCCCCATGTGTTGCTGTGCACATACACACAGAGGCCCATGCCACCAAGCCCCAGGGAGCCACGAAGCTCAGCCAACGTGCCTCCCTTAGGACCATGGAACAGGTTTAAGGAGGAGCTTCTGCTGCCTTCTTGCCCACTTCTTTCCCTGTCGGTCAACTTAAAAGAGAGCTGGCAGTTCATCTTAAAGTGTGTACCCATGAAAAATAGCTGTGTGCATCCTTCCTTGTGAGTCCTGCCTGCCCGATGTGTGTGTCTGCAGCCGTGTGCCCGCCCAGGCCCAGTTCAGAGCACAGGCTCAATGCCCCTTTGTGGGCAGAGAAGGAGGCTTTGCTTTGGGGCCTCCACAAGTCCAGGTTGCCCACGTCATCCAGGTAGTTCCTTCCACTCCTGCTGTTCTGGCCTTCTGGGCTGCTGGGAGCAAGGCAAGGATGGGAAAGATGATCGGGGACCAGTAAGGAGCACTGTGGATGGGCTCCAGGGACCGGGGATGGTGGGCTTCCAGGGACTTGCCTTGGGTCCCTGTACCAAGTACTGCCCTGGCGTCACCCCTGGAGAGGGAGATATGCCCCCCTGATGACATGTGTTAGGTTAAAGAGCCCTCTCCTATGGCAAAGCAGCCCTCTGAGGTTGAAAGGCCCTCTGAGGGATCATGGTGGTCTCCCCAGGCTGAGCAGGTGGCTCCAGAAGGCACGGGGAGAGTTATCTGGAAGTGGGCCACCCTTCCTTCCTCTCTGCATGTGCTTCTGACTGTCCCTGAGCACTGGATTTGGCTTCAACAGGTCTGAGCTCTGTCCTGCCCTGCACAGGCTGTGTGATGCTGGAGGTCACCTCACCTCCCAGAGCCCCTGGTAATCAATTGCCTGAGGACGGGGGTGGGGCATGTAGAGCAGTATTTGAGTGTATTACTTTATCTGTTCATTCAGTATGTATTTATTGAGCACCTACCAATTGCCAGGTACTGTTCTGGGTGCTGGGGACATACCATATGAAAGAGAAGGGGAGAATTCAGCTCACGTTCTGTTGTCCAACAGACAACAGAGAAATAAAAACAGATATGCTGTGGTGTTAGGTCATGTTCAGACAGAGTTGCCAGGCAAGCCTCTCTGAGGAAATGCAACTTGAATAGAGACATATGAAGCAGGGAACAGATGATGTGGAGATCTGGGGGAAAGAAATTCCTGGCCTAGGGAACAGCAAGCACAAAGGCCCTGGGGTGAGGCAAGGATGTGCTGGGCCTGCTGGAGGAAGAGCGAGGCCAGAGTAACCCTCTTGACAGCTCCAGCTCAGAGGGAGAGCTGGTTGGGAGAGAGGGGTGGAGGCACAGGGCTGAGCACGTCTTCAGCACTGCTGTCCCTTCTCCTGCCTCATCCCCCAGCTGGGCAGCCCTCCTCTGGGGGACATAGATGGGCGCTTGTCTTGAGAACACCCTCCCCTCCCCCGCCTCTTGGAACACTCGAACACTAGCAGTGGGGACAGGAAGTGTCGGCCCTTGCTTCCCAGCTGCCTGGGTGGGACACCATCGTGCTGGACTGGCCTGCCCAAGGAGGGACAGAAGGCCTATTGAGCCTGCTCTCTGGACCAGTAGGGACAATAGCCACACTGAGGACCAGGAACATGGGCTGGCATGCTCGTCCAGGAAGTCACCAGACTGCTGCCTGCCCCCCTCCCCATGCCACCCCAACTCTATCTGACTTTCTCCTCTAGCTACTTATTTCATGCAGATAATAATGTCCAAAATGGTTACTTTGTCCTTCACCTCCTCCCCAGAGGCCCCCTGCTCTGTGCCAGACCCATTCTGGGCCTGGGGCTCAGAGAGGAGTCCTGCATGGCCTCTGTTCCTGGGGAGTGGCCTGGAGAGGAGGCAAAACACTCACAAACTGAGTGGGGCATCCTGTGTGCTTCCTGCAGAGACATACAAAGTCCACAGGGGCTGGGGGATGTCAGCTGGGAGGGCTGAGAGGGAAGGCTTCCTGGAGGAGGTATCAGGATTCTAAAGTGCTTCTGTAGCCAGGATCACATTTGGAAGGCACAATAGCCATGTGATACACCCAGGGCAAGATTAGCTCCTGTGACAGGCCCAGAGGCATAGGAAGGAAGCAATGGCCCCTTTCTTACAGCAAGCCAGGGCTCATTCCAGACACTCGGCGTCTCCAGTCTGTGTGCTGTCTACTTGGGGAGCATTTGCACCAGAGGATCTGTAGGAATCACCTAGGCCAGAATGCTAACACAGGCCACATGTGCCTGTCACCCCTGCCCAGGGCCATGATGGTAAGGCGGACATCACCAAAATCACGCCATTTTGGCATGTTGAGCTAGGATACAGCTACAGAAATCTTCTCAGCACTGTGCTCTGGTAGCAGGTAATTGGTGTGGGCACACAAGGTGAAGTATGCACCTTTCCTGGTTCTCTTCCCTCCCTTCATCAACACCTGGGGAAACTGGTCCAGGCAGGAAAAGGACTTGTCTAGGCCACAGTGTGTTGTGGCGGGGGTTAGGGAGCGGGGGGCCATTCAGAAACACCCACCTTAAAGCAGTTTAAGTTGTGACAGTTCAAAGGTTGGGACAGAACCTGCCATGTGGCTGCCCTCGCTGAAGAAAGGATCCCCACTGGTGTCTATTATTGTGCCCCCATTTCTTCATAGCCCTCATCACAACTTTATGTGAATAAAATACTTGTTTTTTTCTTTCCCATCTGACTGTAAGTTCTTGGGGACTGTTAATCACCCTGCTCCAATGCCTTGTGGATAGGAGGCACTCAGTACGTGAGTATTGAGGGCATGAGTGGGGGACCTGGGGGCAGGCAGTGTAAGTGCTACACGGTGACTATCCCTCAGTCCCTTTCTTGCTCCTTGGCTGGTTGTTTGCAGCCCCCACCCCCCACACACTCACCTTCAGAGGACAGTGGGACCCCTGGCAGCAACATGGGCCCAAGCAGCAAGCTGGCCAGATACATGCCAGTATGTGGTCAGCAGCCAACTCAGGTGGGATGGTACCTGAGCTTCCTTTGGGGAAACTAAGGCCCAGGGAGGCCCACTAATCAGCCTGGAGTGTGACAGGCTGAGCAGGAAGCTAAGCTGGCTGGGATCTTCTGACTTCTGGCCAGGCTTCTGGGCACCCAACCTCGCCACCAGCCCCCACTGTAGCTCAGGGGCTGACTTTTCCTGACAGCTGGCCCCTTGGGCCTGTATACAGGTCCAGTGCCAAGGCAAAAAGTGGTGGTGGGGGCAGGGGCAGGAGATGCCTGCGGGCCACAGGTTTCTTTGCTCTCCAAACGGACAAGGCAAGAGCCCTGATCCCCAAGCAGCCAGGCTCCCTGCTCCCTTCATTGTTTCCCATGATAGTTTCCAGATGCCCAGGAGTCACAGGTTGGGGCTGGTCCAGGAGAGCCAGGCCAGCCCTCCCCCAGCATCTTGCTACCACCTCCACCACCCCTGCTTTTAAAGAAACGGCCCCTCCTCCCACCACAGGCTGTTGCTCCATCCGAGCCTAGCAGCCTCACCGTCCTGCATCCAGCCCAGCTCCGGGAGTGAGGAGCCCTGGGCTCCACTCCCGGCTCTGACCCTAACTTGACCCTAACTCCATGGCTTGGACTAGTCCCCTTGCCTTCTCTGTGTCTTTGCTTCCTGAGCTGTAGAATGAGCATTTGGGGAGTGGGGAGTGTGGAGAAGATAGTTTCTGACTGACACTTCTACTTGAACAATATCATCTAGAACATCTAGTGGTTCCCAAAGTGGGACCAGCAGAGTCACTCAGGAACTTGTTAGAATGCAGATTCTGAGACCCACCCTAGACCTAGGGATTCAGAAACTTTAGATCAGCATCCAGCGGCCTGTGTTATAAGGAGCCTCCAGATGGTTCGATGCCTGCTCAAGGGTGAGAAATAGAACTAAGAGCCTTGGCATCAGGAGTCAGAAAAAGGGAATGCAGACTTTGTATCTGTGTGGCTTGGGAAATGAGCCTTAGTTTTCTGGTAAGGAAAATGGATGGATATCCCTACCACTGTGTGTGGTAGGGTCACTGAGCTGAGTAAATGAGACAGTTAGCACACAGCCTGGTCAGCCTGGCTCCCATACCAGAGCTTTTCTGGGACAGATGCTCCCTGAGGGCAGGTCCCATGTTTGTCTGGCTCTGGCCACAGTGTCAGCACTTTGAAAGACCTGGCTTGGAACCCTGGAAAGGGGCTGTGTGCAAGGTTGTAGGGCGCGTTGTACACTGCTTTCCCTCAACCTGTATGTAGGGTCCTGGTGCCGCCCGAGGGGCCTGAGGCACAGAGAGTGACATGGTGAGCCCAGTGAAGAACAGAGACCAGAGGGGCCCCCGCAGTCAAGGGAAGCTTCCAGGGGAAAGTGCGGCTTCCACTCTGAGAGACTAGCATCTGCCACGTAGTGGGCCTGGCATGAGCAGCAGCAGGTGTGAGAATGAGTACCACCCGCTAGCTCCCTCTTCTGCAATGGTCACGTACTCCCTGTTCTGCCTTCTCAGGGTGCCAGCAGGGTTATAGTCATGTGGGACTGCCCATAGACGAGGGCAAGGGCACCCCAGAAGATCAGAGCTGCAGGCCACATGGAAGGCATGTGGTCCTGTGAGAGTCAGCCGGGCCTGGGTTTAGATCCTAGCTCTGCTACTTTCTGGCTGTGTGACCTCAGGCAAATCCCAACCTCTCTGTGCCTCAGATTCCTCATCTGTAGGAGCTATATTGAGAATGGATGTAATGCTGCACATAGCAATAGGTGTAAGGGTTTTCCAGCTGGGGAACCTGGGGCCCAGGGAGGGGAATGGAGCATCTGGGGCACCCAGCAAGGTGCCATCATCCTGCCTGCTGCAGAGCCACGCTGGGCACCCTTGCCCTTTCGAACAGTATGGAAGGGACAGTTCTGCAGACTTTTTCAGTCCCTGGGTGAAGAAACAAGGTCAGCTGCAGCCTGGGCTGTGGGGGTGGGAAGTGTCAGGTTTGCTTCCTCACTGTGATCCCCTGAAAAGTCACATCAGAACAGCTCTAACACTGCCAGACAACCACCTTCCCACCAAGGGGAAGAACATGGGGAGGTTTGTGCTGTCTCTGACGCCGTGACCATGAGAGGCACATCCACACACACGTCCACACACAAATACACCTGCATGCTCACGCATGCACACACACCCTCTTCCCTGTGAGTCACTCTGATTTCCAACGCTGTCGACACTGTGGAACGACAGTAAAAGCTGGCAGATGCCTGGACTGACCCCCAGGAACCTCTTAACTCCTGCCTTATTACAGTTGCCACAGGTTACCTTGAAACCAATCCATAGCCTTCTGGACCTCATTTGGCAATGAAGGTATCAGAAAACAGCCAGAAAGCCCAGGGTTCAAGCCCTGCCACTTACCTGCTTTGTGACCTTGCACAGGTACTTAACCTCTCTGGGCCTCCGTTTTTTCATCTGGAAATTGGATCACAAAGAAGCTATCTACAAGGCAGGTGCATGGCACACAGCGTCGTGTCTGTGGCTCCAACACGCACCTGCTGAAAGGTCTCCGAAATAGATAGCTTGCTTCTCCCATTCCCTTAGTGGCCAGATGAGGAACTTGAGGCCAGAGAGAGGAGGGATTGATGTGAGAACAGAGCCCAAGCTGGAATCAGGCCTGCAGCCTCTCCGCCCCAGCCCCTGGCTCCTGCCAGAGTGGCCCTAAACTGCTGACTTCAGTGTTTTACCGGCCAGGGCAGATCAGATTTCTTTTCTGGCACTCAGCCACTCTCCACACCCTTCCCCCACTGCTATTTTGAGCTGAGTTCCCCTGTCCCCTCTTCCTGGGGCTATAGCTCTCACACCCAAAGTCTCACCCCAGGTTGAGGCCTTTCTTCCTCCTAACCCACCACCTTCCTGCCCACCCCCCCAGCCCTGCCCTCAGGATTTGGGCAGAGCCTCCCTCCAGCCAGGTAGGGTTGAGCTGGTCACAGCCACATCTAGCCAGGTCACATCTGACCAGGCCTCGCCTGGGATGGCCCCAGATGCAGAGCCAGGGACCAGCCTACCTATGAAAATGCTGGCCTGAGGCAGCCTTCCAGAGTGGTCAGCACAACCCAGGAGGGACGTCATTATCACCTCCTGCATGTATGTCCTCGGCCCTGGTCTGCACACCTCACCCATCATGGGCACTGTCACACCTATGTCTCCTCCAGCTACCGATGTGCTCTGAGGCCCACCTAGGATGCTCTGAGGGAAGCAGGGGATGTGGAGGGCCTCGTGTGCCCACCGCACGCTTAGACACTGATAGGAAACAAGGCAGCAGAGACAGCAGTTTGTGGAAATCTTTAAATTTGGGATGAAATCCCTGGCATGCAGAGGCAGGGTGAGAGCAGGACATGACCTGAAGCAGAGTGAGTGGTGCAGGCCACAAAGTCCCCTGGGCATTTGGGGAGCCAGGACTTTCTCTGGGGAGGCAGCAGGAGGGTTCACAGCTAGTGCATGAAGCTGGGACTCAGAAGGTGGGGTGAGCACCCAAAGAAGAGCAGTTAACCCTGACTGAGATGTGGGAGGCCAGAAGGGTATGCTTTGAGCGTGGCCTTGAAGGCTGCATGGACCTACACTGGGTGGGAAAATGTTTGGGGCATAGAGAATAGCAAGAGCAAAAGGGGGAGGGAGGAGATGAGATGCATCTTTTGTAGGAATTAATTTTGTAGGTATTGTTGTTTGAGTATAAGTTTTGTAGGAGGGAGTAGCAGCAACTGTTAGAAGTTCAGCTGGGCCAGATGGCGAAGTGGCGTGAAAGCCTGAATGTTTGCCCCAGTCCTGTAGATGGTAGGGGCCCTAAAGCCTGACATGGTCACTAACATACCTGGGGGAGACTCTGCTTGGTTGCATGGGGCTGTGGCTATAGCAAGACAAGGACCACAGTCAGAAGAGGGGGCTAACTGAGCTAACGGGCCCCCAAACAGGAATCTGGAATCCCACTTGGGACAACAAATGGTGTTTAGACTCTGAGTAGCATCCAGCTGTGTGCCAGCAGGGTGGTTGCCAATCTTACATCCATCCCCTAGGCCAGCAGCAGCAGTCACAGGAGGAGAGGAAAACCCAGGCCTTTTGCAATCACTATGATTCGGATGTTTTCCACCCCTTTGGACTGGCCCCTCTTTCCCTCTCCGCCCCTTAGCTCTGATCTGTGCAGTTTGCTAATGGAGGAAAGCCAGAAGCAGGAAACAGATAACTTAGGGAGTGGCTGTTCATGTGATTAAAAAGTCTGCTTTCCAAAAAGTTTTGCCAGAGAGAACTTCAAATTGTCTGGCCTTGGGGCAGGGTTTGGAAAGAGGAGTTTCTTTTGACCTCTGGGCTGGGGTTCCTCAGGGCTGTGGACACCAAGCCCCAAGGCATGTGGGGGTGCTGGGGCCTCTACACCCCTCTGGGTCCTGGAAGGGCTTCCTTGGCCTCTGTGGTTTCACCCGGGCCTGTTTCCTCTTTCCCTGCGGTTCATTGCCCACCTTCTCTCTCACCTCCCCTGTCTCAGTGGCGGTGCCCAGTCTTCCCACACTGTCCTCAGTCTTGCTCATGCCCTTGGCTCTTACCACACCCCCACCTCCCTGTCCCTTATTCCTGATGTCTTCTGCCTCTCTACCCTGTCTCTCTGTCTCCCCTTGTTTTCTCCTCTCTAACTGGCCCTTTCCCTCCTCTTCATGCCCCCACTCTGTGCCCCCTCCCCAGGATTTTCCTGAGACCTTTTCCTGGCACTGTGAAAGCTTCCATTGTTCCCTGCACTTTGACAAACCCCAGTGTTGTGGAATCAGGATGGCATTTCTGCGGTGGCTTTGGCTTGGGAAGTGGGTGGGAGGGGTGCCGAGGAGGCTGGGCCTTCTGGGCCCATGCTGGGCTGCGGCAGGAACCCAGAAGAGGGAAGGGGGCCGGGGGCAGGCAACAAGGATGCCTGTGCTCAGACAAGGGGGCCCTTGAGGCTCCGGAGGAAACCCAGGGGGGCCTCGTGCAGCGTCCTTCCTCTCTCCCAGCAGCCTGCAGGCCTCCAGGCCCAGCCCACCTGTCCTCTGATCGCCTGCTTCCTCTGGGCCTCGCTGGCGTCTGCAGCTGCCTGGACCAGGCTGCAGAGGCAGAGGCAGCCCTGCCGCCTGTCTTCCGAGGCCACGTCTGTGGGCACTTGTGTATGGGAGTTCCCTAAATCAGTGTCACAGAGGACATGAGAAGAAAAAGCATGGGTTTTGGCACTGGACAGACTTGAGCTCAGAAACTGGCCCTGCTGCTTACTAATTCTGTGACTTCAACAAATCACTGCCCCTATCTCAAGCCTCGGTTTCCTCATCTGCCATTAGGGTTAAGAATATTCATTTCATGGGGCTGTTGCACTGATTAGAGATCATTTTATGTGTCATGCATTGGCCCCACACCTGTCACCTGGCAGGACTGGGTGAAGAGCAACCTCTGCCTGAGGATATGGATCCATGTGTTTCTGCAGATGGGAGTCTGCCTCGGGCTTGGGTCTGAGAGTGCGTGACCAATGGTGTTCATGACTGGCTTGGGCAAAAGGGTCAGAGGGCTGGCCCCTGTGGAAGGCCCTGGGCTCTCGGGGCATTCCTTGTCTGTCTTGTTTATTTCCATATTTCTGGAACATTCCACAAAGTCTTGTGCAGAGTGGGTGCTCAATAACTGTTAATTGAACAAAAGAATAATTGAGGTGGTGATCAGGGGTCGGGGTCGACATCAGAAGTGAGTCCTGTGCTAGGAGCAGGTTTGTTCCCTAATTTCCTCATAACTATTTCATGGAGAGGCTGTGCGTCAGGTGGGAAATGTCGATTTTGAATCGGCAGATAGGACTCAAGTCTGGGCCCCACACCTGTGGGGCCCTACATGGGACACTTGGCTTCTCTTGGCATCAGTTCATCCTCTTGTCAAATGGAGGGGCTGCGGGGTGGGAGATTGGGAAGTGGGCGGCACATAGTAGATGCTTACTAAAGGTCAGTATTCCAGCTCTTTCACAGCAGCTCCCTCACTTGGGCGCTGAAGAAACTGAGGCTCTGAGACAGGCGTGGGGCAACCAGGGCCCAAATCTGGGCCTCTGGCTGTAGCCTCCCCACTGGCCCAGCCCCGAGGAGACACAACAGGGAGGGCAAAATGGCCCTGCGGGCCGAGAAAGGTTGTTCAAAAAGACCAATTGTCCCACCAAAGAGAGCAGGGCACTACCTCCTCTGGGGAGAACCCTTAGCCTCCAGAAAGGTCCCCCAAACCCTCTTGGACTGTACAGGAGAGGCCAACAAGGCTGCACAAAGAGTCCTGGGCCTGTGGGCCAGACCCCCCTGCCTCTTAGCCTTCATGTCATCATCTGTGCGGAGGGCATCACAAACTCCTGAGACCCAAGGCTCTTCCTGTCTTTCCTCATGGCCAGGACCACCTCAGTGGCCCAGCTGCAGGACAGCAGGCAGAGCAGGCAGGACAGTGAGCCAGCAAGGGGCCCATCTGTTCCTTATTTTCTCCCCCTGCTCCTCTGGCTCCAGCCAGTGCCTCTCAGCTGGACCCACTGTGGGGCCAGCCTAGAGTTTCCCGTTTCTCATCATCCTGGCTGGGCAGGTTCCTCGTCTCTGTGCGATCCTGGCACATTACAGGACAATTGAGAGTGGGCTTGAGTCAGATGGTCTGGGTTCAAACCCACTTGGTGGGTAGTGTAGCTTTGGGCTACACTTAACCTCTTCATGCCTCAGTATTCTCATCTGAAACCTGGGCCTAATGCTATCTGGTTCATAAAGTGACTCAAAGAGGGTCTGGCCCTGACTAGACACCTAATTCATGTGTCTGTTAGTCTGTGCCAGAGCTTGGCCAGGCATAGACTGCTCCCCTGGGCAGGCAGAGGTGGTACAGCCAGCTCTAGGATGAGACCTGCCACTGGGTCGCACAGCTGGGACTCAGCACCCTAAGAGCAGATTCTGTGCACCCCGGGGTAGAGCTGGCCTGGAGCCATGCTGTGCAGGGCGTAGCCACAGGTCTTCAGCAGCCCTGCTGGGCCTCCACCTCCTGAGCCCAGGGTTCCTGGGGTGCTTGCTCTGCCTCAAGCTACCAAAGGGGATAGTGTCATCTCCCTGCAAAAGGGACTCACTCTAAAAGGGGCCAAGAGGAGAGTGTGATTCACTCCTGCCGGGACTGTGGGAAGCATGGCAGGGACATTAATGGGCAGAGTGACCAGCTAGGCTCTAGCTGTCCTGTGACAGGTGTGGCTATCCTCAAAATCGAGGGAATAGATGGGATCCAGGAGGTGGGAAGCCCACTCCATGGCTGGGGGCAGGGCAGCTCTTTGGACACGAACGTGTTCCAACAGAACCAGCAGCCCCAGGTCATCAATGCCCTACACCCAGCCCTCAGTTCCTACACCAGCAAGAGGAAAGGGTGAGGGGACCCGGGGAGTTTGGACAGAACCTCCATCTCTTTTGGGAAAGTGCAGGGCGCCCCCTCGTGGACAGGCAGAGCATTGCAAGCCAGGAAGTCTCACCTACCTACTCATTAAAGACGGTTCATTAATTAGATTAGAGCAGGCTGACTCCTGGAGGCAAACTCTGAACACTTCTGGCTGATTTCCTGCCAACCCTTTTCTTGCACAGTTTTTCTTTTTTACAGTTTTGCTCTGGAAGTAGTATATTTTTGATCACTTATCCTGCTTTCTTTATAGCATTTTCCCAAACCCTTAAAAAAATCCTCATAAGTATTTTAATGGCTCTGTTGTCATTCATTCAATGGGTGTAACATCATTTAGGGAATCAGAGCATCAGTGTTGAATGTTTGGCTTGTTCCAATTTTTCACTGTCAAAAACAGTGCCATAATGAATGTCCTTGGACAGCCTTTTGGTCCACATCTCTGATCGTTTTTAGGATGGTCACTCAGAAATAGATTTGCTGAGGAGAAAGAATGGACTTTTTTCCTTTTTCTTTTTCTTTTTTTAAGTTCGAAGGCTGACTGTCAAGTCGCACTATAGAAATACAGTAGGAAATATACCTGTTCAGCTCTTACCTCCAGCAGCATCTGAGAGTGCTGCTTCCCCATATCTGCCCATCTGGCTTTCACCAGCAACAAGAGTTGGAAGGACTACAGAGTTAGAAGTGCCCTCAGGGTTACCTGGTTCAACTACCTGACCAGGGCATAAGTCCCCTTGGCAACCTCCTTGGTAGTTAGTGAGCAACTAACTACCTAGCTTCTGCTTACACACCCCCAGTGACAGGGAGCTCACCACCTTACGGCCAATGGCCATAAATCTCATGAGTTGGTGAAAAGAAAACTCTGAAGAAGTGGTCAGATAGTGTCAGCATTACCTGCATCTCTTCCCAAGATGCTTACTCGCCTGGATGGCTCCTCCTCCTTCCTCACCCAGCTCTGCTTTCACTGCTCCTTGGCACAGGGCCTCCTTCCTACTCCCACGACAGCTGCCACCTCCCACTTCCCAGGCTGCCCTCCATGGCAATTCTAGCCCTGCTTTGGAGGTCAGGGAACCCGATCCCTCCTCCCTGCTCAGTCCTCGATTTGCTGTGTATCCTTCAGCAAGTCTCTTAGCTCTCTGGTTCCCAGAGGGCCCATCTGTGCTATTAGAGGTGGTTTCTGAACCTCAGTGAGCTTTGCCCAGGCTCTGGGCAGGTCTGATTCCCCAGAGGAGTATGTGGCAGGGGCCTGGGTCAAGAGAAGCTGGTTGGGCCTGGCATCCTTCCCAACTGAGGCGGGTGGCGGCCCCTGCAGAGCCTTCGGCAGTAACCGTCTGTCTCATGCTAAAGTTTATGAGAAGAGGCTGTGCCTTTCTGGGAGGAGACAGAGGGACACTGTAGGGGGTAGAGAAGCCTTTGTTCTGTCAAAAATTCCTGCTCTCTTTGGCCCTGCCCTGATCTGTAAGCATAAACAGTGTTGGGACTGAGCCCTTCCAGGAAGTGGCTCCTAGCCTCCATCACCCCTGCCTGCTAGCCACAACTCTCCTCTGACCTGCAGGAGGGCAAAGCCACTGGGCTGGGCTCAGCTTAGGGCCTGGGGACCTGGGGGATTTTTCCTCCTGAGCACAGACCTCAGCTTCATGATGGGGACACACTTGGGGGTTGATGGAAAAGGTGAGCCAAGTGTAACCTTGTGGGAAACCACACTGGGCCAAGCCTCTTGCTCCTCACAGTCTGGAAACTCTTTGGCAAGCCCTACTCCTTCCCCAGGCCTCAGTTTTACCATCTGGTCAATGGATTGATGATATTCCCTGCCCCACAGGGTTATAGGAAGAGGTGAATGGGGATCTGACAGGACATGGAGCCCTGAGCACAAAACCAACACTGGGACAAGTGCTTCATAAATGTCTGTTCTCTTCACTCTTCTCTTTGCTAGCAGAGTCTACAGTTTCCACGGCTCTCTCTATCTCTGTCCTTGCCTGGAATTCCAGAAGCTGAACATACCTAATGCTGTTCCTTTCTCACTTGCCACGTCCCCCGCAACCCAAGGATAGCAAGCCTACCTCTACCTGGGCCTCCCTCCCACCTTGGAACTTTCTCCTTACAACATATACCCATCGGTCTCAGTCCTAACCTCCCCATCAGCTAGAACGCATCTGCTCCCTCTCCCTGGGCAAGGCCCAGGAGAGAACCACACTGAAGTCACGGATGGGGACTGAGTACTGCCCCTGAGCTGAGACTTTCACGTGCGTGATTGCATCCCGTCCTTCCAACCGCTGTGAGAGGTGGGCCCTTTGTCCTCGTCCTGGGTTTCCGAGGAACAGGGAGGTGGAGTGACTTGCGCACTGTTTCAAGTGTTTTGCATGTATTATCTCATTTAATCCTGACAACGGTCTTATTTGGAGTCCTATTGTTATCCTTGTGAAGTATCTTGCTCAAGATCACAGAGCTAGGATTTGGATCCTGAGTCCATGCTCTTAACCTTACTTCATAAATGGGCAGTTACCCAGGCAAACAGTACTATGGAAATAGATGTTTGTTAAACTTAATGGCATGTGAATTCCCCAGGCCTGTTGTTAAAATGCAGATTCCGAGTCCACAGATCTAAGGTGGGGCCTGCGACTTTGCATTTCTAACAAGCTCCTAGGGAATACTGCTGAGGCCAGTCTAGGGGCCACAGTTGAATGGTCACCATATAGGACCTGCATTTCAGGCTGTCTTGGACTCAAAGCCTGCATGTGCCATGTAGGTGACACAAACTGCCGGGAGCAGCTGGTCGGAACAGAGCTGGCATCCGTCTGACGGGGTGGCTACTTTGCAACCTCAGCTGATAGACACCATAAGAATTCTGTACCAATGTGGTCATGTTTCTATGTGAAATCTCCCATTTTTTAAATATTGGGGCAACTAAATTGACTTTATAAAACACTATGCAGCTTGTACATGAATGTCCACATTAACATCACTCATGATAGCCAAATATTAGAAACAAATCTCTGTCATCTGATGAGTGAATTTACATAAAACATGGCATGTCCATACAATGGGATATGTTTCAGCAACAAAAATGAATGAAATAGTGATACCTGCTACAATATGGCTGAACCGTAAAAACATCACACTAAGTAAAAGAATTCATCCACAAAAGGACAATTACTGTATGACCACACTGATATGAGATATTTAGGACAGGGAGATCTTGAGAGTCAGAGAGCAGACCAGTGGTTGCCCAGGCCTGGGTGGGATGAGGAGGTGGGGGCAGGGTGGGGAGTGACTGTTAATAGGCACAGGATTTCTTGGGGGAGGGTGACAAAAATGTTCTAAAATTAGATTGTAGTAATGGTTATATAACTCTGTGAATATGCTAAAACACATTGAATTGTATACTTTAAATTAGCAACTGTAGAATCGTATCTCAATAAAGCTATTTAAAAACACCATGTAGGAGGCCCTGGTTGGTGTGGCTTAGTGGACTGAGTGCTAGCCTGCGAACCAAAGGGTAGATGGTTCTATTCCCAGTCAGGGCACATGCCTGGGTTGCAGTCCAGGTCCCCAGTAGAGGGTGCGCGAGAGACCACCACACTGATGTTTCTCTCTCTCCCTCTCTTCCTCCCTCCCTTCCCCTCTGTCTAAACAAATAAATAAATAAAACACCATGTAGGAGAAAGCTTGTCTCTTTCATATATAAAGTGCAGTTACAAATCACCAAGAAAAACACCAAACCCCAGCAGGGAAAAATTTTATAAAGGATTCGAGCTAACAGTTCATAAAGGAAGTACAAATGGTTCTTAAATGCATGGGAACATCTCTCTTGCTGATAATGGAAGACATACAAGTTGAAGCTCCTCTGAGGGAGTTTTCTGCCTCTTGGACTGGTGACCATGAAAGCTCTCTTGGTGAGGAGACAGGACGTTAAGTTGGTGCCCCTGGGGGAGGGCAGTGGCAATTTGTCATTGCCTTTAAAATTAAAATTGTGCATACTGACTTTATTTCTAGGAATTTGTCCCACCAATGTTTTCTCTCTCTCTCTCTCTCTCTCTCTCTCTCTCTCTCTCTCTCTCACACGCACACACACACACACACACACACACACACACACTCAGAGTTATCCCCTGGAGTGTTGTAACAGTGGCAGAGTGGAACCCACCTGGATGATCTGTGGCAGTGACTGGCACACCCTGGGACTTGCAACTGTTAAACAGAAGACAAGAGCTCTGCTTCTACTGATGTAGGAACAGGATATTTTATTATATTTATCTTACAATAATATGTCCAAAATACATTATTAAGTAAAAAGAAAAAAGAAAGATGCAGAACCAGTATGATGTTGCTACACGAGCGAGGGACAAGAAAGCATGTGTGCGCATGTTTGTAAGTGTGGAGGGTGTCTTCAGGGTGGTGCACAGAAAAGAAATCAGGATCGCCTCCAGGTGGGGAGCGGGTGGCTG
The DNA here is from genome assembly GCF_022682495.2 of Desmodus rotundus. NCBI lineage: Eukaryota > Metazoa > Chordata > Mammalia > Chiroptera > Phyllostomidae > Desmodus > Desmodus rotundus. The sequence continues at coordinate 57,699,664 of NC_071390.1, read as the reverse complement.
GGACAGGGTGCGGCGAGACCCACCTACACCGCACAGGCTCCAGGATGCTGTGTTGCCTCTTCAATAACCACTTAAACCATACCCAGTGTGGACCAGCGAGCACCTGTGTGCGGATTCCTGCCACCACCTGCCACCTCTTTAAAGGTCTGAGTTAAAGAAGTAATTCCTAGTCACCATCCAGTACTTTCCTCCCTTAAATCTGAAAAAGATGGGCAACCCCTGTCCTGCCACCTCCTCTATTCTCTGTCTTCTAGCCTTGGATCCTGCGCATGCTCTGCAGTGACCCTGGTGTTCTCTGGATTGGGGACGGAGTGCTTGCACTCATGGACACAGGGTGTGAAAGCTGAAGAGGGAGACTGTGGGGACCCCGTGGGGGCAGCATTTGGGCCTGGTGGATTCCAAACCCTGTGTTTGCTTGCTGTCCCCTAGGCACGCCCCAAAGGCGAGGGTCTGACCCCATACCAGGGCAAAAAGCGCTGCTTCGGCGAGTACAAGTGTCCCAAGTGCAAGAGAAAATGGATGAGTGGGAACTCCTGGGCCAACATGGGGCAGGAGTGCATCAAGTGCCACATCAACGTGTACCCGCACAAGCAGGTGAGCTGGCAGGGCGGGCGGGCCGGCGGGGAAGCAGTGTGGCGGTGGCTCCCTGAAGGAACAGGGAGGGCGACTTTAGTCCTCCTTCTTATGACAAGGAGGAGACCAGGTCCCTCCATATTAGCTCTTTCTTCTCTTGTCTCATCTGAAATGGGAGTGAGAGAAGGGGAGGAGGGTAAAGAGGCAACTGTACCAAGCCCCCAAGACTGCAGACCCTGGGGAAGTTTGAAAGTTAGGAACTGGGTGCTATTGGGAGACAGAGTGGGGTGTGAGGGTGATGGGATGCTGTAGAAAGTGTGTGTTTTGTTCATTTATTCACCCAGTTGACTCCTGTCTACAGGGCAGCTGCTGTGCCGGGCACTGTGCACAGGGCTAGGGGCCCAGGAGCCCAGGGGCCTGCCTGGTGGGGAGGGTTGAGGCAGTTGGCCCCAGGGAGGACCTACTCACTGCAGGCTGCAAGGGGGAACCTGGAGGGCCAAGGAAGCTAGACCGCTCACAGTAGGGGTGGCTTCCCTAGGAAGAGGGAGGCGGTAGCAGGTGTGGATACCCTGAGGCCATAAGGACTTGAGGGGCTCCAGGCCTGAAGCTCAGTGAGGGAGCAGGAGAGTGGAGGGGGAGCAAAGGAGCAGAAGCTGAATGGCACTCCTGGAGCCTTGGGGGCCACAGGAGGAAACTCCTGAGCAACATGCCCCCTGCTTCATTTTGAGACAATTACTCTGATTGTGTGTAGAGATGAATTTGGGGGGCGGAGGGAGGATGCTAAGGGATTGTAAATGGGGCAGCCAGTGGGAAAGCCATGGCCACATCCCTTGTGAGCTGGAAGAGGTCTGAATCAGGGAGGTGGCTCTGTATCTGGGTTCAACACAAAGTGTCACCGGACTGGGTGTAGAAGTTGCGGGAGGAGCAGGGACCCAGAACAGCTACACTTGGGGCTTGAGCACCTGAGTGGGTAGAGGTGGTCATTACTGAGGTGAGTGGCCTGGACTGGGGTGGGGCGGGGTAGAACATAGGTGTTCTAGATAATAACAAGGGTTCTCTGATGCACATGTCACATTTGAGATGCTACTAAAAATCCAAGTTGAGATGTCAAGAAGGCCTGTGGCTGTGTCGTTCTGGAGCTTAGCTGAGAAGCCAGGGCAGCTCCTACATAACTGGGTATCACTGACCTACAGGTATTAAGGACTGAGTGAGATTTCCCACAGGATGTGGAGAGTGGAGAATGGATTCCTCGGGCCACATGCTGCGATCCCAGTATTTGGGGGTCAGGTGCAGGAAAAGGACCCAGCAGAAGGAGAAACAGGGGATGTGGAGTCCTAGGGATCAGAGGGAGCACTGTTCCAGGGGACAAGTGGTGGTTGGTGCTAAGATGTCAGTTATAATGACCATGGAGAAGTGCCCTTGAGATTTGGCCACGAGGAGGTGGTCCTCAGGCTTCATGGGTCATCCTTTTCACGTGGGAACTTGAACGACAGCTGAGTTTTGAGACCCACTAAAGCTGATGGTCTGCTGGTCAGGCACAGGCAGAGTGGGGATGACAGCTGACAGCAGACCTGCTAGCAGGGTCGAGGCCACGGGGCCATCAAGGGAGAGGCTTCCTGGGCCAGCCTGCAGAGGGAGTAACTTCTTGGTCCACCCTCTTGAGGGGGTTTGATCATGGAGAGAAGCAGACAAATGGGACAGTAGCTGGAGTTGGGAAGGTGGCATTGGGGTGGCTGTTCCAGAGATGGAGAGCCTGGAGCATATCTCAGGCAAATGAGATGGATCCAGAGGAGAGCAATAGGCTGAAGATGCAGGGGCAAGAGTATGCCTTATCTTGCTATGGGAGGGATGGAGGGGGTGGGGGTAATAAGGAAGATTGATGGTTTGATGGTGCGAGGATAAGGAACGTCACTTCCAAGGCTTCTGTTTTCTCAGTGAAATGGGACATGAGGTTTTCAGCTGAGAAGAGGGTGAGGAGTGTGGTGGGCTCGAGGAGTGGGCCTACCAGAGAAACCTGCTGGACTGCCAAGCAGCATACTCACAACTGTAGCCACAGCCATCAGCCCAGTCCTGTGACTCTCTCTAGCCCACTGGGCAGAATGGGCAAGAGATGGTGAATGGTGCTATGTACAGGGCAGAGGTTTGCGGGTGGGGGGAGTGTTTCAGAGGGAGGAAGGTCAAAGAGTTGGGCATATCTGGACAAATGTGATAATGTATGGTCCTGGGGTGTTAGCCCACGTGGCAGGAAGGGGAGCCAAAAGGGCCCTGATGGAGAGGTGGGGCAGGGACTGGGTGGAGGTCAAGGAGCCAGTGAGCTGGACAGAGAGGAGTTTCTGAAGATGACCCAGTCCAGGGGCTGATAGGAGAGGAGGTCACTGTTGATGAGGTAGTCAGGGCACCAAGAAGCCGGGCTGGGCGAGTCTTCCCTGTGTAAGCTGAGTCACAGGAAAAGTGGCAGCAGCAGGGGTGGAGGAGGCCTAAGGGAAGGGGAAGCCAAGGGTGGGGAGGTGGCACTGGGAGCACTCGGGGAAGGCTCTCCTGAGACAGTGGCGTCAGGCTGCACTCTGATGGGGAGTAGAGGGTCATGGACTAAGGAGGCTGGGTGGGAGTGGCAGAGAGGGGGCACTGCTGGGGAAGGAACAACATGTGTGAAGTGGGGGACAGGGCATGCACAGAGCATGGGAGGAATTGAGGGATGAGGCAAGAGCATGGAGTTCAGGCCAGCATGGGGCTGGTTGGAGGCCAGAGTCTCATGGCAGAGACTTTGGTCTCTATCCTACTAGAAGAGTGAGGAGAGGGTTCTCATGGTTAAAAGGTTCTGTGATTTCATGACTCTCGTGCTGGCCTCCACCTCCTGTCATTGCAGACCCCCCTCTCCTACCCCTGAAGACTTTCATGGTTCCCATCACCCACACTGTCACACACAGGCAGACAGACATGAAAGTGACTGCGGGCCCAGTGGACGAGGGTCAGGCCCGCATCCTAATGGCAATGAGGGAGAGGCCAAGGCCCTGGAGCGCCAAGACAGGCCTGATGACCTGACGGATGGGTGGGCACGGGGCACATGACATGCACACAGTGTTTTGGGACCACAGTGTCCTGGGATGAGCCTGGGGTGGGCCATCTAAAGGAGACTGCGTCCCGGTTCCTGGAGTTTTCCTAGTGATTCCTGAAAAGGTCTGGAACCTCAGTCCAAAAATACCAGCCCACCATGTCTGATGGTCAGCATGCTCTCCCTTCACATTGAACTCTGCTCTCCTCAGCCCTTGGGCGTGGCTGGTACCGTTCAAAGGGTTCATTCTTCTCCTCCCTGGAGCCTTCCTTGAGAGCTCTCTCTAGGCCTGTGCAGGCACTGAAGGAACATAAAGCCGGGGCGGGGGGGGGGGGGCTGCTAGGTGTTCCGGGAGCTTCCTCTCCACCCAAACAGAATTCAGTCAGACAGGTTAGCAACTGGCATTCAGAGAAGTCCTGGCACAAATCTCAAGCGTGGCCACCCTCCAGGTACCATTCGCCAAGCCCTGCCCACCCTCCAGGTGTGCTCTCCACAGGTGTTCAGTTCACCCCTGTTTCACAGGGAGGCAGAGCACAGTGCTGAGGATCCATGCCACCTCCCCAGGGCCCCCAGGTGGAAGTGTGCCTCTGAGTGGAACTTGCCCCTGTTTGGAGACACTGGCACGATCCTGGCCCTGAGGCACACAGGCCCAGTTGGTATCCCAGCTCGGCCTCCCACAAATGGGACCCACGTGCTGAACCAAAGTCCCAGGTTTCCGGTGCAGGAGAGAAGAGGAGGGGTCGCAGGTAGATTTCAGTGATAAGAGAAGACAGCAACGAAAATTATGACAGCAGTGAGCGGTGGCTAGGCACTCCCCTGAGTACTTTATACCTTCGTCCTCTCAGCCGCCCCATGAGGTCAGTTCTATTACTTCCCCATTTTACAGAGGAGGAAACTGAGGCAAGGAGTGCAAGCAACTTACCCAAGGTTAGTAGAGAAGCTGGGAATCATGACAGGGATCAAGTTTGGGGCTGGAGGGGGCAGAGGAGTGGCCTGGGTGGGGATGAGGGGGACCCAGAATGGCCCAGTTCCTGCAGGGGCTCAGATGGACAGGTGCTTGGGTCTGTGCTGGGGGTCTGGAAGGCTTAGTCCTTGTGACTTTCATACCCTCTTTGACCTAAGCAGAGAGGCATGGCCCAAGAACCCAAGGCTAGTGGGACCCAAATTCCCGCAGTGGCTCCAGCCTCCTGGGCCCCTGACCCTATATTGCCTTAGCACCTTTTCCTCAATGCCAGGCCCATTCCTGACTTACACCATCACCCCTCAGTCCGAGCACAGCCTCCCTGACCACTCTTCCCTCATCTCCATACTCAGGATGAGATTCTCCCAGGCCCAGTCTAGGAAGATCTTCCAAGAGCATGTGGCACTGTCCCCCTCCTCACCCCACCCCAGTCATTCAGCCCTTGTTTGTTGAGCACTTACTGTGTGTAGTAGGGAGACTGAGGCCCAGACAGGACACAGAACTTGAACAAGGTCATTCAGCCAGCCAGCAAAAAGGGCACCTAGGACCCAGAGTTCCCATCACCCTGACCCCCACCTTCCCCCGTCTCCTTTCACAGGGGTCTTCTCCCTCAGGGAGGCAGCAAACTGGGCAGAGGGATGAGAGGATGGTGTCAGGAGCTTTTGAAGAGCTGAGAGGAGGGTCTGCTTTATTTCTCCTGCCCCCTGAGCTCTGACCTCTGGGGCAGCCATCTCCTGAGAACCCTCCTCTTCCCCTCTCCTTCCTTCCCTGCCACATCTGTTTTCTGTCAGGCTCCAGCTGAGTGCCCCACCCCCCGCAGGCCCTGCCCCCCATGGAAGAAAACACTACAGGGCTTTGCCTCACTGCAGGGGTGGGGTTTGGCCTGGGGTGATCAATCCCAGCTGCTGCTTGTTTTCCCTCCATGGAGGGGAGTCATCTTGACAGCCTCCCCCAGCTCCTTCGTCCAGGAGCAGGCAGGGCTGAGGCAGGGCCCATGGGAGCGGGAGGAGGAGAGGCATTGATAGGGTCACAGCCAAAAGGGATGGAGAGGATATTGCAGGGGCGGGTCCACAGGCACTCAGCTGGTTCCCCTGCTCCCAGCGTGCTCCCAGCCCTACATAACACTAACAGTAATAATATATGATATTAATTCTATCCAATACTTTGCTTTTTATGTGCCAGGCACTGTCTTAACAACTTTGCATATATTAGCTTATTTACTCTTCACAACAACTCTGTCAACTAGGTATTAGCCCAGTTTTACAGAGGAGAAAATTGAGGCATAGAGAGGTTAAGTGACTTGCTAAATGCCACACAGCAATGATTAAGTCTTGCAGAGTTCTTTATGGTAATAAAGTATTTTAAGAGAGTCATCCCATTTAGTTCTTTTTCTATCACATGTACAGCAAATGTTATTAGCCTTCCACCTAGGTTACAGAGGAACAAGTTGAGGTTCTGGGGGAGAAAGTTCTTGCCCACCAGACCTCAGCAGATAAGTGAAGCTGCAGCCCCCTGGGTAAGACCTTTAATGTCTTAGAGTCTCAGTTTCCTCATCTGTAAGGCAGATAGTAATATATCCCTCTCAGGAAGGTGAGGTTAGGTGCTATGATTTATGTGGCAGCAGTTTGCAAAGTATAAACCATGGGGAGCAATGGGGTGTCAGGCCTGCTTACTCTGGCCACTCTGGCCCCACCTGGAAGACTGGTTCAGAGAAGGAGCCCTGGCCAGCATGAAGAGGTGGGAGGAGAGTGGAAAGCAGGCTGGGTTTGCTTTCAGTGGAGGGGAGGCTTCTGTGTGACCCCTGTGTGGCTGGGATCAGTAGGACGGGGGTACAGGCACCCAGGTCTCAGTTCAAGATTGGGAAGCTCTTCTTACAGCTCAGGCAGTGAGTTGAGCCAGTGAGCTCAGCAGGCCTGCAGGGAGCTCCCTAGCCTCAGGGCTTGTAGGCCATGCTCTTAGATGTTGTAGGTGTCCACTGAGATGTCTGGGAGGGCAGGGGATATGACCTTCCTAGGCCTTCCAGCAGGGAATCCTGGCTTCAGCTTTTATTGACTCTATACCAGCTGGTGTCTCCTCCCATTCATCATCATCATCATCATCATCATCATCAACAACAACAACATGAATACCATTTATATGCTATCTCATTCTATTCCTGATCTTCATTGAGTTGGAACAGCAATCTCATGAGAAAATCGTTATCAATATCCCCTTTCAGAGAAAGGGAAATGGAGGGTCAGAGGTCAGGTGGCTTGCCCAAGGTCACACAACTCGTGGGTCACAGAACTGGTGTTCCAGCCCAGGTCTGATAGGGAGCCAAACTGTCATCTTTCCTTTGGCCAGGAAAGCCGGTTATCTGCAAGCCCCTTGAGGCAAGGCTATGGCTCCTGTCCTTTTTCTAGTCTGTCCCTGTGTGATTTTAGGCCTGGAAGCACAGGGATGGGCTTTATGCCTCCTGGGTCACAACCTTGCCACACAGTCCCTGCTGCACTCATGTCCCAGAGCCCTCTGCCTCTGCATGCCCACACTGCTCCCTCTGAGTGTTGCCTTGGGCCAGGCACTATGTCATTGGGCAGAAAAGCCACTATTCAACTTTGGAGCAGCTTGCAGTTTAGTCAGGGGATAGTGCTCCCCATGAGGGTCCTTCTAGGGCCATCCGGGGTCATGGTCACTGGCACTGAGACTTCCTGCCCACCACCAGCTTGTAGCTCCTGCCCCCTTTCCTTGGCATGTGGCTCCCTGCTGGCCCAGACCAGCTTCCTCTGAGTCCCCCAAGTCCCTGCAGGGGACCCTTCTACAGGCAGGGCTTCTGGGTTGGGGCCATGCTAACTACCTCAGGACATGTGCCTAGTAGCACCCCTACATTTTCTAAGGAGACAAGGCTTTGCTGGCTTTTGAGAGCCAGGGAGGAAAAAAGAAGGAGCAGGGAAGTTCCCTTTACAACAGAAACATGCCTAACAGTTTATAATTTCCTAGACCTCCAAATCCTCTAGCGCTCTGTAGACACGTTGTGATGGTTGCCTGCCTTACAGATGTGGAAACTGAGGCTCCCTGAGGTCACACAGTGAGTGAGCAGCAGCATAGGTCTGGCAAGTAACCTCCTTACTCTGGGCCTCAGTTTTCTGTTAGGTAACAGTGAGGTTTTGCTCATGTAGCTACTCACCAAACACAGCAGGTGCTGTGCCTGGCCCTGACAAGTGGAGCATTCAGAGTACCAGCTGCTAGCCCCTCACAGAACTGAGGGCACACTTACCCTGAGCCTAAAGAGCTGTGACCACGTCCAGGTTAAACTCTCCTTGAGTCCTGAGGCCACACAAACAGGCATGGGAGTAACCGTAGCCAGGGAAGGAGTACTGCGTCCTGTGGGTCAGGAGGTGTGGTCTTGGGTCTTCTTTGCTCTGGGCCTTGGTTTCCTTATCTGGATAAGTCTGTGCTCCTGTCTGTCTCTACCCTGGGCTTTTGTGAGCTGTAGGTGGTGGCTGCTCATAGAGTACTGGGGAATGGCTAAGTGGCATCCAGACCCAGGCTGTGGGGATAGGACTCCCCCCCACAGCCCTGGCTCCAACCCAAGGACAGTGAGAGGCCTCAGCCTGTGCCTCCAGGGACAGTGAGAGGCGGGAAAGGCCCTGGTGCCTTGGGAAACAACCTCTGTGACACAGTATACACTCTCTGGGCCCTCCCTGTGTGTCTGTCTTGCCCCCTCTCTCTCTCCAACCTCCCTCTCTCTCCTTCTCTCTCTCTGTAACTCTTCCTGCTTCACTCCGTGTTTCTGTCTTTCTTGTTGCCCCCTCCTGTCCCCACCTTGAGCCCTCTTCCTCCTTCCTCTCTGCAGAGACCCCTGGAGAAGCCCGATGGCCTGGACGTGTCCGACCAGAGCAAGGAGCACCCCCAGCACCTGTGCGAGAAGTGCAAAGTGCTGGGCTACTACTGCCGCCGAGTGCAATGACCAGCCCGTCCTCCACACCTGCCACCCTCCTGCCAGCCAGAGAAGACACCACCTCCCCATGTTCATCCGTGTTGCTGCATGTCCCCATGTGCGTGGGGGCATCCTCACAGGCATGCGGGTCTGGCAGGGAGGGTCCTAGGTTCTTGTCTTCATGTGTGTTGACAATGTTGACAAACAGTGTTACTGGCGTAGCCATAGCTGCCCCACCAAAGACTGGGTCTCTGAGACTCTCCCGGTGGGCCTGGCGTCTGTGTAGAAGGACTCGGGTGAGCAGAGGTTGAGGCACTGATCCCACAAAGCCCTTGGGGTCCCCTGCAGGCCCTCCCCCTCTAAGACTCCCTTTGGGCTGAGCAGCCTTGTATTGGCCACAAGTGCACTAAATTGACTGTGAATCCCAAAGCCTGTAGGGGATTATTTCCCCAAGACCAGCCAGGCCGTCTTCTCCCAGAACCTTCTAACTTTTCCCGTGTACAAAGTCACTCTCAGAAAGCCCTGTTTTCCTGTCCTGTTTAAGTCAGCGGTCATGGTGAGCTGACACCTGTCTGAGCAGCTGCTGGGAGTGGGCGTCTCTGCCCGACCCACTTTGAGCCCTAAACCTGATCGCCTCTGACATCACTGGTGTTGCACCCAGGTTCTGTGTCCCCCCTTGTAGACCCAGAGGTTGGGCAAGGGGAGGCAGTGGCAGTTCCTCCCCCCACTCACCTCCACACACTTTCCCCACCAGTTTGGATCTTGTCAGCCCCATTCCCTTCCCTTCTCCTTCACCTCCCACCCATGCTCCGTCCCTGATTGAGTTTTTGGGCCCATTGTGGGAGCCACTCTGGCAGGAAGGACACGGGCCTGTTGGACCAGAGTCCTGGGTTCAAATGCTGGCCCTGCCACTGACAAGCTGTGGGACTTGGGAAGGACTTGTCTTCTCTGGGCCTTGGTTTCCCCACTACTTAAGCAAGAGAGTGACACTGGAGAGCAGAGAGGCCTGTTTCAAGTCTCGTCTGGAATTCAGCCTGGCCGGGCACCCTCTCCTGGAGCACAGGGCTTAATCTGGAGCGTTTCACTAGGTCCTGTACTCCACGCTGTCACCCATCAGTGGGTCATTTAAGTCAGGCTGAGGGAGCCAGTCTCCCCTTGTCCTCCCTGCAGTGCCGGCTGTGCCTCTCATCTCCCACCCCTGCAAAAGTGAAGGGGGACCTCCCCTCCACCTCACACAGGGCAACCCCTAGACAAGCTGCATAACCTCTCCTCTGTAAACCGGAGACTGTGATTTCCTACCTCCCAAGGGTAGCAGGGAGGCCTCTCGACTCTCACATTGGTCAGGGAGGCACTGTCCTGGCAGGTGGGAGGGATCGCATTCTCCTCTTCCATCTTCCCAGTGAGAAGCCTTAGTTTTCTTTTCACACCATTCTTCCTTTCTCCCAGGGACAGGGAGAAAACTGGTTGTCAGGACTGAGTCACTTGATTTTGCCCCGATATTATGCCTCTGTGGAAAAAAAATCAGACCATGAAATGGGCCTGAAATTCAGTGTTTACCATGGCTCAAGGACACCCACCCGGTGCCCAGTTGCCTTTTGTTTTCAAATGAAAATGTTTGTACAACTGAGGAGTTACAGTAAAGTGTTAACCAGGGGTCCAGGGAGTGAGTCAAAAAGATGGAGTGAGTGTTCTGGAAGCCAGGGGGCTGCAGTGTAGATTTCAGGGGCTCATGCGCTCTGGGCACTTGGAAAGAAGGTATTGACCCCAGCCTGAGCCCGAGAGCTGCCTCCTCTGCCCGCAGTAGCAATGCCTGGCCACTGACCGTGAGTGCCCTCTCTACCCACTGGGAATGCCACTGAGGAGTCCTAGGCCAGCTGTTCCCTGCCTTCTCCACGGTGTCAAGGTGAGCAGGAGTCGCCCTGGCTGAAGGCACTCTGTCCTGGAGGAGAAGCTGTTACTGTCAGTCACCTTAGGGCATGGCTCAAGATACTGTGCTCAGCGGTGGGCAGTGTACTTGGCTCAGCTGCCAGGATGAGGCCCCAACCCTTCCAGAGACCTGGCCCCGCTGTGGAGCGTTGGCCCCAGCACGCCCAGGACTTGCCAGTGGTGCTGTGATGGTGGCGGAAGCCCGGACCCTACAGAGAACCCAGACTCAGGCTGTGAGAGGCCAGGGCCCTCCACAGGCCAACAGGAGATGGGCTATTGCCCCACAGTGACCTTTTCAGTGGGCGTGTCCAGCTGGCAGCCATTGCCCCTGCCATCTGTGCAGAGCTGGCCGCCATGGGGGCTGGGCCCTCTGCCCGAGGCAGCCCCTCTGTACTCCCCATTCCTGTACTATTCTGGCTGAATTTGGGAGCGCTCTGTGGTCAGCAAAAGCCACTGATGTCCAGGCTGATTGCTATGAGAACTAAGTGTTCAGAGGGCCTGGGAGCCCAGGAGGCAAGAAAGTGTGTGGTGTTAGTCGTGTTGAAAGGGACAATCGCCTGCAGTTAGCAGACCGGTGGTCTAGCTGGGAGATAGCAGTGTTTACCCCGTATGAAGTATTCAGTAGTTCTACTTGTGAGTTTGTATTTATTTTGAGTTATACTTGACACAGAATTCCTTTTTTTAAAGAAAAATACTATTTGTGTATTTTGAAAAAAAATCATGGATGTTAAAATTTCTGCATGGTTGTCAATTACTCTCACAACACTGAATTTGTTACCTTCGCCCGAAAAATCTTCACAATGACTTTTGTCTGTATATATTTGAAGGCCTTTTTTTAAAAAAAAAAAAAAAAGAAAAAGAAAAAGAAAAATATAATTGTTTGATTTTTGAGATTAAAAAAACAAAAAGAGGCATTTTCAAAACTTCAGAGCTTTCGGGAGGACAATAGAATATCAAATAAAAATTTCTGGAAGTATTTTGCAAACCTTCTTGAGCTACAAGAAAATATTTATGGTGAGAACTTTTCTCTTTTGGGGTTTTTTTTTTGGTTTGATTTTTTTTTTTTACTATACTTTGGTCTGTAAAAAGTATGCAACTGAACTACATTAAGAAGGAAATATTGTCTACATAGAATATTATATGAAGTTGGTACATAATTCTGATGAGGAAAAAAAAAAAACCTTCGCAATTCTTTAAGCCATATTGTTATTCTGTGTTGTTTTTTCCTTGGATGAGAATATCAATATTAAGTAGTTAGCATATTATTCAAGTACTTAGACTTATTAATATGTTTCTGTCCTGTATTTATACACATGTGTATTTGGAAAGTGTTGCCTTTCTACAGGAAGCTATTATTGAATACATAGTGAAAAGGGAATGGTGACCCCTCTGAGCCTCTTCAGCTGAGGATCATAACAAACACAGCATTGTAATCCACTTTCTCTCACTTTCTTCTTATCTTATTATGGTTATTAGTTTTGCAGGGGGCAAGGTGGTGGGCCAGGGAAAGAAGGGGCCTGTGATTAGCCCCTCTGTGGCCAGCCAGCTCCAAGGATGGCCTCCTTGACCTGGTGTGGGGGCCTGTCAGCAGGGCCCAAGGAGGGAAAGAGGAATGGAGGTCTTCGCATCCCTCTGCATCTGCCATCTGAGCCATGCCTCGGGGCCACAGGCTCTTTGAATTTGGATTTGGATTTGTCAACCAGAGTCCTCACCTGCCCTCCAGCATCTATGGACTTGAATCTGTCCTGAATGACTGTTTAACCCAACATCACTACATTGTAGCCCAGTACAACAACTAACCCTGAAGTGTGTGTGGGGGGGAGGTGTTCCCCGGGGGCTGGTGGCAGCAGGCTGGTTGCTGTCTGCTGCCAACCTCACCGTTTGACCTCCTCCACTCCTGTGGGGTGACCTGTCCATGCTATATCTGTTAATATGTGTGCGTCCAGCTAAAGAGACAAACAACCCGTGGGCCCAGCTTGGAGGGTGCATGGAAAGGCTCCTGACCTCTCCAAAGTGTCGCCCTCGGGATGGCATTCCGTTGTGTGCCTTATTCCTGGAGAATCTGTATACAGCTTGCCTATAGACATATAGTCTTTTCGTGCTGTATTAAAAGAACTTTAAAAGCAAGAGAGGCTCATGGCTTTCCTTGTTTACACAGAGCATCAGTGTGAGGCTGGACACTCACACAGATCCGTGGGGCTGACCGGGAAGGGAGGGACTTGGGGTGCCCGTCTGCTCTCCTGGGCCTAGGTCAATCTGTCCTTGCCCTGCTTCCACATCGTTAATTTGCCTTTTTGTAGTCCCTGTGCCCCAAGTGCGCACTCTCTGCAGGGTGACAGCCTTCCCCAAGTTGGGCCCCAGACTGGGCGAGATTGTCAGCACATTAGGTCACATGTTAGCTCAGCGATGGGACTCCCGGGGTGACCATATATAGGAGTGAATCTTCCTCGGAGCTGGAAGCCCTGGGCCTTGCCGCCCCTGCTTACACTTGGCCCTCTGACCAAGGCTGGGGTTTGGGCATCACACAGTCAACAAAGCGAAGTGTCCAGGGCCTCCTGGCAAGTCTCCAGGCAATGGAGCAGAGGGTCCCTCTTCTGAGCAAGCCGAGAATGGGCCTGGGCTGTCACGTGGTGGGTCTCACTGAGGGCCACAGACAGGAAGACATGACTTGCAGGGCTAGGGAGCCTCAGCAAAGAGACCTGCACGGGAGCCCTTCAGCCCAGTATAGGTACTCTGCTCCTTCTCAACCTTGCTGCTCACCAGAATCACCTGTGGGAGCCTCGGTGACACCCGAGATGCTTACACTGTCAGCCTGGGTGTGTCCTCAGGTTCTTAAAGCCCCCAGATTAGTCCCATGTGCAAGGTTGAGAAGCACTGGACTTTGCAATGGTCCCTTGTGGTCCTGTGGCGGTGATAGTGACATCAGTGAGGAGGCTGGGGGCGGGGGGCTCCAGCCCTGCTGCAAGGGTATCACATTCTGGAATCCAGCCAATTACTGCTCAGAATACACTGCCTGAGTATGTGTGTGTGGCGGGGCTTGGGAGGGCTTGGAAAGCCAGGTTCTTATGTAAAATGTTCCAATTTTTTAATTTTGGCAACTAGTTTACTAAATGTTTGAATAGCATACATGTGCACCATATGTCTGTGGGCCAGCTCTGGACAGCAAGCAGCCTCTGAGACAAAGCAGAGAAAACCAGATGTGAGTCCTTGGGATCAGGGACCATGGATGGGGGAGGGGAGAGGGACAGGCAGGGACAGAGACCCCTTACGCCAGAAGCAGGACCCTTGTCTTATGCGGGGTGCACAGCAAATCCCTGGAAGCCACCAAGCCCTTTCCTGATTACTGGCATAAAGAGAGAATTCACCTCTGGTGCCGTCCCTCAGGGTGTGTGAAGAGGCAGCAGGGTCCGGTTCAGTCTGAACACAGGTGGATGTCCACTGGTCAAGCTGGTGAATGGGGAGGAGACCCTGCCCAGAGTGGATGGAGGAGAGACCACCTGTGAGTGCTTGCTGCCCAGCAGACACTCTGCCAGCGGCCCAGGGAGGAGGCTGCCTTCCCCAGGCAGACCTGAGGGACACAGAGCTGGGTTTGTCTCAGAGCGCCCCTGACCCCCAAAGGGGCTTCCTCCCCCCCCTGGCTGTGTGAGGTTGAGCAGATCCTTGCCTCCCTGAGCCCCAGCTTCTGCGGGGTTAACATGCAGATGAGATGGCTCAGTGAACACGAGGCCCAGGGCATGGCGTGGCACCAGGAGGACCCAAGGGCTGTGGATCTCTTGCTCCCATTGTTTGTGGCTCAGGCAGAAACTCCTTGTCAGAGGTCACACAGGAAGTCGGGGGGCGGGAGGGGCTGTTGTGTGTGGAGCCAGCCTCCACCCCGGCACCCCTGCATCCATTTGTGCCCCCAGCAGGCACTCACTGAGCACCCACCGTGTGCTGCAGCTGAGGCCCCGGGTGCACGCTCGGTTATCTGCCCTTGTGTGTTAGTGTGCATGCGCCTGTGTATTTGTTTTGTTCTCCATGGAAAGAAAACAAACCCAAGGTAAACATAGTCTGTCTTTCGACATCTCCCAGAGCTGTGGAAACCAGTAATTCCCCTGGACAGGAAGGATTTCCGGTTGGACTTAATGTCCATGTCCAGAGGCTGCCAGCTGCTGAGGGCTGAGAGGGAATAGAGTCTGCTGCAGAAAGAGGTGTCAGGGGACTCAGAGAGGATGGCCCAGCTCTGAGCCCACCCCTGCCTTCCTTCTAAACTGACACCCATACCCATATTTCTGTCTGGGCTGAAGTTGAGGTCCCCAATGAGGGAGGGCTCACGGAGGTCACCCAGGGAGCAGGTAGCAGAGGCAGGATTTGAACCCTGAGTTCTCACTCTCAGTACAGTGCTTCAGAGGCAGACCTGGGGCTGAGCCCCAGGCAACACCTGCACCCAGATTTGCAAAGGTGAGGCAAGGAGTGAAAGCTCCAGGGGCTGAGGTGGTCTGAGGGACAGGAAGCTCCAATTCACAAAGTCCTTGGTATAAGGAGCTTTGTTGGCACTTGCTCCAGACACAAGGGAGGAAGACCAAGGCAGTGTCCCAAGCCTTGGGGGAAAGAGGACGCAGGGCTCAACCACCCCTCCTCCCCACCTCAGCTCCAGAACAGCTGGAGCTCAGGGTCCCTCCTGTGACCCAGACAAGGCTCCTAGCACCACCCCTTCTCGGAACGTGTGACATGGAGGCTCTGTGCCCTACTCCGTGCCTTTATCTGTAATCCAGGGCAATCAGGACACACCAGCCAGCTGAGGTGGATGCTGGGCAGCTCCTGCACCCAACACACATTCCATGGTGGCTACATCCCTGCCCACCCACCCTGCAGCCTCACACACTGAGGCTGGGCCCAGGTGGTCATTGGCCTTCTGTGCTGGGTCCCACCCACAGGCCCAAGTCTCTCCTGTGTTCTTTTGACAGTCCTCATAGGAGCTAGGGCAGGGAACAATATGCCAATATGACAGGTGGAGAAACTAAGGCCCAGGAGGGCCCTGGTGCCCAAGACTGACCAATGGGACCCTCTGCTGCACCCTCCAGCCTCCAAACTCTGTGCTGTTTTGATCCCAACAAGACTCCGAGAGGATTTCGAGGAGCCTGTGCAGGCCTTCAGCAACATGTTATGGCATTTTGGGGGCCAGCCCAGTGCTCTGGATCAGAGCTGGGTCTCATGATGGGCTGCGGAGTCAGCCACCTCTACTGCCAGATACCCTGACCCCAGTTCCCCAGGGCCTGGGAGGGGAGAAGGGACAGGAGGGGCTGAAACAAAGAGGGACAGGGGCTGGGGAAGGCTCACCGCCCCTGCAGTCAGGCCTCTCTCTGTTCCCCAGAGCTCTGGCTAGAGCCAGGAACAGCCTGTTCTTGGGTCAAAGGCCTTCTAAACAACCCCCTCCCCCATTTATTCAGAGATGTTAGAGGCCCTATGCTGCCCCTGCCACACACACTTAGACACACTCACACACACTCATCACAGTCACACATACTCACACACATATACTTGCACATGCAGACACACTTATCATACACAGACACACTCATTACAGTCACACAAACACATGCACATATGTATACTCACACACAGACATACTCATCATACACACTTGCACATACAGACACGCCTATCACACATACACTCAGTCTCACATGCACATTCACACTCACAGACACACTCATACACACAGTCACGCACTCATACACTCGCATATTCATACTCCCACACACACTCAGACATACACACCTTCACACACACAAACACCTGTGGGGTGGGGAACCCTGGGGCACATTCTCCAGCTCGAACAATGCAGTGTCCACAAGCCCATGCATCCTGGGTACCCCTCTCTCACCCCTCTTAGCTAAGGGTCACCTTTAGGGAGGAGGAAGCTCCAGCCCTCTACAGGGTGTGGACTTTTTGCAAACCTGCCCACCTCCTTCCCACAGGCCATGAGTCTTACCACAAGCCCTGAACCCCTTGTGTGGTGGGAGAAGCCAGTCCACTACTTGGCTCTACACAGCAAGCCAAGTCTGTCCTTGTGGCTCACACAGTGGAGAGAATCCGTGTTTTGTCAGGTGTGACAAGAGCACTGAGGGCATGTGAAGATGTCCTCGTCGATTAGACACCTACGTGTTTGTGAGAGAAGTGAAAATGCCTGTGCTTCACTTCCAAGTAATCCAGAATATGGGACGGGGTGGGGTGTTTAAATGGGACTGGCAAAGTGATGACAATGGCTGAGGCAAGACAGGACCTGGGGACCAGTTGCGCCCCTACTTCTGTGTGTGCTCCACTCCTGGGCAGGAGGTGGACTCACAGGGGAGCCAGGCCAAGGAGATGTACCAGGCAAAGTGGGGGTCCCCAGATGTGTCCTCAGACACACCCAGAGCCCCCACATTCCTCTGGGGGCTGCTTGGCCTTTGTCCATGCATCTCCAGTGCTGCTGTGGTTTGGCGCATGGTAGGTCCAATGTGGAATAAACCAATAGATAACATCCGGCCGAACATCCACTGAGCCCTCTGTGTGCCAGCCATTGCACTATGTGATTTACATGCGTCGCCATTTTTGATCCCGGCCACAACCCTGTGAGGTGGGGGTACAGTGAGCACCATTTTACAGATGGGAAGCTGAAGTTCAAGCAGGTGGAATGACTTTCCAAGGTCATACAGCTAGCAACAACACAGCACCTCCTAGGACCCCCCCCCAGAGCCACTTCCCCCCACTCACCCTCAGGGAAAGGCAGGTCCAGGGCTTAATCCCTGCCTCCTGCCACTGTGCCTGATCTCAGCCTCTGCACTCTGCCTGGGCCCCTCACATCAGCCCAGGTGGCCTGCCAGCCTCCTGCTGTAGCTCAGATTCAATAACCAAGTAGTACAGGCCCTCACAGTAGTTATTGCAGGCCTACATGGAAGCCAAACTCACGCCAAGCCTCCAGCACAGCCCCCAATCCTGTCTCCACCTCTGTCCTTGGAAACTTCCCAGAGGGGCCCCTGTCCCAGTTGCAGGGGGAGCCCTGCTCCTGTCTCCACTGCCTCCAGGGAGAACTAGGCCAGTACCTGGGCTTCTTTCCTGGGCACTCGCTCACCCTTGCCCTTCTTGCCTGGCCCATGGCCTCCAGGAGTCCCGAACTCAGGTCAGACATGCTCCCCTGTCCTCCATCTTGGTCCAGAAAGTGAAGGGGGTCTTTCTCCCCATGCTGAGCACACCATGCTGAGAGCTGAGCAGCATTCTCCTCTACTACCTTCTCAATATCCACACACTCACACCTGTTGTCACTTCTTGAGGTCAGGGCGGCCCTACAACCTATGGGACAATTTGGGGTCCAAGTTCTGCCTCATATGTCTGGGATCATGGCACCTGCTGTGACATCATCCTCACTCTGGCAAGGACTATGGGTCATATGGACTGGAAACTGAACTATACCTTCGTTACTTACCAGCTGTCATCCTAAGCCAGTCACCTCCCCGCTCTGTGCCTCGATTTCCTCCCTTGTGGAATGGGTATGTTAATGCCCACCTATCTACCTGAGGGTCATTGCCAGGACTAAACAAGATGAGTCAAAATGCTTGGCACCTGGGACGTCCTCAAAAAGTTATTAGCTACTGCACTGGTTACAGAGGTGGTAATAGTCACCTGGGCCTGTGCTGCCTCTGAAATTGCCCCCCTCCACGATTTCCCCTCTGCTTTGGCCTCTTAGCTCTCAGCCCCATGAGCTATGTATTCTGAAACCCTCACCCTGACCAGGTGGCAGGAGATGAGGAGCCTACATCCCCTCGGACTTGGATCTGACTGGTGATTGGCCTGTACGCCATTCCTCTTCCTTCCTAGGCACCCACACGCTGTTAGTTCAGATCTGTCTGGCTTCTGTTTCAGTTTCCCTCTTGTGCTGAAGCAAAAGACCCTCAGTCAGCATGTAACTGGGCCTCCTGTCCCTGTGAACCTGATCCCAGCACCGCCCCACAGTAGAGACTACTTCAGTGTGGCCCTGCTCTTCACCCACATCCTTGCTAGCTCAGAAAGCCCCACTTTCAGGGATCTCCTGATCCCCTGCTGTCCTCTGGTGGCTGAAGCTGAGAACTGCAACTTTCCTGCAGGCAGCAAACCTGTATGTAGGGTGGACAAAACAAATACTTTTCTCCACAATCCCAGATAAATCCTGACCTTCGCAGCACAGGGCTACCCAGGCATCCATGCACCTATCCTGGGTAAAACTGTCAGGTTGTAATATCTGGGTCCCTTCACCCAATTATAAAAAAATGCATGCACAATGTGAAGTGGAAACAACACAGAAAAACAAGTAGGATATAAAAATTCCTAGCAGCCCAGCTTTCCCCAGAGATCACTACTGTGCAGAGTTAGGCAATATCCTTCCATAGTCTTTTTGGTTGTGTAAATATATGTGTGTGTGCCCCACCCTAGAGATCCTCAGAGACTCCAACCCACCAAACTTACAGGCCCACCCAAGCTGCTTTTCCATATGAATGGCTGGTCCTGGCTCATGCTTCACAACTTCCTAAATCCTCAAAAACAATCAGCAGCTGGATTCAGTGAGCCCCCAGTCCCCCACCTTTTGCTAAGTGGTTCCAGGCCCGGTACTAAGGTACAAGCAATAGCCAGCCTCCATTCACAGCGTGGCTTTGCCTGGTAACCTCTAAGCCCAGCACAAGTAGCAGCCATCTCAGACTGCATTACAGCCCAGGCAGGGTGGCCTTGGTAAAAACACAGGTGGGGGCTCACCTTGGCCTGCACCACCCAGGAAACCCCAGAGACTGTGCACCTGGTGGAAAGTTAGAGACCATGTCAGAGCACCACCAACCTGCCCCTGCACAGTTGATCTTTCATGGAGGGCAGAGGATGGTGGTCACTGGTGACAGCTAATCCTTGCAACTGACTGGCCTGGGTAAATCCTTCCCATTGACCTGCCAACAGCAATCAAGGCTCAACTACAGGAGGAGAGTGTACTCAGCCCACAAGAAGGGTGTACTTTGAGTACCCAGCTTGGGTGATAGGGGAGACTGTGCCACTGGACCCTACAGAACACCTACTACATTAGGCCACACTACTAAGACAGGGAGTCCTAGTAGCTCTACCTAATACATAGAAACAAACACAGGGAGGCTGCCAAAATGTGGACACAAAGAGATGTGACCCAAATGAAAGAACAGAACAAAACTGCAGAAAATTAACTGAACAAAATGGAGATAAGCAATCTATCAGATGCAGAGTTCAAAACACTGGTTATATGGATGCTCAAGGAACTTCGTAAGGAACTCAGTGAGGACCTCAACAGCATTAAAAAGATCCAGTCAGAAATGAAGGACACACTAATTGAAATAAAGAACAATGTTCAGGGAAACAACAGTGGAGTGGATGAAGTCGAGAATCAAATCAATGATTTGGAACATGAGGAAGCAAAAAACACCCAGTCAGAACAATGAGAAGAAAGAAGAATAAAAAAAAATAAGGAAAGTACAAGCAGCTTTCGGAACAACTTCAAGACATCCAACATTCACATCAGAGGGGTACCAGAAGGAGAAGAGAATGAGCAAGACATTGGAAATCTATTTTTAAAAATAATGAAAGAAAACTTCCCTAACTTGGTGAAGGAAATACACATGCAATGCCAGGAAGCACAGAGCATCCCAAACAAGATGGATGCAAAGAGGCCCACTCCAAGATACATCATAATTAAAATGCCAAAGTTTAAAGATAAAGAGAGAATCTTAAAAGCATCAAGAGAAAAGTGGTTAGTTCCATACAGAAAAGTTCCTATAAGACTATCAGCTGATGTCTCAAAAGAAACTTTTCAGTCTAGAAGGGATTGGCAAGAAATATTCAAAGTCATGAAAAGTAGGCACCTACAGCCAATATTGCTTTACCCAACAAAGATATCATTTAGAATCAAAGGGTACATAAAGAGCTTCCCAGACAAAGCTGAAGGAGTTCATCATCACCAAACCATTATTATATGAACTGTTAAAAGGACTTATCCAAGAAAAAGAAGAAAGTCAAAACTATGAATATTGAAATGGCAATAAGTACATATCTATGAACAATTGAATCTAAAAAACAAACCAAGCAAACAAGAACAGAGACAGAATCATGGATATGAAGAGTGTTTTGATGGTTGCCAGGTGGGAGGAGATTGTGGGGGAATGGGTAAAGAGGTGAGGAGATTAAGAAGTACACATAGATAGTTATAGATGAGCCATGGGGATGTAAAGCACAGTATAGGAAATGGAGTAGCAAAAGAACTTACAGGCATGACCCATGGACATGAACAATGGTGTGGGGATTGCCTGAGGGAATGGAGGGATGCTGGGTGGAGAGGAGCAAACGGGGAAAAATTGGGACAACTATCATAGCATAATCAATAAAATATAATTAAAAATATATGTGTGTGTGTAACTTATACATACACACACACACACACAATGTCTGTCCAGAAGGTATCTGGTCATGCAATATGAAAAAAAAGGCACTTATTGAACAAGATACAAGATACAAGAACCACTGTACATAGGACAATGGCACCTCAGTCCCCTTCAAAGTAAGCACCTTGGGACCTCACACAATCCTCCCAATCGCCATCAGCTGTCCTGTTGTATTTTCCTGGATGTCATTGTCAGCCTGAAATCTCTTTCCTTCCAAGGTGATTTTAGTTTTGGGAAAAGCCAGAAGTCACAGGGCACTGAATCTGGGCTGTGTGGGGCTGAGTCACCTGGGTTATTTGATGTTTCACCAAAAAACTCTGCACAAGGCATGGTGCATGAGTGGGCACGTTGTCATGATGAAGCTGCCAATAACCAGTCACCTATAGCTGCAGCCTTCTGAATTATCTGGATAGTTTCTGCCTAGGAATGTTCAAGTTTAATGCAAAATCTGATGCAGATTCATTGTTCTACTGTCTCAGTCATTTTGAATGTGACGGCCACACAGTACACATGCTCACTCAATGGCATCTACCACCCCACTGACTAATACAGTGAAGTTGTCATTGTTCACACATGCACATTCCAGTCCACTCTTCTTGGCTGCCAGGTTACATCGATGTTGTACAAACTGTTCTTGTTATATCAACAATGGCTGGACTTTTTCCAGACAAACCTCGTATACGTTAACAGAATTACACTTGACACGCTCTTTGGTGACCTGCTTTTTTCATCATCTTTCCCTGTTAGCAAAGAGATCTCCCTCATTTGTCTAATAGCCGGTTATATTCTTCTGTTGAGTAATGTATTTGTCAATTCTCTGTTGAAGCATTGTTGTTTTTAAAAGTCAATCTCTTTTTTTAAATTACTTTTTTCTTTAGTGCAGTAGGAAGATCTGGAGTCAGGAAAGCCAGGGTCTAACTTGACAGGGCTCAGGCCACTGTCTTTGATGACATTCTTGTGCCTCCCAGGCCTCAGTTTCCCCATCCACACACTGGGGCACCGGGCTTCATCCAGAATCCCTCAGCCCGGCAATTCCTCTGATCTGTGATTTTATTGGGTTGGCAGAGCCTACAGGCTGCCCTGGGGTCATCCATACAGTTTGGGGGCCGGTAAAGGGAGTGGGTTTGTGAGCCTAAAGACTTATTTGAGGCCTGGAGCCCTGTGAGCACTTGGATAATTGTGGAGAAAAATGGTCTGCACTGCTGCCTGTTCAGACTCGAGAAGGCCTGCTGCCCCTCAGGAGTGAGGCTGCCTCTGAGGGGAAGACTGAGGTCTGACCCATCTTCTTCTTCTGGTGCTCCCTGAGGACCCCCGGGATGGCTGATTTTCCTTGGAGGGGAGTGGGGGCATCTATATCTGGCTCCCCCAACCCTGTGAAGACAGTGTATGCCAAGTAATAAGAGAATGTATTCTCCTTGTAAATACTTAAACAATACAGAAGGTAATTTCTGCTTCTGGCTCAGATGGCGTAAAAGAGACTGGATTTACCCTCCTGTTTTAAACAACTAAACTGATGGACAAAATGTATGATACAATGGTTTTCAGACATTGGACATAGCAGCATAGAGCAGAAATTCTTGAGAAAAGGAAAACCAATGAGGTAAGCCCTACAGTTGCAGATGTCCTGCCAGGACAATTTTCCAGGTCACCATGCAGGGAAGGGAAAGCCACAGAGCCTAGCATTGCAGAGGCGGAATTGGGAATTTAGGAAGGCAGAGGTTGGGTAGACTTTTCAGATCAGAGTACGGGAAAGCAGAGAGCAGAGCCAAGAACAGGGAAGGGCCTAGAGAGGAAGGAGACCCAGAGAGAGGGCTCTAGGCACATGCTCACTGCTCCCTCAGTTGCTTAGCTGGGAACTGACAAGCGCATGTGTGAGGAAATCACCTACAGCTGGCAAAAAGACCTCAAAAAGGCACAAGCTGGACTAAATCCCCAGAGCTCACAGGGGCCAGAAACAGTTTGTGTCCCCACCAGCCAAAATGCAAAGCCTGGTAATAAACAGGGGAGAGCCCTTAGAATGAACTGGGCTCTGCAGGGGGCAAAATCAGTCCTTGACTAACCTGTTCTGGTCTCTTCTAACAAAGCTCAAAAGGAAGCCACAAAAGAATAAAACTGTTTCCAAAGAACTTATCTGCCTTCCAGAACGAAGCCTAAGAATATTTATAGGAATACAAAAAATGTTCAGTACTTCAGTTAAAATGTCTGGCGTCCAATAAAAGTTAGGTATCTGGAGAAGCAGAAGTATAAGACCCATAACGAGGAGGAAAAGATTAATAAAAATAGACAAGAATATTAACAGTCATTATAACTGTATTCCATATGTTCAAGAAGGTAGAGGGAAGCATGAACATGTTAAAAAGAAACCTGGAAATTACTTTTTTAAAGATCTAAATCAAACCTTTATTGGTGTAAAAAGGTTTTTTTGATATGAAAAATACACTGGATGGGATAAACAGGAAATAAGACTAATGAACTTGAATAACAAGTTCTGGAAACTATTTGAAATGAAACACACAAATATGAAAAGACTAAAAAGAATCCCCCAAAAGAACAGGGCATCAGTGAGCTAGGAGTCCCCAACAGAGAGGAAATAGAGTAAAATGTCAGAAAAAGATATTCAAAGAAATAATTGATAAAATTTGATGAAAACTATAAACCCAGAAATTCAGTGAACCCAAACACAAGAAATAAAGAAAACCACATCACATAACATTATAATCAAACTGCTTAAAATCAGTGATAAAAGAAGATTGGGGAGAAAAGGATACATTACATACAGAAGAACAAAGTTAAAATGGTAGCACTCTGCTCAGAAGGAAATAAAGGAATTTAAGCCTGAAGACAGTGGAACACCATCTTTAAATTACTGAAAGGAGAAACTGTCATTTCTAACTCAGCAAAAATATTTTTTCAGAAATTAAGGCAAAGTGAGGACATTTTAGATATTCAAAAATAAAATAATTCATTAGCAGCAGACATGAATTATAAGAGATATAAAGGAAAGTCTTTTGGTCAAAAAAACCAATACCATGGTAATCTGCATCTACAAAAAAGAATGAAGATGTTGGAAAAATGGTTACAATGTGAGTAAATACAAAATACTTTTAAAAATTATAATTGAAATTTATTTAAAAGATAAGTGACTGTTTAAAATCACAATATGTTTTGTAACATGGCAATGGCATGACAACAGTAGCACAAAGACCACAAAGGGAAGAAATAAAAGCATATTGCGGTGAGATCCCGAAACTATATGTAAAGCAGTACAATGTCAGTTGCAGGCCAGCTATGTTAAGTTTAATATGTATACTAGGCCTTGGCTGGTGTGGCTCAGTGAATTGAGTGCAGCCTGTGAACCAAAGGGTTGCCAGTTTGACTCCCAGTCAGGGCACATGCCTGGGTTGTAGGCCAGATCCCCAGTGGGGGCCACATGAGAGGCAACCATGCATTGATGTTTCTCTCCTTCTCTTGCTCCCTCCTTTCCCCTCTCTCTAAAAATAAATAAATAAAATAAAATAAAATAAAATGTATACTATAAAACTAAAGCAACACAACAAAGAAGTACAGCTAATAATCCAACAGAGGAGGTAAAATGGAATAATAAAAACTCAATTAATCCAAAAGGAGGCAAAAGAAGAGGAAAAAGGAACCAAAGAACTATGGGATGAGTAGAAAAAAAATATCAAGATGGTAAATACACAATCATATCAGTAATTACATTAAATATAAGTGGTCTAAACATCCCAATTAAAAGGCAAAGACTAAATAAAAAATCCAAGACCCAGTCATATACTGTGTACAAGTCACTCACTTTAAGTGTAAAGACACAAATAACTTGAAAGTAAAAAGGGTGACGTTCCACGTGAGAGAGGCAGTGCAAAGAGCTCCATGCACCTACTTCCCTGTGAAATAAGCAAAGTTGAGAAAAAGTATTTTTAAAAGCCAAACCATTTACAGTCTCTGGAATTTTCCCTGAGAGCACACAGCAACTGAAGAAACAGTTATTCAGAAAAATTCACTAAACAAACTCAGTAACAACAATCTGTGGCATTTAGCATATGACTACTTCCTTCTCCCCTACTTGCAGCTCAGCTTGGTGGAGGCTTCTCTACTGGTGGCAGTGGCCAAGGACATGAGGCTTTCTCTCCCACCAGCTCTCATATCTGAGTGGGAGAGGCAGGCCAAAGAATTTCTAAGCTCCTCCACCTTCAAGCTGAGGAGGCTAAATTCTGCAGGATTATGGCTGAGAGCATGGTGGTTCTTTCCTATACCCAGTCCTCACCCATAAGATGGAGGCTGTACTCCAGGTGGAGCAGGTCAAGAATACTGGGACCTAATCTCCCCTGCTCCAGCTCACTCTTGGGCACAGGTTCCACACCAGGAGAAGTAAGCCCAGAGCACCAGAGGCTACCACCCTGCCCAGCTTCCAGAGTAGAGACTCAGAGATTTTACCCAGGAAGGAAAACAGTCCATAAAAGAAGAGAGCTCCAACTTGCCACAAAGAAACTGATTTATTTTTTTGAAACAGTGTGGAGATATTCAAGCCTATGGTCATTTTGAAAACAATAGATAAATTGGACTTCATCAAAATTTACAAGTTTTTTGCTTCAAAGGACACCAATAAGAAAGTGAAAAGTTAACTCACACAATGGGAAAAATATTTTCAGATCCTGTACTGATAAGGGACTTGTATCTAGAATATATAAAGAGCTCTTACAATTCAACAATAAAGACAACCTAATTTAAAAATGGGCAAAAGATCTGAATGGACACTTTTCAAAGAAAACATACAAATGGCCAATAAACACAAGAGAATATGCTCAACATCATTAGTCACTAGGGTAATGCAAATCAAAACTGCAATGAGACACCACCTCACACCTGCTACAATGACAAAAATCAAAAAGATAGATAGCAACAAGTATTGGTGGATTGTGGAGAAATTGAAACTCTCATACCATGCTGATGGGAATGTAAACATTTGTAGCTACTTTGGAAAATAATTTGAAATTTCCTCAAAGCATTAAATATAGAGTTGCCATTTGAACCACTAATTCTTACATTCCATGTAAAGTGGTATAGTATCAGTTGCAGGTAATCTGTTGTAAATTAAGCTATGTATTGTAAACCCCAGAGAAACCACTAAAAACATAAAATGAAGAATTAAATCTAATAAGTCAATAACAAAGATAAAATGAAATTATTTAGGGAAAAAAACTCATTCCAAAAGAAAGCAAAAATGGAATAAAAAGCAGATGAGACAAAGAAATAGCAAGATGACCAATTTAAATCTAACTACATTGATAATTAAGTTAAATATAAATGGTCTAAATATTTAATTGAATGACAGTAATCATCAGATTAGACAAGAAAGCAATGTTCGAAGCACCCTATGAGTCCATTTCTCTTAGCTCTAAATCCTCCTCCATTGTCCTGTGGTAATATAACAGCCACCTGACATTACATTAAGCTTTAACAACAGAGGGCACCAGAGAGACACTTTAGCCTTCAGAGTTCTCTTTTCCCCTGAGTAGGTTAACCCATGTATGGTTAATAATTTTTTAGCCCTGGGTGGGTGTCTCAGTTGGTTGGAGCATCATCCCATACACCAAAAGACTGTGAGTTTGATTTCTGGTCAGCGCATAGAGCTAGGTTGTGGGTTTGATACCCTGTTGGGGCATGTACAGGAGGCACCCAATCAGTGTCTGTCTGTCTGTCTCTCTCTCTCTTTCTCTCTCTCTCATCGATGAACATATCCTCAGGTGAGGATTTAATAATAATAATAATAATAATAATAATAATAATAATATTAAGCTTCCCTTGTTTGAATTACTCTGTTGTTTTTGTATCCTGTTTGGACCCATCCAGTATAGAATTGACACTGGGAACGATCCTAGGAGATAACCCACAAAGATGGGATTTAGAGATTTGTTTGGCTGTGCATTTGGGCTTGAAGGCAGGGCTGAACTACCTGCCAATAGGAAGTGGAATTCTGGTAATGTATGGCATGCAGTGACATCACAATTTATCATGCTATCACCTGTGTTTAAGTGATGAGAGAACTATGTGCCTTGAGAGGCCAAGTGGCTGCAGCACTGGCAGTAATGGTGACCATAAGGACTGTGGTGTGGAATGACTTACTTTGCACATGCTTGTTTACCAGAATGACAAATCATGTCCTTTAATTCTCAGTTTAAATTATGGTCTGACCATAAAGCTACCATTACAACTCTAAAAGATTTTCTCATTTCTTGTGGTCACTGAACTGGTATCACTTAAAATCAAGCAGAAATTTAATTGTGTAGGTTGATGAATTACAACATAAAATTGAATTCAGTCTCAATAAATTTGTTGTGTGAAAGGGCATTGATGGGAAAGAATGAGACCCATTGATGGGAAAGAATGGAATTCGTAATAGGGGCATCTCCTTGAATCCAAATGAAATAAACACCTTGAACCCTCAAGTCACTCTGTTCCTTCCTTGCCAGAGGTAGCTTGCCCTTCTGTGTCTGAGAAAAAGTTTTCTTTGCTTAAAAACCTTATCATAACTTCACCTGGGATAGATTCTTTCAAAGGTGATGCCCAAGACCCACCACAACCACTTCCATAACCAGGTCAAATTGAGGCATTTTCCAGAGGAACAGGAGGGGACTCCAAGCAGTTTACATGTACACACACACACATGAAATGGAGACTACTGGTACAGATTTATAAATATAGTTCACATGTCATACAACATCCATTTAAAGTGTAAAAGCCAAATTTAGGACTTCCGGCCAAGATGGAGGCATAGGTAGACACACTGTGCCTCCTTGCACA
Source organism: Desmodus rotundus (assembly GCF_022682495.2). Lineage (NCBI taxonomy): Eukaryota > Metazoa > Chordata > Mammalia > Chiroptera > Phyllostomidae > Desmodus > Desmodus rotundus. Next base: position 57,671,972 of record NC_071390.1, on the reverse strand, counting down.
ACCAAAAGAAGGACAACAATTTAAAAACAAAAAACAACCAGAACTGACAGAAAATTGAACTGTATGGAAGTCCGACAACCAAGGAGATAAAGAAGAAACATTCATACAGACCGGTAGGATGGGCAGAGATGGGCAGTCGGGTGGAGAGGACTCGTGGCTAGGCAGCAGCTGGCAGACCCAGCAACAAACCGTGCAACCCAGAGTTCCAGTGTGTGTAAATAAAGCCTCAAACCACTGATTGAAAACACCTGTGAGGGTTGAGGCGGCAATGGGAGAAACTGCCAGCCTCACAGGAGAGTTCGTTGGAGAGACCCACAGGGTCCCAGAAAATACATGAACCTACCCACTCAGGAATCAGCACCAGAAGGGCCCAATTTGATTGTGGGTAGCAGAGGGAGTGACTGAAATCCAGCAGAGAGTGGAGCAAGTGTCATTGCTTCCTATCAAACCCCTCCCCCACATACAGTGTCACAGTGCAGCAACCAGTGTTATCCCGCCCTGCTGAATACCTAAGGCTCTGCCCCTTTATGTAACAGGTGCACCAAGACGAAAAAAAGAAATGGCCCAAATTAAAGAACTGATTAAAGCTCCAGAAAAAATACAACTAAGCAACGAAGAGATAGCCAACCTATCAGATGCACAGTTCAAAACACTGGCACTCAGGAAGCTCACAGAATTGGTTGAATTTGGTCACAAATTAGATGAAAAAATGAAGGCTATGTTAAGAGAAACAAAGGAAAATGTACAGGGAACCAATAGTTGGGATAGATGGGAAGGAAACTGGGACTCAAATCAATGGTGTGGACCAGAAGGAAGAAAGAAACATCCAACCACAAAAGAATGAAGAAACAAGAATTCAAAACAATGAGGTGAGGCTTAGGAACCTCCAGGACATCTTTAAACGTTCCAACATCCGAATTATATGGGTACCAGAAGGAGAAGAGGAAGAGCAAAAAATTGAAAACTTATTTGAACAAATCATGAAGGAGAACTTCCCTAATCTGGCAAAGGAAATAGACTTCCAGGAAGTCCAGGAAGCTCAGAGAGTCCCAAAGAAGCTGGACCCAAGGAGAAACACACCAAGGCACATCGTAATTACATTAACCAACATTGAAGATAAGGAGAGAATCTTAGAAGCAGCAAGAGAAAAGGAGACAGTTACCTACAAAGGAGTTCCCATAAGACTGTCAGCTGATTTCTCCAAAGAGACCTTACAGGGAAGAAGGGGCTGGCAAGAAGTATTCCAAGTCATGAAAGGCAAGGGTCTACATCCAAGATTGCTCTATCCAGCAAAGCTATCATTTAGAATGGAAGGGAAGATAAAGTGCTTCTCAGATAAGGTCAAGTTAAAGGAGTTCATCATCACCAAGCCCTTATTACATGAAATGTTAAAGGGATTTATCGAAAAAAAGAAGATAAAAAATATGAACAGTAAAAGTGACAGCAAACTCCCAGTTATTAACAACCACACCTAAAACAAAAACAAAAGCAAACTAAGCAAACTAGAACAGGAACAGAACCACAGAAATGGAGATCACATGGAGGGTTATCAACAGGGGAGTGGGAGGGGGAGAGAGCGGGGGAAAGGTACAGAGAATAAGTAGTATAAATGGTAGGTAGAAAATAGACAGGGGGAGGGGTAAGAATAGTATAGGAAATGTAAAAACCAAAGAACTTATAGGTATGACCCATGGACATGAACTACTGAGGAGAGTGTGAGTGGGAGGGGGTGTGCAGGATGGAGGGGAGTGAAGGGGGGAAAATGGGACAACTGTAATAGCATAATCAATAAAATATATTTTAAAAAATAAAGTGTAAAAGTCAATGATCTTTAGTATACAGATATTGACAACCATCAGAACAGTCCATTTTAGAACAGTTCATTTTAGAACATTTTCATCATCCCATTAAAGAAATCCCGATCATACACTTTAGCTGTTACCCACTTATCTCCCCCGACCCCAACCCCTTCAGCCCTAGGCAACCACTCACCTCCTTTCTGTCTCTATAGATTTTCCTGTTCTGGATATTTCATATGAATGGAATCATATACTATATAGCCTTTGTGACTGGCTTCGTTTACTTAGCATAATGTTTTCAAGGTTCATCCATGCTGTAGAATGGATCAGTGCTTCATTCCTTTTTATAGTTGAGGAATGTCCCCCTGGGTGGATATGGCCCATTTTGTTGATTCATTTTCCCACTGATGGACATTTGAGTTGTTTCCATTTTGTGACCATTATCAATAATGCTACAATAAACATTTGTGTACAGGTTTCTGTGTGGACCCATTTTTCACTTCTCTTGGGTGTATACCAAGGAGTGGAATTGCTGGGTCATGTGTTGACTTTATATTTAATCACCTGAGGATCTGCCAGGCTGTTCTCCAAAGCAGGTGGACCATCTTACACCCCACTAATGGCAATTATTTCCATTGTGTGGGTTGTTTTTCACTTTCTTTATGGTGACCTCTGAAGCACAAACATTTTAAATTTTAACTTTGGTGAAGTCCAATTTATCTATTTTTTCCTTTGTTGATTGTTCTTTGGTGTTACATCTATCACCCTTTGCCAAATCACTAATATATCCCTCACTTGTGCTGAGTTTATTGTTGAGCTCATCAAAGGAATTCTTCATTTTTGGTATCCTTTCTTTCTTGGAGTATCTACATTAGACTCATCATTTCTCTCTGCTAAAATTGTTCTCCATCTGTTCATGCATGTTGTCCACCTTTCCCACTAGACCCTTTAACATATTAATCAGTTATTTTAATGTCCCTGTCTGACAGGGTTATATCAGAGTCTGATTTGGTTGATTGCCCTACTTATTAACAGCATTTTTCCCCTTCTATTTTGTGCCTTTTAATTTTCCATTGAATACTGAACATTGTTGTACAATAGAAGAGACAGTGGTATAGAATGCACACTGGAAAATGGGTGTGCCGTTTCTTGCTTCGGTTCTTTATTGTGGGGCATGGAGTTGCTCTTCAGGAGTTGAGTTTGGGTTTAGGTTTTGGTGGTGGTGTCCTTACCTTCAGAGCCACACTGCAAATTCCTATAGCAGTGGGCAACTGCTGCGTGGTGCTTGGGGTGAAGCTAAGGGTTTCTCTCACTATTTGGACTCCACTTCCAGCTTCCTGCAGCATGGAAGGTATCTTTCAATGCCTTTCCTTCTCCCCCAGCAGTAGACTGGGCTTGGGGTGGGGGCAGGAGGGCTCTCTGTTGTCCTGGTCCAGCCTCAGTCTTAGACATGTCTTAAGTGTGTGTTTGCCCCTTTCCCCAGTGGTAGCTGATTTCTGGTTGGTATCAGTACAGTATCTTGGGCCCTGGATGTTTTCTGGCCCCTCACGAAGGTTATAATTTTGTTATAATTTTTCTTCTTTGGGGGTGAAGGGAGTATTACTCTCCCCCCAGTGCATTAAGAATTTTGCTTCATAGGGGAGAAAACTGGGGAAGTGAGCATGGCTTCATGTCTTTCTCCAGGAACTGAAGATCTCCACAGGCCCGCACACCAAGGCAGGCTCCTTGGGTCCTCTACCACGCCCTAGTCTTTCTCCTGAGCATCAGTGAAGACCTGGGGGAGATACCTGGCAAGTAAGCATGAGCCCTCTTTGTGTGGGGATCCCCCAGCTATTTCAGACAGACACATCAGCCTTTAACAATTCATTAAAATTTCACCTGATTTCCTCTTCCCCACTTGTTCTGGGGCCATGTCTTCCTGCAGAGCTCCACCACATCGAATGTCCTGTCTCTCCTCGCAGAGTTTTGTTCCTCTTTGGAACTCACATCAACTGGTTGCCTTTCTGATGAACTCAAGGGAAGTTATGGTTATATCATTTATTCAGCTTTTTATTATTGTTGTGTAGAAATTATGGTTTTTGCAGCTTTCTACATCTTAAGCAAATGCCAAGACCTATACCAACTATTAAAATGATAGGGTTATAGGTAATTTTAATTTTCTATATTGCATATTTGTGTAACATTTATATTTTTACAATTTCATTTGGTTTTATAAGTATAAAAAATGAAGATATGTGCAGTAGCCAAGGTTTTTCAGAGAAACAGAACCAGAAACCTCACGAAGCTGGGGGTGAACAGACTGCCCCACCCACCATCCCAGTCATGACTCAAGTGAGAGCATCCAGCAAAAATGTGTCCAGAAGTAAACAATGACTCAAGCGGTGAACCATGCACACCCTTTTCAATCTTGCCCACTCTGGCCTACACTCAAATATTCACAACTTTAGCAGAATTATTATTTTAAAGTTCAGATTCGTAGATCCTATCTGCAGACATCTGTGTTCAGTAGGTCTCAGGGGTGGCCCAGGAATCTAAATGCTTTACAAGCAACCCATGATTCCTAGGAGAAGCACTGCTTGGGCCTTACCAGACCAAGAAACAGTTATCAATCTTCCTTTTCATGGCCCAACAATCCACAGAGCCAAGAGGATATGAAACTCTCCATGTTCTCATACATGTGACACTAAAGAAGTCAGACACAAAGTAAATCTTGTATGATTCCATTGATTAAAAAAATAAGAGTCCTGGCACTTCTGGCCAAGATGGAGGACTAGGTAGATATACTTTGCCACCTTGCACAACCAAAAGAAGGACAACAATAAATTTAAAAACAAAAAATAACCAGAACTGACAGAAAATCAAACTGTATGGAAGTCTGACAACCAAGGAGTTAAAGAAGAAACATTCATCCAGACTGGTAGGAGGGGTGGAAACGGGCAGCTAGGCAGAGGGAACTCACAGCAACGTGATGGTTGGCAGAGCATGCAGTCCCACATTCGTGTGTGGATAAACCAGGAGAAACAACTGGAGAGTGAGACAGACCATGCAACCCAGGGCTCCAAAACAGGGAAATAAAACCTCAAAACCTCTGATTGAAAAAACCTGTGGGGTTGAGGCAGCAGGAGGAACTCCCAGCCTCACAGGAGAGACCCACAGAGTCCTAGAGCCTACACAAAGCCACCCACCTAGGAATCAGCGCCAGAAGGGCCCAATTTGCCTGTAGGTAGCAGAGGAAGTGACTGAAAACTGGCAGAGAGCTGAACAAGCAGCATTGTTACCCCTCTGACCCTTCCCCCCCATACAGCACCATAGCACAGACACATGGGTTGCCCTGCCCTGGTGAATAACTAAGGCTCTACCCTCTACTCATAACAGGTGTGCTGAGACAAAAAAAAATGTGGCCTAAATGAAAGAAGAGATCAAAGCTCCAGAAAAAATACAACTAAGCAACGAAGAGATAGCCAACCTATCAGATACACAGTTCAAAACACTAGTAATCAATGCTCACAGAATTGGTTGAGTATGGTCGCAAAGTAGAGGAAAAAGTGAAGGCTATGAAAAGTGAAATGAAAGAAAATGTACACAGAACCAACAGTGACAGGAAGGAAACCAGGCCTCTAATCAACTGTTTGGACCAGAAGGAAGAAATAAACATTCAACTGGAACAGAATGAAGAAAAAAGAAATCAAAAAAATGAGGAGAAGCTTAGGAACCTCTGGGACAACTTTAAACGTCCCAACATCCAAATCATAGGGGTGCCAGAAGAAGAAGAGGAAGAACAAGAAATTGAAAACTTATTTGAACAAATCATGAAGGAGAACTTCCCTAATCTGGCAAAGGAAACAGACTTCCAGGAAGTCCAGGAAGCTCAGAAAGTCCCAAACAAATTGGACCCAAGGACGCACATACCAAGGTACATCAAAATTACATTACCCAAAATTAAAGATAAGGACAGAATCTTAAAAGCAGCAAGAGAAAAGGAGACAGTTGCATGCAAAGGAGTTCCTGTAAGGCTGTCAGCTGATTTCTCAAAAGAAACCTCACAGGCAAGAAGGGACTGGCAAGAAGTATTCACAGTCATGAAAGGCAAGGACCTACAACCAAGATTACTCTAGCCAGCAAAGCTATCATTTAGAATGGAGGGGCAGATAAAGTGCTTCCCAGACAAGGTCAAGTTAAAGGAGTTCATCGTCCCCAAGCCCTTATTATATGAAATGTTAAAGGGATGTATCTAAGAAAAAGATTAAAAATATGAACAGTAAAATGACAACAAACTCACAACTATCAACAACCTAACCTAAAAAAGACAAAAACAAAAATGAACTAAGCAAACAACTAGAACAGGAACAGAACCACAGAAATGGAAATCACATGGAGGATTATCAGCAGGGAAGAGGATGAAGGGAATGGGGCAAAAGGTACAGGGAATAGGTAGCATAAATGGTAGGTAGAAAACAGACAGGGGGAGATTAAGAATAGTATGGGAAACGTAGAAGCCAAAGAACTTATATGTATGACCCAAGGACATGAACTAAGGCGGGGCAGGCGGGGGTGGGAGGGGGGGAGGGGGTGTACAGGGCAGAGGGGAATTAAGAGGGGACAACTGTAATAGCATACTCAATAAAATATATTTAAAAATTAAGAGTCCTAGAACAGGCAAAATTAATCAATAGTGATAGGATTCAGTAGCTGCCTGGGAAGGGGCAGAAAGGTAACTTTCTGGAGAGATGGAAATGTTAATTTGGTGGCAGTTACTCAGTGTATGAATTTGCCAAAAGTCATCCATATACACGTAAAATGTGTGAATTTCACTGAAGTCATTGTTAAAAGCTATCACATGTTGTCAGAGAAAAATGTTATTTCAGATATTTAAATGTGTTTATGTGACATCGTGTGATTACATTTCTGAGAGCATGTGTATGATGACTCACTGCCTCATTCATGCATAAGGTACCTCGTGCCAGCAATAAGTCAGTATCTTATTTGTACATTAGTTAGGCTCCTGCTTCATATAAGAAATAAGACTGGGCTCAGGCCCTTGTGCAGAGTTCTAGGAAGAGAATGGCACTAACGGCCCCATTTTCAGGAAAGTTTTTAGGAAATTGCTGCATACTGGCTCTGTCCCCATACATTGGATTCCACTTGATGGTCGTACCACACACACACTCTCTCTCTCTCTCTCTCTCCTCCCTCTCCCCCCATTAAAAAGGGAATGACCTATAAGCACAAGCCCCACAGACTATGTGACCCTGAGACCCCTCAGAAATCACCACAGGGCCTGCAGGTCATACCTCAAGAGACTGTTGCTCAAACTTGTCAATAGCACCTCTGCCTCCTAGAGTCCCCAGAGATCAAGAGAAAACTATGCAGGGATTGAATATGCGACCTGAGAACATGTAGGATTGGAGGGTAGAGGCCTGTGCCTTCTGGAAGGCGTCCAACAGAAACTGGCCTCTCAGCTAGTAGGGCTGGAGTCCCAGCCCCTGCTCTGTCAGGAGACTCATAGGCTCACCTTAGGCAATCATGACCCCTCTTTGAATCCTCAGTTTACCTATCTGTAAAATGTTGGACTGGATGAGCAATTACCAATTGTTATTACTTGATTCAAGATTCCATTATTCAGATTACTTGTAGAGGCCCAATTACAAAAAATGGAGGATACCTAATTGAGAATGGGGTTCAGGGGCCCCTGGCTCTGTTGTCCCCTTGTTCTACTTTGAGAAACCCTAAGGCTCTTGTTTAAAAACTATGCTAGGCTGGCTGAGCCTCCCAATCCATGCAGCTGAACTGATCTCATGGAAACCCTCCATGTCTCCAAGCGACCCAACCAGCCATGACCTCAGTGACTATATCAACCTGTGGCCTCACAAAACCTAACAAACAACCCCATACTCCAAATGACCCAAGTCTAGCTACTGACCTCAGAGTGACTAGGACATGTGACCACACATAATCTCAGGGAACCCCAATGTGAGGTAATTCTATTCACATTGTGAACAGAATGTGATTATTCCATTTGGACTCTACCATATCTGGATGTTTGAGGAAGCTCTGTCTTCCTCTTAACTCCCAATCTACCTTCCCTGTGGATTCAGAAACACCTAGAAGTTAATTCCAAATTTAAATGGCACATCTAGGATAGTGAAGTCCATGCCTAACCTTGGATGATCTTAGATCCTTCTCCTCTAAAAGCCTAACACATGGGCCCTGGCTCAGTTGGTTAGAGATTCACCCTGTATACTAGAAGGTTGTGGGTTCGATCTTCAGTGGGAGCATGTACAGGAGGCAACTGATGTTTCTCTCATGTTGATATTTCGCTCTCTCTCTTCCTCTGTCTAATAACCCATAAACATATCTGAGCAAAGGAGCGGAGGAGGAAGGAAACCCTGACATGTGGAAATGTCATCATCCCTGTCACTCCAGAGTACTTACTAAGATGTACCAGGCACCATGCTGGGTTTCTTTAAAAAGTATATCATAGATTATGTTATTGCAGTTGTCCCAATTTTCCCCCTTTGTACCCCCTCCCTTCAGCAATTTCCCCTCTTTAGTTCATGTCCAGGGGCCATGCATATATTAAAAAAAATGGAGTTCTTTGACTTCTCCATTTCCTATACTATTCTTAACATCCCCCTATTTTGTACCTATCAATTATGCTTTTTAATCCCTGCACCTTTCCCCCCATTTTCCCCCCTACCCCATCCCAGCTAATAACACTCCAAATGATCTCCATACCTACGACTCTGTTCCTGTTCTGGTTGTTTGCTTAGTTTGTTTGGGTTTAAAATTCAGTTGTTAATAGTTGTGAATTTGTTGCCTAACAGTCATAGTTTTGATCTTTTTTATAAATAAGTCCCTTTAACATTTCATGTAATAATGTCTTGTTGATGATGAACTCCTTTAGCTTGACATCTGGGAAGCACTTTATCTGCCCTTCCATTCTAAGTGATAGCTTTGCTGGATAAAGTAATCTAGGTTGCAGGTACTTGATTTTCATCATCTTTCTTGCCAGCCCCTTCTTGCCTGTGAGGTTTCTTTTGAGAAATCAGCTGATAGTCTTATAGGTATTCCTTTATAGGTAACTCTCTGCCTTTAAGATTCTCTGTCTTTAACCTTTGACATTTTAACTATGATGTGTCTCAGTGTGGTCCTCTGTTGGTCCAATTTGTTTGGGACTCTCTGTGCTTCCTGGATTTGTATGACTACTTCCTTCACCAAATAAGGTAAGTTTTCTTTCATTATTTTTTCAAATGAATTTTCAATTTCTTGTTATTTTTCTTCTCCTTCTGGCATTCCTGTTCTGATGTTGACATATTTGGAGATGTCCCAGAGGCTTTTTATACTAGTCTTGTTTTTGTTTTTTTTTGAATTCTTATTTTGTTCTGATTGATGCTTATTTCTTTCTTATGTTCTGAATCATTGATTTGAATTCTGGCTTCGTCCCCTTCGCTGTTGGTTCCCTGTAGATTTTTATTTCACTTAGTGTAGCCTTCATTTCTTCCTTTATGTTGTTGCTGTATTCAATGAGTTCTTTTGAGCATCCTGATCACTATTGTTTTGAACTTTGCACCTGTTAGGTTAACTATCTGTTTCATTTAGTTCTTTTTCTGGGGTTTTGTTGTTCTTTCATTTGGGCCATATTTCTTTGACTCCTCAATCTGACATCCTTCCTGTGTTTGTTTCTATGTATTAGGTAGAGCTGCTTTGACTCCCTGTAAAAGGCACCCACCTGGATGAATGTGGCTTCTTTAAATCCCTGGTCATTGGACTTCCATAGTTTGATTTTCTGAAAGTTCTGGACGTCGTTTTGAGATTTAATTGTAATTCTTCTTGTGGTTGCATGAGGGGGTGAAGCGTGTCTACCTACACCTCCATCTTGAATGGAAGTCCCCACAATGCTATGCTCTTTACATGCACATGCATCACATCTGACCCTCACTACCCTATGGGATGGGCATTTCACTCCATTATATAGTTGAGGAAAACTGAGGCTCAGGGTCACAAGGACAGAGCTGGGATGCAGGGTGAAACCAGTGTTCATGGAAAAGCTCTGGTCATTGATAAAGTTTTCCTGAGCCCATTTCCTCACCTGTAAAACTGGGTGGCTTGTGATTAAATGACAGTGCATGGAATGCCCTCAACATCGCACCAGACACAGGGTAATTCCATAAAGTTTGGGTTATAGGCACTGCTTCCTAAAACCATCGGACACCAGACAGATGGTCTTTGTAGAAAATAGGATTTATTTTCACATTTAAGGTGAACACAAATAAAATGTCCCTGAAGTATATTAATACATAATCAGTAGATTTAAATTATTAAATACAGAAAAATCAAAGCCCACCAGGAAGTCCATGTTTGCTTTCTCCCAGAGCCCATGGCACTCACAGGCCATTTCTGTTTTCCATGCAGGGATTCACATTGAGTAGGCACATCTCACAACTGCTTTGTTCCCAGGTTCATCTGCTTCTACCCCATAAACAGCAACAAACCCACGGGATTCACAGCGGCTGGGATAAACAGGCCTCAGCCATGAGACCCTTCACAAAAGCCCTGATTGTGTTCCAGAGGCCAAGCTCTGGAGTTCTGTGGCCTGGGCCACCAACCCAGGTCACAGCACAGCACAGAAGAGTTAGTGTCACAGCATTATCTCCTGACAGTCTTGTTAATTAAATTATTCCACTAAGGAAGACATCATTAGACAGCTACATAACAGCCCTTTTTGCAGTAACTGGCTTTCCCCCTTGGTCAAGGAAAAGGCAGAAACCTGAACTTGAAGCTAACCCATCACCACCCCTGATACCCAAGGCACATGTGAACTTGGGTTGAACAATCACAGCTGATGCCCGATGAGTAGTGACAGGATGTCCATAGTGGGGATCCGGAAACAGGATGAGGCAGGGTGGGCAATGACTGGGTCCTGGGGAGGTCTGACATTCCTTAGATGCCTTCCTTGAGCACATGGCGATGATGGAGCAAGTACAGGCATCTCTATGGGACACCTTCACTGGGAGGCCGAGGCAGTCACCTGGGTGACTCAACACACAGGTAGAGCTGCTGTGGGCCTAGCAGCCTGGTTTAGCTCAGCTGGCCACAGTCTGTGATGACAATCTTCTTGGTCGTCTTCCCACTTTTGGAGCCAAAGGATTCTATTTTCTTCACAACATCCATGCCGTCTTTGACATGGCCAAACACAACATGTTTGCCATCCAACCTGTGAGGACAGGTGAGCCAGGTGAACAGAAATGGGAGTAAGGCAATATCAACCAATACAATGGTCACTTCTCTGTGGAACTATCTACCAAAAACAGCAATTCTGAAAGGAATGCACACCAAAAAGCTGGATCCACTCCCCAAACCTCCTGGTATAAAGCCTTGATGAGCTCCCCAAAATATATACACGGAAGGAGGCCTCCTTCCAGGGCATGTTCTGCCTTTCCCATGCTGTGTGACCTTGCCTGGCTACCTTATCTATGAAAAGTGAGTTATTCTTGCTCTGCTCAGGGAGATCACAGGGTGCTGAACTACTCTAAAGAAATAAAAGGTCTGTGTAAATGGAGCTATTTTAATAGTCATGAATCATGAGGTGAGAGCCAAGGTAACAAGTGTGATGAGACTGTAAGTCCTGAGCAGTGCTCAACTTGACAGAGTTCCAAGAATCTAAAAGGCAGCTTAGTCTAGTGCCAGCAAGGCCCAGACTGGTTATAGCCAATGACAGAACTGCAGGCTCCATTAAGGCTTAGTTCCATGGAAGAAGCACAAAAGCAGGCAGAGCCAGCAATGTCCTGCCCAGCCCCGACATCCACGTCCCTTCTGGCTTGGAGGCCATCACCCAGACCTCCCTAAAGTCCTCAGAAAGGGGCTTTATTAAGTCTTAGTTACTGGCCAGCTGTTGTCCCCTCAACCCCAGATGCCCCAGTACTGGGACATAAGGGACTCTGGGCAGAGAAACTTATCCCCGAGTGGAAAATTTGCCAGGGAAGACATCCTTAAAAACCACGGGCATGTGAGAAAGAGGGCTGGTGGCTGGCTACCTGCAGGCCTGTGCTAAGGCCTGATGAAAAGTGTGGTGTGACATCCAAATGTCTACCACAGAGTTTCCCAAGGTGCATTCCATGGTGGAGATAAGTCTGGAAAACAACAGGTTAAACCAGCCAAGTAGGTTTCTATGACAGGCCACCTTGAGGCCTGTACTTTGTACGTGTATGCAAAACACACTGAAAAAAATTCTAATTGATAGTGATTACGGGAAGCCTAACTAAGACAGAGCTGCCAGAATAGCCCCCATTCTCCCTCAATCCTCTCATGAACTTACTTTCTCTGTCTCTGTCTCTGTCTCTCTCTCCACACAATCCTGGTGAGGGCTACTATCCCAGAGCAGACCTTCCTCAGATAACACACAAACCCTCCTCCTGCTGTAACACTGCCCCTCGTTCTTAGAGGGACTTGAGCTAGGAGCACAGAACTCACCAGTCAGTCTTTGCAGTGCAAATGAAGAACTGGGAGCCGTTGGTGTTGGGGCCTGCATTTGCCATGGACAGGACACCTATGAAAACAAGCAGGGGTGAGCCACACTGCCCACAGAGGCATCTCATCTGGGAAATCACTCAAAAGAGCAAATGGCTCAAGCCACATCAAGAACATGTGAGTCTGAAGAGCCTGGAGCTCAGAAGAGGAAGCCAGGGCCAAGGGGATGACCAGCTCCAGAGGAAGGAAAGGGCCTTACAGAAGCTCTCATGGTAGAGCCAAAGCAGAACCCCTACCCCTGACTCTAGACTTTTCCACATTGTACCTTGGGTCCCAAAGGTGACACAATGCTGGAGTTTGGCTTAGAGGCTCTCCCCCTTGTCAAGTTTCCAAATGATAGTTTATTTTTAAACTGAGAGCTCAGAATGGAAAAGCTCTTGCTAAACCCAACAAACCACCCCAAGCACTGAAGGAAGGAAGGTGCAAAATCAGATACTGCAAAATCAGTGATCAGATTGTGGCCCCTCAGGCCTGCGGGGCAAGGCAGGGGCTGGGTCAAAGCTTGGGGCACTCACGACCAGGAAATGGCGACCCCCTACTCACCTGGCCCCACGTGCTTCAGTGTGAAGTTCTCATCAGGAAAGCGGCTTCCATAGATAGACTTTCCCCCTGTGCCATTGTGGTTGGTGAAGTCTCCAGCCTGTCAGTACAGAGCACCTTCTGAGTGGCTGTCACCCAGAGCTGGCAGGGACGTTGCTGCAGCACTGGGAAGCCCCTAATCCTCTTAAGGCCCACCCTACCAGAAGCCCTTCAGGCAAAGGAGTCAAAAAGCATCTAATTATATAGAGACTAATAAAATATTAAGGAAAATAAGTAAAACTAAAATAAACTTAAATGTTTTCTAGCATAACTCTCCTGTTTCCAAATGATTCACTTTTTGTATGAGCAAGTTTTTAAATGATCCTCAATGGAAATGATGACCAATGACATGATTCTTAGGGACCCATAATTAATTTCCTACTCATAGCTCTTGGAGAAGAAACAGGGAGGCATCCAGGAGCCCCCGGTTCCCACATTTGGTCTGTGGGAAGCAGCAGCAGCTGGCACAGAGCCAATTCCCTAAGCTCAGCCCTGTCCCTGACCAGTATCTTCTGCTGACCATGCCCAGTGGTGTCCCTCTGCCTTACAGACCCAGTATAGAGTCCACCCAGGGCTGACATCCTTCCTCAGGCCTTGTCTGAGGCTTCTATGGCCAGAAGAGCCCAATGGCTGCCACCCCAGCCCCAGGCCATGGTACCATTTTCCTGAGATGGGACCCTCTCAGGTCATAGGGATGTCCTGACCAGCCAGCTGAAGCATTCACAAATGCTAACAAGGTATCCCTGAGAGGGACAATTCAAAACCCTGGCCTGGCCCCTGGTGCTGCCAGCTCATGCCTTAGCAAGCCCCCCAACTTTGGAAATCTCCACCCTTGCCTGTTGCTGTTCAGAGGAAGACAATAGCCTGGCTCAGGACACCCACTTCAGCTCCTGGGAGCCTCTGAAGCAGAAAGATACAGGGCTTGGTGAAGCCTGTCCCATGCCACAACCCCTGTGCCTCTCCTATGGCATTTGTCACATCAGCAAGCCCAGCCCCAACCCACTGATACCACCACGTGATTATAGCCACCAAGGTAGGGTGGAGGGAAGGGGGAGAGAATTCAAGGCTGAAAGGACTTCAAAAGGTCATGATACCCATGCCCTTGCCTCAGGACACAAACTCCTGACCTAGCAGGGTCTGATCTAACAGAGGACAATCCCCAAGGAAGCATGGGTCCTGACCCCTGGGGAAGTTCTTGCTGCCAAAAGCTACCCTAAAATCTGACACAGCAATACTAATGCCTCTGACAAATGGGCAGGGCACATGACTAAAGAATATATTCATTCAAATGAGAGATGCTTTCTCTGCAAAGAGAAAGTCCAAGTCCAGACCTATATGTTCTTGTCCATGTCCTCTCTCTCCCTCCTCTTCCACTTCTCCCATGCCATGTACTCAGTGTGATACACAGGAGGCAGAGACTGTCTGAATACACTAGTCCTCTAAAGCCTAAAGATCTACTTCCCATGCACATCCATACCGAATGCCAACGTCTCCTCCACAGGCTCAGCTTTCCCAACACAGCTGGGAAGGGCCGTCCTGCCACTTGCCTTGTTGCTTAACTTCAGAGGCAGGGGAGGGCGAAAGCAGCACAGATAAGTTCCAGCCTCTCAGGGCGAGAGGACAGGCCAAGAGTCATTACAATTGCCCTCCATTCAGTACTTTGCAATCACCAGGCACATGCTCACTGATTAGCCCTCATAAAGCACTCCTGTGAATGTCCCCCCTTCGTATCCCCACTTACAGAAAAGGAACCTCAGCAGAGAGGGCCACAGTACCTGGCACATGAAGGACGGAATCACTCTGTGAAACGTGGAGCCTTTGTAGCCAAAGCCCTTCTCCCCAGTACACAAGGCTCGGAAGTTCTCTGAGGGAGGAAGGGAGAGGCAGGTCAACAGGGCCAGGCTGCAACTCGACTCCAGGGGTGACACCTTGTTCCAGCCAGCATTCCCTCTAATCTCCCAGGTGAGCAGAGCATGGAAGACTCTAGGCCCACCCCGAGTATACTCTGGCAGTGTGACCTGGGACAAGTCACTGACCTCAGTGGCAGAGCACACAATCCTAGCTGTTCCAGCACCAGGTCAGCTGGGCAGGGAGTCCAAGGGTTGTGATCCACCACCCTGCCACACTGGGCACCAGAAGGGAGGAAGCTGTCCCGGGAAAATTTACATGTGCCTTCTGCTGATACTGAGACTACTACCAGACAGGTGGGCAAGGCCCACACTGAGGCCCAGAGAGGGACAGAAGGCTGCCCCAGTGTACACAGTGGATGAGCCACACATAGTACTCCCATTCTGGTCTGAGATTCCCTTGCCCCAACTCCTCTTGCCAGAGCACCCACCTCACCTTGTCCCTCCCTTCTTTCTACCTAGACCAGAATCAGGAGGGTCCCAGGCACTGTCTTACCTGCTGTCTTTGGGACAACATCTGCCTTCAGCTATAGGGAGAGAAGAGGGACAAGAGAAGATGGTCAGTCAAGATGCAGGTGAAGAAAGGAACCTCCACACAGTGGCCAAGGAGACTGAGACAGCACCATGTGCCATTCCATTCCTGTTACTCCCAGTCTAAGCAGCCTAAGCAGCTATCATTCTTGCCAGCTGCTTCCTGAATCCAAGGCTGGGAGAGAGCAGGCTTGGTTTCCTAACGTGTCAGGAGAGATCACAATACCATCTGGGCCTGCTTCCCTGAGGAGGAACTGGCAGAGCTACTACATCTGGGCCCAACCACAGACTCAGGGCCTGGAGAGAGGGTCCAGGGAGGAGCCACTCCAAGATCCTCATTGAGCAGATGGGTAACTGAGGCTGAGAGAGAGGCAAGAGAGGTGGGGGTAAGGGGAGGTTGGAGCCCCATCCAAATTGGCTTCTCGCCTCCCAGCTTCAAAAGCCACCCTGGCGCCAAACCACTGAAATAAATGGGAGCAAGACTGGTGCTCTCCAAGTTCCAGAAGAGAGAACCGAGGTTTAACTGAGACCCCTTAGTTAAAAATAGGGCCAAGCTTGAAGGCTACACCGAGTTTCTGTTACCTTCCCGCCGTTACCTTAAGGCCTCTTTGTTTTTTTTTTAAATGGCCCAGGAGTCAGAAGCAGGAAGTGAGTGTCGACCCCAACCCCGGAAGGGTGGTTGGGGTTGGAATTGGGCTCCTGGCACACTGCCTAGACTCACCGTCCCGGGGTCCTACTGGTGGCTGGAGCCCGCTGCCGCGCGAGAGGTGGCTTACTCCGGCCATCCTCACTCACTCCCCAGAGTCCGGGCGAGTGAGCCAGACGGCAGGGTCGCCTGTGGCGGGAGCCGTGTTGGGGAGAGGGGTGGCGCGCAACGCTCGCCTTACGCAAAGGACGCCACGTGAGCGCCCAGCCAGGCTCCCGCCAGGACCCAGACGTCCTACACCCACTTCGGAGCCGCGATCTAGGTTCCGGTTCCGTGAGGTCTTGGAATTCTTCCTGCGCCCCATGAGGACTAGTGGAGCTGGGCCCTCACCTTCAATGACCTGACCTTCTGCTTTCTTGTCCACACGTACCCTCCTCCCTCCACCTCCATTTCTCCAAAGTTCTGAGAGACTGGAGGAGACCAATCCGTTGCCCCTTCTTACAGATGGGGAAACTGAGGCCCTGAGTCCGGGAGTGGGAGGCAAGGTCACCCTGAGAGCCATACACAGCGCCGGACCGGGATCCCAGGCTCTCCCGATAACGTCCCCCACGCTCAGCCCAGCGCGGTCCAGTCCAGTGGTCTCACCTCCAGCACCACCCGGCCGAGAGGCTGCCCGTCGGCGCCCACATCCAGGTACACTAGCGGGTTCCCGGCGGAAGAGGACGGGTTGCGGGGGCCGCCGCTACAGGTGCGGGCCGCGGGGCGCAGCGGCAAGGAACGAGGGACAGGGAGCAAGCCAGGCAAACGGGAGCCGCAGCGCACTGCAAGCATGGCGCGCGGGTCGGGTCTGGTCGCGAGAGGAGATCGGCTGTGCCTTTAGAAAGACAGTAGCGAAGGTCTCGCGCGCCTACAAAATCTAGTCAGCCGCCGCGCGCCGGCGCCTTTATTGGTCCGGCAGGCCTCGCGGCCCCGCCCCGCCCCGCCCCCTTCCGGGCTGTCGGTGGGCGACCCCTACCGGGCTCGATGGGCAACGCAGCCGGACTGGTGGGGCGGCAGGGCATGAATAACTTTGAACTTCACCTGGGCCAGAGTTTTGAGGGACCGACACAACCTCGCAAAAGGAGACTAGTTCCATTTTGTGAGGGCCCTGCAGACAGACAGAGACCAGGAGAAATGGTGGCACCGAGAGTCGGTCAAAGAAAGGCGAAAAGGAGAGGCTGGATTAGAGTGAAGGGTGGCAGGCAGAGACAGGCGGAGTCACCTCCCATGGTGACCACAGGCTTGTTCTGTCCACAGGTGTTTCTAGAGATCAGGTCTCCCTCCCACAAGACTGGAAACTTGCCTGGGCCTGTCGTTCTCCCACAGGTCCCCAGCCCTTCACCAGGACTGGGTCTGACACCCCTCCTCAACCCCACAGACTGACAGCCCTGGTGCAACCAGGGCTACTGGCTCCCCTCCCACCGCCGCTCGCACAGAAACAGACTTCCCATGGACTGCACAGAATCTGTAGGTGACACAGCACAGGGGCTAGTGTATAGGCAGTGCTGGGAAAGTAAAAAAGCAAGATGGGAAGAGAAAGGGAACTGAGTGGGAGAAGCTACAGGGAGGGGGACTTACCCCACATGCTGAGATGGACTTCACAGAAGCTTGCGAGGCATGGGAGGCCCACAATAAGTGATTAACAAGCAGAGGTCCTAAGAGAGCATCTGGGCCAACACCTGTACCCTCCACTTGGGAAACTGAGGCCCAGAGAGAGGAAGGCACTGTCCAGCATTAGAAGAACCCTGGGGTCCCTGCCACCAGCCTGTGCCAGTCCTCCCAGACCTCTCCAGGCCTCAGTTCCCCCCCTGGGGAAATAATGGTGTAATGATAATCCTTACTCTTTTTTTTTTTTACCCCAGGTCTGTTCCAAGGATAAAATGAATAAGACAGACAGGAATTTGTCAACTGTTTAGTACTCTGCCATGAGCATCAGTGATGGACAGAGTCTAAATGGTCTTTGCTCGGAGTTTGGGTCTCAGACTGCAATGGGTCTCAGTTGCAGGGGCTCAGAGGTTTCAGGGGCCAGAGAAGAGGGTGGTACCTGGCTGTTGGAGTCACATGGACTTGAGCTAGGGCCAGACTGAATCAACTCCTGGGAAGGGGTTTGGCAGCAAAATGCTGACACAAGCAAATTCATGACGCCAGAGCAGAGTGTCCTAGCCTCATGAGAATGCTAGTTTGGTCCTTTCTGGGAAGTTTACAGTTCCCTTTTCTGTATTCTTGGTCTAGGAGGACCTGGTCACTCATGAAGCCCCAATGGCATCCCAGTTGCTCTCCAGGTTTGGCTCAGGATGGGGCCTCTTTCCTGAGGGATGCCTCCTCCTTTCTAGATTGTGATCTGAAGTAGAACAGGCCTGAGTGGGGAGCCCACTTACTCCCTGCCCCATCTGGGCTCTCAGCCCATCTCCCAGATTACCCGTGTCTGTACATACTATAAATTTGAAAGAGGAAGAGAGGAATCACCCTATGCCTTCAGCTCTACAGCCTTTAGCTACACCAAGTGGATTAGTAGTATTCCATTGTTCCTCAAGCCTGCTCTCAGAGGGCCTCCATTGACCCCCCACCCTGCCGAAGCACGAGCAGTCCTATTTGGGAAGAGCTGCCTTCATTCACTTAGAGTCTAACTCCAAGCTCAAGGTATGTCAAGGATATGTCAAGCTCTTCTCACTGTCATCAAGGAGATGGTTATTGGGGCAGGGTGGGAAAGGCAAGAGGGACAGGCCTTGAATAGACAATACAGCAAAATAGAAACTGAGGAACTGGGAGATATCTGCCTGGGGATCACATTTGAGTGGTCTCTGCAAAGATGTGGAGAGGAGATTCCAGAAGGGGAATGAGCCAAAGCCCTCCCAGAGCTGGGAGATATCAGGGCACACCTTCAAGCCAAAGCTGCAATATTGACAATGATCTGAAAGGCTTTGTGTGTGGGTGGGGTGGGGGGTGGGTGGGTTAGCAATCACAGAGGGTCCTGAAGGTCTAATGTTGCTGAATAGAACTGGTGATTCAGCGATGGTACAATGCCCCCATCCCCAGGACCCTGGACCAAGAACCAGTTTCCTTCATTTATGTCACTCCTTTCACCCTCTTTGGAAAACCAAACACCATCACTACCTTCCTGCCAAAAAGAAGTTTCACCTCCCCCAAAGGCTCAGCTGTATGGTCATCTCTACCTGTGCTATCTTCAGTGGCATCAGGAAGAGGGATAGTTCCTCGGTTGAGCTACAAACTGAAAAGTGCCCAGCCCTTGAGGACTTCTGACCCAGGTGAGATAGGCAGATATCACCTGGTTCTGGGGCTATTTATAGACTCTGTGTCATCCTCAGAAACAGGAGTTTCTCCATTACTCAACCCAATGGCTTCTTATTCAGGGTGTTAATGGTTTTCATCACCCATGGATCCTGTAACACCAGCCTTTAGACCTCACAGAGCCAAAGAACAGTCTGGTCATGTGGGCTCAGATATGAGTGTTCAGGGGTTGCAAACTCAGACACCTGTGGAGGCCAGGAGGTGACATATGGGAGTGAAGCATGCTGGGCAAGATTCTAGAGAGGGAGGGGAGGTGGCATTATGTCCAAATACCTCAACTGAAGGTGCAGCTGCTGCCCAGGCCAGCCAATTATTATATGTACGACTATGAGTCCTTGTAACCAAGTCTTCTCATTTTTCAATAAAAGCTGAAAACTTTAGGTTTTACGGAAGTCTTCCACTTTTTAAATGTTGAGAACTGATTTTAAAATAAACAGTGACTGAGCTAGAAACAACATATTTACAGCCTATGTGGGGCTTCTGGGCCAGTATCTTGCAAGCTCTGATCTCCACTGTACACAAGAGAGAACTGAAACTCAGAGGTACAGGGACTTGCTCATGGTCACATAGCCAGGAAGTGCTGGGACTATGGTCTAATTCCACTCTTGCCAGGGCCCTTTCTGCCAGATTCACTCAGCAGACATGTTTTCAGAGCGCCTACTATGTGCCAGGCCTGAGCTTCACCTTGGGGATACAGGACAAAGTTGAGGAAGGACAGTTACAGTGCAGCATAATTATAAGTGTTGTTGAGCAGGCCTCTCCCAGGCAGCCCATGTGCATGGCAGGAGTGAATGTTGTGGTTGTCATGGGCCACATGAAGCTCTGGGTGTCCTGGAGAGCCTTCCAGCAGGGGCTGGGGTGGACACAGGATAGGGTTTTCATGTCACTGTCAGTCACTAGGACCATGTGCCCTAGGTAGAAGGAGGCCTTGCACTTCAACTCTCTCAGTTCCATTTGAGGGATCTGGGGGTTAGAGAACACATGTCATGGGCAGCTGACAGATACTCCAGAGGAGAGTCTCACTTTTGGGTGAGAGCACAGAAATCCAGCCAGAGGCTGCTAACAGGCCATTGTGATTGCTGCACTCTCTGGGGTGTTTCCTGTAGCATCCCAGCCTTCATGAAGTCAGTATGAATGCATTAGCTTTGCTCTGCTGGCTTCCAGGATTCACAGTGGGTCTAGGCCAGAGCTTGCTCTGAATTGAGCACAGTGGGAGGAAGGGAGAGGCAGGCAGTAGTAATTTCCCTCAAGGCCTAGAGTGGTGGTGGGCACAGTGACAAAAGCCCCCAAGGGGAAGGCCTGGGGAAACTCCCAGAGTCCCTCAGGGCTTGAAAAGTCACCATGTGTGCCCCTGGGTGAGGGAGGACTCACACCCTCCATCTCCTGGCTCTTGTATAGCCCCCTTGGCTGCAGCCTTCTGGTTATATCTGTTGTCCACTATGATCCAGGTGGCCCTGGGGACTGAGGAAGGCTTCCTGACAAGCTGCCACCAAAGGAAAGCATTTGGAAGGACTTTGTAGGTAGACTCTGGGGGAAGGGGCGACTGTCAGCCAATACCAGGTCCTAGAACTGTGGGGTGTTTTTTTATTAATATATTTATTGATTATGCTATTACAGTTGTCCCATTTCCTCCCCCACTCCACTCCATCCTGCCCACCTCCTCCCTCCCACATTCCCCCCCTATACTTCATGTCCATGGGTCATACATATAAGTTCTTTGGCTTCTATATTTCCTATACTATTGTTACCCTCCCCCTGTCTATTTTCCACCTATCATTTATGCTACTTATTCTCTGTACCTTTCCTCCCTCTCTCCCCCTCCTGCTCCCCTATTGATAACTCTCCATGTGATCTCCATTTCTGTGGTTCTGTTTCTCTTCTAGTTGTTGCTTAGTTTGCTTTTGTTTTTGTTTTAGGTATGGTTGTTAATAACTGGGAGTTTGCTGTCATTTTTACTGTTCATATTTTTTATCTTCTTTTTCTTAGATAAGTCCCTTTAACATTTCATATAATAAAGGCTTGGTGATGATGAACTCCTTGAACTTGACCTTATCTGAGAAGCACTTTATCTTCCCTTCCATTCTAATTGATAGCTTTGCTGGATACAGTAATCTTGGATGTAGGCCCTTGCCTTTCATGACTTCAAATACTTCTTGTCAGTCCCTTCTTCCCTGTAAGGTCTCTTTGGAGAAATCAGCTGACAGTCTTATGGGAACCCCTTTGTAGGTAACTGTGTCCTTTTCTCTTGCTGCTTCTAAGATTCTCTCCTTCTGTTTCATCTTAGGTAATGTAATTATGATGTGCCTTGGTGTGTTCCTCCTTGGGTCCAGCTTCTTTGGGACTCTCTGAGCTTCCTGGACTTCCTGGAAGTCTATTTCCTTTGCCAGATCGGGGAAGTTCTCCTTCATTATTTGTTCAAATAAGTTTTCAATTTTTTGTTCTTCCTCTTCTCCTTCTGGCACCCCTATAATTTGGATGTTGGAACGTTTCAAGATATCCTGGAGGTTCCTAAGCCTCTCCTCATATTTTTGAATTCTTGTTTCTTCATTCTTTTCTGGTTGGATGTTTCCTTCTTCCTTCTGGTCCACACCATTGATTTGAGTCCCAGTTTCCTTCCCATCACTATTGGTTCCCTGTACATTTTCCTTTGTCTCTCTTAGCATAGCCTTCATTTTTCATCTAGTTTTCAACCAAATTCAACCAATTTTGTGAGCTTCCTAATTACCAGTGTTTTGAAGTGTGCATCTGATAGGTTGGCTATCTGTTTGCTGCTTAGTTGAATTATTTCTGGAGCTTTGAAGTGTTCTGTCATTTGGGCCTTTTTTTTTTTTTTTTTTGGTCTTGGCACGTCTGTTATGTAAAGGGGTGGAGCCTTAGGTGTTCACCGGGGCAGGGTAACGCTGGTCGCTGCACTGTGATGCTGTACGTGGGGGAGGGGCCGAGAGGGAGCAATGGGGCTTGCTCCACTCTCCACTTGATTTCAGTCACTCCCTCTGCTACCCACAATCAAATTGGGCCCCTCTGGTGCTGGTTCCCAAGTGGGTGGGCTTGTGCACACTCTAGGCCCCTGTGGGTCTCTCCTGTGAGGCTGGGAGTTTCTCCTGCTGCCGCACCAGCCCCCACGGGTGTTTTCAATCAGAGGTTTGAGGCTTTATCCCCCGCCGTTAGTCCTGGTTCATCTATGTGCAAATGTGGGGCCATGGGGTGCTACCTGCCGCTCTACCTGCCCTGTTCTCCGCCGCTCTGAGTCTGGCCCTCTTGGTTTATCTGTGCGCGAATGTGGGGCTGCAGGGTCTGCTAGTGGTCAGACTGCCTGCCCCGTTCATCCCACACTCCACCAGTCTCGGTCCCGCTACCGCAACTCGAGTCCTCTCCGCCCTGGTGCCCGTCTCCGCCCCTCCTACCAGTCTGGATGAATGTTTATTTTTTATCTCCTTGATGTCAGACTTCCTTGCCGTTTGATTTTCTGTCAGTTCTGGTTGTGCGAGGAGGCGCAGTGTGTCTACCTACGCCTCCATCTTGGTTGTCGAACTGTGGGTTTTGAAGTCAGGCAGAATTCACCTGGAGACCTGGCCTCCTATTTCATTTCTTCACTCATTTATTCATTCACTCCACAGCTATCATCTTCACCTAGGCATGGGAAATAATGGTAGTCATTAGGCAGAAAAGTAGACTTATATTCTCATAATAAAGAGAACAACAATGAAAAAAAAGAAACTAAGGAAAGAAGAAAGAAGGAAAATGATTTCAGATAGTGGTACATGCTCCCACAAGTGAAGCCAGGTCATGTGCTATGGAGTGACCAGGGTGAGGGCGACACTCCATGGCTGGGGTCTGTGTGGCCTGACCAAGGAGGAGACACCTGGACCAGGTCACATATAGCTGTGTGAGCTTAGGTAGGGTGTTATGGGCTCCTTTGAGCCTCAGTTTCCTCACCTGTAAAGAGGAGTTAATAATGCCTATGTCACAAAATTGTTCATATTAAGGAGAATAACAGTGAACGGTCTTGAATGCACTAGGACCTTGGTGAATGAATGAATCAATGAATGAATGCCACCTCGCCCTGTCTCTGAGGAGACAGAGTCGGGGTGGGAAAGGTGATTTTGAGTGAATGATAATGTATCCCATTAGAAGTTTTGTGGGTGGTTTTTTTGTCCGTTTACCCAAGACTTCACTTAATATATCCATGCCGTCTTTATACCAACCATAATGTTTGTAATGTTTGTGTGTATTGTTGGTGTGTAATGTTTGGAGGATTCCTTAAATATATTCACAACCACCCACCTTTTGATCCACCAACAGCCTGTGAGGTTGGCTGGGCTGGGCAGTTATCTCATGTGGTAGAAGAGGAGGCTGGGGATCTAACCAGGTAGGCAACCAGCAGTCCCTGGCCACACAGAACAATCAGCATTTGAGCTAGGGACATTGGGTTTGGGCTCTTTCCACTCTACAGACAAAGTTATGATGGTACTTTTCCCCACTCCCACCCCCTCTGTGGTAGGTGGTCTTTAGGATGGCCCCTGATGCTGCCCTGGTAGTCATGGCCTGGTGCAGTCTCTGTGGTACAGTACCAAGTCCTGCCAGCAACTCCATGAGGGATTTGGACATGGATCTGCTGCAGCCTGCCCACAGCATGTGAGTGAGCTTGGAAGTGGATCCTGCAGGTCCAGAGGAGCCTGGGGGTGACTGCTGCTCCCAGTCCACAGCTTGACTGCAACTGCTTGAGATTCCTTGAGCTAGAGGCACCAGCTAAACCACACCCAACACCTGACCCACAAAGCTGTGAGATAGTAAATGTTTGTTGTTTTAAAGCTCCTCGGTATTGGGGTCATTTGCTCTCTGCACTAGATAAGTAACACACGTGCATCCTGCCCTCAGCCAAGGCCCTTTAAAAGCCAACTCTGATCCCATTGCTGCCCTCTCAGCTGATCTGCCCTCTCAGAGAGCTGGCCGTGTCACCAGCCGCTCTTGGCAAAGACCTCATGGGCACAGTCAGGGAAAACTTGCGCTGAGAGACAGGGCTGGCCTGTCTTGGTGAAGAGATGGAATGTGCTATTTTTGTCTCATTCCTCTGAAGGTGAATGCATGGAACCTGAGAGATGGAAGGAGCTGGGAGGCAGTGCTCAGGAAGAGGGACTGGGGTTTGGCTGCTGGGAAGGAATGGCACTCACGTGATGACTCCATGCTGGGCTCTGCACTATGCACCTTGTTTACATGGCCCTGATCCTCAGGAGGACCCCGCCAAGTGGACACTCTTACCCCTGTCTCATAAATGAAGGGATGGAGGCCCAGAGAGGGTTAGTGATTTTCCCAGAGTCATTCTAGTGTGAAGTGGAGACTGAATTCTTCCCAATTTCCCCTTGGCTGTGTGTCTTCCTTCAGAAGCTAATGACCTCCAAGCTATGCCTCTTCTGATGGATTAGGCCAGACATCATCCCCTCCAGCTCGCCTGACACCATGCTTGGTGACTTAGATCTGCAATCCCTTCTAGTCCTTGTGATAACTCTGCAAGGCAGAGGCTGTGGACCCCATGTGACAGATGACAGCTCTGAAGCTGACAGGAAATCTGTGACTTGATCAAGGCCACATAGATACCAGGTGACTCAGCTGGATTTGAACCCAGGTCTGCTGACTTCAAAGTCTGCACTGTCCCCCCTGGCTGGGCCTTTTTGCCCTAGAGAATGTACCATTGGCTTACATCTCAGCAGAGATGGCATCCGCTAGCAGAGGTAAGCAACATATAAACACTGAATTTATTTACACAGTTCCTGCCTGGAATCAATAGGAAAGGGATCTGGAAGGCAGTTCCCAAGAGGTCAAGCATAGCCCTGATTAGCCTTTGCGCATGTCCCATCTCCACCTCTGTTACCAGTACTAAAGGGCATCGTTATCCTAAGGAGAGGCCCCACTGCCAGGTTCTATAGGAGTGGGGCTTGAGCCTTTGACAAGAATAAAATGCTGCTTGCAAGACCTGCTCTGAACTCTGAGATCTCCATCCTGTGGTTGCAAGGAGGCAAGCAGCCCACTATTCTGCCATCTCCTTTCCCTTTTTTGATCTGTTTCTTCTGTTGATCTGTGTAATTTTCTTGAATCTATTGACTTGACTCTCTTAATCTCTACTTACCAACGTTGATACCTCTCCCTTGTCCATGAGAATAGCTCCCTTTCTGATCAACTGATCAACATTACCTACCTTCTAATCAATATTGCCTATCATTGATGGCAAGTGTGTGTCTTTTATTCCAATTAAAATAAGTGCCATAGTCTTAGATGTTTGATAACACTAAGAAAAATAGCTGTCATTCATTTCACACTTAATAAATTGCACGTGGTAAGAATTTACATCCTTATTTCTTAATTCTCACATGGCCCTTAAAAACAGGTACTAATGTTAACTGCTCTTTATAAGTGAAGTCTCCAAAACTGACAGAAGTAAGCTGTCCAAAGTTACACAGGCTTTCCATTGTGTTAAGTGGCCAGGCAGCCTGTATTTAGCCCAGCTCTGCCTAATCCCAGAATTTAGCTCCTTTGTCAATACTGTTGCTGAATTTTAGTACAAAATGCCAGGAGGTACAGGTCAGGTTGAGAGAGGCCTCAATTTATGTAACAAAGATCTCAGATTTTCTGTGAGCAGAGGCTCAAAAATTTGATTGATTCATGGGTGCATTCCAAAGACAGTGTGTCCGTATCACAGGCCCTGGTGCTGGGCTAGTCTGAGTGCATCAGATCACAGCGTAAACCTCAGCTGCTGTAGACAGGCGCTGCAAATTCAGTAGAAGCTGCAGCCGGCAAGGGGAGCAGGGGACCCTGCGATTCACGGGTGTGCAAAGCAGTTCTAACAAGTCTGCTCGCTAGAGAAGGGGGGAAGGGGTGGACAGGATGCTATCTCCAGGGTGATAGGGATGTTAGGCAGAGAGCACAGTGGGGCTCCATAGGCCTGAAGCAGGACCAGTAAGGAACCAGATTTGGGCTTATTTAGATGGGAAAGCTTTCTATCAATCAGTGATCTCACATGACAATGCTTTGAAGTAGTAAGCTGCCAATACCTGGAGGTGTGTGAGAAACCCCAATCAGAGATGCCATAGAGAGGCTTCCTACTGGGGTGGGTAATGGGACCCAGTGACCCATGAGATTCCTTCTGATTCTGAGACTCTGATTTAGTCCCCTTAGGTCCAGGCTGCTTGGTGGAGCAAAAGGAGCAGAGCACAACCTCAAAGCCATGTATTGGCATATTGGTGAGTGAAATGCGACATGAAACCATAACAGCCAGCAGAGAATATTGGTGTGCAGTTGCTGGTTTTAAAATGGCCAAAAGTGTTCGAAGCATAGAAGTAAATGGAAGGAACTACAGAGAAAACCATGGAACTATGTGATGGGGTGCATATTTTAAACGTCTGCACTTTGAAAGACACCATGGGCACAACTGGATTAAAGTAACCTGTATTTCTTCTCCAGGTATTTCTCGCCGCTCTTTCCCTCCATGATTTGGGGCAGGTGAGTTTAAGAAACAATAACAATACTTAGCTTTGACATTTCCAGAAAACCCTAAGGACACAGCTATTTGGCTCAGGAAATATGCATCAACACTCAACCTGTCTTCCCACCCAGCCTCCACCTTTATCCAAACTTACCAACATGGGACTCCCAGGGTTGGAGGAAGAAGGTTGTAGAGGGGAAGCAAATAAGTTAGACACATAGAGGGGCATGAGAACCTGTGGATGAGTTGAGGAATCTGAAAGCAGGGACATCCTGAGCTCTGTTTCTGTGTAGAGACCAAGAGAGGTGTGAGAACCCAGGACTTCCCCTTCCCTGGGGCATTCAGAAACAGGTGCTTGGTATATCTAAGCAAGTGGTCTCCCAGCCCCCTCCCCCTAGCCATAGTGTGGCATAGGGAGTAATGGACAGATTTCCTGGGGGGCCCAAGAGGGCCCAGAGTGGTGCAGTAAGCCTGAAGACTTGGAGGCCTTGTGGTTGGACGAGATCATGGTAGGGCATGGTCAGAGGCAGATAAAAATGAGGACCTCAGTAGACACCAGGGATCTGCAAGGACAGCTTAGACAGGTGCCCCAACTCCGCTATCTCGATACTCCTTAACCCCCAGGAACTTAGAGGCAATGCTGAGAGAAAGGTTGGGAGAAGGGTCTCCCCATAAATTACTCAAATTGTTTCCACCATTTGATCAAAATGGGAACTTGAAACAGAAGTTAAGCTCAGTTATAAAAAAGTAAATTTAGTTGTGCTTCTTGCCTACTTGTATTTGTAGACCAGAATTCATATCCATTACATGATTACAGAGCTCTCTACCCACCAGGGAAAATATCTGTTATATATGTGTAACTTTAGCATTAAAATTGTTGGTGAAAATCAACAAGAATTATATTAATACCTCAATAGAAAACACACAGAGAAAATAATCAGGCAGTTCACAAAATGCAAACTACAAGTGGCCAGTAAGCCCAAGAAAAAAATGTTCAAACTCACAGGAAGTGATGGAAGAAACATCCATAAATGGTGTGGGGTATTATTTTAGCACCATCAGCTTAGTGCATTGTTTCATCTTAACCCCTAATGCCTCATGCTTTTTTGTAGTTCTTCACTGTGGTCCAAGTCTCCCTTCCTGACTGCCCCAGTGTGGCAGCTAAGAGAAAGCATCACTCAGGCTGCTGCACTCTGAAATCCCACCTCACATTTGCCCCTGAGCTATACTTCCGGCCAATGACTGAGTGTGGCAGGTGTGCTAAGGCAGCCCCCTCCTGGGAGAGGCACACACCTCTGATGGCCAATTTTGGCTGGAGGCTCCCCAAAGGGCTTACAAGAGGCTCCCACCCAACCAATCCTCTTTCCTCCCTCCTTCCTTTCGTCCCTCTCTTCTTCAGTCAAGGTCAAATTTGCCACACAGTCTGACAGCTATCACAGCCTCCCTCTTCCCCCACCTATTTCCTTTCACAGGTATTTCCCTTAATACATTTCTTTCACATCTAATTCTTTCAGCATCTGCTCCCTGAAGATGCTCAACTAACACCTGACCACAGCTCCACACAGACGGAGCTCTTACCTCATGGGTCGACTGCTGGCAGATGTAACCTCCTCCCTCCCTGAACAGTGATGTTGTTGCTGTGCTTATATATTAGAATGTCTACCCAGACCTCACCAGGGTGGCCATACACAGAAAATTATACTATTGATGATATCTCAGATTCTATCTGCAGACAGGTACTGAGATCCACTACAACTGCACTCCCTGCGAGCTCTCCTGCCCCAGTCCCCCGGGGGACATTTCACATGTACCCCCAAGCCAGTCTGCTCCTGCTGGGGGCTGGCCATGCTCCAACAGGTGGCCTCATCAATAGGTCAGAAAGACCTCCCTTTCATCCATTTAGGGTCTTGCATTTGTTTGCTAGAGCTGTCATAACTGCCATTACAAAGTACCACAAACAGGTTTCACCAACAGAAATACGTCCCATAGTTCTGGAGGCCACAAGAATGAAGATGTCAGCAGGGTTGGTTCCTTCTGAGGGCTGAGGGAAGGATCTGATCCAGGCCTCTCTCCTTGGCTTGTAGATGCCTGTCTTCTCCCTGTGTCTCCATGTCTTCCCTGTGTGCCTGTCTCTGTGTCCAAATTCCCCTGTTATAAGGACAACAGTCGTATTGGATTAAGGTCTACCCCAATGGCCTCATTTTAACTAATTACAACAGCAAGGATAGTATTTCCAAATAAAGTGACCTTCTGAAGTTCTGGGGTTGACTTCAACATATAAATTCTGAGGAAACATAATTCAACCCATAACAGGGCCCTACAACAGGGTAACTTGGGCTTCAATGTCTTAAAAAGGCTTGAATGAAATAGCTGTTTCATTTTGTACTGTGTTTCATTTTGTACTCTGTTTCTTTTGTACTTGTGATCTCCCAAGACTCAGTCATGAGCCTGATGAAGGCAGGACAGTGGGACCAGTCCTATTTACAGATGCTGGAATGAATCTAGAATTGTCCTTCTCTATGATGACAGGTTTCTTACTGGGCCAAGGTGGTCCCAGTCCCCAAACAAGAGGTTCCTCAGCCTCCTGCGAGGAGGCCTTCAGGAGGCCAGAGCTACCAGTTTACTGGTCAGCTTCAGAAGTGGTCAAATCACATGTAGATTCCAGCTGGGAACCAAATTCCTAGATTCATCTTATACATGTAGGCCGAGATGTAGCATGAATATGGACCTCAGGCACTATTAAGAGACGATGTCTGAAGGCACTTTGCCTGGTGCACTAAACATTCAGTGCAGAGTAGTTATCACCATCCTGTTTCCAGTACTGTTGTTACTTGGTGATTTCCTCAGTGATGGAAACCATGTCTCCTTCACTTCTCTACCCCTGCAGTGCATGGCACATGTGAATGCTCACCTGCATAAATCAGACTTCCAGTTTGGAAACTCTCAGAGCATCCAGGGCCCAAATGAGTGATGAGGGCACAGTGAGGGGACCTCCCAGGGCTTGGAGACCTTGCACCCTTCTCTGACTTGAGAACCCAGGCCATTATTAGAGGGATCAACAGAGAATTTGGCCTCTGTTGGTGCCTGTTCTAGAGAAATACCCACACAAGCCTGGAACGTTCTGGGCTGTGATTTCACCAAATCGAGAAGCCTTCTGGGGGCTCTACCTTTGAAAGTTCAGTTTCCAGACTGCAAGACTCTAAGGTGGTAATTGAGTTATTAGCATATCGTACCTCCTCTGCATCCTCACCTTCATTCATCCCGCAGCTCATTGCCCTCTGGCATTCATCCTCCCCACCCACCCATACTCTTCTCCTCGGTGGGCTCCTCATGCATCCTCGTAACCACTGGCCCGCTTCAAAACAGCCTCATCAGAGCTGCTCTCTTGGACACTATGTTGTCCTAGTTTCCCATGGACTCCTCCAATCACCCCTTCTCACTGTCTTCTCAGTCTTCCCTCCACCACCCAGTCCTTTTGTGTGCACTCTGCAGCCTTTATCTTTCCCCTGTATCTTCTCTGTCAGTGCTCGCACCCAGACCCAGGGCTTCTGAACTCTTCTCAACTTCTCAAGCTTAGGATTCCTAGCTCTTCCAGGCACATGGGCAGGGGGTGGGGGGGGTTAGTCAGGGAGGGGCTTTGGGATGGGGCTGTGATTGAGGAAATCTACAAAGGCTGAGCATCTCTGGATGGACAGATATGTGAGAGTCCAAACTGTAACCGGCATCTGAGAAGGCCTGCAGGAGTGGAGGTCCTGACTGACCTGTGGCAGGGTCTTGCAGAAGACTTGGCTGGAGTCTCCACTGGCAGGTGATGGTTGTTCGTAACAGGGTTTCTGACAGCAGGACCCCAAGTCTAGGGCAAGGGCCAGGGCAAAATTCTAGCCTAGTAGCCTAAATGGCCCAGTATAGTTAGGATATAGAGTTAGGACACAGGGAAGGCTGGGGTGACAGGCATGCTCTCTTTAAAAAAAAAAATTTTTTATTGATTCTAAAGAGAGGGGAAGGGAGGGAGAAAGAGGGAGAAAATCATTGACGTGAAACGGAAACATTAATCGGTTGCCTCTTGTATGTGCCTCAACTGGGGACTGAACTCACAACCCAGGTGTGTGCCCTGACTGGGAATCAAACCAGTGACCTTTCAGTTTGCAGGACAATGCCCAACCAACTGAACCACACTGTCTAGGGCTAGACAAGGTCCTAATGTGAGTGCAAGGTCAGGCAGCCTAGGTCCTGGGCTGCCCGGGCCCTGGGTCACTCTCCCTCCTCCTCTCCTTTACTCTTGCATTCACTCTCTTCTTCATTAAGCAGCTACTACTAAGACTCAACTATGTGCCACAGATGCTGAGGTCTTTGGCCAGGCCAATTTTCACTTGAGCTCTAAAATGCCCTCATTAGAAACAGGACTCATCCTAGAGTCTACGGGTTGAGCTGCCAGTGATTCCCTGCTGTGGTGGTTTTAAAACATGCCCACAATTTCATTGTCATTCCTGACATCAAAAGGTGGAGTATTATATCTCTTCTCTTGACTCTGGGTTGGCCTCAGTGACTCACTTCTAACCAATAGAATGTGACAGAGGAGAGGTGTTGTGTCTTCCCATGCTGGGCATAAAGGCAATGTGGCCTCCCCTGACTTGCTTTCAATACCCAGATGCCATTCAGTAAAGAAGCCCAGGCCACATGGAGAGGCCACAGGAAGGTGCTCCAGTTGACAGCCCCTGCTGAGGTGCTACCTGCCAGACCTGTGCATGAGGAAGCCTCTGAGAGGACCTCACTGCAGCCCCACATGCAACCACCTCAGAGCCTGAGTAAAAGCTGTTCAGCTGAGCCCAGACAGCCCTAAGAATCATGAGAGATGATGATAATAATAGTTGCTATTGTTTTATACCACTAGCCTTGGGTTGGTTAGTTATGTAGCTAGAGTCAGTTATGTAGCTACACCTGGTGGAAGGATGTGGTGGACACCTGAGCGGGTGACAGGAGCCCTAGTCGGGCATCTCCCTGGTCCATTTTCAGGGGTCCATTTTCAGACCCCATTACCCCTCTTGCCCTTCCCCTCCTCCTGACAGATGTCAGATAACTGCACCACCATCCACCCAGGCACCTCAGCTACAAACTGGGTGTCACCTTTGATTCTTCCCTCTCCCTGACCTGTCTCACCTAATTTGCTCCCACTCATTAACAAACTTTTATGGAACACCCACTCTGTGTCATGCTTTGTGCTAGCTTTGCACTAGATATGCTGGAGAGCTAGATCAACCCAGTCCCTCTCTTCAGAAGCTTTCAGTACAACAAATTGATCATCACAAGTAAAACAAATGCTTGAATCTTAATACCTGTGTGCACTCAATAACCTAAGCACAGGGCTGAGTGCTTCACATTCATCCAAGCATTGAATCCCTGTAATAACCCCATGAAAAAGAGATTATTAGCTCCCAAGGTAATTAGCTCCATTTTTCAGATGAGGAAACTGGGGCACCCATACACAGGCTGATTGGGGGTCTCCAAGGTTATGTGTTGGTAAGCAGAATCGCTGAGATGCAGGTTCTTTCCTATTCACCCCTTTCCCTCCCATCTACTGCTGCTCAGGTCCCACAGGTCCCCCGGGAAGCAGAGGCTGAGACAGAGGTTTCCTGGGAAAGATGTGTGAGTGAGAGACAGAGGAGGAAAGTGGGACTTCCATGCAGATCTGTCCCCACCTGGGTCCTCTCAGTGGAAGCTCCTGAGCACAGGTGGCTGTTAGAGCAGCCTCACTGTGCTCAAATGGCCAGGCCTTCTGTCCCCACTGTGTGCAGTTGCTGGGGCTGTCCAGAGGAGGTGACCTCCACACTCACTCTGCTCTTGGCTGCTGAACACAGATTTTTTTCCTGAAAAGAGACTCTAGGGTGGCCCCCCAAGGCTGCCACCTGGATTATCAAGACTGCTCCTTTCTGGTCCCTCTGCCCAAACTGTGCCTGGAATGATTATTCTAAAACATACATATTGCCCTGGCCAGTGTGGCTGTCAGTTGGTTGGGCATTATCCCACAAGGGGAGGGGTTGCTGCATTGTGAGTTTCATCCTCATCTGGTGCACGTGCAGGAGGCAATCGATCAATGTTTCTCTCCCTCTCTTTGTCCCTCTCCGCCCCTTTCTCTAAAAATAAGTAAAAAAACTCTTTGAAAATAAATAAATAGTCCAACCAAAATAGAGGCATAGGTAGATACACTTTGCCTCCTCACACAACCGAAGAAGGAAAACAACAAATTTAAAAACAAAAAATAACCAGAACTGACAGAAAATTGAACTGTATAGAAGTCCGACAAAGGAGTTAAAGAAGAAACATTCATCCAGACCAGTAGGAGGGGCGAAGATGGGCAGTCAGAATGGGGAGGACTCATGGCAAGGCAGCAGCTGGCAGAGTGGGTGCTCCCACATTTGCATGCGGATAAACCAGGAGGAACAACTGGGGAGCAAGACAGACCATGCAACCCAGGGTCCCGGCACTGGGAAATAAAGCCTCAAAATCTCTGACCGAGAAAACCTGTGGGGGTTGAGGCAGCAGGAGAAACTCACAGGGGAGTTTGTTGGAGAGACTCACAGGGTCCTAGAATGTACACAAAACCACTCACCTGGGAATCAGCACCAGAAGGGCTCAATTTGCTTGTGGGTAGTGAAGGAAGTAACTAAAAGCTGACCAAGAGCTGAGCAAGCAGCATTGTTCCCTCTTAGGCCCCTCCCCCACATATAGCAAAACAACACAGCCAAGTGGGTTGTGCCGCCCTGGTGAATATCTTGGCTCCACCCCTTACTACGTAACAGATGTGCCGAGACAAAAAAATATATATATATATGGCCTAAATGAAAGAACAGATCAAAGCTCCAGAAAAATACAACTAAGCAATGAAGAGATAGCCAACCTATCAGATGCACAGTTCAAAACACTGGTGATCAGGATGTTCACAGAAATGGTTGAGTATGGTCACAAAATAAAGGAAAAAGTGACGACTATGAAAAGTGAAAGAAAGGAAAATGTACAGGGAACCAACAGTGAAGGGAAGGAAACTGGGACTCAAATCAATGGTTTGGAGCAGAAGGAAGAAATAAACATTCAACTGGAACAGAATGAAGAAACAAGAATTCAAAAAAAAAAAAAGGAGAGGCTTAGGAACCTCTGGGACAACTTTAAACATTCCAACATCTGAATCATAGGGGTAGAGGAAGAGCAAGAAGAGGAAGAGAAGAAGAGGAAGAGCAAGAAATTGAAAACTTATTTGAAAACATAATGAAGGAGAACTTCTCCAATATGGCAAAGGAAATAGACTACCAGGAAGTCCAGGAAGCTTAGAGAGTCCCAAAGAAGCTGGACCCAAGGAAGAACATACCAAGGTACATCAAAATTACATTACCCAAGATTAAAGAGAAGGAGAGAATCTTAAAAGCAGCAAGAGCAAAGGCGACAGTTGCCTACAAAGGAGTTCTTGTAAGGCTGTCAGCTGATTTCCCAAAAGAAACCTCACAGGCAAGAAGGGACTGGCAAGAAGTATTCACAGTCATGAAAGGCAAGGATCTACACCCAAGATTACTCTATCCAGTAAAGCTATCATTTAGAATGGAAGGGCAGATAAAGTGCTTCCCAGATAAGGTCAAATTAAAGGAGTTCATCGTCACCAAGCACTTACTGTATGAAATGTTAAAGAGACTTATTTAAGAAAAAGAAGATAAAAAATATGAACAGTAAAATGACAACAAACTCACAACTGTCAATAACTGAACCTAATAAAACAAAAACGAATTAAGCAAACAACTAGAACAGGAAGAGATTCACAGAAATAGAGATCACCTGGAGGGTTATCAGTGGGAAGGGGGAGTGGAGAGAATGGGGGAGAAGGTACAGGGAATAAGAAGCATAAATGGTAGGCACAAAATAGACAGGAGGAAGTTAAGAATAGTATGGGAGACTGCTGGCCAAGATGGAGGTGTAGGTAGACACCGTGCCTCCTTGCACAATCAAAAGGATAACAACAATTTAAAAACAAAAAACAACCAGAACTGACATAAAATCGAACTGTATGGAAGTCTGACAACCAAGGAGATAAAGAAGAAACATTCACCCAGACCAGTAGGAGGGGTGGAGACAGGCAGCTGGGTGGAGAGGACTCGTGGCAAGGCAGTGGCTGGGAGACCCAGTGAGGTCGCAGATTGTGGAGCGGGCTGGGCAAAGCTGCAACTAGCTAGCAAGGCAGCAGCTGGTGGACTGGGTGACAGACCGCGCAACCCAGAGTTCCAGTGTGTGGAAATAAAGCCTCAAAGCACTGATTAGAAACACCTGTGGGAGTTGAGGTGGCAATGGCAGAAACTCCCAGCCTCATAGGAGAGTTTGTTGGAGAGACCCACAGGGTCCTAGAACATACACAAACCCACCCACCCGGGAATCAGCACCAGAGGGGCCTGATTTGATTGTGGGTAGTGGAGGGAGTGACTGAAATCCAGCAGAGAGTGGAGCAAGTGCCATTGTTCCCTATTGGACCCTCCCCCACATACAGCATCACAGTGCAGTGACCAGTGTTACCCCATCCTGCTGAATACCTAAGGCTCTGCCCCTTTATGTAACAGGTGCACCAAGACAAAAAAAAAAAAAAAAAAGAAATGGCCCAAGTGAAAGAACAGATCAAAGCTCCAGAAAAAAATGCAACTAAGCAACGAAGAGATAGCCAACCTATCAGATGCACAGTTCAAAACACTGGCACTCAGGAAGCTCACAGAATTGGATGAATTCGGTTACAAATTAGATGAAAAAATGAAGGCTATGCTAGGAGAAACAAAGGAAAATGTACAGGGAACCAATAATGATGGGAAGGAAACTGGGACTCAAATCAATGGTGTGGACCAGAAGGAAGAAAGGAACATCCAACCAGAAAAGAATGAAGAAACAAGAATTCAAAAAAATGGGGAGAGGCATCCAACATTCCAACATCCGAATTATAGGGGTACCAGAAGGAGAAGAGGAAGAGCAAAAAATTGAAAACCTATTTGAACAAATAATGGAAAACTTCCCTAATCTGGCAAAGGAAATAGACTTCCAGGAAGTCCAGGAAGCTCAGAGAGTCCCAAAGAAGCTGGACCCAAGGAGAAACACACCAAGGCACATCATAACTACATTACCCAAGATTAAAGATAAGGAGAGAATCTTAGAAGCAGCAAGAGAAAAGGACAGTTACCTACAAAGGAGTTCCCATAAGACTGTCAGCTGTTTTCTCAAAGGAGACTTTACAGGCAAGAAGGGGCTGCCAAGAAGTATTCCAAGTCATGAAAGGCAAGGACCTACATCCAAGATTGCTCTATCCAGCAAAGCTTTCATTTAGAATGGAGGGGCAGATAAAGTGCTTCTCAGATAAGGTCAAGTTCAAGGAGTTCATCATCACCAAGCCCTTATTACATGAAATGTTAAAGGGACTTATCTAAAAATAAAAGATAAAAAATATGAACAGTAAAAGTGACAGTAAGCTCCCAGTTATTAACAACCACACCTAAAACAAAAACAAAAGCAAAACTAAGCAAACAACCAGAACAGGAACAGAACCACAGAAATGGAGATCACATGGAGGGTTATCAACAGGGAAGTGGGAGGGGGAGGGGGGGGGAAAGGTACAGAGAATAAGTAGCATAAATGGTAGGTAGAAAATAGACAGGGGGGAGGGTAAGAATAGTATAGGAAATATAGAAGCCAAAGAACTTATATGTATTACCCATGGACATGAACTATAGGGGGGGAATGTGGGAGGGAGGGGGTGTACAGGATGGAGTGGAGTGAAGGGGGAGGGGAATGGGACAAATGTAATAGCATAATCAAAAAAATATATTAAAAAAAAGAATAGTATGGGAAATGTAGAAGCCAGAGAACGTATATGTACAACCCAAGGATATGAACTAAGGTTGGGGAAGAATGGTGGGAGTGGGGTAGTGGGCAGAGGGGAAAAAAGGGGAGAAGAAAATGGAACAACTGTAATAGCATAATCAATAAGATATATTTAAAAAAAGAAAAATAAATACATACATAAATAAAACACATCTCTCCCCCCGTGAAATCCACTGATAATTCCCATCTCCTACGGAATAAGGAACACATCCCTGAGTTGACCATCAAGGCCTCCACCCTTCCACCTGATACCCTCCACTGCTGCACTGACCACTGCAGGACACAGGCTGTGGAATCAGACAGTTGAGCTCATACCTGGACCCTGCAGACTACCTGGGCAGGCTTGAGGAGTCACTTTACATTGCTCTTATCTGTACCTTCACCAATGGTTGTTGTGGGGTCAAAGAGATCCTGCAGGTAAAGCGTTTAGTGCCATGTCTGACACAGAAATGTTGGAAATGATCTTTTCAGCCCAGACCTGCTCTCAATCAGCACAACCATGGAGCCTGCAAGGGGCTGGCTTCAGACCACCCCTAAGCTCTGGGAGAACAGTGAGCAGAGGGGCTGTTCTTAGGCTGTCTCTGCCTGTTGAGGGACCAAAGAGGCAGAAGCAGAGTGGACCCTTGGTCCATACCTGGAAAGGTCATTGTGTGAGGGGTGAAACTTGAGGAGAGAGGTGGAGAGAGAGAGAAAGAGGGCACTATGGTGGGAATGCTGCTCAATTCCTGGCTCTGCCCCCACCCTGCAGACCTCTGTGTAAGAGGCCTTGTTTGTAGAGGTCCCAGTTCCCACCTGGCGCCAGCCTGGCCTGCTCAGCAGAGCCCCTCCTTGGGGCTGTCCCCACAAGCCATCTCTTCTAACAAAGGGCCAGTGTCCCCAGGAGGGCAGGTGCTGTGTAGGCAGGATGGCTGCCAGGCCTGCCAGGGGTTCTGGGCGGTCAGATCACAGACAGGTGACCAGGGCCTGGCTAATTGGCGCCAAGGCCAGCATGCTCTCCATTTTTATTTTTGTTGGGTTTGGGCCAGTGTCCCTAAGGAGAGGTCAGGGAAGGGAGGCAGGTAGAGGCTCAGCCTGGGAGCTGAGGTATATTTGCCAAGTCAGTGTCTAGAGGCTAGACCCAATGAGGACTCTCAGATGGGGTGTAGGCTCTACCTTCCCCACTGCTAGCCTCAGGCCTCATCTCAAGCCCTAGGCCACAGCTTGACCCAAGACCTACCAACAGGGCTGAAGTCCACTCCTTTTAGCTTGGAAGGAGACCACCATTCTGCATGGCACCAACAGAGCTGAAGTCCACTCCTTTTAGCTTGGAAGGAGACCACCATTCTGCATGGCACCAACAGAGCTGAAGTCCACTCCTTTTAGCTTGGAAGGAGACCACCATTCTGCATGGCACCAACAGAGCTGAAGTCCACTCCTTTTAGCTTGGAAGGAGACCACCATTCTGCATGGCACCTTGAGCCTCCACCCCGACCTGAACCTTCATTTCCCTCTTGGCCAGTGCTACCAGACTGTTGAAATTCCTGCTCAAGCCCACTGCCTGCCTCTCTGCAGATTGGGCCACCTGCTGATCCCATAGACCTAGCCTTCAAACATCCACTGATGGCCAGTCCACCCTGGGGGTGGTACCCCATTCCCCTCTTCCCTCCCAGTTGGGGAATACTTCTCTGAGTACAGGCTGGTTACAAGCAGAATTTAAGCCAATGTTGGGGCAGGGCTGCTGACCATCTCAGGCTATGTCAATAAGGGCCAAGTATCTAAAATGAGGGAGGTGAGAATCACCTTTGCTATTTGCAACTTGGACCTGTGGCAGTGAGACTATATTGAAGGGGTGTCACAAAACAAGGACAGATGAATGGAAGTTTCAGAGAGTAATAAATGAAAGCTACAGATTTCAGGACAGCATGAGCATAGATAGAAATCCGTCAAGGATTTTGTGTATGTTGTATTTTTCCCACCGATCAAAGCACTGTGGGGGTCTTGTTCATTTCAGGAATTCTGCCACTCTCTCAGCTTCTTACTACCTGTCCTCATTTAGCTTAGGGCAATGGCAATAAGTGCTGGAGAGGTCAGTGGGAAGGTAGACAGGTGAGTGTGGTGCCAGAGGATGAATAGGGAGTGAGTGGGTGGATGGATAGGTGGGTGGACAAACTGATAAACAGCTGACCTCACAGACAACCCTGGCTAAGTAAATGACTGGCTGAATTCTGCCCTGGAAGCAGGCCAGAATGGAAGCCGGCATGACCCTTACCAAAACAAAGCCTAGCTTCTCAAAGATTTTTTACAGAAGATATACAAGGCACTAAACAAAAAAGAAAAGATGGATAACTTACACCTCACAAACACTGATAACTTCTGTTCATCAAATGACATATTAAGAAAGTGAAATAAAGAAGCGAAGCCACAAACTGGGAGGAGATATTCACAGTATGTCCATCTGACAAAGGTTGGTATCCAGTACACATAAAGAACTGCTCTAAATAACACAGAAAGGCAAACAGCCCAGTAAACTGTGGTCAAAAGACTTGAACAGGCATTTCACAAGAAGAAGGGGGGGTATCCCAAAAATCTATAGCCTATGAAAATACAGCCAGCATCATTAGTCATCTGGAGAAAGCCAATTAAAGCCCCAGTGAGATACCACTCATTATACAGCCAAAAGAATGGTTAGAAATGAAAAAGGTTGTTGAGAATGTGGTGTAGCTGCAACTTTCATATGTTGTGAGTATGAGTGTAAATTGGTACAAGCACTTTAGAAAACTGTCAGTTATCTAGTAAAACTAAAAATGTGCTTACGTGTGACAGAGAAATTTTTCTCCTGTGCATATATCCAAGAGAAATGAATATGTATGTCTGCATAAATACTTTATATGGATGTCTATGGAACCCCAAACTGGAAACAATCCCATTCCTGTTAATAGTAAAATAGGTACATACAGTGTGGTACATCCATGTAATGGATTACCACTCAGCCAGAAAAATAGAACAAATTGCTGATACAATGTAAGTGAATCTCACAGACATTATATTAAGCAAAAAATGTCTGAGTGTGTACCTTATGGTTCCATCTAGAGGAAGTTCAAGAGTAGATAAAACTAATCTTGGATGAGAGAAGTCAGACTCGCAATTTTGTCTGGGGTGGGGTTGGTGAGAAAGGGGGTACAAGGAGCCTTCTGGGATTCTAGTAATGCTCTATATCTTGAGCATTTCTGGTGGATGTGTATGTAGAATTCATTAGATTCTGCACTGATGATGTATGCAGTCGTATTTTTATGGTATACCTCAATAAAATATTTTAAAAATATATCCAACTTTGGTTTATTCTGGAAGAATTCAGCACCTTGTCATGAAAGTGAGGTAAAGAAAAAAGCCCAAAGGAAGTACTACCATGACCCTTGAAAGGGAGCAGAGTTTGTCACCTCAAAGTACTTTGGGACATTGATTATTTCAGGCTGGGTCATTTTAAGAAACAGCATATATGGGAGAAGCTCTGAAAGCAAGTAGAAGTTCCCCTTTGTAAAGAACATGTTCATTTGTGAGGGTCATTCCATCCATAAGGGTGTTTTCCTCACTTTACCTGGACCTGCCTTCCATCAATGGAGACGTCTCCATTTACTCTTAGCCTTGTGACTTCCTATAACTGCTCTCCACACCCAATGTCTTTCGTGTTTAGCTGAAGGTGGTGTTTACTGTGATGGCTTCTGCCATTTTGGTGAGTTACTCAGTTTTCCTGGGTCTTTCCCATGTGGACAGGAGATATGTCTCTTATTAAACTTGAATTGTTTTTTTCTACTGCTAATCTGTCCCACGTCAATTAGATTATTAGAACAGCCAGAAGAACCTTAAAGGGTAGGGGAATACTTTTCTCCCCAGCACCCTCAAAGAGGCACAGTTCTTGAGACTTGAGATAAAACATTTCAGAGGAATTGCTTGAGAAGAGGCTGTCCTTCGTGAGGCGAGAGGCTGGATCAGAGGAGAGGGTGTTCCTAAGGGAAGTCCACAGGGTGGGGGAGGTTCAAACAGGGTGACACACAACTGGGACTTTCCGGCCAACTCTGCCCCAGGCCACTGCACACCTCATCTGCTGAGGCACACAGAGGGAGCTGGCTTCTTCTGTGCCTACTTGCCCTACTGAGCTGATTTCTGAGGGGCAGAGAAACTCCACATGAGCTTCCTGCCCCAGGTATCCAGGAGGGAAGGGTCTGTTTTGGCTGCTGACCCAGCAGCTGCCACCCAGCTAAAATCAGAGGTGCGCAGGAGAAAGTGGGAGAAAGAAGGGCCTTTAGCTAATTTCCTGTCCCATCAGACCTTGGTCCTTTCCTCTGTTACATGGGGAGGTTGGGCTGTACGTCCCATGTGGTTCTTGCTGGAGATTCTGACAGTTCTCTGGACGCACCCAGTCACCCATGAGCTGAGGTGGCTTACCAAGGCCACATCCTCCTCCCCACAGAGCAGCAAGCACACCTGGAAAGGCTGAGAGGTGCACTCTGCTTACCTCATAGAGCTGAAGTCATCTGTGCTTCTTCTCCCATTAATCAGGGCACATCACAGGATGCTGACACAGACGACAGCTGGTGAAGCCTCCAGTCAGGGTAGGGAGTGTACTTCTGCACAACCAGAAGTACAGCAGCCCTGGCAGGAAGCTCCCTAGATGGTGTGGGAAGCTGGGAGATAACCTCATGACACGTGCTGAGAAAGGAACCCACAAGTCACAGGTGCCTCCCTCTTCTCCCCACTGTTCTGACTCCTGCCCATCAGGAATGTCCTCTCTGTCCTGCCCTCTCCACCTCCTTAGCATCCCCCTCGTCCATGCTCCCTCCCCACCTGTGGCCCCTGCCCTAGGTCCAGGCCACAGCCCTTCACCTTAGCAATTGCAGGAGGGTCCTCTATGTGTTCTAGTCTGAGCCGCCCAGTCCATCTTCCTCAGTGCCTCCAGGAGCCATTCCTCCACAACTTTCAAGTCATATTTGCACTCAATAAAATGCACAGGTCTTAAAAGTAGAGTTTGAAGAGTTCTGAAAAATGTATATCCCCATGCCACCAACCCTCCAATCAAGGTAGAGAACATACTCATTACCCAGGAAAGTTCCCTTGTACCTGCTTCCAGTCACCCATCCTGCACAAGAATAACCTCTGTTCTGTTTTCTGTTCCCACAGATGAGTTTTGTAGTCTCCTGAATTTCACATAAAATGGAATTTTGCAGCAATTATACTTTATGTCTGGATTCTTTCACCTACATGTTTTCCACCCTCATCCATCTTTTGTGACTTACTGAATAAGATTCCATTTTATGAACTTAACTCAACTTATTTTCCTGCTGATGGACAGGTAGGCAGTTTCCAGTTTTTACTACTACCAAAAAGTGCTACAAATGTTTGTGTGGGCATATATTTTTATTTCTCTTGAGAAAATACAAGTTTAATTGCTAGGGTATGTAGTAGATATGTGTTTATATTTATAAGAAATCTCCAAGCTTTCCCAGGGGTTGTACCATTACAAACTCCCACCAATAATGTATGAGAGTTCCAGTTGCTCCACATCCTCGCTAACATTTGATATTGTCGGTCTTGTTCATTTTAGCCATAAGAGGATCTTTTTTAAGAACTACATCTAAACAAATAATGTCCATCAACTGATGAATGATGAACAAAATGCAGTAAATTCACACAGTGGGATATTATTTGTCAACCAAAAGTAGTAAGTAGCAAGACATGGTACAACACAGATGAACCTTAAAAACATTATGCTAAGTGAAAGAAGCCAGTACCAAATGACTACATATTGTACCATTCCATTTGCAGAAAATGTCCAGCATGGCAAATTTGTAGAGACAGACAGTATGTTAGTGCCTACCTAGCACTGATTGGATGAGAGGGTTAAGGGCATAGATAATGAGCACTGGATTTCTTTTGGGAGTAATGAAAATGTTCTAAAATTGATTGTGGTGATTCACAACTCTGTGAACACACTAAAAGCCGTTGAATTATACACTTGTAATGTGTGAATTACATGGCCTGTGAATTTCATCTCCATAAAGCTGTTTTAAAAACCCCACTGTATTTAATTATCCAGTGACCCACTATAGCTCCCCTGAGTCAGCAGGTTGAAAGACCCAAGTTCTCAGACCCAGATTCATCCATATCATCTTCTTCTTCTACAGACACAGGAAATTCTGTTCTTTCCAGATGTGCTATGTGTTGGTATGCCTCTGAGTGTGTGCACATACTGTTTCTTCTTCCTAATTGTTGTTCTACCTCATTCTGACTCATTCTTTGTGGTCCAGTTTACCTGACAGCCTTCTCTTACCCCTCTTCCCTTCCTTCCTTCAATAAGCCATTATCAGGCAGCTGCTATGCAACAGGCTCTATTCTAGGAACTGGGTATACAGCAGCTAAGACAAACCAAACCAAAACAAAACGTGGTGCTGCCCTCATCGAGCATATGTGACTGCCTGAGTGAACAAATGCTAACTAAGCATTTAGTAAATGTGAGGCCTGTGTCCCTGTCCCTGCCCTGGCAGGCTCCTCTATGGTCAGTTTCAACGCAAACCCCAATGGACTTTCACAAGTTGATGGTAGGTCTGCCTCCCCCAACCTTGTTGGGGGATTCATGGTATAGGGACCCAGGACTAGCTCTCTGGGTACCAGATCAAGGCCTACTCCATGTTCATGTCCCTCCACAGCTTATAGAAGCCTCTCACAGCCCTGGTCTCATCTGCCTGCTCACCTCCCCTTCAGCAAGTGAGGAGTTGTGAATGAAGAGGAGATGAGAAGGAAAGATGCCCGCTGCCTAGATGGGGTAACTGAGGCTCTGAGGGGCACGAGGTCACACAGCTGTCTGTAGAGCTTTTGACAGGAAGTTGGTTTCTCTCTCTCTGCCCTGGGCAGGTTCCTTGTAGCCTGGCCAGCTCTGAAGGCTGAGAATTGTTGTCCCCACACCGGGAAGAGATTCCAGACCCAGGAAGGACCATGGCCCAGGGGCTGGTTCTGTGGGTCATCTGTGGGCACTTCCATCACTCAGGCTGGGGCAGCACTGGCAGGACTGTCAGGCAGAAGTGTGTCTCTTGAGTCTCCTTCCTCACCTGCAGCCTGACTCAGGTGAGCCACAAATACCTGAGCACAAAGTCATCCTTTGTGCTTCCTCTCCCAGCGGGAGTATGCAGTTTACAAGGGAAGCCACAGGAGAGGAACCTGCAAGCCGCCTCCTTAATGGTATGATTAATGCACAGGTGGTGACAGTTGCTTAAAGCACTGTTCACAGTGACATCTCCAGGGCCTCACAGACACTTGGCTCCTCCTTGCATATACTCCTTCTGGTCTGTACTGGCAGCAGCAGGGGTGGGACTGGGTCTTCAGGAGGCAACGTGGAGCAACTGAGATCTCCCTGTAACCTACGTTCTCAGGCCTCTCCAGTCCGTTTCTCTTTGGTTGCCTGGGGTCAGGCCCCCAAGGGCTGATGGGATGGCTTGCCTGGGATCCTGTCACTGTCCCCATTTCTCATGCTGTGTCAGGAGAGCAGAGAGTTCCCATGACCCCAACTGCCCCAGTAGTTCCTGGGGCTCTTCCCTCCTCCAGTGGGCACCAAGCCCTGGCCTCTCTGGACTGAAGCTGCTGCCTGTCTGGACCGAGGAGATACTTCTCCTAGGTGTAGAGCTGCAGTCCATCACTGGCCTTTCCCCTGAGTGTGAGTCCACTGTGAAGGTGCTGAAGGGGGTTAGGTGGACGTTTCTAAGTCTCAGAGACCTTGAGGGCAGGACGAGGAATCTGGCATGTGTCCATCCTAGCACCAAAGTGGTGTCCTCACAGACAAGAGAGGGGGTCCTCCCCAGGCCTCTGAAAGCTGCCCACAGACACCTCCTGCCACTTTCTCCATCTTGCTCCACCATGCTCTCACTCTCTTTCCCCTTCTCCTGGCAATCCCACCTTTTCCCAAAGCCACAATGAAACCTGGGCTCTTTTTTTTTCAATCCTCACATGAGGACATGCTTATTGATTTTAGAGAGAGGGGAAGGGAGGGAGAAAGAGAGGGAA
Organism: Desmodus rotundus; assembly: GCF_022682495.2. NCBI lineage: Eukaryota > Metazoa > Chordata > Mammalia > Chiroptera > Phyllostomidae > Desmodus > Desmodus rotundus. The sequence goes on along the minus strand of NC_071390.1, from coordinate 57,627,236 downwards.
AGAAACATCTACATGAGAAGAAAACATCAATTAGTTACTTCTCGTACACGCCCTGACCAGGGACTGAACCCACAACCTAGGTATGCCCTGACTGAGAATCAAACTGCGACCTTTTGGTTTGCAGAAGGAGGCCCAAACCACTGAGCCACATGGGCCAGGGAAACTTGGGCCCTTCTTAAGTCTCAGTGCTATTGTGGATCCCAGGGGTCCTCTCTGTCCTGGTCTTGGAGGTGATGTGTGGGGAGGATGGCAAGGGTTTACTCCCACCCCTCCATTCCCAGAGCGTGTGCTCTGCTCAGATAACGACAAATCCAGCACGTCCTGCATGGCAAAAATGAATTCTCTTCACTTTGTCGGTTTGGTGACCTGTGGCAAATCAGCCCAGAACAGCAATTCAATCAGTAACAATTGCTGATTCTGCTCATGGATCTGGGAGTTAACAGGACCCAGCTATGCAGTTCTCCCTCAGTGTCTCCTGGCCTCAGCCAGATGGTAGCTGGGCTGGGGTCATCTTGAAGGCTTCCTTACTCCCATTTCTAATACTTAGTCTGAAAAGACTCAGACAGATGGGGCTGGAGCAGCTGCTGCTCTACAGGCATCTCACTTTTTCTGCAGTCTCTCCATGTTGTCTTTGCCTATGCTGTGGCCGCCATGTGGAGGATTCAGATAGATAGACTTAGTACCTGGTGGCTGAAGGCTCCCAGATCAATAGGAGACATCCATGTTTGTGCATCTTACACAAACTTGACCTTTTTCCTGACAACAGCCTTAAAAAAAATTATATCTCATTGATTATGATATTATAGTTGTCCCAATTTTTTCCCATGTGTCGCCCTCCACCCAGCACCCCCTATTTCCTCAGGCAATTCCCAACCCTTTGTTCATGTCCATGCGTATAAGTTGTTTGGCTGCTCCATTTCCTATACTATACTTTACACCCCCCTGGCTATTCTGTAACTATCCATTTGTACTTAATCCCCTCACCTCTTCAAACATTCTCCCATCTGGCAACCATCAAAACACTTTCCCTATCCATGATTCTGTCTGTTCTTCTTGTTTGCTTAGTTTGTTTTTAGATTCAATTGTTGACAGATATATATTTATTGCCATTTTATTGTTCATACTTTTGATCTTTTTCTTAAATAAGTCCCTTTAACATTTCACATAATAATGGTTTGGTGTTGATGAACTTCTTTAGTTTTCTTTTGTCTGGGAAGCTATTATCTGCCCTTCAATTCTAAATGATATCTTTGCTGAGTAGAGCAATCTGGGATGTAGGTCCCTGCTTTTCATGACTTTCAGTATTTCTTGCCAATCCCTTCTAGCCAGCAAGGTTTGTTGTTGTGTGTTTTTTTTTTTTTTTAGAAATCAGCTGACACTTTTATGAGAACTCCCCTGTGGTAACTAACTGCCTTTCTCTTGCTGCTTTTAAGATACTTTTAACCTATGGCATTTTAATTATGATGTGTTTTAGAGTGGGCCATCTTATTTGGGACTCTTGGTGCTTCCTGGACTTGCATGTCTGTTTCCCCCACCAAATTAAGGAAGAATAGAAAACTATGTCCTATTTTTTAAAAATAGATTTCCAGTTTCTTGCTCTTTCTCTTCTGCTTCTGGCACCCCTCTGATGCAAATACTGGTAGCTTGGATTTGTCCCAGAGGCTGCTTACACTATCTTTGTTTTGTTTTGTTTTTTTAATTCTTGTTTCTTCTTATTGTTCTGATTGGTTGTGTTTTGCTTCCTTATATCCCAAATTATTGATTTGATTCTTGGCTTCATCCAAACAACTCTACTGTTGTTTCCCTGTACATTGTTCTTTATTCAATTAGTGTATCCCTCATTTCTGACTGGGCCTTTGAGGCCCTCACTAAGTTCCTTGAGATCCTTACAACCAATGATTTCAACTCTGCCTCTGATAGATTGCTTATCTCCATTTTGTTTAGTTCTTGTTCTGGAGTTCTGTTCTGTTCTCTTCATTTGAGCCATGTTTCTTGTCTCCTCATTTTGGCAGCCTCCCTGTGTTTGTTTCTATGTATTAGGGAGAGTTGCTTGGTAGCATGGCCTAATGTAGTAGGTGTCCTGTAGGTTCCAGTGGCACAGCCAACCCTATCACCCAAGCTAGGTAATCAAGGTCCGCCCTTCTTGTGGGCTGAGTACACCCTCCTCTTGTGGTTGAGCCTTGATTGCTGCTGGCAGATAAATAGGAGGGATTTACCCAGGCCAGTCAGCTACAAGGACTGGCTGTAGCCACTGATCACCATCCTCTGTCCTGAGGAGGATCAGCTGTGCAGAGGCAGGGTAGTGGAGCTCTGATGTGGCCTGTACCTGTCCACCAGGTATGCAGGCTCTGGGCTCTCCTTGGTGGTGCAGGCCAAGTTCAGCCTCCACCTGTGTTCTGCCCAGGTCTACCCTGCATGAGCTATAAGTAATCTGAGATGGCTGCTACTTGTGCTGGGCTTAGATATTCTCAGGTGAAGCCAAGCTGTGAACCTAGACTGACTGCTGCTAGTGCTGGGCCTGGGGCCACTTATCAAGAGGTATGGGGGTAGGGGCTCACTGTGGCTGGCTGCTGCTTATTTGAGAGGATTTAGAAAATTGTGAAGCATGAGCCAAGACCAGTCATTCAAATGGTAGAGCCACTGTTAACAGCTTGGGTGGGCCTGTAAGTTGGGTAGGAAGGAGCCTAAGAGGATCTCCAGGGCAGGGCAGAGATTGTTGGCTAGGTTGATGGAGTCTCAGATATGGCCCCTGCCCGCCAGCTCTGTGGCTCTGTGGGGTAGGGGTTCAGAAAAGGAACAATGGCCTCTGCCTGCCTTTCTGTCTGGGAGAAATCTCTCCCCTAGCTCTTGCCCTGATGCCAGACATTTCAGTTCCTCCCCATATGCCACTGGTACCTTTCAAGTTGCTGCCCCATTGCTGGAGCTCAGAGGGAGTGAGTCTGAATAAGTTCGTGTGTGGATACTTTAAGAGGAATTGCTTGAGACTCCAGAAGTTTCTTCCATCAACTCAATCCCTGCTGGTTTTTGCAGCCAGAAGTTATGGGGACTTCTCTTCCTGGCACTGGAACCTGGGCTGGGGGGGTGTGGTGTGGGGCTATGACTCCTTGCTCCCTGAGTTATCCCTCCCTAATTTTTATCTACCCCATGTGCATGTGGGACAAGCCTGTTCTGCATCTCTGCCCCTCCTACTAATCTGGAAGGATGTCATTTCTTTCATTACGTAGTTGTCAGACTTCCATTCAACTCAGTTTCTGACAGTTCTGAGTGATGGTTGTTCTATTGTTTAGTTGTAATTTTCATTTGGGTTGTGCAAGAAGGTGAGCCATGTTTACCTCTGCCTCCATCTTGACTGGATGTTCCCATTAAGATTCTGACAATAACCTCTTGATGTTACTTGATGTTTAGGGAGTTTCCATTCCTCCCTGCTCTGAATTGCATTATGACACATCTCTTCTGTTAACAATGATAACGAAGGGAATCCTCTCCAGATCATTTCTCTAATGTGGGTTTCTTCCTAGTCCACAGAACTGGTGAGGAGACATCTCAGTTTGAAGACAGACAGACACACACACACACATACACATACACCCTAGATCTTTGTCATGTCTGACCTCTCACAAGTCTCCCCCTTCCTAACCACGCTCTGGAAACTTCCTTTGCAAGAAATCTTTCTCCCTCTACATCTATCTTTCTAGATCAATGTATCCAGATGCCTGAGCCCTACTGTGTAAGCCAGGGGTCAGTAAAGTGGTCTATAAACTTTTTCTGAAAGGGCCAAGTAATAAATAATTTAGGTTTTGTGGGACAAGAGGCAAAACCGAAGTTATGATGTAGGTACTTAGATAATTTAAAAGGTAATCACTTAAAATATGAAGACTATTCTCAGGTTATAGGCCCAAACAGAGGAGCCTAGTTAGATTTGGCCCTGGACTTGTCATTTGCAGGCCCTGGTGTAAACAAACTAAATGGATCCCTAAGGCACCTTTCACCAGGCTCTTCCTCAGAGGTCTGTGTGGGGGTGGGGTGACATGGAGGACAGTTTTGCCTGTGACCTCTGCTTGACTAGTCAGATGCTCTCTAGCAGGATGTGATACCATAACAGGGAAAAAAATTGGAATTCATTTTTTTTTCCCACAGCTGTGCCTGATAAAGCTACTATTTCTGCTCCCAAGCCAGTCTGGAGCAGTGCTCCTGTGTGTTATAAGCTCATTTTCCTTTCTTTCCTCTCAGCCTATCAACTCACCCACACCCGACAACAAATGCCTTTTCCCTTCCCCTACAGCAATCAGAGATGGGTTTTTTCCTGGCACCCAGAGCTCCCTGGCTGACATGCACATTAGTAGTGTCACTTTGTGCAGCCACGATGGAATTTTCTGAGCAGGCACTCTGGGTGCAGGGACTGAAAAGAGCCCAGGATGCTGAAACCCATGATCCTCAGCCTTGAGATGGTTGTTGTGGTACCAGGCCCAGAGACTCTACCAAATTGGACCCTGGAGTCTACAAGTGCCCAAATTCCCTCTCCTGTGGACCCCAGGAAACTCACCATTCTTCTTGGGGGTAGGATGGCGCAGCTGGGAGAGGGGATGGCCGGCCCCAGGCTCCACTTATGTCCATATCTCTCTCATGGCTCTTTCATGGATTTATCCTGCCCCCATCAGTGCAGCAATTGTTGGCTTAAGCTTACTGAAAAGTAAGGGGCTGCCTTTGTCAGATTGTTTCTCTAGTGGCTAAAGCAGTGCCTGACAGAGAAACACATAATTCAAATGAGCTCAAAGAAAAGAAGACTCACTGGCTTATATAACTGAGGAAGACATGAGTGTGACTGGGAAATACTAGGACTAGGGTCTCCATGCTATTTTCCTCTTTCTCTTTGTCACTCTTCTATGATTTCATAGTCTTCTATGATTTCATAGAGGCAATTTCATAGTCTCTAACTGCAGACCGCCTTCTCCATGTGGTCTGAGACATGACAACCAGCTACTGCCAAGCTCATATCCTCACAGCTTCATGGCCAGAGGAAAACAGTTTCTCCACCCTAGCACTAGAATGAAAGTCCTAGGGAAAGATTCTGATTGGTCCAGCTGGGATCTGGGATTGAGCCCAACCAGGCATTGTTGCCTGGAAAAGGTTGTGTCAGGCTCCGTGGAACCATGTAGCAGAGACTGGCTGTGGTAGACTGCAATTGTCTACCCTGCAATTTCCTCCTTCCATAGATCTTTGCAATGTGATGTTGAAGCTCTCATCAAGAAGTGAAGTCTATTTCTGCATGTCGTGAATCTGGGCTGGACTTCCTTTGACACATGGAATGAGGTAGAAGTGATATCGTATAAATTCTGAGCTTTAAAAAGCCTTGTACATCTCTTTTTTTATCTCTCAGAACCTGCCACTACCATTTGAAGAAGCCCAGGCTAGTCTGATGGGTGAGGAGACACGTATGGCTCTCTTACCCCATCACCCCAGTTGACTACGAGCCAGCTACCAAACACATGAGTGAGGTAACCCTAAACCAACCTGCACACTGACTGCAGACTGACATTAGATGAGCCTGACCCGGATCAGCAGAGCAGCTCACTCAACCCACAGACTCATGTGCAAAAACAAAATACTCATTTTAAGCCATTAGTAGTAAATAGCTCTTTGTCATGCAGCAAAAGCTAACTGGCTAAGTCATCAAATCCATATGAACTGACACAACCTTTCCTTCCAGTTCACAATGACTAGTTTAGGAACCAGGTTCAGAACACAGCTGGACAAATCAGAATCCTTCCCTAAGATTCTCTCTTCTAGACTACATTTACCTTCTCTCTGAACTCCTTCCCTGTTACCTTTGCACTTAGGTGTAGCCATGTGATTGAGCTTCAGTCAACAGAATGTGGGCCTGGCCCACAAACAAACTCCCTATGGGGCATCCTTTGTCTTTCTCTATCTACCAGCCAAATACAGAGAACTCTAGAACCTAGAGGAGGGCAAAGCTACACGATGAGAAGAATCTGAGTTTATTAAGTGACCACACGGACAGTGTCCAACCAGAAACACCCACACTGAGCTGTGACATAAGCATTGTATTAAGCCACTGGTAGTTCAGTGTTTATCTATTACAGAAGCATAGCCCAGCTCTCCTATCAGAGAGGGGCAGAAAGAGGAGCAGATTAATTCCCCAAAAAGAAGGTACCTCTCCCTTTGTCTGTGGCCAGAAGAAAGGAGGGGTACTGGGCAGGTAGGACATTAAATATCCACTCCAGAAGCCAGGACCCACCTTAAGGGTCAGACTACAAAACCAGCCCAAAGACAGAGTGTGGGGACCTGCCAAGGACAGGAATTGCGGGTCCACGTGCTCCCTCATGAGCAGTGCTCCGACCGGACAGTCTTTCCTGCCTCACAGGAACCACACTCAGTCTCGGACAGTGAGCAGTAGTAATGGGAAGAAAGGGCCACTGGTGGGACCTCAGAGTCTCTCAAGCCCACTGAAGCCCGCACCTTATCTTTATTTGACATATTTTCCCATTGCAACAGGCATCTTTCTTGTTAAAGCAAGACATTACCTTTCAGTCTAGTGATGCGTCAGAAGACTTGACTTTTTTTTAAAATATATTTATTGATTATGCTATTACAGTTGTCCCATTCTCCCCCCTCACTCCACTCCATCCTGCCCACCCCCTCCCCCCCACATTTCCCCCCTATAGTTCATGTCCATGGGTCATAATTATAAGTTCTTTGGCTTCTACATTTCTTACACTATTCTTACCCTCCCACTGTCTATTTTCCACCTATCATCTATGCTACTTATTCTCTGTACCTTTCCCCCCCTCTCCCCCTCCCACTCCCCTATTGATAACTCTCCATGTGATCTCCATCTCTATGGTTCCTTTCCTGTTCTAGTTGTTTGCCTAGTTTGCTCTTGTTTTTGTTTTAGGTGTGGTCATTAATAACTGTGAGTTTGCTGCCACTTTTACTGTTCATATTTTTTATCTTCTTTTTCTTAGGTAAGTCCCTTTAACATTTCATATAATAAGGGCTTGGTGATGATGAACTTCTTTAACTTGACCTTATCTGAGAAGCACTTTATCTTCCCTTCCATTCTAAATGATAGCTTTGCTGGATACAGTAATCTTGGATGTAGGTCCTTGACTTTCATAATTTGGAATACTTCTTGCCAGCCCCTTCTTGCCTGTAAGGTCTCTTTGGAGAAATCAGCTGACAGTCTTATGGGAAGTCCTCTGTAGGTAACTGTCTCCTTTTCTCTTGCTGCTTCTAAGATTCTCTCCTGTTTAATCTTAGGTAATGTAATTATGATGTGCCTTGGTGTGTTCCTCCTTGGGTCCAGCTTCTTTGGGACTCTCTGAGCTTCCTGGACTTCCTGGAAGTCTATTTCCTTTGCCAGATGAGGGAGGTTCTCCTTCATTATTTGTTCAAATAAGTTTTCAATTTTTTGTTCTTCCTCTTCTCCTTCTGGCATCCCTATAATTTGGAGGTTGGAACGTTTTAAGACGTCCTGGAGGTTCCTAAGCCTCTCCTCATTTTTGTTAATTCTTGTTTCTTCATTCTTTTCTGGTTGGATGTTTCTTTCTTCCTTCTGGTCCACACCATTGATTTGAGTCCCAGTTTCCTTCGCATCACTAGTGGTTCCCTGTACATTTTCCTTTGTTTCTCTTAGCATAGCCTTCATTTTTTCTTCTAATTTGTGACCAAATTGAACCAATTCTGTGAGCGTCTTGATAACCAGTGTTTTGAACTGTGCATCCGATAGGTTGGCTATCTCTTCCTCGCTTAGTTGTATTTTTTCTGGAGCTTTGAAGTGTTCTGTAATTTGGGCCATTTTTTGTTTGTTTGTTTGTCTTGGCGCATCTGTTACTTTAAGGGGCGGAGCCTTAGGTGTTCACCAGGGCGGGGTAACACTGATCACTGCTGCGCTGTGACACTGTACGTGGGGGAGGGGCCGAGAGGGAGCTAGGGCGCCCGCTCCCCTCTCCACCGGACCTCAGTCCCCCACTCTGCCACCCACAATCAAATTGGGCCTCCCTGGTGCTGGCTCCCAATTGGGTGGGCCTGTGCACGCAGGCCCTCATGGGTCTCTCCAACGACCTCTCCTGTGAGGCTGGGAGTCTCTCCTGCTGCCTTCCCAACCCCCACGAGCGTTTTCAATCAGAGGTTTGAGGCTTTATTTCCCCACGCTGGAGCCCTGGGCTGCTCGGTCTGCTTTGCTCCCCGATGTTTGTCCGGCTTATCTGTGCGCGAATGTGGGGCCGCGGGGTGCTACCCGCCGCTCTGCCCGCCCTGCTCTCTGCCACTCTGAGTCCGGCCCTCTTGGTTTATCTGAGTGATTGTGGGGCCGCAGGGTCTGCCAGTGGTCAGACTGCCTGCCCAGTTGGTCCCCCACTCCGCCAGTCTCGGTCCTGCCACGGCAGCACGAGTCCTCTCTGCCCCGGCTGCCCGTCTCCGCCCCTCCTACTGGTCTGGATGAATGTTTATTCCCTATTTCCTTGGTGTTGGACTTCCTTGCCGTTCAACCCTCCGTCAGCTCTGGTTGTGTGAGGAGGCGCAGCGTGTCCACCTACGCCACCATCCTGGCTCTAAGACTTGACTTTTGATATCAGGAAGTTCATAAAAAGGAACAGGTAGACATGAAGTCTGGAGGGGAGGGAATAAGTCTCGGGAAAATATGGAGTCAAACAACAGCGTTTAGGAACAGGAAGTGTTCAAACAGGAAGTTAGGCTTCGAGCCCCGTTGGGGCCACAGGTGGCCATTCTGCAGTCTTTGCATCTTAGGCCAAATTCTTAAGTGAGGGAAATAATATGATTTGTCCCTGGTCTGCTAATCCTTTGGGTCATGCATCCATCCTTGTCTAGCAGGCTGAGGGCAAGGGGAGTTTGGTCATGTGGGCCAAACATGGCTACCCTTCAGCAGAGGCAGGTAGCAGTTTCTAGGGAAGGACAGTAAGGGTAGGCAGGAACTTCCAGGAGTCCAGTGTGGCATTCCAGGACAGGGAGCAATCCATCTACATGCCTCCTTCCCAGTCCTCCTGTCCCTGATTGTCTAATCTTGCTTCTTCCAGACTTCTGACCAAGTAGGTAGGCCATTTGCCACTGCCTATAGTTACTCTACATGAATATCCTTTTCTCAGGTCACTTCCATTTCCATGCCAAGTGGATGACCAGGTGCGCTGCCCACGTCTCTACTTATTGGGAGGATTCTCTTTCATCACAGTCTTTCAGGGTCACCCTGGAGGGGGACTGCAGTGCAGGCTCAGTCCACCTGTGGCTTGCACTCACCTACCAAGTTGTCTCAGCCATGCAGAAAGCTCAGGAATTTTCTGTCGGTCAGCTGGTTATAATAAACTCTCCATGTGGCAATAGATATTTGCCAAGGGGAAGGTGTTGGTGCAAATGTCCCCATCCCAGGTCTTGAGGTCTCCTCCTTCCCTAGCAGGGGCCTGAGTGGGGTCTAGGAGACCTGTCCTAACAGAGCATTCAGCCCTTTCTGAGGTTCTGCCACTCTTACTTGAGTTCTCATCTGATACTCAGGCTGCCCTCTAGCTGTAGAAGATAAGCATGTTTGAATGTTTCAGGCCAAGAGGTTTTCTCAAACTCTCACAATTTGTTGTAAATCACCATTTGAGATCTGGGACTGTAATTTCCTTTCTTTAATGAGCCAGTGACACTTAGCAATAGCCACTCAGTTCTGTAGTATTTTTTTAAATTTTAATTTGTTTTTTAATATATTTATTGATTATGCTATTACAGTTGTCCCATTTCCCCCCCCTTCACTCCACTCCATCCTCCACACCCCCTCCCTCCCACATTCCTCCCCTATAGTTCATGTCCATGGGTCACACTTATAAGTTCTTGGCTTCTACATTTCCTATACTATTCTTACCCTCCCCCTGTCTATTTTCTACCTATGATTTATGCTACTTATTCTCTGTACCTTTCCCCCCTCTCTCCCTCTCCCACTCCCCTATTGATAACCCTCCATGTGATCTCCATTTCTGTGGTTCTGTTCCTGTTCTGGTTGTTTGCTTAGTTTGCTTTTGTTTTTGTTTTAGGTGTGGTTGGTAATAACTGGGAGTTTGCTGTCATTTTTACTGTTCATATTTTTTATCTTCTTTTTTTAGATAAGTCCCTTTAACATTTCATATAATAAGGGCTTGGTGATGATGAACTCCTTTAACTTGACCTTATCTGGGAAGCACTTTATCTTCCCTTCCATTGTAAATGATAGCTTTGCTGGATAGAGCAATCTTGGATGTAGGTCCTTGACTTTCATGACTTGGAATACTTCTTGCCAGCCCCTTCTTGCCTGTAAGGTCTCTTTGGAGAAATCAGCTGACAGTCTTATGGGAAGTCCTCTGTAGGTAACTGTCTCCTTTTTTCTTGCTGCTTCTAAGATTCTCTCCTTCTGCTTAATCTTGGGTAATGTAATTATGATGTGCCTTAGTGTGTTCCTCCTTGGATCCAGCTTCTTTGGGACTTTGAGCTTCCTGGACTTCCTGGAAGTCTATCTCCTTTGCCAGATGAGGGAAGTTCTCCTTCATTATTTGTTCAAATAAGTTTTCAATTTTTTGCTCTTCCTCCTCTCCTTCTGGCACCCCTATAATTCAGATGTTGGAATGTTTCAAGATGTCCTGGAGGTTCCTAAGCCTCTCCTCATTTTTGTGAATTCTTGTTTCTTCATTCTTTTCTGATTGGATGTTTCTTTCTTCCTTCTGGTCCACACCATTGATTTGAGTCCCAGTTTCCTTCGCATCACTAGTGGTTCCCTGTACATTTTCCTTTGTTTCTCTTAGCATAGCTTTCATTTTTTCATCTAATTTGCGACCAATTTCAACCAATTCTGTGAGCATCCTAATTACCAGTGTTTTGAACTGTGCATCTGATAGGTTGGCTATCTGTTTGCTGCTTAGTTGAATTATTTCTGGAGCTTTGAAGTGTTCTGTAATTTGGGCCTTTTTTTTTTTTTTTGTCTTGGCACATCTGTTATGTAAAGGAGTGGAGCCTTAGGTATTCACCTGGGTGGGGTAACACTGGTCACTGGTCGCTGTGCTGTGATGCTGTGCGTGGGGGAGGAGCTGAGAGGGAGCAATGGCGCTTGCTCCACTCTCTGCCACCCACAATCAAATGGGGCCCCTCTGGTGCTGATTCCCCAGTGGGTGGGCTTGTGCACACTCTAGGCCCCTGTGGGTCTCTCCAACGAACTCTCCCATGAGGCTTGGAGTTTCTCCCGCTGCCGCCTCAACCCCCACGGGTGTTTTCAATCAGAGGTTTGAGACTTTATTTCCCCGCGTTGGAACCCTGGGTTGCAGGGTCTACTTCGCTCCTCCCCTCCCCCGTTCCTCCCGGTTTATCTATGCGCCTATGTGGGGCCACGGGGTCTGCTAGCGGTAGTGCGCCTGCCCTGTTCATTCAGCAATCCACCAGTCTCTGTGTCCGGCCCTGGGACGCAAGTCCTCTCTGCCCTGGCTGCCCATCTCTGCCCCTCCCACTGGTCTGGATGAATGTCTCTCCTTTATCTCCTTGGTTGTCAGACTTTCCCATGGTTCGATTTTCTGTCAGTTCTGGTTGTTCTTGTTTTTAAATTGTTGTTGTCCTTCCCTTGGTTGTGCGAGGAGGCGCAGTGTGTCTACCTATGCTTCCATCTTGGTTCTCTCCAAAGTCCTTTTAGTTCTGTAGTCTTAATGGTTACCCTTTCCTTTTATCTCCCAAATGCCATAGGACTGTACCAGCTGGCACAGCCCTCTCACTTGTGTGCCATCCCAGTTCACTGCAGGTTAAAAGTCATAGTGGATGCACGGTTACCCCATGCCTGTGACTATCACCAGTGATGGGTCCTCACTGCCACCTGGTCAATGATCCGCCTCCAGCAGCCTAACCTCAGAGGCCTTCCAGGCCCATGCCTGGCACCCACTGTTTTCATCTGATTCCCAGGAGCAGAGTCTGAGACAGGCCTTCCTAGGAGAAACCTGAGATTAGGGAGGGAGTGAGACAGAACAGGGAAGGAGAAAGAATTGAGCATACATGTGGCTTCAGATGAAGTCCAGCCCAACCTGATCCATAGGACACTTGGAACACTAAGCATGCTGCAACACAGAGTGGTCCTTTGATGGCCTTTAGGCTGTGGACCTCCTGGGAGGGGTATCTGTGTATGTGTGCCTCCCTGTGTGCCGAGTGCAATTCTCTGGTGAAGAGCAGCGGTGAGTTGCCAGCAGCCCACACCATTAGTAGTGGAAGGATGTGTGCCAACTGGTAAAGGAGAGCTCGAAGGACCTCCCCAACATCTACAATAGCTATGACAGGAACCCATGATGATGACAAAGAAAGCATGGTCACAGGGACTCAAGCAGAACTGAAGACCCCAAAGATGGGGATGTCCTGGAACCTCAGAGAAGAGAATTTCAAGGAAGAAACGGCAGCAGTCAAATGCAGTGGTGAGATGAACTTGCAAGGGAACTTCAGAAACTTGGGCCACTGGGCGTTGAGGATAACAGATGATCAAGGAAAGACAGTAGTAAGCACAGGCAGTTTCTTCAACTGAGAGTCTTTGTACAAAGAAGCAGAAAGCTCGGACAGCAAAGGGTGGGGATGCAGGCTGTTAGACCTCATGATGCCAGGGCCCAAAGCTTCAGACCTGGGAAGGGGTTAGGGGGAGGGTATAGGAAAGGGGATGACTGATGGAGTGAAGTCCCTTCTAGAAGAGAAGGAGGTGATGGTGTCAGGGGCCAAGGGAAGGGACACCACATCCTGTGGGCCTGGGCAGAAGAAGATAAGGCTGGGGGAGGTTAGTGGTAGGCTTGTGGGTGGACGGGAGTTAGTGGGGTTTGTGTGATGGGTGGGTAGCCTGCTTAGAGTGAGGTGGGCATAGTTGAGCAGGAGGCTGGAGCAGAGGACAAGGGAAATGGGTGAGGGGGCAGACAGACCATGCCCTAAGGTCTCAGTGATGCTGGAGACTCTATTTTGTCCTGGTATTTACCCGTGGGGCTGAATGACCTTCCCCAAGAGCACCCTATGGCTTTCTGTGGAGGGACAGCCATTGGGTTCAGGGTGGAAGCTTTTCAGGGTGGGTTGGGAACAACAGAAACCCAAGATGACCCATGGGCTGGAGGATGTGATGTGTGGACCCAGCTTTGGAAGGGGAGGGCAGCAGGGGATGGGGTAGGCGAGCTGAACTCTAAGCAGCCCTGAGCCAGGGCCTCCACTGGGCTTTTCCCGTGGACTTCTCTCATTCCAGGCCCGTGGGAGGAGGTAATGGGTCTCAGTGGGCCGTGGGGTGGGCAGCTGGGTCTCCATGCAGCCTTGAATGGCAGCCACAGCTCTGTATTTAGTTGCATTGGTGGTTTCAGGCTCTGAAGCTAGAATTCAGGAAGGTTTGCTTATCTTGAAGTTAAGTGAGCATACTGCCCTGTCTCTCCCATACTACCCCTCTGCCTATTTCCTGACTTTTAGGCAATGACACTCAAACTTTTTGTTTTTAACCACAACTCACAAGTAAGAATTAATTTTACATCATGATTCAGCAGACACATGCATACACACACAACTGCAATGAAATTTTATGAAGCAATCTTACCCTTATTTTTTCAGGTGCTCTGGATGTTTCTACTATTCTCAACTATTTCATTAAAAAGTACTGGTCATAACCCACCAAACTGATTTCACTGGTCGCTCAGTGATGGGTGAAGATCTAAGGCAACAGGGCGCAGTATGTGGACAAAAAGGGGGCTGCACACCAACCCGACCAGCTCAGGAAAGGCCTGCGAGGCAGCCTAAAGAGCTAAGAGACTGAGAGTAACCACAATGGTTGGTCTGAAATTAAAAGTTTCTAACTAAAAGTGAGTTATGGCAGGTAGTCATGCCCTAGACTGGTATCTTCCTTGACAAAGGTCAGTCCTTACCTTAACTGAGCCTGTCCTTTGTTTTCTTGCATCTGCTATAACATACCTTTGGAATGTCAAAGTAATCTTTTCTTGACCCCTCAGGGCACAGCCTCCCACCAGAGCACGAGACCACCCTTGTTGTTATCTTGTTCCCCGGATACCATCTCTCTGTGCTGTAAATGTTAACTACCCTGTACCCACCAATGTAAAAGAGGTGTCTGTCTAGTGTACCGTAATTTTTTGGACTATAAGATGTACTGGACCATAAGATGCACCAAGGTTTTAGAGGAGGAAAATAGGAAAAAAAAATGAAGCAAAAAATGTGGTAGAATATTTAATAACATCCTTTAAAGCAGAAATCCTTTTCTGCTTTGGCATCTTTCCACAATTATGGTAGATTCAGCAGGAGACTACGGTACACTATCGTGTCTTTCTACAACAAAGTACAGTAATGACAGAACTATCAGCCCTGTGTCCTTCATAGTTATGCTGAGAACATCAGCGGATGACGCACTGTAATGGGGAGATCTGCTGCTTACACTGTAATGGGGGGTCTGCTGCTGACACTGTTATGGGGGATCTGCTGCTGACACTGTTATGGGGGATCTGCTGCTGACACTGTTATGGGGGGATCTGCTGCTGACACTGTAATGGGGGGAGATCTGCTGCTGGAGGGCCACAGGTTGTGCAACACTCTTACATGGGGACAGCAGTGTTGCACAACCTGTGTGGCCCTGCAGCTGTTGCCAAATTACAGCTCCCATCATCCCAACCTGTCCAAGCATGATGGGAGTTGTAGTTTTGCAACAGCTGCAGGGCCACATTGACAGGTGACCCTGCAGTGGCATTCGCCTATGTTAATGTTAATGGGGGGACACACCAGTCACGTGATGGAGGCACGTACGGGTGCTGCAGACTTTCTTCTCCTAACATGCCTGCATCGCCTGTACCCTTCTCCCTAGCACTATAGTATGCCACAGTGGGGACTCTGCTGGTGCCTCCCTTGCTTCGCACCGCCAGGACATCCCCTCCTCCCAGCTCGGGGCCCACAGCATCACCCCACTCCTACTGCCTCCCGCTTCCTGCAGTGGCGACCCCGCTCCTGCCTCCTGTGACCCCGTTCCACTGCCTCCCCCTTCCCCCCCCCCCCAGCAAGTCAGGTAAGCTACATTCAGACCATAAGATGCACCCCAATTTTCCGCCCAAACTTGGGGGGGTGCATCTTATAGTCCAAAAAATACGGTACTATTTATCCAGTCTCAGGGGTTTCCTTGCTTTGCTTTCTCCTGCCTCCCTAATCTACCAAGGGATTTCATGTAACTTCCTTACGTCTTCTTTGATTCTGATGTATAAAATAAGTGGTAAAACTGCCATTTTCCAGAACACTTTCTCAACGTGTTGTCATTTTGCTTCCCAGCAACTGTGGTCAGTTTGGCTCATATAAACCCATGGCAATTCTCTGCAGGTTTGGACATTTCTTATGTCAACGGGGGGGGGGGGGGGAGGGCCCTTTTTAGAAGCTCTCCGTTATGCCCTGACCCCTCCTCTCTGAGGAGTATCTATTCTCAGAGAACACACTTCCTGCCCTGGTGACGCTGGCAGAAGGCAGTGCCTGCAGTTTAGCAGTGACCAGGATTCTACTTCTAAAGTAAATTCTCCTTCTCCCCTTCATGTTCCACCTCCCACCAAAAATAGAAACTTGCCGCCTTGGAGAAGCCCCAGAGATGGGGGGAGTCTCCCCAGGCAGCAGTTAATAGCTGATGTGACCATGCACCCCACACCATGCACCCCGTATTGCTCCTGCATACACACACACCTCCTCACACTTAGACCACACACTCTCTGGTCTCACATTCCTACACAAGTACTAGGGGATATATTTTGGGGTACCTGCCAGCTCTCACTTCCATCTTTGGACCTGCCCTCATCCAGGCCCTGCAGGGGAAAGGCCACAGCAGCTCCCTTTTTTCCTATCACAGGAAGCCAAAGCCAAGTGGAGGGGGGGGTAGCGATCGGCTTTTGGGCTCTGAGAGTCAGATTCACTTCCTCTAACCTCCATGAGCACAGGAAGGGCAGTCAGTTTGTGTCGGGTGCCAAGGATATAAGGACAGTTATAATGGAGGCCAGAGAAAGAGGAACCCCAAGACAAGTGCAGTCACAGGAAAGAGAAAACCCAATTCCCTTAGAGGGGAGGGGGAGGAGTGCTGAGAAGTTGGGTGGCCAGAGAAAGGCGGTAGAGAGGGCACAGAGACAGCCAGCAGAGAGTGGCTGAGTCAACACTATAGGCTCTGTGGAGCCTGTGCTTCAGGTTGGATTCCAGAGTCTTGGACAGCGCCCTCTGGGGCTGAACACAAGGAATAGGTTCCTGCTCCTTAAATCCAGAAAAGGCTCAAGGTTGCTTGCTGCCAGGGCCTGGCCAGCACCCCACATAGGGCCTGGCCCTATTTAGGCCCGTGCTCCCCACCTGCATGTCCCACCACCAGGCACAGGGCCTGCTGGAGACTGGGGTAGCCCCAGGAGGAGGTGAGGGCCCTGGGCCCTAAGCACTCTCACATTGCCCCAGGTTTCAGGGCCTCTTCCAAGGACACCCACAGCAGGGCTCCCCTACCTCAACACCCAAACCACCTGCTTTCTTTCTTTTTTTCTTTGCAGGGTGATTGGGCAGGGGTGGTGGCTTAAAAGCAAAACCGAAAACACCCAAACCACTCCTTAACGGTCACAAAATAGCTAATTCGCCAAACCTTCGTTTTTGTCAATTTATTTAGAAAAAAATTAACATGGGCAAATGAGATACCTCAGTGTTACAACAGAGTATAGAAATGTCTAGCAATAGTCAAATAATTTGATCTTTAAATACAAAATAACCACATGAACACCTAATATACAGGTTTCATCTGAATACATATTTATTAGATAAATATTAGAGGTTGTCACATCATCTAACTACATACAGCTTTGCAAGACTAGAAATCACAATGACTTTTCTGACAAGTTCAAAGTATGAAATGATTGCACTGCACAGAGTCGTGCAGAGACGATGAAGATTTCTGTGGGAGAACGTCGGGCTGCACTGCGGGTGTGTTCATGTGTGTGTGTGTGTGAATCACCTGTGATCATGGTATCAAAAATTATACAAAGTATGAATTTGGTTACAATTTTCTTCTGAAATCCCCATTTCTTTTCATTATTTCCATAGCACCCTAAAAATACACAGGTGGCAGGACTAGTACACTGAAGCTAAATAGTACATGTAGGTAAAATAAAAACAAAACAACAAAAGTTCCTTTCCACACAGGGTCAGAGTATATTACATGAGTGAGACAGATGCGGAGACCTCACAATTGCTAACAAACAGGATCTAGTTTTTCCACGTTAAGATGGAGTTCCAAGCCTTTTGTTTTGTAAAATAAAAACAATACACATTCCAAGGGAAATGAATGCATCTGTTAACATGTCTCTATTTCTCATTTACATATGTACATACGTCCCTTGAGTCGCTGCAGCTGACATCGTCCTATCTGGATGGGTCAGGCCGAGGGAGCAGACTGTAGCTCTCGGGGCAGGGTGGGGGAGGGTGTTAGGGCTTCCATTAGGGAGAAAGTATTAGAAGTTTCTTAAAAAATAAAATGGTTACAGGGAACATGATACATGGGTAAAGCTTCAAACCAAGAAGATGGGGTGATTGCCTGTACTTGGGGCTTCCCGCCTGCCTGCTGGCCCCTGTCCATGTGTGGAGTGGCAGCGGAAAGGCGCCTATGGCCTGGTGGGTGCCTGTCATGGAGAAGTGGCTTGCTGAGGCCTCGTTTTTGCTGAGGTTACTTATGGCTCCAAGTAGTCGTCCAAAAAGGATCAGGGAAGCGTCTCCTGAGTTCAGAACTGCCCGATAGGGGAGGCTGCCATCACCTGAATCTGTCCCCAGCTGGGGCTTTCTAGCCTGGATGCCTTTATGCCTCCCTTACCCCCTGGCCTGGCTCCGAACTCGCTCTGGGAGAGTACTCCTCCAGAATGTAGGCTTTAGGCTCCACGGGTCAAGAAAGTTCTTTGCTGAACTTGCTGGTGGAGGCTCGCTTGAAAGGGGACCTGGGAAACCTGTCTCAGGTGCTGAGGCCACGGCTTCCTCGCAGATGGCTGAAGGAGGTGCCTGGAGTCTGGGCTGTGGGGGGCCTATCAGCATTCTGCACTAGACAGCTGTGGACAGGTCAGTGAACAGAGTAGGGACACCCCAATAAAAGCCAGGTTGAACCCCAGGCCTTTCTGGGAAAAAGTAGCACGGCAGGAAGCAGAAATTTCTAAGGAAGGCATCTGTAAGTCTGTCTGGGGTAGAACATCCCCACGTGGCCTGGTACAAGGTGGCCACCGGCCGGGGCTATTGGCCTTTGGGCAAACATGGCCACATGCTACCTGGTGCCATCTTGTCCCCACCAGACGAGTGGGGGTGGCTCCAAACAGTGGACAGCCTGGTCGTCCAACCCACGGCACAGCCACCCCTGCTCTTCGTCCCTTCATCGGTACAAATAGCCCTGGTTGCTTTTTTGTTTTTGTTGTTTTTTTAAAAAAAGGACTCCGTCTGTTGTTGAGTCTGGGTATTTTAAAAACACCAGCAAAGGCTATAACCAGGTCATGAAAATGTTGCATATTATCAAAGACAATACTAAAATATTCACAAAGATATTTACAAAAGCAATTCTTAAAATAATCGATTTGCATACTGAACACCACACTGTTTGAAAAAACCTCAATAATGGGACAAAGGAAAAAGGCCGGAGGACGGACAGTGGCACCTTCCCTTCAGAGAACCTTGTGCTGGCTGTCTGGTGCAGTAACTGAAGGTCAACAGCCGGGGCCACTATTCCGGTCAAATCCAGAGGAGTGCTGGGGCCCATCCACCACAGAGAGGGAGACGGAGGTTGAGGACACAGATGGTGGACAGGAGAGCAGGAGGGGCCCCAGGCAGCAGCAGGGAGGGTGCAATGAATTTACAGACGTGATCCAAGTTACCCAATGGCCCAACAGCACCCCAGGCCATGTGGCTTAGGGGAGTGCAGAGCAGCCGGAAAGGAAAACAGACACACATGCTCCCGGGAGACTCAGAGAGCAGTAAGCTGAATGGAGCAAAGTGGTGGCAAGAAAACCAGACGTGCTTCTGTCTGGACCAGCAGGAGTGTGGGGTGAGCTTTCCATGGCAGAGGGAGATGGAGGGCAGAGGCCGGCAGCCGAGCTGGTGTCTGAGGCAGCCACAAAAGCATCCCTCAATGCTTGTGGGTACATCTCAGCACACATGGGCATCCTTGAGCACAGGGGCAGACAGACTGTGGGGCTAGAGATACCAACTCAGGAGTTCCTGTTGCTAAGCCCACGCATGCGCCCAAGCCTGCATCTCCCATTCCTTTTCACCACCCCCTCTTGCCATCTGGGGTCAGGGGACAAAGGGAAACCAGCACAGAGGGAAGTGGGTATCCCACATAATGGTTTGGGAGAGGTGGCTGAGGAGCGGGAGGAAGGAAATAGAATGCATGGAGAGAAATGGTTTGCTTGCTGTTCAAGTCCACATTCCTTTTCTCCAGGTGACTTCGTAGCTTTAAATTGTTTAAAAACAGGGAGTGGCTTGGAGCAAAGTTTTGAGTTGCCATTCTTATTGACCACCTGGTGGCATTCCCCTGCCCCCCAACTAAGAGCACAATAGTTTCCGCTGGGTACTTGCTCTCTGTCCCCCCAACAAGGCTTAGCCCACGTCCTAGTCCAAAGGTCGTGGAGCCACCTACCATGTTGTCCTGGCTCTGAAGAGGCCCTGACCCTTTTCCCACCAGTCCCCAAGCAGGAATGGCACGCCCTCTCTCAAACACAGAACCTTGTCCTTTTTCTCTGCTTTCTGAGAGAGAGTGTTTACAGGGTATCTTGGCTTAGAGGTCAGGGGTCAAAGTGACAACCTTGGCCCCTAAGAGAGTTCTCTTTCCCAGAGGTTTGTGCTTTTCTGTGGTGTGTGATGGTGGTGGGTGGGCTGCTCTCCCCGCAGCCAACTGTCACTGCTCCTCCAAGGCTCAGGCCACCCGGGTCTCAGGAGGGGAAGGGGGCCTCTTTCAGGCTCAGTCACGTGAAGGAGGCTCTGGGCCAGGAAGCAGGGCTACACTTTAGAAATTGGAAGAACCTGGGGGCAGGGGGAGTGGCACTGAGGGGCCATTTGGAATCAGCACACTCAGAGGGACAGGGAAGCCGTTGTCAGCGTGTGCCCTCTCCCTGGCTGGCTCCCCGTCGTGAGGGTCATCTTCGGGGCCTGCTCTGGGCATCGGCTCCAGACCCACACGGGCTTCACAGTGCATCCTCCCACCCCTGCTCTGAGAAGGCTGAAGCAGGGGTGGTTTGAGGACACGGGCTCCCAGTGGGAAAGTGTGTGTGGGACAGGTGG
The DNA here is from genome assembly GCF_022682495.2 of Desmodus rotundus. Lineage (NCBI taxonomy): Eukaryota > Metazoa > Chordata > Mammalia > Chiroptera > Phyllostomidae > Desmodus > Desmodus rotundus. Next base: position 57,606,965 of record NC_071390.1, on the reverse strand, counting down.
GGAAGGAGCAGAGTCGGGAGGGATGGCCCCAATGGAGAGAGGGCTTCAGTTGTTCTCAAAGAGAGACAGGAGGTCATCATTACTATTGCTCGGCAGGTCGGGGGGGTCCAGGTATGAGAGGAGCTCGTCGGGATTTGTGAGTTCTGGAAGGAGCTGGAAAAGAAGTACAGAAACCCAGATGAGGTGTCAGCTGCAGGACTAGGTGAGGAACGCAGGGCACCCCCACGCCTGTTCATCTGTCCCCTACCTGCCTCCCAGGATCCTGGCCCAAACAGGGGAGACTAACAGTGCTGGCTGTCCCCAAATACACGTAGGCCACTGTGCTGGTCTGGGGCACACCCAGGTTTATTTCAAGCCTGTCAGCTGGAAGGCCCATGGCAGGTCAAGAGGCTTCCTCACAATCAGTTCCCCTGGTTCCCTGACACCCTGCCCAAAGGAGCTGCAGGTCAAGTGGGCCCCCCAGAAGAAACCATGTTGCATGTGGGTGGGGCGGTTCCTGCAGTTCCCAGCACCCTGGATCTCTCTCAAGAGCTCACGGCTCCTTGGCAAGCCTGTGGCTGGCTAACAGCACTGTCCCCCCCTGTGGCCCCTGGGCAGAGGCTGCAGACTGTCCCTACCCTCTACCATGAGGTCTTCAGAGCCTTCCTGTCATGTACGGTATCCCCATGAATCTAAAGGCACCTCCCCCGCAACCCCCACCCCAGCCTGGCCTGTGGAGGAGAGCTGGGTGAGAATCCCAGGTGACTGCACAACTTAGTGAACCCCTTTCACCACAAAGACTGACACCACTGGAGCCAAGGGTGACAGACAGCAGGGCTGGGATGAAAAGGACAGGAGTGGTGGAAAGGGCAGGTCTCCTTCCTGGAAATCTAGAACCTAAGGGTTGGGGTGGGAGGGTCAAGCTCTACATGTTTTCCAGTCCAGCCCTGACCAGCCGCCCAGCCCCCATCATCCACAGCACCTCTTCCCATCTTCCAGACCATTCAGATCTCAAGGCGGGAGACCTCTTGAGTCTTGGCCAGCCACTTCCATCCCAGTAACCCACATGTGACAGGAGGCTGATCCTACTACCACCCCACACCAGGGCCTCTCTCAGAGTAAGCGATGGAGCAAGCAGAAGCACAGGGCATGGATAACACATGGACAAGAAACTGGAGACAGACATACAGCAGGGAGACAGAGGGGCTCTGTCATTCCAGCCTGTCCCCTGCCTCGGGCCAGAGAGTGTGGCAGACAAGGAGATGGCAAACTCAATGTGGGGGAAGACGGAGAGAAGGAGTGGGGCTGGAAGAAGAGGGGGGAGCCTCCTATGCTGCCTCTAGACTGGGCCCAGAGGGACTCTGCAAGGGCCTTGGGGGAAGGTGGGGCAGGGCTGGGCTGTAGGACCTTGGCCAAAGGGACAAGGGGACAGGGGCTAGCAGGGGAGGGGAGGGGTCACTCGGATCCTCAGTGCGTCTTCCCCATTGTGGGAATCTCTGGTTCTGGAGCCAGGGGAGGCAAGCTGCCGGGGCCCACACACCACCCACCCACCCCTCACAGCTATGCCTCCTCCACCCGGGCCTTGAGCCCTCAACACCCACACCTGCTCTTTGGGCAGGTCCCGTGCGCCAGGCCTAGCCCCAGGCCAAGGCAAGTGGGGACCCCAACTTACATCCAGCGAAGGCTCCGGCATGTCAGATGCTCCCTGTGCTCCGGCCTGACCCTCTAAGGCTGAGGAGGGGTTAAAGGTCAGGTCGCTGTGTGGATGGTTGCTGGGAGCGGCCTGTGGCGGTTGCCGGGGAGGCTGGGAAGGAGGAGGAGGAGCCCCACTGTGATGTAATGGAGGCCCTGACTGGCTGCTGGGGTGTGGGACGTGCAAACCTTGTTGTATGGAGGGATGGGGCTGGTCAGAACTGCCAGCGTGTGGCATCTGTGGAGGAGGAGAGAGCAGGAGAAAAGAAAGGTGAGGTGACGAGGTACAGCGACGAGATGCCTGGAGAAATGAAAACCAAACAAAACCAGAAAAATAACAAACCCCCAAAACAAAGCCACCCTTTTACAAAGCTGAATGCTTCTTCTTTTTTTTTTTTTTCTTTGGCAGAGAAACAAAATCCTCCCCCAAAACTGCCAGTCAGGGAGGTGGTGGAGAGCAAGGCTGGGAAGGGGCCTCTGAGGCTGTGTGAGTCTGGGAGGGAGGCGGCCAGGGGCTCTAAGACAAGCACAGACACTGAGCGTGGGGTCCAGGCCCCTGCGAGCCCCTCCGCCTCCCCAGCCTGGACACCACCACCATAACGAACAACAGTGAGGGCAGAATGGAGAAGCAAAATGGGCATGTTTCCAGGGAGTGGGAGGCGGAAGGGGTGCTGCTGGCAGCATGGTGCAGGCCCCCAAGGGCCAGGGTGGCAGAGAGCAGACATGGACAGACAGCATGGGGCAGGCGTGCAGCTCAGGAGTGGGTCTGTGCCCCTCAGTGGGCCCTGGGCAGGGGCAGTGGTGGGCACACAGGTTTCTTTCAAGAACTTTGGTACAAGCTCTGCCTCATGCCCTAGGGCAGGGTAGTAGTCAGCTAAAGTCAAAGGAGCAGAGTGGGGGCCTCTCAGCACTGCCAGGCTTTTCCTCCTGGCCATCCACCCAGGCAGCTACAGGGTGCACCCTACAGGTGCTGAGGAAGTCAGGCACCTCCACACCTCCCAGGGCACCAGGGCTCACCAAGGGGCTGCCTTGCTAAAGTAGGGGCAGGTGGCGCTTCTCTGACAGATGAACTAGAGGACCCATACCTTCCCATGGGCATATGCACCAGGACACAGGGGCTGTGGGTGGGCAGGGGACAGGTGGTGGGTGGGATTTAAACTTCCCCTGCTAGACCTAGTCTGTTTGCTGTCCCAAGCACCCTTCCTTCAGAGCTGAGGTCTCAGGGGGAAAGGCTGAGTCCAAGTCCTCACCCCACTCCCATATCTGACCAGACCCCCAGCTCACGCGCACTCTGCTGGTGAAGGGAGCTCACTGACTCACCAGGCTGCTCACTTGGGAAGGGCAGTCTGGTGACCACGTCTCCTTGGTCATTGGTATGCCCTCCCTTTCCCATCTTCTGGGCCACACGGAAACATAACTTTTTCCCTTTGTGGGTTTAAAAATGACAGCTGCACCTTCCCTGATTTTCTCTAGACCCTAGTTACTTGTCCTGCTTCTCCTAAAAGCCACTCCCCAGGCCTTGCTGTGGGCTGGCCTCTGCCCATGGTCCAGGTGGCCCCCTGTATGTAGCACAGTAGCACAGCGACCTCCAGCCTGGGCCCTGAGGTCGGGGGACGATCTGAGGGCACCGAGATGGGGCACACATGAGGTAAGAAGTACCAGGAGATGATGGAGGGATGGCCACCACTGCTGTCAGTACAAAGCCAGCTTCTGACTCTCACTCATGTCTGTGGATGCCCCAAAGTCCATTCTGGGGGGGCAAGTAGGGGCTCCACACTCCTGGGGCACCTTAGCCCAAGACAATCTTAAGATGTGCTGACACAGCTCTCCCCTTTGGCCTGACATCTTGCTGGCGTGTCTCAGGACCCAGAGGGGCAAGTAGGTGCTCTCTGGAAGCTGCTGATAACACCTGTCAACCTGGCACCTGAATGGGAGAGTCCTTGAGCAAACTGGTGCCTGGTTGGAGCTCTCCTGCCAGTCCCTGCCTGCATGGGAATCCTTCCCACCTGTGTGCTCTGCAGGGGGCAGGCTGCTCTGGTTGGGCAGGTTCAGGGGGAATTTATCTGTGAGTGTACCACCCTACCCTGCACAGCTGTATTTCTGGGTCCAGTTGCCATCGGGAGACAGCCCAGAAACGGGGAAGGACAGTATATAGCTGGGGCATCCTGGGAGGCTGCGGAGTCAATTCACAGGCTTAGGTCCCTCTGAAGAACCCAGGTGCAGGACTAATAAGGCAAGGGAATAAGCCTGGCTGGATGCAGGAGGTATACAGCATCCTGCTGCCATTTGCCAATGCTGGGAACTGTGGGATGCTGGGTGTGGAATGCTGAGGTTCTGGGGAGCAGGGCTGGAAAAGGGGGTCTGGGGGAGAGGCCCCCAGAAATCAGAAGCCCCATAGGGCAGAAAGTAACTTGCAAAAATGTGGCCAAGGTCCTGAGAGAACAGCTATTTCTGACTTGGCATTCTGGGATCCTGCAAGAAAGGTGCTGTAGTGACCCTCACCTAGATTCTTGGTTAACTGCCACTGATGCTAAGAACAGGGTGCCTCTGGCCCACAGGACAGACCCTGTCTTGGTGGCAGGGCCAACTCCACGTTAGGTATATGGAACACAGTACAATCCAGAGGCCCCTTCCTTCCAGGCCACATGAGGAAGGACTAGAGGGCCTGAGTGGCGCCTTCTGGTGCAGGACCATCCGACCCTGCTGCCAACAGGACCCTTCTGTGGAAGCCCTGGGCCCTTCTCTGTAGTGGGTGTGGCCAGGCCATCATTGCCTCCCTCCAGCTCTTCCGCCTCATCAGGAAGAGACAGAATCACTGAAGCCTCAGACTTCAGCCCTCAGGGTTCAGTTTCCCCAAAACCCCAACTGCTGTTCCTCCCTCTGGGCTTTGCCAGAACTTCGGCTCCATCAGTGCAAGGCCCGTGTCCATCTTGCTTCCATCAGGGACAAGGCCCACCCACGAGAACAGGCTAAGAAAGTGTGTGCTAAATTGGATGGAACCATCCAGTGCACATTGGCCCCCTACCTCTGACACCAGGGCCACGGGAAGGGGAGGCCTCTGGACACCTTGCCTGCAAAGGGCCTTCTCAGCAGTGCAGGGTATGTGTTAATAGATGAAACAGGACAGGAAGTGCATATTCGCAGGATAAGTAGATTTCCGGCATTTCTTTTTGCAGGAGATAGTGATACCCCAAAGATTTAGACCCCTGTGGAGTAAGTGGGTCTGAATCTTTGGGGCAAATTCTACATGGCCGGGGCTACCGTAGGATAGTTTAAGAGTATGTGTAAGTGGGGGGAGAGAGGGTGGGAGTTGCATGTGGGCGTATGTGCAGGTTAGTGTGTGAGGCTGTACAAGGGAGTGTGCGTGTGTGCGTGCAGGGAGGAGCCCACAGCTTCCATCCCCTGAGAATCTGACATCCTGGGTGAAAGAGCTAGGTCCAAGGATGCTGATGGGTCCTGCCCCAGCCTCAGTCAGGTCTCACTCCTGTCTGAGCACCCGAACCCAATTCTCAGTCCTCTTTGCCTGGGAGGGCAGTAGGCAAACGTTGGAAAGGTCCCGGGGAAGCCCTCTGCCTCATCAGCCCTGTGCAGAGGCTGGGGCTGTGGGGGAGGTGGGGGTGCGGAAGAGGTACTCACAGTTTCCTGCATGGGGTGGCTGAGGGGTTTCTCGAGGGCAGCCATGTTGTTGGGCATGTCCGGGGGGTGGGAGAGCTGGGGGGGACCATGCATGAAGTCGTTCATGGATGTCCCACCGGGGTTCCCATGGGGGAAGTCAAAGTTGCCATGGCCCTGGTAGTTGTTGCCTGGGGGGAACAAATAGGCAGGTGCTCACCTAGAGGGCAGACAGCCACCTCTAGGGAGCAGACAGTGTGCAAATTAGGAACCAAGTCCTGTCCTTCTCTGGGGCCCGAGATGGCTCCTGCAGCCTTCGTGTCCGGGCTGTGCAACAGGCAGCAGTGCAGCCTTCTCCACTGGGCCTCAGCCCCCAGGCACGCGCTGTTCCATAGCTGCGAGGGGCGCAGTGGGGGAAAGGGGTGTGCAGGGGGACGTGGGAGGAGGCCCAAGTCTCAGCCTTCCACAGGATGTGCTGGGCTAGCCCCCTAGACCTGTTTCCCCACTGCCCCTCAGGCTGGCACCTTGTCACTGGGACGACCAGGCCCAGAACCGGTCAGGATCTGCCAAGTTCATGAAGAATGCTGTGTCAGAATCAAGATGACACCATCAGAAGCCAGCTGTCTGGCCTCCCCGGCTGCTGTGCCCTCTAGAACGTGGCCGTGGTGAGAGGTCAGAGGATCAGCACGCTGTGAAGCTGGGGCCCTGGGCACACTGTGGGACCTGGTTGGGCGGGCGAACCTCTCTGGGTCTGTAATCACCTGGGAGCTCTGAGGACCCAAGAGCAGGACCCCATGGGGAAAATGCCACCCCCTGTTTGAGGGGGGTAGAGGGGTGGGTACTTTCTAGGAACAGCCATATGGGGGAAGCTTGGTCAGGGCAGTAGACAGTAATAGCACAGTGGTGGTAACCTTGGTGGCCAAAGGCTGGAGCTCCAAGCCCTTGGACTCTGTCCCTGGCAGAGTGGGAGAGCTGCAGAGACAGGGACTATAGAGATGTCACAGAGAAATGGGAGGGCTGGGAGAAGGGCAAGAAACCTTCAGGTGAGAGTATTCTGTTGGTCCCAGTGCACACGCAGGCTGGAGAAGAGGTGGCAGTGTGCCCCCAGCAAAGCAGGCTCTGAAGCCCCTGGGCTTGGCACCTGCTGCCTGGAGTCCAGGAGCTGCTATCTCTGGCAGCTCCAGGAGTCAGGAGAGCAAGCCAGGCAGGGTGGGGTGGGGTGTGAGAGGCAGGAAGCTGGCTCATGGGGCAGCTTCACTCATGCTTCCCAGCTAGGCGCCAACCCACAGGGCTGGAAGGAACCAGGCAGCCGGATGGAGATGCGGGGATGACGGTGCATGGGTTGCATACCTCCAGGTCCAATGATGTGGGAATATTTTGGGGGGTATATGCCACCTCTGTCTCTTCACAACACACCCCACACCTGTCACCACCAGCAAAGAAGTCCTGTGCCCCCATTGGGACCGTAGGGGTGCCCTCCTCCAGTCATCCTTGTCTGGTGTCACTCACCTTGGCCGCTATAGTCGTTGGAGTTGGTGGCCCCAGGTGGAGGTGGGAGTGGGTAGGGGGATGGGCCAGGGCCCAGAGCTGCGATCATCTCCATGACATTGGGCATGATCATTTGGCTAGGACTCATGGTCTTAAACCGCTTAGAGGGGATGCCGTCAGGGTCATCCTTAATGTGTAGGTCCGACTTGATGGGCACTGGCCGCCAGCTGCATGTGGGATCAATGGTGACCTCTTCAAATTCGGAGCTGTAGGAGCAAGGGGTCAGAGCTGAGGGTCCAGGGAGCTGAGTTTTGAACACAAGGGCTTCTAGCTCAGACAGACACTGAGGTGTCCTTGCCCGGGTCCCCTGCCCCAATTTTCCCCAGGCTCTGCCCATGACAGAGCTATGGGGGATTTTTAGATTTTGTGAGAGACAGGGACACTGAGGCTAGGAAAAACAAGTGGCCAGACACAGGGCAGCTGGCCCCAGGGTCTCCTACCCAGGAAGTGGCTGTTGGGGGCACTGTCAGCTTCTTACTCTGGCTGAGTTTGGTCCTTTCTGGAAAGTGCGTTTGCCCCCAGTACAGAAGCACCAGAGGTAAAGTCACAGTAGGTGAGGGATGTGGGTAAGTGGTTTTCCAGCCTAGGGGGTGTCCAGGATGTTCACGTGCTCCCCATATTCAACCCAGGCTGACACTCCTGCCACTCTGTCCCACGTTCCCCTGGCTGGGGAGGCCCACTTACTGTTGGATGGCATTGAGGATGCCCCACATGTACTGATCCACCTCCAGGCCCTCGAGCAGAGCGGTTTTACTGGAAAAGGAGAGAAAAGGGCTTGGCCGTGGTTCCTGGACCCTAAGGGGCGGGGGCACAGCCCATCCCGCCCCACTGTGTCAGCAACACATCCCTGCTGCTGGTTACCACTGAGGGCCCTGACAGGACAGGGTGGCATGGTGACAGCTTGACACAAAGGGATCGTGATTATGTATAGCTCCTGTTATTGCAGCCCCTCTGCCATATCTGGGTTCTCTCTCTTTTGCTTTTAGGGCAGGTAGAGGTGGTCGGACCCCAAAGAGCAGGGCTAGAGGAGGGCCAGAGGAGCTCTTCCAGGGTGGGCGTCACTCACTTGCACACTGGACACCTCCAGGTCCCTCTCTCGCAATTCAGCTGCAGGTATGATTCCAGGTCAAAGCACTGCGGAGGCCAACGGACAACAGACAGACAGATGTGATCAGGACTCTCAGAAACTGCTCTGATGCAAGCACCAGTGCTCCTGAGACCCTTATGAAGACCTCCCACCAGGAAGGGAGACACACGGTGGAGAGACCGAGGGCAGGTTGTTGGGTGGGCTTACTTTTCTTGTCCCTGTACGCCTCTGCCCAGCCCTCCTCATACCACCCCTGTGCCTGCGTCTTCCGAGAAGCCTTCCCGGTTCCTCTGCAGCTGCCCCTCACTGATTATGTCTGTGACAGCTCCCCCCTCAATGAGGTGGGGGCAACGTGACTCAGGTCTCATTAGCCTAGCCCAGGTACTGAGGATGCACATGGTCCAGTTCATCAGTGTGTCAAAAAAAGTGACCAGATGTCCACCTTGCCGACAACATTCTCTCTGAGGCAGGGAGGGAGCCCTCCTAGGAAGCCCTTGGGGAGTGTGTGAGAGGATGTGGCTGAGTGTGCTGCTGACCTGGCCCCAAAGCCTCCGCTCCCTCCTGCCAACTCTTCAGGCTCATACCCAGGCTCCCCTGGGAAGGCTTCTTACACCCTCTTCTGGGATTCCTTCCCTGAGCAGGCCCAGTTCAGTGACTCTCGCCCACCCAGGGCTGCATGCATTTGCACTGTGCTCTGTTGTAGCCACCCAGACTGTGACAGTCACTCATTCCACTCATTCCCTGAGCACGTGCTCAGGGCAGGGCCCTGGAACACAGCAGGGACCTGGCAGAGACGTCCCTGCTCTTGGGACCTGAACCAGCCATGGCTGTGTGTGAGGGATTTCCAGCTGGTATCTGACACCTGCCAGGGCAGGACCTGCATAAACCCAGTTTTGTAGCCTCCTGGGCCCTAGCCCTGAGCATGCAGAGATGCTCGAAGGATAAATGATGACTGAAGTAAGGGAAATGAGCTGCTGGTGGCCACTGTGTCCTTCAGGGGGCAGAAACAGGCTCTGCTCCCCTTCTGCCTACCCTTCACCATCCCAGCCAGACTCCAGTGGCTCCTGCAGGTCGGAGGTGCCCTGCTCACCTGGACGTGCTTGCAGTCGTGACCTCGAGCAGGCAGCTGGATACGCCGGAATGTGATGGGGCATTTCAGAGACACTTTGATGGCTGTCTGCTCCACGCCGTCCTCCCCATTGAGGGTTGTGTTTCCTGATGAGGCTGCCACGCTGCTGAAATTCCTCTTGACTGTGGGGTGGGAGGCACAGGAGAATGAGGAGGGCACTGCCCTGCTCCCACGCCCCACCAACTCCCTCCTGCAGCTGGCACACTCTGGTTCCCTACCTCCACCCCTAAACTGGGAGGTCCTATGAATAACTGCAGTGAAGGGGAGTTTGGCCTGCTGGGTGTCCCAGGCTGCCCAGCACTCTGAACGGCCACCCCACGTACGACGCGTGTGGAGTGCATGTGCACCTGGAGGTCACCACGTCAGTTCCCCAGTCTCTGCAGAACAAGCACTGCCTTCCCTAGGAGGGGGACTTTCTGCAAAACTTGCAGAAATCCCATCTGGCACTTCTCCACTGATTTTCTGGGTCAGCGGAGCCCCCTCAGGCGCTTCTGCACTGAATTCTGCAAGCGTGGAAATAAGAATGCATACCTAACTGCCTGGAGTGACTCTAGGAAGCAGGAGGTGACGTGAAGAAGCCTAATAGAAGTGGGGAGCAGTGGTGCACCTCCCTGCATGGTGTCCCCTGGAACTGTCACGTAGGGTCTCCTCCAAAGGAACAGACTTTGAGCCAAATCTTTTCGTCTTGAGGTAGGCATGAGCTGTTGGGGCTGGGAGGCCAGCCTTGAGTCCATGCCATGCCTCCCTCCCAGTGAAGATCCTCCCTTCTCTAGTTCTTCCCAGCCTTCCAGGTGATCACCTCCTCTAGGAAGCCTGCCTGGCCTGTCTATACTGTGATGTTTTGTGTTAACCTGCTTTACATCCTGTGATGTGAGCCAGATGGGTCAGGATTCCCACTGGGTCTTACAGTGTCCTGCTCATCTGATCTCCCCACAGCCCCAGAGGAGGGGCAGGAGTCAGGGCTGGGGTTGGTGCCAAGAAATACTCAGGGCCCCAGGGCGTCACACAAGGAGCCAAAAGTCCCAGATGGAGGGTGACCCTGAGAGGCTGAAGTCTGGCTCTTGCACTCACTTTTGGTGATGCAGTGCTCTGCGGGCAGGAGGCGCTTCTTGAGGAGGCCTTGCAGCACGGAGCGCACAGATGGCCGGTGGACCAGCTGCAGCACGAAGAGGTGGGACTGCGAGGAAGAGTGTATGTTCAGTCCCTGTCCCACAGCCCCCATGGTCCTTCCCCCCTGCAGCCTCTGCAGTCCTAGGCTTCCCCTGTCCGAAGGTCCCTAGGGGGCCATTTCATCCACAGTGATGCACTTTAGGAGCGGGTGCCCCAGAAACATAGGGGAGAAAGCCCACAAAGACCAGGATGTATCCTGGGACCTATGAGCTGGGAGACCTAGGCTGGGCTCACCACCTGTAAGCAGCTGTTATGACAGACAGTGAAACACCCCTGGGATGGGTTATGGGACACTGGGATCAGGACCGGAGTCTACCTCACTTCCTACCCCTCTCCACCACTGCGCCCCACTATGCATCCTCCACCCTTTCTGCCTAAGGATGGTGTCTCTGTATTTACCTCTCCAGGAAGCCTTCCAGGACTGCACACCCCAACATGTCTCCATAGGCTCTTCACTCTGACAGCATCCCCAGTCCTGTGACTCCTATCTCTGGGAGGCCTCATAGCCCCAGTGCTCACAAGGGCAGAACCAGAGCTTTTCCTTCTTCTCTACCCCCCAGAGAGGCTACCAGAACAAGGCAGGCAATCCACTTCCACACAAGTCCTGTGTGCCAGGTTCTGATCTCTAGGGGATGGGGGTGTGGCACAGATGTGGCCATAGAGCAGGGGTATCAAACTCATTTTCTCTGGGGGCCACATCAGCCTGGCGGTTGCCTTCAAAGGGCCGAATGTAATTTTAGGACTGTATAAATGTAACTACTCCTTAACAGTTAAGTGAGAGCTCGGCGCCACCGCAGGGTAGAAACAAGGTGCCAGGCCGGATGAAACAAAGTGGAGGGCTTTGTGTTTGCCACCCGTGCAGTAGAGCAATGAGTCACAGGTCAGAGGCATACAAACACACGTGTGATTCTGTGACAGCGGGTTGACTGAAGACAGGAAGAAGTTAGTAACTCCAGACTTGGTGGAGTTGGGGCCGGGGGAAAAGGGGATTAGAATATAAAAATGTCTTGCAGATGAGGCCAGAACAGAGCCACACTCTAAGGGACACATAGACTTCAGCTGAAGAAGATGGGGGAAGGTGTCAGGAGGAGGGGCCTATTGGAGTAAATGGAGGTGAGAGTGCAGACCAGACGGAGGCTGTGTTGCAAGGGGAAAGGCCAGGCATAGCGGCTTTGGAGGCTTTTATTCCATAGCCCTGGGGGACCAATGCACGTTTCTGGAGTGTGTTTCTGAAAGACTGCTTTATTGGCAGTGGGAATAGAGGACGGAGACCCAAGGACAAGGCTGTAGAAGGGAGGCCAAGGCCTCAGGTCCCTGCACTGCACCCCCAGCCTGCCCGCACTCACACAGCAGCAGGCCGTGACGGTGATCTGGATGGTGTTGCGGCCTGGCTGGCACACGTGCTTCAGATGTAGGGGCTTGTGGGAGGTCTTGTTGTCACCACGCTCGATGGTGAGGGGCGTGGCATTCACGCTGACCTGCACCGAGGCCGGCCAGTTGGTGTTCATCTGCCGGTCCTCGTGGTGGTAGCACTTGAACTGCAGCTCCAGATCAGACCTGGGGGTAGGGAGGGGAGGAGAGGGACAGGGCTCAGGTCAGCTCTGTCAGGGGGCTGCTGTGACCTGCATGACACCTGGTCTGGCCACCCATCCCTAACTCAACAGTCCCATGAGTCTCTCAGGACCCTATCCTTGGCTTCAGCTGCTCCCCCAGCCTCCCCAAGCTCTCTTCTCTCACCCTGGATATTCCCCCTGTCCCCACCTCCATTTAAAACCCATTCAACAACCCAACCTCCCCCTTAACTCCCACATTCTCATTCACTCCAGCCACCGCCACAGCTCTGGCCATAATCTCCCCTGGCTGACCTATAGGGGTGATGCCTGCTCCCCCAGGACAGGGACAGAGGGACAAAAGACACTAATTTGACAAGACCACCTGAGAGGCTGATTATGCCCATCCCCAAGGCCCTGCTGGGTGGGAGAAGCACCCCAGGCCAGGGCTGTGTCTGGTTCAGGCCCCCCAAGTGGGCCTCGAAGACACTAAAGGGAGTCCCCATGAAACCAGCAATGAGCACATATGCATGCAATCCAAGCAGGGCCAGTGTCCAGGGCCACGGGACACCTCTTAGCTGAGGGCACTCATGAGTGAGGAGGGGTGGCTGAGTGAGGCCCACAGGGGTCTCTCTACCTCCCTGACTGGGCAGCTGAGACCCCATGCTCTCACCCCACCCCAGCTGTCTCAGGCCTTCACTGCAGCCTGCTTGAGGGAGCCAGCTGTGTGTGCAGGTGTGTGTGTTCATGTGCCATCTCAGACACATCCTTGCTCTCAGGGTGCTCACTGGGCAGCTGAGCGGCCCTGGTCACAGGCATGGCATGGCACTTGAGTCCTGCCTGAGAAGGAAGGATCACGGATAGAGACACCATCAAGTTTTAGCATCCAAGAGACCCAGGCCCATGTCCCAGCTCTGTCCCTTGCTAGCTATGAGAATTCCTCCAAGCAAATCAGCTCCTCTGGCTTCAGTTTCCTCATTGTTAACAAGCAAGCATTGCCCACTCAAAAGATGAAGGATCAGATGTGGAAGGCACATCGGGGCACAGGGCCTGGCCCAGCAGGGGGCTGTTGGCTGCTGCAGTCCAGCCTGTCCTGGTGTTGGAGCAGCAGCTCCCTTGGCAGCCAGCCCTCTGCAATCTGCAAGGCTAGTCAGTTTTGCCCATCCCAGTCCTGCTCCCACTCTAGTTCTTTTGTCCACTTTCCTCCTCTGCCATGACAAGCCATTCTCATTTCCTCTTGTCGGCTCAGGGCCTCTGCTGGAATACCGCCCTGCTCAGCCTTTAGGCCTGAGATAGCCACCTTTTTCTCTGGGAAGTCATCCCTGACAACTCTCTTGGGACTGGGGTGAGTTACAGCTGCTCTCTGCCCCTGCGCCACTATGTGAAGGTTGCTTGTCTGTCTCTCCTGAACTGCGAGTACCCCATGACACCCCCAGGGCCTTGCACACAGAGGGCCCAGTCAATGTTGCTGTACACTGAAGGTAGCAGGCAGATGCTGCTACCATGGGTTCAGGGATGCCACCACCAGGGCCTTCTCCACCCAGCTTAGGCCCATGCCCCTGCCCTGACACTCACCTCCACATCAGCGTCTGGTGGACTGTGGGCCTCAGGTGAAAGACATGGTTGCTGACGGCCAGATTGTGCTCAAGGCGGAAGGGCTCCAGTACCACACCGTCCCGCACTGGGAACGTGAGTCGCAGCTCATCATTGTGGGTGGCTGGGTGGGGGAGGAGCTGATGAGCCACATGTCTCTGGCCACCATGGGCACACAGAAGCCGTGGGCTCTGGGGCCATGGTTGGGGCTCACTCACCCACTTGACATGCACCCTTGGCTGCATGCTCAGAGGAACATGCAGGTGTGGGTGTAAACTGGGCCACAGCAGTTGGGCTATGTGCCCTAGTATACACATCAGGGAGCCCATTGCTTCTCCCAGTCTACCCCACCCCATTCCGGCCATCCCTGCATCCCATGTCCCATTCATCCTGGCTCTGCATGCCCTCTTGCCCACAGGCTCTGGAAGCCCGGGCTTCCTCCTCCCTGCCCCCTTCCCAGCTGCTGTTCTTCCCAGCCTCCAGATGCTCAGGCAGGTGATGAGGGCTGTTGGCAGCTCAGCTACACCTCAGATTTCTCTTCTGGGTGTGGCCCGCTTGCCCTCAAGCCTTTCTGCCCTTTCTACATGCCCAGCCCCAACAGGTAGGCAAACTTCCACACCCTCTGGCCCTTGGCAGAACACAGGGAGGGAGAATGGGGCACTCACCCGGGGGTGGTGGCAGAGCAGTCATATTTGGCTTGATGTCAGGCGGGAAGGGTGGTTTAACATCTTGGCTGGGGGACAGGTATGGGGGGATGCTGCTCCCAGGGGTCATGGGGGGTGTGGGATTCCCTGGAACAGGTGAGTGGGGGTAGTTTGCCACAGGAACTGGCCTGGGAGGCTAGAGAGAAAGAGAAACCACACACAGGTTATGGGGTCATGGAGCAAGGGTTGTGGACACACACCCTACCCAACCCAGGGTCCTGGGGCTATGGCCTCTTCTTCCCTTAGGGAGGAGAGCCCCCCGGGAAAACCACTCCCTCCCTCCTGGCTACACTCAGGCCTCTGTCCTCATCAGAAAACAGGTGGGCCTACAAAGGACCTTCCTACCCTTCATTAGGGGGTACAGGGTCCCCTACCCCATTTGACAAATGGGAACCCAGGCTCAGGGTGATGGGGGATGTTTCCCTGGCAGGAAAGAGCTGGGTCAAGCCCAGGGCTCCTGCTGCCCACATCATGACTCCAGGCCACACTCCATTTCTACCACAGCCCACTGGGGTCTCCACATGGAGTGAGGCCTGCAGCACCACGGGGCAGTTGGCTCCCCAGGAACCCCTCTCCCTTCCTGAGTCCCCACCTTGCTTTCTTCCAGGACTGGACAGGTCCACACATATCCCTGACCCGCACACCCAGAGCTACAGATTCTCTGTCCGGGCATCTCTGCCCCAGAGTAGATGGCCCAAGAGGGCACCCCTGCCCATGGGCCTTGCTAACGTCCAGAATCTGAGGCGGGAACGGCACGTGGGTTATAGTTCCTCAGATGAAAACTGGAACGTACCCTATTGACATTCCCTTGGCTGTAGTTACTGTAGCTGCTTCCCGAGAAGGTGTTACTTTGTCCGTTAAACTGCTCTGGCTGTTAAAGCAAGATAAACAATGACGTGAATAGAACGCAGAAAAGCCTGCTCTCTTTCCTGCAGTGAAAATCTGCTGGGAGTATAGGGAATGCTGAAGAGCCCCCCCACCCCCACTGTGCCGGGGGTGGGGAGTAGAGCCAGGATAGAGCAGGTCACCCCCTGGGGACAGTGTTTCGACTCATTCTGTCCACAGTTAATAATTTAGCAACAGGGTTTACAAAAATAGAAACACCTAGTGTGCTGAAGTTATAGCAAAAATAGTAATGCCACATGGCAGGTGGTCATGTAAGTTGGCATAATTCCTTGACAAATAAGTGTAAAATATTTCCAGAGTCTTCTTTACTCCTGAGAATGTACTTTATCATAATCCCAAAGAAGGAAAAAGCTATGTGCCTAAAGATACTCATCATAGTAAGGCTAGGCAGCCACTGGAAGTGAAACCATGGAGCCGCTATAGCAGTAAGTACCATGCTTACAACCTCAGGTCAAGTGAAAGCAACAGATTCAGAAACTACAGCCACAGCAACAACTATGCAGCAGGTTGGCGCCCACATGCAGGTAGAGACACAAGGTTCAGAATGAAATATTAACAGATTCAGGGTGCTTTCCCTTTAAAAAATGTATTCCCTTCATTGTTATTATCTTGTGTGTTCCTATAAATAGTAAACGGAGAAGGAAAACCATCATCTGAGGCCCTGAGAATAGAAACCAAGAGAAGCCACTGTGACATTTTGATCACTATACGTACAGCTCTGGGCTCAGGGGGGACACATCCAGAAATCTCTGCCTGCCCCCTGGGCCTCAGGGAACAGCCATGGCCCTGAAGCACAGTGGGGGTGGGGATATGGGGTGTTGGGACTCACCTTGTAATACTGCCCCATGTTGACCGTTGGGGGTGGGTACTGCCCGGTGCTCGGCTGGCTGGGCATCCTTTGCCCGGGGTAGTTGGGTGAGGTGAGCGGCCGTGGGGGGTTGGGAGTGGGGTACTGGCCTGGCTGTGTGGGGAACTGGCTGTTTGGTCCGTATTGCTGGTTTCCATAGTTGGGCTGCGGCGGCAGAGAGAGAAGGAGGGAAAAGCTGTCAGTGTCTCGGAGCTGAGCCACACACTGGAATGCAGCACTGCCCCATCTCCTCTCCTTTGTATGTGCCGTTTTCTACCCACAAAATGCCCTCCCCACCTGGAAAAGGGGGAGCTGATGATGCTTGGGGCCCCTTCTTGCCCAGACATCCAAGGACAGTACATTCTGTCCATCTGGCTTAGAGCCGTCTTTTTTGAAGCACCGTTCCATGTGAACTTCAGGGGTACTTTTAAAGCCTTTTGTTCACACCATTATTGGGGGTGGGGAGGCAGGGCAGGAGCTTGATTCTAAAGTCCCCTTTGTGTCTCTCCTGGTGCTTGGCATTTGATGGGAACACAGATAACAGGCTGCACCTCCAGAACGGTGACCCCCACCCCTGCATTCTGAGGATGAGTCTGGAGGCACCGCCCCCATCCCCTACACTGACATTCAGTTCTGGGCCCTCTGTGCCTGGTCAGGAGAACCAGGCTGGTGAAGGGCTATGAAAACCTCTCTCAGGAAAGGCACTTGAGAGAGGAGACAGCTCCAGGGAGGGTTGGGGGGCAGAGTCACTATCCTTAGAGGTCTACAAGGTGGCACATGACACTTCTGCTCGTGCTGGTCTCTACCCTTCAGCCGCCTTCCCCATCTGTAAGATCAAGTGACGCTCAGGGCCACCTGCTGCCCAGACGCCCAGGCCAGGAGTCTGTGGTTTCTTCTTCCCTGTTTGTTGAAACTCCTGGTCTATTAATTGTCTCTCTTGCCCTTTGGCCTCAGAGGTCCAGGGGACAGCTTTGTCCCAGTGTCTGGCACAAAATAGGCCCTTGAGAAATACTCGCTCAACGAATGAAAGCTGGACCTGGGGATAGATGTCTGTGCCAGTGCTGAAGAACTTTGACTCACTGCCGTGACATGGTGGCTGCTACGAGACAGTGAGGGTCCTATCACATCACTGGAGGAACAGAAATGGAGGCTGTGGCCTGCCCACCAAGCTACAGATGGGGATCTTTTAGGGGACCAGGTGACCTGACTCCAGCCCCCAGTCCGAGGGTCCAGCAATTCAAAGATTCTATGAGTGTGCCATTGCAAGGTGAAGCCAGTCTTCCCACACAGGGGAGGCTGCCCGGTGTGACAGCCAGGGTCAGGCACTTTGTACTGTGTACACGCATCAGTGTTCTAGGAGGAGGGTGATTTCATAAAAATAGTTGAGAGCATTTGGTGTGCCCTGATGTGGCAGGCAGCAGCCACAGAGCCAGACACTGGTGCAGGTGCTGGGCTGACATCAGGCTAATGACCAGGAATCCTACCACATTTCCCACAAACGCCTCTGTGGATGCCAGCAGCCCTGCTGGCCAAGCTACAGGTACATCTGCAGCCCAGACAGCAGCGGTGACAGCAGTCTGAGCACAGGGAAGGCTGAGAGGGCTCTGCGTGGGAATGGGGCCAACTGCCTGAGGTCCCCCAGGAACAGCCAGGATCTCGAGATCCCGTTTCCTCCTCTGGCCCCTCCCTGAACTGGTGCCAACCTGAAGGCATATCAGGGCTTGACCTAGGTTCCTGGGTGTTTTTGGAGATCCCTGACCTCTCCCCTCGAGGACTCAGGATACCTCCACCAGTGGCCAAGCCATCTGCTACCTGAGCTAAGATGAATGCTGAGGGGAACCCCACAGACCTTCAAGTGACATATAGTCTTTGGGTGTTATTTTTTAATTTTAGTTAAAAAATGTTTATTTATTGACTTGAGAGAGAGAAAAAAAAAGAGGAAAGAGAGAGAGAAATACTGATTTGTTGTTCCATTTATTCATGCATTCACTGGTTGATTCTTGTATGTGCCATGACCAGGGATGGAATCTGCAACCTTGGTGTATAGGGATGATGTTCTAACCAACTGACTCACCCTGCCAGGGCAAGGTCTTTGGGCTTTGAACCCACTCTAAGCCCAAGCTGAAGGCCACAGTTCTGAGACAAAGGGGGTGAAGCCGATCTGAGAACAGGCACACAAGCAGAGCACTAGGGGAAAGGCTCAGGAAGGGACTTTGTTCGGGGGAGGAATCAAGGCAGGCTTCCTGAGGGAAGTGCTCCAGGCCAGGATTCTGGGGCCCCTGTGGCTTCTGCAGCTGACCCAGACAGGCTATTTACTACCAACTCGTTTTTTAAGTGCTCACGGAAGGCCCTGTGAGTCGCCCCTCCAGAAGGTCATCCTTCTCTGACCTTACCCAGGAGTTCTGTATACTCCACATTGCCTGGTTTCATTCCTGCTAAAGTCTTGTCTCCTGGAGGACAGGAGGTGTGGATTTTACTTCCTAATCTTCATAGATACCTTGGCTGAGCTGGGCAGCCTGAGAGGCAACATTTCTCCCTACAGAGCAGCTGACTATTGACAGAAACACACAGTGTGCCTTCCAATCACTTCTTGGATGGGCCCAGCCTTTACATATTTACAGGGTTTTGTCTCATCTCTCACTCCCGGAGGGCAGTGGGGAAGCCTTCCTGTGGGTGTGTGGACTGTGGCCCTGTGGAAGGACGGTTCCTTACCAAAGAGACCCAGCTAGTATCTGGACCCAGACAAATGTGAGCACTAACAGAGGCTACTGCTTGCTAAGGGCCCACCCTCGCAGCTTCATGTGCATCTCCTCACTCAAGTGTCCCTAGTAGCCCTAGGAGGTAGGCTGGAGTGCCACTGCCTTTTCCAAAGGAAAAAGCTGAACCTCAGAGAGGTGATGTGACTTGCTCAAGGTCTTCCAGCTGGGAAATGGCAGAGCTCGTCTTAAACCCAGGAGCACCTGACTCTTCAGGCTCTACCTTTTGGCCCAGGTTTTCCAAAAGTTAGTCCACGCCCTTTCCAAGGTACTTCCCACAACCCCTGTTTCTTCGAGTCCCAGGATCCTCCCCCCCGTCACTCTGCTACCCACTTGCCCGTTGTCACACTCACCTCTCCTGGGTATGGCCTCTTTATGCTCTGAATAGGAAGGGACTGGGGCCGGGGGCCCGGGTAGGTCTGCTGGGGCATCCGCTGCCCATGTGTGCCAAAGGGGCTGATGCCAGGCGGCCGGGGCTGGTTCATGCCCATGGGAGGGCCGCTCATCCCCGATGGTGTCATGCCTGCTGCCATGCTTGCAGGGTTCATGCTGCCCCCCATGGAGGCAGGCCCCCGCGGCCCGGGCTGGTTCATGAATTGGCTGTTATACGCCTGGGTGGGACCCATCTGGAAAGAGGAACAGACCTTCAACGGGAGAAGAAGAAAAAAAAGAATAAAATGCCACATGCATTGAAAGTGCAGGGAAGGAAGGGTAGGGAGGTGGGGGGCTTGGGGTGGGGGGCACTTTCCTGTGTGGTTGCCACTGGTGACCAGGCCTCTAGGAGCAGCCAGTCTCCTGGGCTCCTGCTGCCCTCTGCAGGCCTCACAGGAAAGATGCAGCCCAAGGGGTGTTAGGGGGTGGGGCATGGTCACTCCAGTGCACAGGCAGCATCTCCAGGGAGGCAGGCAGGGAATGGGTCAGAGGGTGCAGGGGCAGGGAGGACATGGGAGGATGGAGAAGGATGAGCATGGAAGCAGGAGCTCCTTTCCTGGAGGCCCTGGCCCACCCTTGGTCATTGGCCAATGGAGACACACCCTCCATCCACAAAGTCTGATGTGGCCCCAGTTCCCACTTCTGCCTACCAGTCCTACTGTCCCCATCCTGCAGTCCCCACTTCCATGCCTGTCCTGCATTTCTGTGGAGCTGCCTCTTCCTCAAACCTCATCTAGTCCTCCTGAAGGTCAGGAGGGCAGAGCTAGGACCTGGACAAAACTCACTGACAGGCTGACTAGCAGAACATTGGCCTTCAGAGGCCATCCAGGGGATGGGCTGGGGACAAGGCTATTTTGCACACTGAGATCCTCTTCACTGCGTAGGGGCCCAGAGAGCAACATGGAAGCTCTTTGCCCATATGCAGACACACACGAGCCTCCAACTCACCCAGAACAACCCTAAGCACCCAAACCCCCCCACGCGCAATACCCAACCACAAGCACATCCACATCCTAACACACAACCTCCATGTGCTTCCAAGAAAACCCAAATGTACCCTGACACAATCAGCTCCCTCAGCATACATGGCCCCAACACCCCAACTCTGATTCCCAGGACTGGGGCTGTCTGCCAGGCTGGCTACATGAGTCTGGACCAGGACTGGAGGGGTCCTTACCGGTCCATATTGGTTTATATCCTTATTCTGTGTCTCCTGCAAGGCTGCCACAGTGGCAGTGGCTGTGGCAGTGGCCGTGGCTGCCGCTGCTGCCACTGCAGCTGCTGCGGCAGCGGCTGCCGGCTGACTGAAGTCAGCTGGCGGCCTGGTGTGCGGAGGGATGCCCATGCTTGCGGGGGCATTAGGACCCCCAGGGTAACTGTGAGGGAAAGAAGGGAAAAGTTAGATATGGCCTGGGCTGGGAGGGAGAGAATGGGGCAGTTCTAGGTCCTCCTGCCCTCAGCTCACAGATGAGGGAGGTGTCTAGACTCAGAGCCCAGAGGGGACCAGGGCCTCCTACAGGTGGGCAGCCATTCATGCTACTTAGCAACCATGAAGCTGCCGTGTTCTTGGAGCCCTGGTTGGGTGCCGGCTAGTGCTCACTCTCACGTGCTTTAAATCACTGCATCTTGGCTGCCCTGCTCAGCCCATTTTCTGGAAGAGGACTTGGAATCTCAGAGCTGGATTGCAGGCTGGGGATGCAGCTTCAGGTGTGGATGCCACCTGGGTTTAACTACCTGCTTCAGTGACACCCAGCAGGACTGTGGTCAGTCAGCTCTGGGAGCTGGGATGGGGTGAGGCAAAGGAGGTGGTCTTGGACAGAGCAGGGAGGCACGAAGAGGAATGGGGTGCCTCTGCCCCACCCATACCTCCGGAGTGCCTTCCTGGGGTTCCTTGCCCTTCCTTCCTCTTGAGCTGGGGGATTCTTAGCCTTGGCACAGCTCAGGCTCTATAACCAGCAAGACAGGGCTCATCTGCCTGTACCCCATCTACAGGTGCTCTTGAACTCCCCTCATCCAGCTCTTTTAGTGTCCTCCAACTTATAAAGATATGAGAAGAATCATTTTGAGGAATGTGATCCTTCTATCCCCATGGGCCTGATGCTGTCATAATGCCAGCCAGCTGCTGCAGTGTGAGGGAGCAGTGGCCTCAGGAGTGGGGGATGATTATGTCCCTTCAACTGATGGGACAGCTGAGGATGACAGAAGTGCCAGGGCTCGCTCACACTTTGCAGGCCAAGAAGCATGGCACTGGGATTTAAATCGGACTCTTTTGCTGGAGGGAGAGGAAGGCCAGGGCTGTCCACTGATTCTGAAGGATGTTGCTCTGACCAGCCCTGCTCACCTGGCCCCAAAGCCCCCGCTGCCGGGGTAGTTGGGCCGGCCGTACATGCCCTGCTGGATGTAGGGCTGTGCGGGACCAGCCTTGGCTGAGAACTGCTGCTGCTGCCCAGCAAACTGGGGGGAGTTGAGGCCGGGGTTGCTGGTGGTCATGCCCGATGCCATGGGGTTGCCGCCTGGATTCATGGGGTTGTTGGCATTGGCCATAGGGTTCCCGAGGACCTGTGGGCAGAAAAAGTGGTTGTCACCCAAGTGGGTAACCCCAGGTGAAATGGAGGGGAAAAAGGAGAAAGGGGGCCATGGAGAAAATGAAGCACAGGTTGAGCAACAGAAGAAAAGTGGAGAAAAAAGGGGGACATTTATTGTTCCCAGAGTGCACAAATGATTAGAAGGGGTAGCCCAGCCCAGAAGCAGACAGCATGGAAGAGGAGAACCTCAGCCAGAGCAGCTGGGCCTGCACCGGGCAGCTGGTAGTAAAACACTGGGCCTCTAGACCCTCCTACCCTGCAAAGGGGCCTGGATGCCCAGAGGGTTGGCTGTGGAGGCCATGGGTAGCTACTCTGTGAGGCCAAAGAGAAGCCCAACTTGCCAGCAATGGAGGGCAGCAGAATGCTGGTTGAGGGGGCCCCAAGGCCCAAGAACACAGGTAAGCCCCGTGGTTCCCTCCAAGGCAGCAACCAGTCCTGAGCCTGTCTCATGGCCACAGCAGAGACAGGAGGTGGAGGAGAGGGACGAGGGCAGGCAGAGAGGAAGGAGTGGAGGAAAGAGGAAGGCATGAGAAAGTGGGAGGCAGGGTTGACTAGGGATTTGTCACAAGTTTAGCTCGACATTTTGCTGAAATATAACCCAGGTCACCCAGGTTCAAAGACCACAGACGCTGGAGCCTTGAGTCATTAATACTCAGGAAGCTCTTCTGTTTATTCAAACGAAGGAAACATGGGTTAGGGAAAAAACCCTTGCTGTGTCTGTGAGATGAAAGCTATTCCCCCAGAAAGGCCTTAGGATGGGGCAGTGCCCAGGGGCCAGCTGCTGCCTTCCAAGGCAGGTGTGGGCTGCTCCTCGGTGAAGGTGTGTCCACAACTGGGTTTGCCCTCAACGCTGGTCTTTCCAGCTGGGCAGAGCCTGGGATAGCAAGGAGGACTACTGGCATGGCAAGGTGACCTGAGGGTCCCTGTACTTGAGGGATGGTTCTACCTGGAGGGCCTATGGCTGGGGGCAGGACAGGCTCTTACCTGGCTCTGGGATGTGTTGGTTACTCCCCAAACTGTGGTGACCACGGAGAGGGAGCCGGGAGGCTGGTTGGTATTCTGCTGCCACGGGACAGGGTCATAGGGGAATGACCCATCACTGCAAAGGAAAGCAGAGGGGGTGGTCTTCAGGGGCTACAGACACTGACTCATGCAGAGGAGTGCCCCATCACCCCACCATGCTCTGCGGCTCCCAGCCAAGCCTAGGCAGTTCTGTATACCCAGGGTCTGTGTCTGCTGCAGTGCAGGTGCACCTTGAATGATGACAGACTATGAGAGGGTGACCACCTCTCCTCCCCACCCCTGTCACGGAAGAGGTATCATCCCCATGGCTGTCTGTGTCACCTTAGTCTAAAGTCTACAGGCCACATTACAGAGGAGGAAGAAGAGAGACCTGCCAGCACAATCTAAGCTCCTCCTTCAGCCAGGATCTGACTCTTAAGTGGCTCTCTAGAAAGGGCTCTTTCCCCACACCAGCTTCCCCTCGGAACTTCCCGGTCCCTTCTCAGAAAAGGCTGGAAGGCCCCCAGTCTGAGTGCTGGCTCTTCCCGCTTCCTCTCTCATGGTGTTGGCTGCCCAGCCCAGCTGATTAGGCCTTGGGAAGGAGCTTCCTTCTGTCACTCTTTCCTCCCAACTCCAGTTCACAGATATAGGCTTACCTGCTCCCACCCGTTTCTTGTGCACACCCCCGCCAAGCTAAGCTCCCTCCAGCACCCAAGACACTGGGCACAATCAGAGATTTTCAATTGCTTTGCTGTTACAAGGCAAAGTCCCAACTGACACTGCAGAATGATTTACCCTGATCCCATTCCACCCTGTTTCCCGCCTTGGCTCCCACCTCTCCCAGAGCACTACCACCTGTGTTCCTCCATCTTCCCAGGCACCTCACTAGGCCCACCAGTACCCATCTGGTTTGGTGACATCTCCTGAGGAACCCGCAAATATCAGAAGCCAGGACTTAACTTTAGGTCCTGCCCTATACACAGTAGGAGTAAATGCTCCATAATGGCTTCCGAGTGGTTGCCATGGTGCAGGTTGAGAGTGACCCAAGGGAGAGGACCAGGCTACAGCTCCAGAGAGAGGGGCTGTTGGGGTCTCAGTCCCCAGGAGTGCACTGCTGGGCACTTGGTGGGGGGGTGGGGTCTCTGGAAGAGGAGGGTGGTGTGGCAGGAGAGCATCTCATGCCTCTGTCTGGCTTGTGCCTTTGTTACAATAAGTCAACAGAAGGCAGAGACCTTCACTCACGCCAGCCGAGCAGCCAGGCCAGGCCCTAGAGGCTGGGAGTACTGGGAGCAGAAATGCTGGGAGCCGGTCCAGAGGTCAGCACTTCCAGGAGGGAGGCCTGATCTGATACCATAGACAAAGAGGATGCTGGGGGCCTGGGTCTTGCATCTGCTCCTTGCTGGGTGGAGCCCTCGGCAGTGTGGGTAGAGTCAGGTGGGCACCCTGCAGAGGAGGTCAGACTGGAGGGTAGGACCATTTCACTGTGTGCCCGTGTTTGCTCTTCCTTTGTCTGGATTCCCTCCCTGCCTGGCCAGTCCCTGGCTTCCTGCTCATTTCTGCTCCACAGTCACCTCACTGCAGGGGCCTGTCCCAACCTCCTGGTATAAAAGCAACCCCACTCCATTTACTTTTCCTCTTATCCTGGAGTTTTTTGCTACCCTGGATACAAGTCCTGGTCCTAATTGCATTCAGTCTCCTCATCTGTA
Organism: Desmodus rotundus; assembly: GCF_022682495.2. Lineage (NCBI taxonomy): Eukaryota > Metazoa > Chordata > Mammalia > Chiroptera > Phyllostomidae > Desmodus > Desmodus rotundus. Next base: position 57,582,667 of record NC_071390.1, on the reverse strand, counting down.
AAAATGGCCCCTCCTCCTCCCGCATCACCACCCACTCAGTGTTTTCAAGATGCTGGTCATGAAACATGAGTGGGTCATGACATTAAACTGGCATAAGGGGAAAAAAGAAGGAATAAAACAAAGCAATCAAATGGGATCACTTAGTAAGGATGAATACTATCCTTGAACTTACGTCTTGATTTCATCTACAAGTATATGTGCACCCGGGTCATGGTATAATATGTGTATTTACTCTGGGTCAAGTAGGTCTGGACAACATAGACCTTGGCAGCCTACGCCTGATGTGACTCAAGGAGGGGAATGCAGACAAAAAGGCTTTCTGAACTGGAAAGTGACACAGACTTTGATATTACTCATGACTTCTGGGGGAAAACAGAGAGAATTATGGTAGGGGAGGTGTTCTCAGGGAACCCAGCCCTCCTGCCTAATCCCTGCTGACCAGATATGATATGGGTCCTTAGAAAGCGGGTAATGACCAGAGGTAAGGCCAAAGGTGACAGACAGCTCACAGTGTATCTGGGGGTTCAGACTGGGGACCCAGAGAACATGGACAGGGTGGAAGGGCACAGGAAAGTAAGCAATGAGCCTGTTCCTCAGTGCGGCTGGGCTGGAAGAACCTCTGCTCTCCTAGGGAGGTCACCAGGCACCTGGGATACCACCTTGTCCCAGGGCCAGCACACTAGAGTGTCAAAGGAAGGCCGTGTACACTAGTTTTAAACAACAAAGAAGAGACACCGTGGACACCCTCTCTCATGCTCGGCCTTTGTCCTAGGTGTGGTTTGGATTGAACTCAGGACCCCCAGCAACTGCATACAGAACAAGCCCACATCTGTCCTGTCCCCAGAATTCCTGCCCCGCAAGCCCCCACATCAGCCCTGCAGGCCGACATCTGCTCTGACACTTGGCAGGTTCTGGAAGTAAAGTCCCCTGGAAGTCCCCAGAGACCAGCAGGGCCCCTTCTGAGTCCTTGAGGGCCAGCAGCTGCTGCCTCACCACCTCCAGCGGGGAGGCCCCAGCTCACCAGGATATTTCACAGGCCCACAAACAAGCTCCAACTGCCTGCCACTCCGTGGGTGGGCCCTGTGGGCGGAAACCTGCTCCTTCCTGTTTCGCCCCCCTCTACCCCAAACTCGGTGAGAAGCAAACTTAACCCATGTTCCCAAACTGGGCATTGTGCTGTCTGGCTCGTAGGCTCACCCCACAGCCCAGGCACATACCAGTGTGCAAGCATGTGTATGGTGGATGTGTGTGTGCACACAGTGACTCTGCTGGCATGCTGCTATGAACCCCCCAGGGGAAGAGACGGGCACACATATACAGGGGTGGTCTCGGGGACTTGCTCGCCTCCACTTGCACCTGCTGTAGAAGCAGAAGTGGCAGCCGAACCAACAGGGCTGTGACTCATCTCCTGGGGAGACAGCTCCTGCTGTCACAGTGAAGGCTCTCGCCCCCACAGGCGCGGCAGTCAGCCCTGCCAACGCCACCGCCCAGACTCAGACCATCACCACGGGGGCCCTGCCGGCTCCCAGTGCCCAAGGATCAGTACAAGCCAGGCTTCTGGGCCCTGTCAGGGTGGGAGGGGGCCCAGTGTGATGAAGAGAAAGCCTAGGGATGTGTGTGTATGTGTGTGTGTATGTCCTCAGGCCCCTTACCTCCTCTGGCAAGTACTATTTAACCAGCATATATGTTCAGCCCAGGCCAGAGGTCCCTGGCATTTCAGAGCTGCCCACTGGGAACTACTTCCCCACTCTTGTCCAGACCTGGCTGCAGTTCAGAAGGAGGCCAGAGCCCTTGGGATCTGAGAATCCCACTCTTAGTAATCCTGCCCAGCTCTGTACACCCTCTCTAGCATGAACCGGCCTCTGGCCACAGGCTGTCCCTGCCCCAGTCCTGTCCAGCCCGAACTGCCTCAAGAATCCTGTTTCATCTACAGAGGCACCTGTGTCAGAAGGTGCTTGGAATCTTAGCGATGTTCTCCTACCAAGTGCCTTCTGACACAGGGGGCGGCTAGCTGCCTTCCTACCTCTGTGCCTCTTCTCAGCATGGGATGCTTCATCACCACTTCTGAAAAATGCTAGGCATCCTTTCGAGGATCGTCCTCAGAAGGCCACTTTCTCCAGGAAGCCCTTGCTGCGTCCAATGGCCTGAAGTCTGCTTGCTTCTCATGTTTTTGGGGTCTGAACAAACCCTCCTGCGTCCTTCCTCTTGCCCAGGAGCCCTGAGTTCTCAGGCTCCCTGTGCCTGGCAAGATGCCCTCACACACCTATAGGTTTCATGAGCCTCTGTTAATCCAAGTGCCAGGGAGAAACAGCACCTATCTATGCTCATCTCCAGAGGACTAAGAATGAGCAAATGTGTCCACACAGTAAGTCTGATTGCCGGCTACCTACAGTGTACTTGTGACCACAGGGGCACCTGCACCCTGGGAGTGGGAGGTCCTGCCCCGAGAAAGAGGGATGGAGGGAAGCAGGCAAAGCCGCTATCCACTCTCTGTGCCTCAGTGTCATGACAGATGACAAGGGCCCCTCTCAGAGGCTCTCATGAGGATCCAGCGAACTCACATGTATAAGGCAAAATGACCATGTCCGGCACACCTTGGGCACCCTGAAACTGTTGGCTGCTGTTACTGTGGCTCTTGTTATGATTTACTGAGTGGATTGTCAATGATATTTACAATGTCAAGTGACTTTCACCTAAGAACTCAATTAATCCCTTTAAGTGAGCTCTACAGAAGCATTTCTTTGGAGCTGAGGCTCCCTGGGTCCTGGAGCTCACCAAGGGCCAGGTCGCCTGTGGGCCTGCCCATGTCTCACCATCTCAGGGAGCTTAGGATGCAGCAGGGAGAGCTGCCCTATACAAAGATGGCTACAATGCAAGGGAGCCACACTATGAAGATGACCAAAAAAGGTACAGTGTCTCGGGGAAGTCATCTTTGGGAAGCCACACAGCATGAAGGGACAGAGGATATGTAAATTTTGGCCTCAAAGTCTAGCTGCAGAGAAAACCTAAATAGTGTCCCAGGGAAAAAACACTTTATACATCAAATCACTAGATTTGGCCTGAACTCAGTATATTGGCAAATATCCAGGGACTCTGACTTAACATTTTTGATGGTAATATTCAAATGGCAAGACAGTACTTAGCTATCTGGGGTCCGAACTTAGACTCTTTGGGGAGTCTTGGCTCTGCTGGTGGTGATATCTGTGATCTGGGACATGTTACTTTAAGTCAGTCTCAACTTTCTCATCTGTAAAGTAGGACTTACCCTCTCCTAGGATGAAACCTGTAAACACAGGTAAAGTTAAGCACAATGCCTGGCAGACAGCCCCTGTTCAATTGTACTTACATTTTTCTCTCAATTTCTCCAGCCTCAATGCCATGTAAATACTGATATTTACTTGATGCTACAATGAAGGTGCTTAGTTTTGCAAATGTGCTAGCAATGGGAGGGGGTGTTATTATCATTCCTGAGTATTGAACATATCTTCCAAGCCTCTGAGGCTCTCCTCAGTGTTCCTCTGTCTTCCTTTTGTATCCTATCTACATATAGATACTGAACTCCTATCTATATGTCAGAGCCCAGCCTGGATACTCCCTTTTGTGACTCTCCTAAACAGAACCAAGGAAATTTTCCTCAGTTCCCTCAGCACTTTAAGAGCTCCTCACACTGCAGTTAGAGTAGATGGTTTACATGCCTGTTTGCCAGCTCCATGGGCAGTGCCCAGTGTTTACTAAATGTAGGAAAATGAGTCAAGCCCAGGAACAGGGAGGGATGACTCCTGGTTCCTGGGTATCTCCTGTGGCAGTGTCCCCAGACATTTAAGGAAGAAAGAGGAGGAGGGCTGAGTTATTTCTCCCCTTGCACTTCTAACAGCCATTTTATTTGGGAGAAATAGCGAATTCCGATTGAGGGCATTGTGAGACCCTAATGAATTTCCCTGATCCAGTTATATTGGTCCCTTCTCTGTGCGAGGCTGTAGTGTTACCACTAATGAAACATGAGGCAGTGAGGAGCCGAGGCTCCCACCCTCTTTAATTTAGGGGAATCATTAACAGCATTCTCCATCATCACAATTACTGGGGCCTGTTTCCTCTTCTCCCTGCGGTGAAACTTAAGAGAGGAACTTGTGCAGCTAACTGCATATTAGAGGGTTCTAAATTTTTTCAATAGGAAGGAGGAAAGGAAAGGATTCTTGCATCCTGGCAATCTTGAACTGATGGACCAGGATTTATGGGTCCTTCAACCCCCCTCTCATTGTTTTTTTGTTTTAAATTTTCTGGGGGCAAGAAGAAGGGTTGATTACAAACTGAGCTGTGGGTAGTATAGCTGTGCAAAAGCTAAACATGAAAGTGGTGTGATGTACCAAGGGGAAAAGATGGGGGTTCAGTTCTGCCCAACCCCTTCTTTGTTAGCTGACCATGGATGGCCACAGGAGAGTTGGATGTCACCGGGCTGAGGTTAGGAGTTCAATGACCAGTCCATGGGGCTTCCCGTGTGCCAGGCCTGGGGACACGCATGTAAGTCCTGCACTGCTGTTTCTATAGATGAGGAAACTGAGGCACGGAGAGGTTATGGAACTGTTCCAAAGTTACCCAGCTAGAAGATGGCAGAGCTGAAACTCAACGCCTGCAGCCTGGTTCTAGGGCCCGTGCCCCAACCTGTTACAGCAAGGAGCACCAGCGCCCTGCCCAGGAGCCTGTCCTCTGGGGGTCGCAAACCCCTCACCTGGAAGAGGAAGGGTGGCACCCGTCAGCCTCAGAACCTTCCCCAGCAATTTTAAGCTTTGATTATAACCAAATTAAGAGTATAAACAAGATTTATTAGGCTTTTAATTACCTTTGCAGCACAGATTTGCATACGGACAATGTGCTAACAGTAAATGGCTTTTTTAACCACTCATTAAAAGTCTGGGAGTGAAAGTCAGAAATATTTGTCGGTGTCAAGTCTGAGTCACGGCAGGGACTGTGAAGGGGTCTTGCTGCCCAGTTGAAGGCCTGAGCCGCTTCCTAACCTGGGCTGGCCTCTCCAGGCTCCCTTTCTCCTGTGCAGGGCTGTGCACCTCTGTGGTGGATGACGGCGTCCACCCACAGCTTCGTGGTCAGGGCCAAACAGGGAGCGAGTCCAAACTGCTCCACAAACCCTAAAGCTCTACCCAAGCACATGGGCACTCAGAATTTGTACTGACTACCATCACCCCCAGGGACAACTTGGGGCTGCAGTGGCCTGACCCTTTTTTGACACCTCCTCATGGTGCTGAGTACCACCTTGTGTTCAGTGGCTCAAGGGCTCATAGGCCTTGCCTGGAGGCACAGGCCCCAACTCACAGCCTGGGGCCTCGATGCCAACCTCCATGACCTCTGAGGCCTGCAATAGACGTGACTGCAATACCTGAGCTACAGAAATCCAAGTCACAGGGTCCTCACAAAACAGCCTGGAGCTTCAAGCTTCCAGGGATTCCTCACCCTCCCCGGTTTGCTTGTTCTAGAGTCCCCACACAGGACCTGAATCTTCAAACAGCCAGGTACCTCCCAGCACCAAATCCTGAACATCTCAGGCTCCCCAAACTCACCCCAGCCCGCCATCCCCTTAATGAAAAGGTAAAAGGAGGTAACTTCCTTCAGGTCCCTCAATACAGCTGTGGAGAACGATGGTCAGAAGAGCTTCTTATTTGCGAAAGTACAGTTGACCCTTGGACAACATGGGATTGAACTGCGCAGGCCCATCTATATATGGATTTTTCAGCTGACCCACGTGGTTCAAACATGCGCTATTCAAGTTGTCCTCGGAGAGCCTCCTGACAGTCAGCTCGGCCATCTTCTTCCTTCTGAACCTCAAGGCCTGCCCGTCACCCAACCCTAACTCTGCCTCAATCTGCCAGCTCCCTATTTTGCCTCACTGAGTCCTATTTCTCCACTGAGCAGGATTCAGCCCTTGAAGCACAGACACCCTTTGTTTGTTCAACCCAGAGACTATCTATCAGTCTCAAGACTTTAGCTCAATTCGGCAAGACCTGGCAAAGGGCTGGCCATGGTCCAGATCCATGGTACTCTGCAACTCAGGTGGTCAAGGCCAAGCAGGTCTAAGGCAGGTCTCTCATGGGGCTGCAGGGCCCTGGCCCGCCATCAGCAACATCTTTACTGAAATGACTTGGAGGAGAGAAGGTTGGGGAGGACAGGAGAGCTGGGATGATGAGAAGTAGGATGATTCTGGCAGGACAAAGAGTTATGGGGCTAAAACATCACAAGACAAAATGCAAAGCATGTAACTTGGGTTGCATTTAGCCACAGCTTGCACTCAGCAGCTGGTAGCAGTTCAGATGGAAGACACCTGAGGCCAGGAGCAAAGGGTGGAAGGAGGGTGGAGGCATGTTTCACTTCTCTAAAGCAGAGGTCCCTAACCGTGGGTGATACCCCCACCCCCAAATGTGTGAGAGCACTTTAGCCATGCATGGGGGCCACTAGAAGACATCAAAGGTCCTGAAAAGTCCCGCAACTTGAAAAATTACCCTGTCCAAAATACCAACAGGACCCCCCAAGAAACTTCCACAGGGCAGGGTGGGGGTGGCACTGTTCGATGAGCTGGAATTGTCCTACGTCTGGCCAAGGGTGTGGTGAGGTAGTGACCCTGGGTGGAGGTGGTGGGCTGGCTGCTGTGCTGAGTGCTTCTGACTGAGGCAGGAAGCCACAAGCTGAGGCCATCCTGCCTGGGCAGGGCTCTGACTCCAGGAGCTCTGAGACCCAATATCCTCCAATTAAGATTTATAAAGCATGGCCAATATCCCACTTGCAGGTGGTGTGACCCAGGTCTCCTTCCATGAGTTCTGGGTGCCAGGTGCCTCGGCCAGGCTGGGTAATAAGCTGAGCTTGATTGCAAATGCCCCTCCTGGTCATCTGCGGGGACCCGCATGGGGAGAGCATCCCCAGCTCAGAAAGGGACTGGCAAGATAATTAACTGGAGAACTTACAGATCCTGGCCACGTGCTCCTTCTGAGGCTGGTACAGGGCAGACTGACCAGCTCCTTGGTGCCTGATGGCCTCTGACAAGCCCATTCCTGCCTGGGACCCTGAGCTTCTGGTGGCCCAGCCTAACTCAGCTCCTTCCTGGTAGAGCCTGGACTGGCTGTGTCCCCATGTAGGGGTGGGACCAGCAGCCCTGTGACCTTCCTCAGCCTCTTCTGGTCCCAAGATACTGCTCAGGAAGGAGGAAAGGTGCTGGGTTCAGGACTGCTAACTTTCTACCAGAAGTCTGGACACAAAGAAGAGACAGCCCTCCCCCAAAGGGAAAAAGCAGTCAGGCTGGGGAAGACAAGCGCTCCAGCCTGTTTTTATGGGGGTGGAGCAGAAATAGTGCTCACCCCTGAGAATTTAAAGTGCATTTTAGAAAACGTACTTTCCCCACCCCATTCTCCACCTGTGGAGCAAGCATTTCTTAGAAGATCTGTGGCCTGAGGGGTGGCTTCCCAGCATTCACCCAAGCAGCCCCTGGCCTGGCCCTGGGGACACGGCCCACTTACCTGTGCGACAGAGTGGGTTTCATGGAGCTCATGGAATTGAGGGGGGGCTGCATGGGGAGTTTCCCGGGAGGGGCGTCGCTCTGGCGGCTCTTCTGATGGCGGAGCAGCAGCAGGCGGCCGAGCTCCTCGCACCAGGAGGACAGCAGGGCTGCAAGGAAGGAGAGGATCATCAGTGGGCACCTTGGCCCCACACCCGGACATGCCTACCCCCATCTCCCTCTCCCAGTGTTACTGATGCTGGCTTTGCTGCCCACCTTTGTGTGACACCAGGAGAGTCACTAAGCCTGCTCAGGAGGCCTTTGTGTTCTCTCCTGTAAAGGGGACTAACACCCCTGAAAAGCTGCTGTTGCTGTAGAAGTAGGTCAGAGGAGGGCCGATACAATGGCAAAGAGGAGCATGAAGATGGTGAAGATAATGGCAAAGAGGAGAGTGAAGATGGACAGCAGAGAAGATGCCGAGGGGAGGCCAGGGTGCCAAACAAAGACCTCGTGTGGAGCAAGGTTAGGAACTGCCAACCCCCCAGAGACTTCTTAGTGAAGTCCAAACCCCAGATTCTGGACAAGCAGATTGACAGAGCTTTTCCCCATGGGTGGAGCCAAAACCAGAGGATTGAAACAAAGTCCAGAGCCTTCCTGGAGCCCATGGACAATCCCAGGAGTGCCTGCAGGATTCTCCCCGAAACTCCTCCCGACAAAGGGCTGCACTGCGCACAGGTGCACGTGGCTCCTGGTCAGGCTGAGACTGGCCCGTGCTGCTGGGCACAATGTTGGGGAAGACGGAGGACATCAGGGTAGAGGGCTGCCTGGGAGAGGGCGGTGGGAGCTGGGCTAGAATCTCCCAGGGGCACCAAAGGCAGCAACACACAAGAACCCTCCACATCCAGGCTTAGAGATGCCTTAAAAACCTAGAATTAACAAGGTGCTGGTAGGAAAGTACAGCTTTTCTTTCATCCTTCACTGTCCCTGTGTGGCCACCAAGGGTCAAAAGCACCCCCAAGGTCAGGATGTCTGACCAGTCTTTCCAAAGTGCAAGAGGGAGACAAGGTTTGGGGAGGAAGTAAGGAGTTGGGAAGGCTAGGCTGTCATCAGTTTGCTGTGTGACCCTATGGAGCTCACATACCCTCTCTGGGCCTCCGTTTGCTTGCAGGGAAAGGGGTATAATGACCCTTGCCCTGATTTCCTCCCAGGGCTGTGGTGAGGGACAGCTGCCGAGACTGTGCAGAAGCTAAAAGGGGTGACCACACCACAACCAATGGCCCACTCTTGCCACGAGTGCTTCAGCCAGACTGATCTGAGAGTTCTGGAAGTAGCCAACCAGATCAGGTAGCCAGGGGACTTTGAACCCAGAACTGCTTCAGCCACTTGGCTGGACAGAGAGCTCACTGTCTCATTTCTTGGGTCTCCCATCTGAATGCTGTGCAACATGCTTCTGCATCCCTTCCTCAAATCTGCCCCCAGACAATCCAGGATGCCAGCTATTATCCCCATTCTACAGATGGGAAGACTGAGACTCAGGCAGGTGAAGTCACTCACTCACAGTAACCAGAGAAGGTCAGAGGGCCAGAGACACAGATGGTGCCCCTGCCCTACACCCTGGTGATAGAGCCTAATGCTGGACCAGAATGTGCGGGAGATGAAACCCTGCAGAAGGCAAAAACCAAGTAGCACGTCTCCAGTCTCTCTGACTGAATCACAGGCCTCATCTGAATCACACCCTTTACTACATTCAGCTGGCACCGGGGAAAGATGCCCAGATGCACACGCCCGGGAGTGACTGGGCAGAGCTGCCACTTCACACACTGCTTGGATCCTGAATAAGGGCCGCCATCAGCAGCGCTGGAGACCCTCTGAGACCCTGTCAGACTGTGCCCCTGTCTATGCCCTGAAAAGCTCTACTAGGAATGAAGAGCAAGTGGAGCCTGGCATCTTGGGGAACAGTGGGTTTTTCCTGCCCCTCACTGAGTGGGCAGGGGCCAGGAGGTGGGTTTTAGGACCAGCAGAAGAACCCCGTCCATCCAATCCTGCTGTGAGTTGCCTGGGAGAGGTGCCTACATTTCATGAGCTGGCTAGGGGCCCAAGGGCAAGGGAAGGGCACTGGTTCTTACGGGGAACCGGGCAGGACGGCAAGGGGTCCCACCAGGGCTGCTGGGTGTATCTGCTCAGCTTGTGCGGTACACAGAGATGCCTGACCAAAGTGGCATGTGGGGGCCAAAATCCAGCTTCTGCCCTCTCTCAAGAGGGTACCTGTCTCTCTCTCTTGGCTGGGGTGCCAATGGGCAAGCTGTGTCTTAAAAGATGTGTCCTACCCCTGACCAGGGGCTCACGTTGCCACCCCTGCACACGGGGTGTTGGAGAGAAGCCCCCACCCTGGTGTGCGTCTGCCCAGAAACCGTGGCCAAAGGCCCCCAGAGTAGGTGCCCCACACACATCTGCTGCAGCTAGAGGGGGAAGCAGCCTATTCAAAGAGGTTGGAACAAACAGAAATGAATTTCTAGATTGCTCCATTCTTCTCCCAGGCCCCTAGTTACTGTTTCTTGTGCGGGGGGCACCGGGCATCTGGAAACTCATTTGCACGCCAAGCACGAGGCGCTGGATTACAGTGACGGAGGGACTGCTCTGTTGCCAGCACAAAGGACGGCCACAGATGGTGCGCCTGCTGCCCGCGCCACCGCCCTCCCCCCACTGCCTTGCTCCTCCTGGGGGCTACCAAGCCATGTAGGAGGGACAGGGGGGCACCGGGAAGCATTCAGCGCTTTCCTCCAATGTCAAAGACCACCCCCCTGCTTGGTCAAGGACAACAGTCATCTTCCTATCAGAAAACACTACCAGAGTGTTTTTCCTTAAAGGAATAAAATAAAGGGAAGCTGGTGGTATAGCAGGGCCTGGGATGCTGTAAGCAGATGGGATGTGTGACCTAGGCAGCCAGTGCACAGCAGAGATGCCAGGACAGCCACGTTTCTACAACTGGAAGGGACGGGATGGGATTCGAGGCAGCACTGCCCTCAGCCCCTTGGCCTGAGCACGGAGGCCACGTGGGCAGGCGCAGCGGGAAGATGCATGGCAGACAGGCCTAGCGCGCGCTGTCATCATGGCTTAAACCAACACAGGCTGTTCTGAGGCAAATGCAAGTTAATGACAACACATGGGAATTTTAGCCAGAAAGGGAGTCTGGGGCACTGCCGAGAACCAGGAGGACCAACAGACAGACAGAAGCAGGTAGGGGATCACAGAAGCACAGAAAGATAGCCCAGTGAGGGGGGGGGGTCTGCGTGTGTGCCCAGATCTGGCTGTCTGCACACGGCGGGGTGAGTGTGCCTGCTTTCATGAAGTAGGTCCTACCCACAAGCCTCTTTGGTTCTGTCTTTGCTCTGGGCAGTCCTTGGGGTGGGGCATGAAAAGGGACCACTGAGCACAGCCTCTGGGACTGTGGGACTGTGGAGGAGTACCAGTCATGAAGAGTTCTAGGATGCAGTAGGAGGCATAGGAAGGCCTGGTATAGCATGCACAAAGCACGCCCAGCCATGGGAAGAATTTCAGGGAGATACTAGCCATCCTTAGCTGTACAGGCAGGGTCAGGAATGTCCCTCCTACTGCCTGGGGGGCTATGGAAGCCACCCTTCACCTCATCCTGTGAGCATCACTCACCCTGACAGGCTGGGTTCCACCGGTTAGAACTACGTGACCTCAGGCAAATTGCAGAAGCTCTCTGGGCTTCAGTTTCTTGATCTGTTAAATGGGCATAATATGAATGCTCACTCCTTAGGATCATTCTAATGTGTAAATGACACCAACACCCACAAAGTGCTGAAAACAGTCTGGTGCAGCAAGCATGGAGTCCTAGAACGCACTGTGTGTGGTCTCTGGAGAGCAGAGGGCACATGTGCAAATGCCTCTATTCTCTGCAGGCAGTAAAGCACATCATGAGTGGGAGGAAGCCATCCCAGGCCCCTCCAACCATGTCAAGGAAGCGTTGAGGGGCTCCAGGGCCACCACCCAGGAGAGGGGAGAGGTGGGGACAGCAGAGGGCAGGCCGTGGGGAGCAGAGGCTGAGCCCTGGCTCTGGAGCCCCATAGACAGGAATTAAAAGTTGTGTCCTGCCACTCTGGCTCTGAGATTTCACACAGCTGCTGCTTCACCATGGGAGCTCCAATTTCCCCATCTGTGAAATTGGCTTAACAGAAGCTGCCCACCTCAGTGAGAGGACCTGAGCCATAAGTGACTGTTGTCAATCAACTGCAGGGGTATCCAAGAAAGGGAGGCAGGATGGGCAGAGACCAAAGGACCCTGGAACCTACAGCAGCCCCTCAATCCTATACCCACCACTGCACCCGTAACACCAGGAAACCTGGTGAGGCACCGACTCTGGAACTACCGTATTTTAGGACTATAAGATGCACCTACATTTTAGAAGAGGAAAATAGGAAAAAAACCCGCTTCACCGCTGCCCACCCGCAGCCAGGTAAACTACATTCAGACCATACCACGCGTCCTCATTCCCTCCCAAATTTCCGGGGAGGGGGGGAGAGTCCTGAAAAGTATGGTAATCTGCAATTCCAGATCCCAGCTCTGTCTCTACCAACCATGTGATGCCCTCAGCAACTCATCTAACCTTCCTGTGCCTCAGTTTCCTCATGTCCAAAATGGGGCAGTGGTAATTCTAGTCCTCACTCACAGCTGTGAGGATGAGCCGAGGTACCAGGATAAAGCACAGGAGCAGCAACAGGCAACATAGCAGGTGCTATATGCGTGTTTGTCAAAATGACAATTAGTGTCATTGACCTTGTTGGTAGACGAGTGCCCACCAGGGGCCTTGGCATCTCTGTGCACTGTGACCACATGGGAGAGCTTAGGGACAAATGAATCGGGCAGACGTGCAGCTCTGCAATTCACTGGGTGGGGGATGGCTGAGTGTGTGTAAGTCCCCGGCCCCTGAGCAGATGACTAGGACCATTTGCCCCCTCAGCTATAGGCTTCCCAGAGCTGCCCCTTCTGAGCCATGGAGGTGGGCAGGAAGGGGCAGAGTGAGGACTACTCTGCAGCACTGTGAATGAGGGTGGGGTGGGGCAGGTTCCTTAGGATCCAGAACAGCCCAAGACCCAGGCCCAGGCATCTCACTTGGCACCTTGTAGAGCCCTGGCCTTTAGCAGCCAAATTCCAGAAGGCCATGCCCATAGGGTAAGCAGCAGTTCTGAGGGGTCAGTGGAACGGAGAGGGGACTCCAGCTAGGGGGAAGACATGGTGGGTTGACCTCTCATGCTCCCCTGGCCTGCTCTTATCTCTCTAGTTTATCTAGGAAGCCACAGGGGACACTGGGGCTTCCATTTCAGACTGGCCATGGACTTAATCAAGGTCACTTGCCAGCAGCACGTGTCTTACGGTAGATACTGTGCCATGGTGTGATATGTACTAGAGGTATATAAAATAGCGGTGTGAGTGACAGAGGAGGTGGGGCATCTTTTATTAAGGGGATCCAGTAGATGTGTCTAGGGGTCCCTGCAGTAGGGGATGCACCATGAACTACTCTGGGAGAGAAATGGAAGTGAATGTTGGGTCTGAGAACCAGAGGGGTGCAGGACGCAGGTCTGAGGGAAGGCACCAAGGGAGAGCCAAGTTCTGACATTTGCTCCCCAAGGTCTTCCTGGCCACTCCCATTGCAGACAGCAGCCACTACAGCGTCCTTTAAGGACAAGGAAAACAAACAAACAGAAGAGATGTAAGAATGAGGGCAGGTCTGCAATGGAGCCCTGGGTGACTGAGACCTGGCTTGTCCCAGATGTACCCTCCTTGGGGACAGTGACCAACCCTGCATTTGCCTCTGTACCTACAGCTTCTGTCAGAGCCGGCACACAAGAAGGGCTGATCAGATGGATGGCACTTGGGCACCAGTCTGCATCCCCGACATGGGGATGGCCTGGGTTCCAGGTAGGGTGGGTGGAGTTGCATTTTCTAGACCAGCCTTTTAGCCAGCAGACAATGAGCAGATGGGTGGTGCAGGGGAGGCAGAGGCGGGGTTCTGAAAGGTGGAGCATCAAAGGGGCAGACGAGCTCCCTGGGCATGTGTGAGAGGCTGCCTGTCCCCAGCTGGACTCAGGCTTAAAAAGGGGCCAGAAGCCAGAGGCAGCCATCATGGCCACAGGAAAAATAGGCAGAGGTGAGCAGGGGGATGTTTACACAGTGAGTGGCCTGGAATGCTCATTCCCACTAAGGCCTGGGCATCAGGAAGGGATGGCAGCAGCGGTGGGCCATCCATGAGGAGAGTACAAAGACCTGGATGCAAGGGCCAAACGGGAGAATTATCAAACAAGCTGAGGCCTGGGGATGCCTCTTGCAAATAAAACAAAAGCGTATTAAGTATCAAAGAGCATCTCAGCTGCTAAAAGGCTGCTGGAGAACAGAGGAACTCAGTGTGTTTGGGTGTGTGAATGTGTGTGAGTGAGTGTGTGAGTGACAGGGAGGGAGGGAGGAGGGGCTTCTGAGACCCAGGGATGGACAGGACTCCTGGAAACCCAGGAGGCGGCCTGCCAGGCCTTGCCCTCTCAAGCCATGCCTTGGGGGAGCGGGGAGGAGAGGGGGACAGAGAGAGGTGGAAAGAGGACCAGGGAGCATGCAAGAGGGGTTCGCTGTCGGTGAAAAATACTAACGATACAATTCAAATGCTTCCATACCATCCACTTACTAAATCCATACAAGACCCTCTGACATGGGAGCAGAGCGTGGCAGTCCCGTTTCCCAGGGGGAAGTCTGGCCTGGGCAGCAGGATGGCCTCGCCTGGGGAGCCAGGATGGTAGAACCAGGTATCCATGTTGGGTGCCTCCCCTTCCCCTCCCTCCCTGACACAGGGGCCTGTGCCCATATTCCCTTAATTCCCCAGGAGCATCTCAAGCCACTGCAGGAAGCCACTGTTCCACTGCCCTTCCCTGCCCCACCCTGAGAGCATCATGGCCTGATTGTCTCTGCAGTCTGTCCCTTCTGCTTCCTGCCCGTTCCAATCACCTTCTGCAGCTATGCCTATTCTCCCCTGAATTATGACAAGCGTGTCCTATCATTTATCTCAGTCTCCTAACCTGCCTCCCAGCAACCCACACCTGCAAGACAGTCAGAGGAATTCTTCCACCAAAGCATTCTGATCCCCTCTCCAAACGTGTCTCCAGAGGCTGTACAGGTGGATAGTAGGTGCTCAGGTGGATAGTAGGTGCTCAGCGGCTACCTGGGGGAAAGCTGTGGTGTTCTATCTATAGTGAGAGCAGGAGCCCTGAGGACCACAATGGGATTAAAGGGGTTCACTTCTGCCACCCCAGCACCCAGCATAATGTTTGACACAGGTTATGCAGCCAACACATGACTAAGGGCCTGAATGAATCAGATAACCCAACACGCAAAGGATAGAAGAGTTGGACAGACACTGAGCACACTGTGTCTGAGACCCAGACTATCAGGGTAATACCTGTGACCTGCTGCTGTGACATTTAAACCTGCTAGCAGCTCCTCATTCCTTGGGAACAGGGACCTAGTCTCAGGAGCACTAGCCCCGAAAGAAATCCTATTACGGATGTATACAGAGATTGGTGCCGTCATCAAATGAGGTCTACAACCAAGTCACACTTGACACCCATTTTGTGACATGCACAGCCATTGGTGAGCCACACCAAAATGGGGAATGAAAGGTAAGCAGTTGACAGAAATAAGATCAAGTTCATACGCTTGGGAGGCCACCTGCAGCCCTAGGTTTTCTCTGCTCATGGGCTGGCTCTGGTGTTTGTGTTAATGGTGTCTGCCCACAGGGATGCCGAGGGCCTTCCCACAGCATCTCACTCAGGGTCCCCAGGGGACACTGCTGCTTCTCCCCCTGCCTCCCTGGCCCAGGCCACACCCTCCTACCCCCTGACCTTCGTTTTTCATCTTCCAAACATGGAGTCCTGTGACCATTGCCCAGGGAAGCTTGGGGGTAGAGAGAGTGGGGACCCCTGCCTATGCCTGGGGACCAGAGTTCCAGACTCCAGACCTGTGCAGAGGAGAGGTGAGGGCCCAGGAGGGGAGGGAGAAGGGGGAGGACATGGGGGCTTGAGATGACATAGGCCTAGGATAGTCTCTCCGTCTCATCTATAAAAAGTGAGGAAAAACAGGAGGACCCCCTGCTCTCAGGCCTGGTGTGAGAAGTCCCAAGATGAAGAAAGGGCCTGAGCTTTAAACCACACGTGAAAGATGGCTAATTTGGTGCCAAAGAGTCTCAACGTGGAAGCTACCCTCTGCCTCTAGAACACACAGTGAATAAGAACACAGACTCTGGAGCCAGGCTGTCTGGGTTCAAATCCCAGCTCAGCACTTAGCAGCTGTGTGACCCTGGGTGAGTTACTTAACCTCTCTGTGCTTTGGTTTTCCCTCTTGTAAAATGAGGATAATAAACATTACCTACCTCCTAAAGTGTCACGGGGATTAAACAAGCTAATACCCATAATATGCTAGTGTAATGCCTGACACATAGGAAGGATTATATAAAAATAAATTGTTATTTTGTTGTTGTTACTGAGCACATATTCCTTTAGTATTAAGAGGCTTCTCTGTCTCCCATCTATGTGCTGTTGCTCAAATAAAATACAATTTCTTTCCCCATCTCCAAGAGGATCACAATGCGTACATGCCTTGGACCCAGACTTGCACCACCTCCTTCATACTGGGGGCAGGCAGTGTTGCTCCCCAGCACACAGCTGCACCCATACTCAGTGTTTTCCTGCCAGGCACTCTGCACTGAATGGACCCCAGGCACCCACAGAACTGAGCTCTGATAGCTGCTAACTTGACCCAGCTCTTAGGTGACACAGTGTAGGTGGCCAGTCTGGCCCAACTCCTTCTCCTCAGGTGCCCCTGAGTGTAGGCCCTGGGGTGGACTTTGCAGACTGGGCCAACAGAGTGGCCACTAACAAGTGGCAGGTCACTGAGAAGCCCGGCCCCCCCTTAGCTTGCACCCCCTTTGTCTAGTAGGAAGTGGCACTGGGACCAGAGCCAAGGGCGGGATGCTGCTCTTACCCCTATGCTCCCAGCAGGATGGGCGGTCTGAACACCACCCCCAGAACACAGCTAGCCATGGAACTGTTACTTAGCTGTCCTCTTCTGTAGGCCCACCTCTGCTGGGTGACCCCAGAAATGGAGAAAGGGCCCCCTCCCTGCCACTTCTCTTGGGTCATCTCCTCCCAGAAGGAAACAGCACAGGATGCACATGACCACGGAGGGCGGGAACCAGGGGCAATGACTCTGGTCATTGGGCCAGGGACAGAGCCTTTGGGCCAGGGACAGCAGCTGCTGGGCCTCAGGAATCAGGTGTCTGCCCTATCACGACCACTGACCCAGGGGGAAGCCTGGGGCCTTAAGTGCGTGTCTGTGGAGTGGCATGGCACGTTCCACTATGGACAGGGAGGACCTAGTGGGATCATGAGCGTGCACAGACAGCCCTCTAGTTTGCCCGGCTGCCTGGTGCCTCTGCTTCAATGGAGCCCCACAAACACCCAGGGAGGCACAGGCCAAGGATGAGGTTGCCGGCATTTCACGAAGCAGAAATCGAAGCCCAAGAGGGGGTGACTCACCCACAATCACACCACAGGACAGAGGCTCTGCCACTGGTCCAGAATGGTTTCCTTTCACCCCCACAAACCTGTGATGTCAAAGATCTGAGAACAGGCACAAGCCCAAGAAGATAGCTCTGCACCTCCCACCCACCTTCCACTCCCACCATCAGGCACCATCCCAGCTTCTTGTTCAAGTTTGCTACAACCTCCTGTGGGACCCCGGGCAACTTCCTCCTCCCTCTGGGATGTATGTAAAAGAGTGAGTAGGTGCTGGGCTCTCTGAAGGTTGATGGCCCATGAATCAGCCCTGCCCTCACAGGGGGTCACGTCTCTTGGGAGTTGAGGCCAGCCTCAACCCCTTCTCAGTCCTGCAGGTGCTGTGGGCTGGGCTGCCCATCTTTACACCTGACCTGGACACATCCCCCACAACCAGGTGTGGGCCATAGATGCAAGGGGCTCCAGAGCGCTCGCCGGGCCCAGAGCCCCATTTACTAAAGCTGCGAGCCCGGAGTGGGGAGTGTAGCTGCTATGGTCTGACAGCTGGTGTGTGCAGGACTCAGGGTGACGGGGACTGCTGGGGGGTTAGGACTTCCCCCTGGTTATAGGAAATGTCCTTTCTGGAGGGTCGTACGTTGGACTTGGAGACCCTGACCACCGACAGAGATGTTTCCCTTGGGGGAAAATCTTGCTCTTCTGCAAAATGGCCGAATCATTGCACTACCAGCAGCAAGGTATCCTGAGTTTCAACTGCTTCTAGTTGTTCTGGATCATTCCCACACTCTGCTCCCTGCTCTGTCATCTCCCATCACTGTGAAGGAAACAAGGTCAAAACAAGGAGGAATCATCTACTGGCCCTTTGGCTGTGAATGACCCTGCCCCTCTCTTGCCTGCCCCCCCGCCGTGAGGCTCAGGGAAGACCGACCAGGCGGATGGTGTGGCCGGCCCAGGATGTATGTGGAGGTCATGGCCCACTCTGCTCTGCTGGGCCCTACCTGCTTCCCAAAGGTTGGCAGGTCCTGCTATCTCAGGTCCTGAGGTCCAGCCCAGCCCAAGAGGGCCTCTGGGCCACTCCCTTACTCCTGGAATACTAGTATGTTCCCTCCTCCTCTCCCCCAGGGAAGCCAAAGTTGGCAGGAGCTGGGAGTCTCAAGGCGTGTGAACTCACCCTGGGAACTGAACTCTGGGGACCTCGGAGCTGGCAGGGCTGATTCCCAAACCGGTTTGGCTGTCCCTCACCCAGGGGAGGCTGGGCCTGCTGGGCAGGCTACTCAGGCTCAAGAGGAGAAGTCAATCAGGCTAAGCCTGTCCGTGGGCTTTAGGAAAATCCCAGCCTGGAAAATTTCCTGCCCACCTCACACCACCATCTGAACCTTCCTGGATGACTCAGGTTCAATGAAAAAACACCCCAAAAAGGCTCCAGGTGGGCATTTTCATCAGAAAGAGATGCTACTTTCCTCTTGCAGCTGCGCCCCCTTCAGCCTGAGAGGTGGGCCTGAGGAGGGCCTTGGCACAGTGTTGCTGTCCTGGGAGACCAGACGGCAGGAAGCTGCCACTGAGTACTATGTCCCCTCGAGGGGGCTAGCTCACATACCCTCTGCCCCTGGACTCTCACAGGTCGCCTGGTGGTGGGGGTATCACAGCCCCCATTTTAGAGATGAGGGGTGAGCACAGAGACGATGGGGAACCTGGCTCAGGGCACACCTGAGCTCGGACACAGACACGGACATAGATAGACATGCTCCCAGCGCATTTGCAAGACAAGACCTGGGCCACACCTGCCCTGCCTTGCCTCTGCTGGCCTGAAGCCGTGCACCCAGGAACCCTTCATTCCAGCAGGAGCCACCTGAAGAACCTACTTTCTATTCTGTACATCTAGTTTCTCCTGGGGGCTAAACACCACTGCCCACACTTGCTCTCAGGGAGCCGGAGGGGTAAGGAGGGGTTGCGGGAATCAATTTCTTCCCTGGGTAATTGGCTTTTCTGAGGCTTCCCAGCTGGGTGCTTGCTGTTAGGCCTTGTCACTCCACTCTCAGCATAAGAGGTCAGAGTGAGGCCAGTTCCTTCCCAGGGTCATCGAGACCCCAGATTCTAAACACCGTGGCCATCCACCTCTCATGGAAGGCAAGAGTGCTGGAGTCTGAGTGCTGAGAAGCCTTGCTGTGAGCTCCCTGCACTCTCTCCGGCCCCCATGTCCAACTGCACACCCTTGGCTCTTCCTGTGGAGGCCTGGAGCCAGCAACAAACGCCGGCCTCAAACGAAGGTTTCCTTCCACCTAGCCTGGGCTAATGAGGCCAGCACAGAGACCTCTCTGTGGTCCTGGACCTGAAACCAAGCCCAGGCACCTTTGTGTCTATAGAGGAACTGCCTGAAACACTTCTCAGCCCTAGAGCGGCTGAAGGGATGTGTGCTGTGGTGACAGGAGCAGGAGAGAGGTTTGGGGTGGGCAGTCCTGTGTCAGGGGATCCTTGACTACTGACAGTTGGGTTCAAGTCACCGCTCATTGAGAAAGAGCAGATTCAGGAAAAATCTGATGACTGGACCCCAGCTCTCCTGTCTCCCACCATTTGCACCCCTCACACTACCCCTCCTTCCCTGCTTCCTTCCCCTAGCTGAGTGACCTGGTTAACCACCAAGAATCTCAGGCTCCTGGTACCAGAAACACAGACGGTGACCCCTTCCTCCCCACTGCAGGCTTGTGAGGGTGAGGCCTGAGGCACAAGCAGCTGTCTTGGAGGTGGCAGGGCTCCTCCTCCAGCTGCAGTCACTCTGGCCACTAGGCAGGTGTTTTAGTTCAGGGGCACATGACCTGGCCCCATGGGAGCATTCAGTGGCAGATTCAGATGCTCCTTCCTGACCCTGCACTGTGGGGGATGACAACTTCCAGTGGGTTCTCTACCCAAAACCATGTGGCGGGGTTTTCCTCTCTTGAGCGGTGGAGCCCCTGCATATTTCATGTTTCCAAGTAACCCTGGTGTGAATGTTTGACGGAGCCCTGGCAGCCACCCATGCCTGGCTGTTTCGACCTCTCCAGGTGCCCAGCAGGGATGACCCAGCTGCCCAAAACACCAGACTGGCCTTCATTCATCCCACTGAGCTCTCCTGAAACGCAGGAGTACCTGTGCACTTTCGAGACTACTCGTCATTCTTTTTGCTCTTAATTTTATTTATTTATTTTTACTTATTCTTTTAGCACTCTGTGTACTTGTTTTAGCTATGCACAGGTAGACACCATGCAAAGGAAACCTGACAGAGACTGACTTTATAGAACACTTGCAGGGGAGTGGGGGCAGGAAACGAGAGCAGAGCTTTCTCTTTGCAGAAGCTCCTTGACGTGAGGAAATGATTCTCTGTGAGGTTTCTTTAAATATCCAGCTGCCTTGTTGCAATGAAAATAAGAATCATTTATAAGAATTCCATTTACATCTAGTGCTTCGTGGCTGCACCTGTTACTCAGAGTGTAACACACCTGGGTGATGTCTGGGTGAATCTAGGTCCTGCATGGTGAGGTCCCAGGGCAGGACTGAACCCCCTCTGTCTCTAGGCCAGGGGTTCCCAATTTTACCTGTGCATCAGAATCATCTGGAAGCTTGTTAAAATAGAGTGCTGTGACTCACACTCAGTAGTGTGTCTGATTCAGTGGGTCTGGGATTGGGCCTAATAGTTTACATTTCTAACCAGTTCCCAGGTGCTGCTCGTGCTACTAGTGCTGCTGGTCTGGAGTCTCCACTTTGAGAACCACTGGTCTAGAAGGATGGATGAGCTCAGTGGTCATTTGTTGCATGAATGGCGGGAGGGGGGATGGTGAAAAGGGTAGGGAGGACCCATTCTTCCTTCTCCCCTTCTGGGTTCAGAATGCACACAAGCTCTCAGGCCAGGAGAACTGTGTGCTTGGCGGGTGGTGCAGACACTGCTGCTCACCTTCCCTGATCTTTGCATTCAAGGCCCTGGAGGTTTGACCCTGGACTCTCTTCCTGGCCTTGGTACAAGAGAAAGAACATTGGACAGGGAATCAGAAGTGTATGTGCCTGGCTTTTATCTACTAGCTATGAATTGTGTGGTCTTGGGCAAGACCCTGGCAGCTGAGTGCATCTGTGTTTCTTCACCTGCCCGTAAATCTATCTCACTTAGTTGCTCTACAGATGTAATGAGGCAATCTCGACAATGGCACCTACAGATGCAGACCTTGATTCAGGCTAGGTGCTGTTCTCAGCACTTTACACGCATTGTGTCATTCAAGCCTACATTCTATGAGGTCACTGCTGTTCTCTTCCCATGAAATTCTCAGCTCCACCACTTGCGTGTGTCTCAGCTGTGTGGCCCTGCACCCTCCCTGTTTTGGGGTCAGCCTTACAGTGCTAAAGGGCTGATTTAGGTCCCGCATGGCTCACTCAGCATGCTGAGGCTCTCAGGAAGCAGTCCTGGGGCAGCTGTCATGGCAGGGGTCGGTGGGGTGGAGGGGGAAGGACAGCAGCCTGGGCCATCTGCAGTTCAGGCTAACTCGCCATTTCTCTTCTAGAGCAGTTGGGGGAGGGCGCATCATTTGTTTAGGTCTCTGCAGTGTTTAATCACCATGAAGCTCTCCCACCCTTCTCCCCCCTCCCTCACTGCAGCAAACAGCTCTCTGCCTTCTGCCCCTGATGGAGGCAATGAAAAATTAACACAGCATCCAGACAGAAGGAAACACTGGGCAGAGACGATGGTCAGAGCCAAATGACCAGCTGGCCCCAGCCCAGCAAGAACCAGTTGGGCAACCTGGAACCTGAGGGGGCTCTGAAGGGCCCGGTGGTCACACAACTAACCACCTGGCAGGGCCCAGGGTTTTGCATGGCTGTCAGCCTGGGGTCCATAGCAAATCTGACTGCCTCTAGAACCCTTGGAGAATCTGAGGCCAGGCAGAAACTTGACACACCCTCTTCTGGGTTCCTTTTTTCCTGACACTCCTGTGGAGTGGCGATCACTACCCCCATTTCATAGGACGAAACTGGCACTCAGAGAGGTTAAGGAACCTCCCCAAGGACCACAAGCCAAACAATAGGCAGAGTGGGATCTATTTATTTTTATTTAATAAAATTACTTTATATTTATATATGGAATATACAAATCCATTCTCCTTAGAACACTAACAATTTCAGACAGAGACAAGGAGGATTAAGACCCACATTTTCCATTATATCTGATGGTTCCACCTCACTGTACCTTTCACCACTCTCCCTCCTTAACTTTTAAATGTTTTTTTGAACAAGTAATGTGTGAACTTGATTAAAAATATACAGGAGTAGAAAAAAGGTGTGTACTGAAAAACAGTCTCCCCACCCCAGTCTTATTGTTCAGCTCCTCTCACCAGGGAAATCACGCTGGTGGCTTTGGTTTCTCCTTCCAGAGTTATTCTGTTTACATATCTCACAGCCTTCGCAAAGTCTGCGGGGAAGGTCCTTGCCCTGAACGCCCAGGAGGCTCACCCCTCACGGCTTGTCCTACTCTGTACTCAGCAAGGGCTTCCCTGACCTTTCCAGTTTACAGATTGCAACACCTCCCCTGCCACCTGACTCCTTCTATTTCCCTCTCCTGCTTAGTCATTCTCCACAGCACTATTACCTTCTACTTTTATCTTATTTATCATCTGATGCCCCACTCCCTGCGCTGGAGCCAAAGCATTACCAGCGCGGGGTTTCCATGTGCTGCATTCACTGCCACATCCTCGGTGCCTAGAACAGGGCCTGACACATGGGCAACAGCCAACATGCGTGGAGGGCTGGGCACGGACACCGCACGGCCAGGCAGATCCCACCAGACACAAAGAGGGGCATGTTGCACATGCTGTTCTCCACCTCCTTTCTAAGAACACACACTTTAGCTCAAAGCAACTGTCACCACTGGAGGACAGCGCTTTCTGTTCTGTCCCTCCCCAGGTCCCACACTGGTCTGAGGCACACAGCACATGCTCAGAACAACTGAACTGGACATCTGACCCCTACCTCACACCACAGACCAAAAAAAAAAAAGCAATACAATACATTGTCTAGAAGATGATATAGGAGATTATCTCCAGGACCTTAGAATTGGGGAAAATTCTCAAAGAGGCACAATAAACACTAATCATAAGGAAAAGTTGACAAACTTTCTACAGTAAAGTAAATACCTTCTGGCATTCCAAAACACCCCATTTAGAAAATGAAAAGGCTCTGACTGGTGCAGCTCAGTTGGTTGTCATCCCACAAAGTGAAAGGTCGCTGGTTTGATTCCCAGTCAGGGCATATGCCTGGGTTGCAGGCCAGGTCCCCAGTTGGGGTATGTGCAAGAGGCAACTGATTGATGTTTCTTTCTTACACATCGATGTTTCTCTGTTTCTGGAGAGCCCAGAGTGGTAGAAGGGTCCAAAAGAGACAGAAGCCACAAAGGGCATGGTGAAGCCCAGGTCAAGGGCTCTAGGGAGTCAGGCTCCTCAAAACTGTCTGCAGCCACCTAGGAAGGACACTCAAAAGAGGTAGAAGTTGACTCCATCTCAGTCCTCCCCCAGCCCAGGCCTCTTCCTCCTCCTCCATGAAAAATCAGAGAATTAAGACAGACAGAAGAGCCCCAACCCCCTTCCCTGCCCCATGCAGAGATAACCAAGCAAGAAAAAACAAATTAAAGAGCTCAGGAGCCTGGCAGGGCCTTGGGAAGTTTGGCTTGACAGGGCAAGAGCATTTAACAAAGCTCACATCATCCATCACTGGGGCCCAGTCATTTAGATACTGGACATTTGATTAAACTAATACGGGCGGCTGGGGCAAGGCATGGCTGGGCGCTTCCTACCCTCGCCTACAAATTAGACCGTCACACACAATCCGATTACCTTGACTGCCACATTTATCTCGGGAGAGGGGCCATCCATCACTCCTCAGCAGCTGGCTCTGTGCCTCTTCTTGCAGGAGGGGAGTTAAGTGTGCCCCCAAGTTTCAGCAGGCAGTGCTCACTCAGTCACTTACTCCAGCTCCTACTCAACCAATGCTGGGGCGGGCCTTGGGCTGGGCACTGGGAGACAGGGCGACACAGGCCTTGCCCTTGAGGAGCCCACAGTGGGCATGTGCAAGGAGAAGTACTTTAGCTGGCAGTAAAGAAGAGCTCAGAGTGTCGTACAGCTGGCAGATCTAGGTCTGCAAGCGGCTCCCTCTTTTCCAGCTGTGGCCGAGTGTGACGTGTCACTTTATCCTCAACTACACACCCGAGAAATGGGATAACACCGTGTAGCACTGTGCAAAAGAACTTTGCAAATGTGGAAATGTCCTCTATCTGTGCTGTTCAAATCGTGAGCCACCAGTTGTATGTGACTACTGAGTGCTTGAAATGTGGCTAGTGTGACTGAGAAGCTGGGTTTTAAATTTTATTTAACTTTACATTTCATTTACATTTCACACTTCATTACATTTAAGTGTGAACAGCCACATGGGACTCTGGCTCCGCTGTTGGACACAGCAGATACAATGGTTGCTGCCTTTTCGGGGTTGTAGTGAAGGGTCAACGAGGCAGCTTTAAACGCCCAGTGCAAAGCTCTGCACGTGACCAAGGCTCACCAAAGGCTGGGCCCCTTTCTTCTCGAAAGGAGGGCTGGGTTCTGAGACCAAGGATAACAGCAACTATTGCCAGAAAGCCCTGAACTAACAATATGGTCACCTTTGCTGTTTCAGAGTCTAGCAGCAGGCTCTTGTTTTAAAGGAAAGCAGTGAGGCTCCTAGGTAAAGATGGTACAAACCATGAAGTGGCAGAGACAGGACTCAAGTCTTTGGCTTTGAGCCCCTGTCTTCCCACTGGACAGCTGGCTACCTGGGAGACACACGGCAGGAGCAAGGCTCAGGGTGGGGTAGGTGAGGGCAGATCTGCTGGGCAGGTGCAGAGGGTGGGGTGATGGCCTCTCCCTGACTGCCATGGTCTGTGGATGCTGCTCTGGCCAGCTTCTCCTCTAGACTGGTGCCCTCTCAATGACAGCACTGAGGAGGTGGATGCCAGGCACAGGGGTACCCCAAATCTCCCCAAGCCAGGTCTGTCCCAGCAGGCCCTAGCCTGACAGGCCAAGCCCAGGGCAACACTGAGGCCCCTTCCAGCACAGGATGAAGCTGGAGCAAACAACAGAATTTTTGGTCCTAAAAATACCGGTCTTAGATGGGCCAGGCCTCAGGCTTTTGCAGTGACCAGGGCAACCAGACAGGGAGTCTCATGGATACTTAGACCAGTGACAGCTCAGGGACATCAGATTTCCTCCTGCTTTACAGGATGCCAATGAGCACAGGCTGAATTGAGTGAAGACTGGCAGACGAGGGTCCAAACCAGCTTCTAAAACCAGGAGTGAATCTGAGGACTCTGGTGAGTCAAGTCCCCTTTCAGGGCTGCAGTGGGACAACAGGTGTAAATGAATGTGTGTCCAGAATGCCGTGCCCTGCAAGTGCCTGTTCAAATTATTGGTATTGGCTGAGGTCTCTGGGCAGGCCAGAGATCAGGTGAGCTGCCCAACCGCCATCTCCCAACCCCAGCCTGTGCGGCATCCTGTGGGCCTGGGAGGGCTGGCGAGCAGCAGTGCTCCAGTAGGGGTCTGTGGCTTTATTCTTCAGGATGGACTGTGTCACCCTTGGGCTCTCCTTTCTTTATCAAAAACATGCATAAAATCAAACATGTGCTAATCCTTCAGTGAGGATCAGCTGAGACATGCAAAAGCACTTATGACCTAGATGTGAACAAATCGGATAGAATCTATGTGTGCCAGTGGGCAGGCTTCCCAGGAACTTCACAGCAGCCTGACCCTGGAGAGAAATGGCCTACTGGCTAGAGATTAGGAGCCCGGTCTTCAGACACTTGAAAGAGGTCCTGCTGGCAGAGGACTTCTCATAAAACCAGAGGCTGGAAAGAAGCAGGCCCAGGTCACCAGCAGCATGCCTTGTGAGCCCCTCTCGGAACTTGCTGCAGCTGTGGCAGGCAAGCTCCCAGGGGTGGGCTGACCCAGCCCACCAGGCTGGGCACTGTGGCTGCAGCTGGATGCAGCTACAGGAGGGAGTAGGCTGCCCTGGCTGGAATGTAGGAGGTTCCTGGCAGGAGATCACCACCAGGCTGGGTGATGGGGGAGGGAAGGCAGCAGGGTGGGAGCCAGACTAGAAGAGCCTTCAGGGACCAGGTGACCTGAAAGAGCCAGAGATGACATGGGATTTGGGGAGAGGAGTATACCAGGGGAGCTGAGGAGGTACCCCCCAGATGCAGCCTTTTCTGCCATCTCAGCTGAAGGTATACTTAGTCACTCACACATTAGTATAAATGAGTTTATAACAAACTGTGCCAAGACATACAAGGAGAAGTAATTGAAGGAAAGAGAACAGGGTGGGGGAAGGTGGCAGGCAGCTCTCCCTAGTAAGCCACTTCCTCAAAGAGGAGACTCGGAGAGCTCCCCAGTGGGACCCTCTGCTGCCAGGATCACCAGCATTCCCTACCCCTCCCCGAAATGCCAAAAATGCCAACACTCTTTTGTTGCCACTTAAACCAATTTGGGGGTAATTCTGCAGGCAATTGTCTTCCGATTTACAATGCGGCTCAGTGATTGCATAGAGGCTGACGGTTCAGGCTGTAATTGTATGGTAATCACTTCTGTTTATGATCGATGCGGAAATCACTATTGTTTTCCAGCAGGCTTGTTAAATCAAAAAAGTGCAGGGGTGGGGAGGGAGGGTTTATTTTTGTGAGTTGGAGCCCCAAGAAAATGAAATTAAGTACAGCAATCCAATTGGGGGGGTTGGCTCTGAAGATAAAGGCACACTCATCAGCTCAGTACTGAGTCAGAGACAGGGACACAGAAACAGGGAGAGAGACCCAGAAGGTGCAGGTGGAGAGGCACAGAGATACAAGTGGGTAGAGAAACAGGGAGGCAGGCAGGGATGCCTGAGGACCGGCCAGGCTTAGGACAGAGATGGTCAGATGCGGAGAGCCACAGAGATGCCCAGATAGACCCCACCACTCATACATGAAGACACACTGAACAATACTAGATCCCTTCTACACACACCCATACTTGACCAGACCCTACTCTCACCCACCCCTGGGGAGGTGGAGACAGCCGAGGTGCCAGGTGGCAGGCTGGGTTCTACCTATCCCTCAGGGTTGGGGTACCCTACCTGCTTGCCTTCTCCTTGCCCCTACCCCAAGACTGCCTGAAATCAGGGTGGCAGATGGCACCTAGGGGGCTCAGGTGGCAGGAGCAGGACAGCGCTGTGAGCTGAGCTGCTGCTGTGGGGAACGGGGAGCTGCCCACCTGGCGGGTAGAAACCCGAACCTCCAGGAGGCTGCAGGGAGCAGGCTTGGGCTGGGTGAGGGGCAACGGCTCCCAGGGCAGCCACGGTCATTCTATGGCACCACAGGACTAAGCCAGCCCAGGCCGGGGGCCAAGGCCCACAGGGAACGAGCAGGCACCAGCTGTTATGTGCAGCTCAGACAAACCTCTAGGTTGCAGGCTGAGCTTGGCTACAAGGCATATTTTTTTTTCAACTACACATGCTTCTTCCCAAGCAAAAGGGCATGGAGACTACTAAGCTAGTACTGAAAATCACAGCAATGGCGAAAAATACTAGGTGCTTGGTTTCCGAAGCCTGAAGCCGATGCCCTTCACCTCAGCTAGCTCTCCCTGCATTGCCTGCCCCTCTCTGGCTGAATTGCCCTCCAGATGTCATGGTTCTGCCTATTCTCTGTAGGGAAGCCTTTCCCCGCCCAACTGGACCCTTCTCTCCTGGGTCCTGTGGTAGCAAATGCCACGCTGACTGTGAGGCAGGACTTTGGAGGCCCACAGACCTGGCTAAGTGACTTTGGCAGCTTCTTCAGCTCTCTGAGCCCTTTTCCTCAACAGTAAACGGGGAGTAGGCAGGCTATACCCTATTACGATGACCTTCCAATAGCTAGAGCGAAAACAGCAGCCTTCCCACCAGTGTTAGTGTTAGCTGGGGGGCCGCCCTGAGATGCAGCTTCCCTCTAACCCGGAGCACCCAACTCTGTTGTCGTGCCCTGCATGTTGTCTCAAAGGCAGCCAGGGCCCTGGGATGGTGGGTGGTAAGCTGGGCCCTCCTTGAATAAAGGAGAGGACTGTCCCCCACACCTGCACGCCCTCCTGAGGGCCTGGGTTCAGGCCATGAACTTGCCCTGGCCTGGCCCTCCAACAGGCCACCCCCAGCCAGGATGGCCCCTGAACTGGGCTGCCCCGGCTGCCTCATTAGAGGCTCAGCAGGGCTTTCCAGGCAGCCTCTGGAAAACCTTAGAAGTGGAACGACCACTCCTAATTGTACTTCCAGGATTCATTTTAAGAAAACAGATGACTTTTCCCCGAGGACTCTGCTTCTGAGGTATACACAAACCCGTGACAGTCGTTCAACATTCGTAACTAAGTTGGCTAAAGTGAGAATGCATGCTCCACTGAAGCTGTCTCAACAGAGAGGGACACGCCAGGGAGAGAGTACACGTGTACGGACCTATTTGTGTGAGAGGCCATGTGTGTACATGGCCATACAGGGCATGCTGGATCCCTTCTGGGGCCACAGTCTGATCCTTGCTCTGCTCAGGGGTCTCTAACTAAGCCCCAGATCCTGTGGTCTGCGCCCCACACCCACTCAGGCACGGTCAGGGAGGTGGGAGGAGGTCTCCTGGTGGGCACTAAAGACACTCTGAAGGTGAAGGCCAGAGTTGGAGCTTGAACTTAACCCTCATGCTCGCACACCCCCAACCCTCAGTTCTCCTATCTGCCCTGGATTGATGATGACAGTATCTCCGCTCTCAGGAGACTCTGAAGAGCTCTAGAAACATCACGTATTTTTACTTCCTGCTCCAACCAGTAACCCTGACTTCTGTTGACTTAGCATCCTGAGGTCAGGTCCCTGAGTAAGGAGTTTAGGGTAAGGCCCCCTGGACAGGGCATTCTCCCTCCCTGCACCAGCCCCTCAAAGCGGAAGAGTAGCCCAGGTGAGTTTGCAGGGCTCTGCGGGGAAAGGTCAGGGCCGGCTGGAGGTGGAGCCGGGCCACCAAGGCAGCTGTTCCCTGCCTAAGTGGCTGTGCCCAGCAGACAAAGCTATGAGCGCTGAGTCCCAGCCTACACCAGGTCCTTTAATCCTGGTGCTAAGTAGGGTAGGAATCAATAACCCCATTTTTCAGATGGGGAAAGTGGGGGCCCTGAGAGGCGAGGGACTTCCTGAGAGGAGTGGAATGCAGGCAGCCCTCTGACCCGGCCATGCTCTGACAGACCAACGGTCTAAAAGTGTCCGTCTGCACGATGCTCTGAGAACACACGCAGAATTCCTCCGCCATGCCTGAGACAGAGAGGAAGCTGTGGCTAGCCAGGGCCAATTTCCCCGGGAAGCCACGCAATGCCCTTTCCTGGAAGTCTAGGAGGGTCTGGTCATCTTCCCAAAGACGGGGTGGATCTTCTGGGGTCAGCACCAGCAAGCCTTCCCTGGCCCTTCCCCTAGTCCCTGGAGTGGTGCGGTGAGCAACACTGCTGGGCCAGACTTTTGGCCATCTGGGGGTTGGGGGCCTGTGACTAGAAATGTCCAGGCCTCAGGGTGAGCCCTCTCTCAGAGCTCCAGGTCTGCCCTCTGGTTTGAGTGGCTAAGGGCTTGCCTACCCTGGGGAAGGCACAGGCCAGGCCAGTCGCAGCGACTGCCTTTGTTCTGGTACCCCTTCTTAGAGTCCAGGTCCCCAGGCCAGTCAGGGGACCATCCCTCCCACCTTAGTAGGATACGAACAACTAACATGAAATGCATCCTTTGTGCTAGGCACATGGTCTCGGCGGGTCCTCACAGCAATCTCGAGGTCACTGCTATTATCATTATCCCTGTTTCTGGATGTGGAGGCTGAGGCATTGCAGACCTGCTTGAGGTCACCCAGCCTGGCCCTGCCTCTCCTTTGCAGGGTGGGAGGGAAGACGCAGGCACCTGCTTGCCCTAGAGGAATCAGGACGTGGTCACTGACACACACATACCAATCAGCTCCCACGCAACACATACCCCCGACACCCTGTGTTCGCAAATCTGCACAAACCCCTGAGAACACCTCTCTATTCACCATCCAACAATCATTCAACTTGTAAATGCCCCGCATATGTCCACACACGTTCAGTTGCACGGGTTCACAGTATACACATGCAGATGCAAACTGCATGTGAATTTGCAAGAGCTCCATCTTACACTTGTATTCTCCAGCACATACCCCCAGCAACAGGCTCACCCCACTTCACTCCCAGGCACTTGTGTAGCCCTACGCACCCAGCACCTTCCCTCTAGCTGACATCTTCACTTGGGGGCTTTAAGCTCCTAGAGGGCAGGAACTGGGTCTTTTCTCACATTCCCCCTAGGGCCACACCCAGAGCCAACTCTTCATTTGTTTATTCACTCATTTGAAACACATTAGTGTGTACTATAATGTGTACGATAGCCCATTTGAATACAGAACATTCAAACTTAAAAGAGCTGTAGCCATGAACTTGAAGAAATACAACGTTCCTACGTGACCGAGGGTTGTATTGAGTCTGTAATGACTGCACGGGGACCTGGAGGGGCACATGCAGGTATCAGTGAGCACATAAGCATGGAGGGCGCACATGCGGAGCCCTCAGCAGGACACCTGCACACATGCAGCAGCTCCCAAGGTTACAACATCTTGCGAGGTGAGGGCCCCCGTTTTATAGAAGAGGCAACTCAAGTATCAAACTCTAGGTCACCTGGGTGGGGAGCCAGAAGGCTCCGTGAGTCATCCAGAGTCATCCAGAGGAGCCGGCCTGGGCCGTCCAGAGGCGACCACAGGGAATACTTCACATTCCTGTGAGAGAGGAGAGTGCAATCGGAGCCACAGCCTGGAAAGAAATCTCCACTGCAGAGGACACAGTTCTCATCCAGGTCATTGGATGTATTTCTCAAAGAAGGTACAAAGCTCTGAGAGGATTATCTGCCTGACAGGTCCAATCCTGGGGAGGCTTAATTCCAGGGTGGGACTGGGTGTGGGTCAGGAGGGTGGCCCCCCAGCAGAAGCCTTCCCTCCAGGGCTGCCTGCTGTTCACTGGTGCCTGAGGACAGGTGCGCAGAGAGAATGGAGGACCCATCCCTGTTTCAAGGATCAGAGTAGCCTGGACAGAAGCCAGAGCCTGTACTCTCAAAGGGAAGCAAATGCTGGACCCTCAACCCTTTTCCTGGCCTGATGCTGACCTCTGGGCACCCCTGTCCCTGAGCTGGGCTGCCACCCGGGAGTGGGGAGGGGGCACCCAGAAACTACTAGAGACCCAGTGGTTGAGGCTGCCCTGAGCCAGTAAGTTGTGTGTGCTCTGGGGGGAGGGGGATGAATTCACTGCTTTGGATGCTGCTGCCCTGAGCTCCCAGGACAGTGGGGTTCGTGCTCCATCCCGGGCTACTCTGGGCCTGCACAGGAGCTTTCAGGGCCTTTTGTGAGCCATTGGGAAGCAGACACACCTGAGGGTTACACAAGTTGTCCTCACACCCTGCAGAGAAGCCAGAAGTTTCTCTTAGCAAACACTGAGGGAGCCCTGAGCCTTGGCCAAGTGCAGGGGTGTGGGGGAGAGAGACAGGCATTCCTCGTCTTGTACTGGAATAAAGGCATCCCACACAAGCCTGTGGGCGGATGGAGCTGGAGGGTGTTCTGACAAGTTCCAGCTGCAATGGAGGCTTATAAGGTAGGAAAGCAGGAGGACATGTCCCAGAGGAACAGGCCTTGCCCAAATGCGAGAAGACCCATGATGGAGCAGCAAGGACAACTAGTGTTTCCTCAGCGCTGACTAGGTCCTCACACTGTATTCAGAGCCATAGCTGGAATATACTGTTTCATGCTCCCACAACCCTGTGCGATCGGTACTATTCCATTTTACAGATGAGGAAACTGAGGCTGGGAGAGGGCTAGAGGTCCCAGTACATGAATAGGAGAGGAGGGGGAGAGATTATGGTGAGCAAGGCTCCGGAGGAGAAACGTCTAAGGGGTGAGGGCCTCCAGCCACTAATAGGAGGAGCCACAGGAGGGCGATGTCCTCCCCACCTGGAACCCACGAGGACCCACTGGAGGGGAAGCCTCTCGAGAATGCCCGCCCCTCACCCCCACCCAGCTTTCCCTGTCCTCTTTCTGCACACACTCTGTTTCCCCTGACCTGGGCTGAGCACTGCTCTGCCTCCTGGAGTCCAGCACCGGGCCTAGCACCAAGCACACAGCGAGTGTCAAGACCTAGATGAGAGAGGAAGCAGTGCACTGGCTTCTGGGAACTCCCTGCAGTTT
Source organism: Desmodus rotundus (assembly GCF_022682495.2). Classification (NCBI taxonomy): domain Eukaryota; kingdom Metazoa; phylum Chordata; class Mammalia; order Chiroptera; family Phyllostomidae; genus Desmodus; species Desmodus rotundus. The sequence goes on along the minus strand of NC_071390.1, from coordinate 57,550,329 downwards.
CTAGAATTTCCCGTCACTAGGTTCCTTTCCTGGAGCCCTCTGGACAACTGGAAGCCAGGCCTGGCCCCATGGGCCTTATCCCAAGAGCACTGCAACATGGCACACAGCTCATGGACCCTCTATCCAAAAAAGGCACCGCACACAATTTGGGGGCCACAGACCCCAACATACTCTCTGTGGATTCACATGGGAGGCATTCTCATGCAAGTCACCAGAGGGCTTCAGAAATCCAAAGTGCAGGCTTCCTCAAGAGGGAAATGAAAGTGGGTGTGTGTGCTGGCCCACGCAAACTTCCTTCAGGGCTGGGACATACACTGGGACCTCCCAGACAGCTGCCACTGGGGGACGGAGCTGCAGCTTCTCATCAGGACAGAACAAGGACACTCACACCCCTCTCTCCCCTACTGGCCTTCTCAGGCTCTCCTACTGCAGCAGTCACAGTCACACTGAAAGGAAACAAGCCCCTGGGTGGCCTGCCCCGCACACTCACAGCAAGGTCTGTCTGGTCACAACACACAGTGAGAGATGCATCTTACAGACAAGGAAACTGAGGCTTGAAGTGGAGCTGGGACAAGCAAGTACCAGTCTCTTGGGCTTGGGAACTAAAGAGAAACCAAAAGCCCAGCTGGTTTGGGAGCTAAATGTTTGCTGTGCAGAATCAAGTCAACTGATTAGTAATGAGAGCTGCCGCTTGCTGAGCAATTACTATGTGCCAGACACTGAGCTGAGCACTCTCAGCCCATCTCATTCACGCCCCACTGCAACTGTGCCCGGCAGAGGTAGGTATCAGCAGCTCTATTTTATCGACTAGGAGAAAGGGTTAGAGAAGTTAAGTGACTTACCAAAGTCACCCCGTAAACGACAGATGTGGGTTTCATAATTACTCCCAACACTGTCTTGGGAAAAACACTGGGTGGCCCCATTTTAAGAGCCCCAGGGGATGGGGCAGGGAGGTCCTTCAGGGCCCCGTGCTTCAGAAAGGACAGGAGGAAGGTTCAGGCCCTGTGCAGTGCATGGAGGTAGGGGGTAGGAGCAGCCACTGGAGTGGCTGACAGGGAGGCAGGCAGAGTGCTCCCGTTTTCAGGCCCGGGACCCTGCCGCCCTCCAGAACCATGCTGACAGAGCTCCAAGGGCTCTTCCTCAGAGCCTTGGGTGCAGCACTATCAACAGAACTTTCTGTGATGACAGAAATGTTCAACCCCTGTGCTGCCTCATATGGCTACCGAAAACTTGAAATGTGGCTAGTGTGATATTGTGGAACTGAAATTTTAATTTCATTTAATTTTTACTAAAACACATTTAAACAGCCACATGTGGCTGGTGGCTATATAGGGCAGCACAGTGAAGTCAGTGCTTCTGCCTATAGGTGGGGTCCCCATGAGGGCTCCCGCACGTCACATGGCCAACGTGGAAAGCCAGAGCTGGCCAAGAACTAGGGCCTCTTCATTTCTTCCTGGGTGACTGCCTTTGCTGTGACGCACCTATGTCCTGGAGTGGTCATTTAAGGGACATTTATGGAGCACTCAGCACTAAGACAAGTCATGGAGGTAGTGTCCCACTAGTCACATCCAATGGGGCCAACACCTGGGTGGGCAAGAAACCACATAAAACAGACTAATGATATAAGAAGGACAGGCTCCCATATCTGTGTGTGTGCTAGGCGTAGGGGACCAGGGGGGTAACATCTGGAAGCAGGTGGACGGAGAGGAACAAAAAGAATGGCTCCTTTTCCCCTCATCTCTGAAGCAGCCTCCCCCCTCAATTTTCATAGCCCTCCTTCCTACACATAAGGGCTGAACTGGACCCTGTTAAATCTGTGCACACTGTGAATCTGCCAACGAGATTTACACCCTCAGGAGGCGGAGAGGGTGCCTATAAATCTCTAGCCACCCCAGGCTCTGACTGAGGGAGCACGAATATGGTGTGAGGCCAAACTCTGCAAGCCCAGAGGCTGTCCCCTGTCACCTGTCTCCTCTAATCCTAGCCCCCTGGAACTGCCCACACTGATTTTAAACCTCCAGGGCCTAGCTGTAATCCCTGAAAGACTGGGGACAGACTCCACAAACATGGCCCTTTTTTCTAGGAGAGAGCAGAGGGCGCCAAGGGGAGGTCTGGACAAGTTCCACCAAGTTCCCGGAGCTCCTCAGAAGAGCTGACTGCTCTTGCCCCCCACCATGGGTGACCGCAAAACAGGAACCCTGCAACAAGACAGGCTTTCCATTGCGTCAGCAGGGGCAGGGGCATTCCTGCAAGCAGGACTCCAACCTCGAACGGCTTCTCCACTTCCCTGCCTGATTCCTGCCTACAACTCAGCAGCATCCCACTCCTGGAAGCCTTAGGAGGCCAGTGGCCTCTCTGGCTCCCACTGCCCTGGGGATAAAATCTGTGCTCCGCAGTGGGCTTTCAGCAATGGCTCCCCTTCCTACATTCACCTCTGTGATGTCATCCGGAGGGACATCCTCCCTTCTCCTGAAGTGCCACACTTCTTCTGATCTCCCAGCCTTTGCATCTACAGGTCCTCCCACCCAAATCCTACCCATTTCCAAAATCAAGTTCACCTGGGAGGAGCGGCAGGCTACTCTAGCCTGAAAGTCACCATTTCCCCCTTTTCTTTCTACAGCTCTTAGGGTATTGAGCGTGGGCCTCTGCTCAGTCAATTTTCCTTGCCCTGCTGCACCTTAGTATTTCCCCGGGATCCTCAGACGGTGATGGTAGCATCCCAAGGCAGGGCCAAGACTCCTTCTATCTTTGGTCCCCCCGCCACATACTTTCTCTAGCATGAGATGAGTAGCTGAACTCCTGGAGTACAGTCTCCCTTTTACAGATGAGAACACAGCAACACTCTCAGTACAGAAATGAGAACAGAGGCCCTCAAAGGGGAAGTGACTTGCCAAAGGTCACACACTAATTTGGTACCAGATCACAGATATGATCACTTGAGGGCTAGGCCCTGAGAGCCATGTTTCCATGAAGAGTGTCAGAACTATCCAGGCAAGCTTTGTGAAACCAAAGCCAAAGCACAGAGGCCGGGCCTTGCCCCAGAACTACCGAGTCCCCAAGGTTATCGGGGAGCCTTCACCTCCTGGAATGTGGGTGTCCTGGCTAAAGCCCCTAATTCATCACACACACACACACACACACACACACATGAAGTACCCACTACTGCTCCAGGATGGGCACTCATAAGGCCTGGCCTTGCCCCACTTGCCTCCCCCCCTGGTGGGAGGGGGCAGTGGGAGAACCCAACCCAGCAGGGTTGGGAAGGCTTGGAGAGGCCCCCGCAGTTGGCTCCGAGCAGGAGTTGGTGCCGTCTGGGGCTCCTGAGAGGGAGGTAAGGGCCCAGTTTCTGAGCCTCCTCAGACTGGAGGGCGGCAGACTCCCTGGCAGGCCCAGCCTACTGGTCTGGACGGCAGGGGTCAGTCACTTTTGAAGGGCACATGGGGCAAATCAGACTGTGAGGAACAAGAGGGCTGTGGGAATCCCCAGGGGAGCCCACCCTTACTCCAGGGAAAGGCACAGTGAGCAGAGACCTTGAACACCACCCCTGCTACACTCCAGCCTGGGAACCTGCAAGTGCATCAAAGGTCCTCTCATCCCTCAAGCTCCACTGCATGGGTCTTAAAGACCCACTTTCAGCTATGCCTGGATTCTTGGCAGAGAGCCATCCCCTAGTCAGACATCTCCCTTCAGTTAGCTCAGAGTCATGGGGAGCTGGAAGCTGCAGTGAGGCCTGATACAGGGTGAAGGTGGGCACCTCAGGACACAAAGGCAAGGCCAGAGACAAAGTGACCTCACCTCATGCTAGAGAAGGAAACTGAAGCCAGGCACAATTAAATCTTACATGATTTCAGGTTCAAAATGGCAGATTAAAGAATGGAATTTGCAGAGTGTACCATGAGAGCACATTAACTTCATTCAGGCCTGCACTGCTACGTGACCTTGGGGCCGGAAGTCCCTTCACCCATCTAGGCAGTGGGCTGACTGTCCTTTCCTGCCTGTGGTTAGTGACCCAGGAGCTAGCTCCCTGAGAAGCGGGAAGTGCTTCAAGGGTAGGGGCCTTGTTTTTCCCTCAGCAGGTTCCCTCATGAGGCTGCTGCTTCCCTACCAGGCCCTGGAGAGTTTCCTCCTACAGCTGAGGTTTCTGGGGCAAGCGTGGCACAGTGAAGGCCCATGACATGAGGGGCAGCAGGCCCTGGCAGGGTGGGAGCAAATGTCCCCAAATTCTTCTCCCCTTTGGGTTGGGGCTTGCATGCCTCTCTCTGGGGTGGTGTTTACGAACCTGGCCACAGGCCCACCAACACAGTGCTTCCCAGTGGGGAAGAGCCAGTTTCTCCCTCAGGACCAAAGCTGTGTTGATCAAGGTAAACACCTCCCTCACCCAGAGAGCCTCTCTCCCTCTTCTTCCAGCTCTGCCAGCACAGAACTCTCTGTTCCCAGGGACCCAGGGCTGAGCTGGCTCTCCCGCCCAATCGATGGATGACTTCACAAAGACTGACGCCTACCGGGCACCAAGAGAGTCCTGAGGGAGGTCTGAGGCTGCTCTTGGGATGGCTGCCCACCCTTGCCCTCTGGCTGACCTCTGCTGGGTGGCAGAGGCCTGGCAGGAGTCGGAAACCTAGGGCTCATGCCACTTCCTGGGTGACCTTGGACAAAACTGAACCTCAGCTTGCTCAGGAGCACCTGGCTTATCTATACTCCCCTCACTGGGAGGCTGTCAAAAAATAAAGTGCTAAGAAAATGGAAGGTGCCTTAATCAAACGGACTCATCCTACACTGTCACACCTGTGGGCTCTTGGACTAGTGTCCTCAGCTCACTTCTGTCCTAAATCTCCATTCTTCTAGGCCAAAGCTGTCCAGTGGAATTTTCTGCCACAGTAGAAACACCTTATAATCTGAGCTGCCCAGTGTGGTAGCACTAGCCACATGTGGCTATTGAACACTTGAAATGTGGCAAGTGGCTACCATACTGGACTGCACAGTTTTCGACATAGCTCTGCCATCCTTACTCTCTGAGGTGTGGCTCAGAAAGAGCTCTCAGAAAGCTCCCAGGCAGGACTGTGGTTGAACATCTGTGGGAGTGGCTCTCTCGGTCTGACTGGCTGACACCAAACTAGGGGCTCACCTTAAAGTTCCCAGGGACTGAGCAGGGACTGGTCTCTTACTTCTCATCCAACACTGACTTAAATCCAGAAGTGCTCTTTCAATCTCTCCATCACCTCCCTCCAACAGGGAACACAGCACTGGACTAGCTTTCCGCTCAGCCAGTCACTCAGCAGTCATCGAGTATCTACCACCTGCCAGGTACTGTGGTTGGCACTGGGGTAGACAGTGATAAGTAACATATGGCCCCTGCCTTCAAGGAGCTCATAGTCAAGACCTGCCTCCAGTGGTAGTGATAACTGGCTTCCTTCATTCCTTACAGGGGGATCAGTTTTCCCATCTGAAACTGGGGCTCCTGAGTCCTAAGTGCACAGGGTATGTTAAGAACCAAGAGGTAAGAGACAGGTGAAGTGGTTCTGGTGGCTGGGAAGGCTGTGCAGGGGATAGCGTTATGAAGCAAGTCTCAAACTCTGTGCAGGCTGCTACTTCCGGTAGAGACCCAGATTCTCACCAAAGCATAGCTGTTTGGTGGTTTCTCACTAAGGAAGTTCAGGTTAAAAATAGCTCAGGAGGGGACTTGAATCCAACTAGCTGGGGGGTAGTCACTGCCTGGCAAATACATACAAAAAGGGAAGAGGCGTATTAGCAGCCACGTGGACACCAAGACTCACTGCACCTCTGCCCTCCCACACACCATGGGACAGGGCCTTTTGCTCTGTACTGAAGAGGAGCTTCATGTGCAGAGCCCCAGAATTGGAGGGACCTAAGTCCCTATATCCCATCTGGGGTCACACTGATTTCAGGTTAGTGCCACCTTGCTCACTCCAACTCACTCCCCGACCAGATTTCTGACCCACTCTGTGGCCCACTCTCAAGGATGGACTGTTAAGAAGCACTGTGGCACCAAGTGCTTGCCAGCTGCCTCAAAACACCTTCCTGCTAGAGAAGCCACCAGCCATGCCCAGTGCCGACCTGGCCGTTCAGTCTGATCATTAAGGGCAGGGAACCTGGCCTCCCACCCTGAGAATGAAGGTCTCCTGAAGCTCATCTCCGGAGGTGCCACCTCCCTCCACTGGTGCAAAGGGTTAGGGCAGGGAAAGTCAAATCCCTGACCTCTCCTAGTCTCCCCCAACCTAGTTTCTAGTTAGATCCATGACCTGGGACCTAACTAGTGCCATGGGCAACAAAGCTTATAAGATCCCAACCCCAAAACCACGTGCTAAACCCTCCTTTTAGCCCCAGGGCAGTGCTCTGAGAAACCCAGTCTCCAAGGTCTTTAAAGACCTTTACAGCCTGGTGTTAAGCACTCCAGAAAGGCCCCTTCCTGCTCTCTAGTGCAAACCGGTCACTCTCCTCCTCCTCCAGCCGGCCTCCTAGCAAACACTTGTCAGAAGTCTGGTTTGCACCTACTACCTCTCCGAAGAGCGACCTGCCGCAGTGGTGGTACTACCAGCCCCCCCAGCACCCCTCCTCGCCCCGTGGCAGGGGTGGGGGGACGAGTAATCTCTGGATGCTTTCAACATTAGGGCTGCATCCTGACAAAGGAACAGCTTGAAGTTAAGGACCCCTAGGCTGCGGCCTCCGCGGAAGGCTTCCTGTCCATTCTTATTTTTGCATTGGAACCTATTGAGGACTGAGCCTTGTAAAATGTCTGCTGGAGAGCCAACACTTGACCTTGGCGGAGAGAGTGTCGGAAGTACCCTGGCCCCGGGCCCTGAGGAGAAATGAGGGCCCCTTCTGTGGGTGCACAGAACAGCCCGGTGCCCGCCGGTGCCACTCTCGCGGCCAAGCCCCGGGCTGACACCATGCAGCACACGGCACTACCCACAATGCACCGGCCCTCCTCTGTCACACATAGGCACGCACACTCACCCTGGCTCCCGGAGGGAGCCCGCCCCGGCCCACAGGCGACCCGGAGCCGACCCCTTCAGTCACGCACTTACCTGGAAGTTGCACTGGCCGCGGTCTCGCCCTGGCGCCCGCAGTGGGCTGGGGCCAGGCCAGGGGCGGCCGCGGCGAGCGACTCTGGGCAGGGTTCAGCCAGCGCCGAACAAAGGCTGCACGCAGGCAGCGGGCGCCGCCTGCATCCCCGCTCCGCGCCGGGTCGGCGGCGGCAGCGGCGCGGGGCCCCGGCAGCTGCGGAGCCCGCTCGCTCGGCGCTGCCCGCTCCGAGGGCGCTCCGGCTCCCGCGCTCCCGCTCGCTGCTGCCCGCCACCGCCGCCGCCGTCCGGCTACCGCACCGCACACATCAATTATTCATCGCCCGTCTCCAGCTTCCCCGGCGAAGCCAATCACAGGCGGAGGCTCTGCTAATGGGGCCGCCGCTGCCGAGGAGGCAGCCAGCCGCGCGCCCCGGCACAAGCGACAGCCCTCCGGGGACGGGGATGGGCCGGGGGCGCGCGGGGGGCGGGGGCGCACGGGGTGCGCCAGGGAAAACTTCACACGGCCTGCTCTCTAAGCAGCACGGCCCAGACACCGCCTGCGCGACCACCCACCCTGCGTGCTCCCGCGTGGGGCTTAGGGGCTCAAGGGAGGCCGGGCGCGCCGCGGCAGGGGGAGGGGAGGGAGGAGGAGCGCGGGAGGAAGATGAAAGGCTAGCAGACCTGCCTTAGCGTCTCTAGGGAGCCCCGGCTCACTCTCGCCCTACCCGCCCCACGAGCCTCGTAGCCCGCACCCCGCCCCCAGCCCGCCGCCCGCACTCACTCGCTCGCAGACCGCCAGCCCAGCCACTTTGCTGAGAGGGAGCAAGAGCGAGTATGAATCCGAGGCAGATCACATTTCAAACTTGCACGCAGGGGTGGTGCGAGTGCACGCCGCGGAGAGAACGCACCTCCCGACCGGAGGCGCTTCAGCCTCCGGGCGGGGGCGGCGACCAGCCCCCTTCCCTCCCCCACCTAGGCAATTAATTGAAAGTAACACTTGTGTAAGTGGGGCTCCCAGAGCACTGTTGCCTGAGGGGGGCTGCCGGGTAGGCTCTGGTGGGGTTGACTTCGGGTGTCTCCCACCTCCCCCAGCGAATGTTCCCAAGTGGTCATGCTAATGAGGGTCCCTGTGGGGTGGGGGCGGAGGAGGGAGTTGGCCTGGAGGCTGCGGTGTCCTAGGGGGTAGGGTAGGGAGCGGAGGGGGAGGGGCATAACTGGGGCGTCCAGATTGCGATCTCGGTTTAAGGGATTTTAGGAATAGGTTAGGGGCGGAAAAGGCAGGCAACATGGCATCTTCTCAGGCATAGGGGAACCTACCACCCCTGGGATTCCCCGAGCGTGGAGCCCGGGACAGGGTGAGCGGGCGCACGTACACTTGAGCTCCTTGACTTCGGGGAGTTCCTGTGCCCTGGAGCCAGTGGTGGCAGGGAAGCCGGGGGGCAGCAGCTGCGCGGCCCCGCCCCGCCCCACCCCGCCCCCGGAGCTGCTGCCTTCCTGACATAGCATCCTGTGGTGGCCGGGGCCTCTTCCTTCCAGCAGGTCTGTCGCATGGGCTCCTGGAGCTGAGCTGAGCTTACCCCATGTATACCACTCTGCACTGCAGACACCCTCATGGGAGCCCACCCGCTGCCCCACGCTAAAGGGCTCTTCGCCCCTCCCTCTTTCGTGGCCACTTCCCATCACTACCATCCTCTTGGAAGAAACTATATTTTATAGCCCCCTCCCCCAGCCCCACCCACCTACCAGTGAAAGTTTCTTGAATGGTGACCTAACTGCCCCAAACAATTAGAAAGGTAAGTGGGGCACCATCATTCATCCTAAAAAAAGGTAGCCAGAACCGTCCTTAAATCTCTATGTCGCCCTACACTGCTCTCCTTGCCATTGGGGGAATTGATGGGGTCCACTAGCCTTTGACATTGCTTCTGACTTCAATCCAGGATTATCCAGCCCTTTTCAGTCTGAGCTTCTGGTGGGCCCCTAAACTGTCCTGTCTTTTGTACTGCCCTCTCTGGAAGTGGCTGAGACAAATCACTTATCTAGAAATTGTTCCTGCTCCTTGCTTGACACAAACGGTTAGCAGGCTCTAATCCCACCCACTGACACTTGAAATATCACTTTTGGGGTTGGCATTTGGCAACGCAGTTGTCATGGGGCTTTCCCTCTGAGGAGCTGGTTAAATGGATTAATTCAGACTTTATAACTTGCTGCCTTTTGGACAAGAACTAGCATTCTGCAAGAGAGATTAATTGGCATCTCCTTCCTGTGGGATCAAGCTCAGTGCCACCAGGGGAAGAAGGACTTCTCTGCTCTGCACAAATTCCAGGCTTTGCTCATCTCACCTCATCTAAGGACTTCCCACATTTTGGGTTAGAGTGACTTCCTTGAGGACAATCACTTATTCACCGAGACATTGACTGGGGTCCTGCCCTCCCGAGCAGCCCCACAGTGGTTTGAGATCCTATGAGGGAGAAGTCTTGAGGCCCAGTGAGGACTCGCCCGTCTTTCTCTTTTTGGTTGGCCCGGTCTCCATTTCAGATCCCCAAGACAACATACTCCAAAGCCCAGTGCTCTGCCGCAACACCCAGAAACAGATGGTCATAACAATTTGGCCTACCTTTCAGAAGAAAACACTGAGGTGGATGTCCCTCAAACGTGGTTTCTAACATTAAGTTGGTTTCCACATAATGTCAGGGCTCAAGCTTCGATTATACAGAATCCAAACAGCCAAGACCTCAAGTAATTAGATCGCTTTTCTCCTGGATCCTCCCCTCCCAGGAGTTCTGTGCTGCAAAGGTACTTCACAATGGTGACCTCATCCTTAGTGCCTTCTCAGCCACCTGAAGACCCGAATGTTTGGAACTCCCAGGTTCATTCTTGAAATACCCTGTAAGTGTTGGTACTTTGTGCAGCCCCAGACACTGAGTTCAGAAAAACCACTCCTGTAAGTTGAGCTAAAATTTGCACTGGAATTGAGCAGAGATTTACACCAGAGGGATGCCAACCAGGGGGTGCTGCCTGGGCAACTAAGAAGACAGCCCCACCAGTCCCCTCCCCAATCTTCCAGGGACCCCTCGAGGAGAAGCTCTAGGGTGGAGTATGAGATAGCATTGATATGCTAATATTTAAGCTGCTCTGGCCTAGGACTTACAGTTTTTGACTTTCCCCAGGTAAACTCCCTACCCCAGTAAATACACTCCACTAGCAGATTTACATAATTAGGAAAACAAACTGTTTTCAAGCATCCATTAACCAGCCAAAGCTAGGGTTTTTCACATGCTAATTTCGGGCCCTCTTCAAGTCTCTCTCCCTCCATCTCTTATTCACACTACACTCCGGAGTCTAAGGAAATCTGGGTACTCCGACCAGTTCCTGCTTCAGAATGGCTTCTCCCTACAGACTTCACATTCCAACCACTCCTCTAACTTCCAAAGATTTGTTCGAAGGCCTGGGGCCCAAAGTGGCCTGCCCCACCCCCTGGGCGCCTGCCTTGATAAGGATCTACAGGAAAAGGGCAGCAGACAAAGGAGGGCTCCACCTCTGCACTCAGTAACTCCCAGAGCTCTCTGAGTGACCTCAGTAAGGGGGGGCCCAGCCTGGGGGGATGACTTAGGAGGCAGAAGAAAGGAAGAAAAAAGGGAGAGCTGCGCCCCTGGCGCCCTGGCTCCCTGATGAATGCCCACAAGAGCTCGGGAAGCCTGACTCCGGGATCAATAGCGGGTGGCTTTTCTTGCGGGTGTTTGAACTCCTGCCATGGGCCCTGGTGAGGAGGGGCCACCAATAAATCACAGCACTGCAGCCAGGAAGGCAGGAGAGTGTGGGAGAAAGGATGCTTCCCCCAGCTGGGGAAGCCTTTCATGTGGAACTCACCTCTGAAGGAGGACTAACCAGGCCATGGGGGGAGGGGACTGCCAGGGTGGGATCTGGGGTGAGAAAGAAGCCTCCTCCAGGATCCCCAGCTCACAGAGGGATGGAGCTCCCAGACCCTGAACAAGCAGCCCAGACCAGTAAGGAGAAAGAAAGCAAAGCCACCTAGTATGTAGGTCACCCTGGGGTCGAAAGAAGCTCAGGGCTGGGTCACCCCCAGAGCTTTGTGTGGTGAGAGCCTGGGGATATACTAAATTCAAGCTCCCTCCCTCGAGACTGAGGAAAGGCAGAACAATGGACTCAAGAGGTGGCTCTTCTGGCCACCTCTTCCTGATTCAGGCCCTGCTGATTCAGTAGGTCTCAACAAAGGTCCTGAGGACTCAGAGATGGCACCCATGCAGGCTCGAGCAGTCCGAGAGTGAGGTAGACAGGAAGGCCCTGGGCAGGTCTGTGGGTGAGTGTGACAGGCATGAGCACAGGCCCTGGGCCATCCACCTTCACCCAACTGGTCCTTTTCAGGATGCCTGGAAGGGAGTACAGGGCAGGAGTGTGTCAATTAAGGGACACACACACACTGAGGGTAACAGGCCCTGGAGCAGCTGTCTCACAGCCAGTCCAAGCAGCTGCACTGGGTGTGTTGACTCAGGGCTCTGCCTCCAGGGACTTTTTCTGGGACTTCTATCTTCTCACCTCTGAAAGGGATGGGGTATAAACTCCTGTGTCTACGGATCATGATATTCCCTCTGTCCATTTTCCTTCCACCCCTGGTCAACCTCCTCACTTCTACATGTACAGTCTTGAAGAAGGAAAGCACAGTTGGGATTCAGCTCCTGGCCAGTGCAAGTGGCCAGGAGCTGCATCAACACCAGTACTCAGAACCCTGCCCCCACACAGGGACAGGAGGATGGCACACTCCCACTTGGGAAACAGAGCTGGGGCCCCAAGCTGGACTCAGGCCTCTCCCCTGTCTGTAGTTATGCACAGCTCACAGTGACAGAGTGCTTGCTGGTTGCCCGGCACAGGTACAGGTACTTTCCAAGTGTCGACACACCATCCTCAACACCAGCCCTGTCTGATAAGGTGTGATTGTTGTTTCTGCTCCACAGACAATAACAACAGAGAGGAACAGAGAGGTTTAGACAACCTGCGGAAGGGTTTAAACTACTCAGCAATCTCACTGCAAGTGCACCGGTAACTGTCATACTCTGTTTCCAAGATGGGGCTCCAAGGTCCAGAGGAGAGAGACAGTCCAAGTCACACAGGGAGTTAGAGCTGTGGGAAGAGCTGGGACCCCTCTTTTTTGTGTTCTTCCCAGCACACAACATTACATACACTGAAATAACTTCTTTTTCTATGTTTCTTTTTTATGTTTAACATCCACCTGATGTTTGGGGTCAGCTGGAGCTCCACCTGAGGTGGGCTCAGGGACATGGTGGAGCAGACATTCCTGGATTTATCCACCAGCAGGGTCCTCATCCCAAACTGTAACTGCATTCTCAGAAGTCTGCATTTGGCTTGTGTCCAAATCTTTTAATCATTTCATTAAGAAAATAAAACCCACCCCTGTCCCCACCTCCTTTTGGCACCTTTGAGAAGCCCTACAATTGCAAGATTATTGGGGATCCAGGAAAGCCTCCTACCAGGCTGAAGGGGAGAGGCTGGGGGAGGGAGCCCAGGAACCAAGCACGAAACGGTCACCATGGTGCCTTCAGTCTTCAAGAGCTGCCTGCCCCTCTGTGTGCTCAGCTGGGAAGGTGGCCAGCCCTGAGGCTGTCTGCCCGTGGCACTAGGATGCCCCCAGCCACTCAGCCACCAGGGTGTCTTGTGGGCAGAGAAGCTAGCAGGCAGAAGCCAGAGTGGATCAGGAAGGAACTACCTGTCCATATCCCCAGAAGCTAAAGAGCTGTGGAGGGAGAGGACATGCCTGGATTTGGAGGCTGGGACTCAGAAAACGAGTACTGACTAGCTGGTGGCCCTGGACAAGAAGTCACTCAGGCTTCCTGAGCCTTTCTGCCTCCTCTTTTGTAACATGGGAGTGAGGACACCTAACACCCGGTCCTAGGGAGAATGAGAGGAGATAATATAACAGTGATGATTCTCAGCAGGTTGGGAGGCTATGGTGTTGTGGGTTGAACTGTGTCCCCCAAAAGATGCTGAAATCCTAACACCCAGTGCCTGTGAATGTGACATTATTTAGAAGTAGGATGTAGTCATTAGGGTGGGCCCTAATCCCATATGACTGGTAGACTTATAAAAAGCAGAAATATAGACACGGGGATAATGTCATGTGAAGACTGGAGCAACATGTCAGGGAACTACCAGAAGCTAGGAACGGGACCTGGAATAGACCCTTCCCTAGAGCCTTCAGTGGGGGCATGGCATGGTCGTGCCAATGTGACACCTTGATCTTGGACTTCTGGCCCCCGGAACTGTGAGACAATACATTTTATTTCTGTGGTTTAAGCCTGCAGGTCTGTGATTCTTCGTTATGGAAGCCCTAGCAATACAGATGATAATGCTGTTAAAACAGAAGTTGCAGTACCTCCTCCTCTGCTTAAATTCTTTTCCTCCAGTGGCTCTGGCTCAGTCAGTGAAAAAACCCAAGTACTTATGATCCACAAGACCCCGAGTGACCTGGCCCATGTCACCTCCCTGACCTCATTTCCTCCCTTTGGTTTACTCTGCTCCAGCCTTGCTGTCCTTCTGGCTTCCAGTGCCTCAGATGCACCCTCAGGGCGTTGCCAGACAGCTCTTCTCCAGGTAGCCCGCTCACCTCCCACCTCCTGCAGGCTTGCCCTCAGATGACTCTTTTCAGGGAAGCCTTGTCTTGCCACACTTGCCCCAAACTGCAGCCCCTCCTGACAGTTTCTGCAACTCTTTCCTGACTTAGCTCTCCCCTCCGCATTTTTGACTGCTGTGTGTCAATTCTCTCTCTTGTTCACTCTGTCTTCGTCTGGAAGGCAAGTTCCACGTCAACAGTGACTTTTGTCCCTTCTGTACAGGTTATATCAACAGTATCTAACATGCCAGGCAAACGTGTAATATTTGCTGTATGAATGAAACAACGACCAGCCGCCTGAATCAGTGAGGGAGTCTGGGAGTGAATGAGTGAGTAGTAGGGTCTGTGTGACTTCTCCCCCTGCCCGCCCACCCAGAGACAAGATCCCCAACCTGCTGTCTGGAAGAACACGGGTTGTTTCTCAGTGGAGGCAGCCTGCTCAGACAGGAAGCTCAGGCCAGCTAACAAAGGGGCTGCTGGAGGTGGTGCGGAGCTCACCACCCAGGCCTCTAATGAATCTTTCCCCATTGATTTCTGGAGTTGCCTTTGAAGGCAAGGGACAGGCAAGGCAGCTCGAATGTCCATGCCTCAGCAGTCCTGGGGTTTTATTGCTTCTCCCGGGACACAGCTTTGACAGGGGGCTTCCGGATGGCCCTGGGGTTAGACTGACATAAGCTCCCCACAGTTGGAAAGGCAATTTCCTTTCCTGTTGAAGCTGTCTGTCTGTCTCACTGCTTGCCTGGCTGTGCAGCTCGCCGCCTATCTGGGCTGGGGCAGGCGAATTCCACTCCTGATGCTCCCCAGACAGAGGCTCACACAGGCCCCAGGGGGATGCTGTATACTTTGCAGAGGAAGAAATGGGGCTCAGGTGTGGGAAGGATTACACACACACACACACACACACACACACACACACACACACTCTGGCCCAGGGCTGAATGCAGGCTTGGGGGCGCACTGGGGCCTGGCAGGGCGGAAGACAGGCTGTACCAGCAACCATCTGACCCCAGGGTGACCCCAGTCTTGCAAGGCCTATATGTCCAGCACCTTTCCCGACAGTGCCTCTACTTGCCCATTTGGAACCATCAACTCATTTAGCATTGGTACAAATGAGGCCCTAGTCTTATTTTTCAAGAGAGGAAACTGAGGATCGGAGAGGGGCCAGGGCTTCCTCCAGTCACATGGCAAATCAGTGGTAGGTCCAGGACTAGATCCCGGACTCCTAGGTTGTTCTAGAGCCTCATGCCATCTCTCCCAGGGCTATGTTCCAAATCTCAGGAACATGCTCTCCAAACTGTAAAGTGCTAGACAGATATGAGGGCTTATTATTCTAAAGAGCTCGGGTCCATCAACTGCCTCTTTCTAGGAGCTGGTGGGATTCAGATGGGGAGCACTGCCCTACTCCATTCCTCCTCCTCCTCACAGGGAGGTTGGGGTAAGATCCTGGACCTTTAAGCTTCTTTCCTGACCCACAGCAGGAGTCACACACATTAGGAGAATGGATGGAGGCATCTGATTTGGGCTCCAAAGAAGAGAGCTTCTGACAGTCAGAGCTGTCCAGGGGTAGTGGTCAGTACCTTGTCACTCAAGGTGTGTAAGCTGAGAATGGTGAGTTGCAGGAGGAATCCCACAATGGTAGGCTTATAGCTTCTGAGGCCCTTTCTGCTGTGGGGTGCTATGACAGGTAAGAGCAGAGGACGGGTGGCTGAGAAGCATTCCTAAGCATCTCAGTATGTTCTGGGCAGCAGCAGAGCAGTTTAGTGAACTTCCCAAGCCCATTACAGTTCACTAGAAATCCTTCATCATCTTGTGCACTCCCTTTCCCCTTTCCTAAAAGCCCTGTGTGAGATGCTTACCCCTTCCAGCCTCTTGCTCCCAGCCCATGGAAGCCCAGGGATCCAGTGGCTTCCTTTACTCCCCAATGTGGTCCCAGGTCTCCCCTACCCCTTGGGGATTTGGACTTGAGCAGACAGGCCACGCAGGAATGTCTGATTGGGGAAAATCCAAAGTGGCCACCAGGGCAGGGCGAGGACTGCGAGGCCCGATGTTGAAATTAGGATCTGCAGAGTTGAACTTGGCAGGTGGGAAGAGCATACTCCTCTGCCTGATGATGCCAAGTCCCCAGCTGAGAGAGATGCTGCCTGGGAGAGAGACTTGGGGGCTTATTGTATGACCAAGAGCAGAGCACTGTCTCTCGGGGCCATAGCTTCCCACCCAGCAATGGCACCAAGTACAGATGCTGGATCTCTCTCTGCTGCTAGGGGCTCTGGTCTCCCCAAGTCTGGCTGAGAAGGCCCCAAGAAGTGTCACTACTGAGCTGACCCCCACTGACTTCCTATAGAGGCTGGAGCAGGCCAGACAAGATGCCTACAATACATGCAATCCTCTTAAGACAAAGAAGCCAACTATGGTCCCATTCTTGTAAATTTATTGGCAGTTTACCTGTAGGCATATAATTTTTGGCACACTGTGAGCTCCAAAAAGGCAGGGATTTGTCTGTTTTGATCACTGCCATATCCCTGGTGGCTCTGTACCTGACACATAGGTGCTCAACAAATGTTTGTTGACCAATGGGTTATTCACCAAGTTGTTATCCCATGGTAGGGGGATTCCTGCTATTGCTTACTTTCTTTATAATATTCTTTTAAAATAAATCTTCATCCAAGGATAATTTATTGATTTGAGAGAGAGAGAGAGAGAGAGAGAAATTATGTGAGAGAGAAACACCGATCAGTTACTTCTTGCATGAGCCCCAACTGGGGATCGAAATCGCAACCGTGGTATGTGCCTTGACCAGGGGTCAAAACTACAACCTTTTGGTATATGGGATGATGCTCCAACCAAATGAGCCACCCAGCCAGGACTATAATATTCTTAATTGTTTACAAGGAGTATATACTATTTTTGTGATTAGAAATAAACACCCTATAATAACATTTCACTTTTGAATTAAATGAATCCAAAGTTAAGACTCCCCCCACCCAGAAAGGTGCTGTGCACCATCTTCGGAACCAATAACTTGAGAGTTAAACATAAAACAACTCCATGTCACTGAATGAGCTTCTGAGGCCCAGCCCATGGGTGTCCTGAGCAAGGTGCATGGGCAATGGGCATCACCAGAGAGTCAACATCCACCCCTTTCCCTCTACACACAGCACAATTCTACCCTATCAGTCTCTGGTCTGGGTACCTGAAATAGCCTCCAAACTGTTTTCTCTGTCCCTGACCCTGGTCCCTCCTCTGTCTGCTGAGGCTTTCTATAAGACAAACCTGACCACGTCACTCCCTTATCTAAAACCTTCCATGGCTCCCCAGTGCTGTCAGAATCAAGTTTCAAATTCAAGTTTGTGTTCTTAGATTGGCATTCAAGACCCTGGAATTCTCATGCATTGTCTCTGTAAGGATCCTTCTGTTGACCTTGACCTGGGTTGCTGCTGTCTGGATGCCTCCAGCGAGTTCCTTAAAGGCATTTATAACCCCTAGTTTGCCCAACTTTCCTGGAGATAGGCTCTCCCCCCAAACCCACATGACAGTCATAGTTGAACAGTGGCTGGGGGTTAGCTTGCAGCTGGGAAGGGAAGCTTCCACAAATCGAAGGGTAGCAAGGAAGCCAAACCGTACCACCCCACCAATCTGGGGGTCTTTCTGGGGGATGAGGAGCCAGAAACCCTTGATGAATTGGAAGGTGGGGCAAACCATGGGCAGCAGCCTGGGTTGGGCCTCTTAAGGAGGAAAAAAAATCAGTCCTGGGGATCTCAGCGCTTAGGATATTATGGTTTGGGGCCAAGCAGCATTGCCTCTTCCCTGCCTCAGTTTCCCCATTTAGGATGAAGGCAGCATTCTGGGATGCATGGTAGAAAGCTGCAGCCCTGGGAATGCTGGTCCCCCTCAGCAAGGGGAGCCCATGCCCCCCTCGGGCCCCAGACAGACCCGGGAGTGTGGTGTGTAATTGAATTTGGCCTAATTACCTAATTGCACTGAGGAACAACCAGTACTGACAGAGACCGCAGGTGCTGGGGTGGTTGGGAGCCAGGAGGCAGTCTCCTGATTGCCTAGGCATTCAGGAAAGCAGTGCTAGGTATGGCACCTTCATAGCCCTTAGCCTTCTGGTTGCCTGACACCCTGGTGTCACTATTCCCATTCTGAAGGTAAGGAAACTGAGGTTCAGAGAGGAGATGATTTTTGCACTGGGGCAGTAAGTCAGAAGAGGTAGATAGGAAATTTGAATCCACATTCCTTCTGCGCCTGGGGCCTTTACACATGTCTTCCCCTCTGCTTGGACTACCTTTCTCCACCCTCCTCTCTGGGGAGATTTTCCCCTTTGAGCCTTTCTGTTAAGGTCATTTCCTCAAGAAAGTCTTCTCTAAGCTCCAAGGCTCACAAGGCCCCTCCTCCATCTGGCCTTTGTAGAACCTATCACAGTGGTTACAGTCATCAGGGGAGGGCGTGTATTCCATATCTGTGCTCACTACCAAGCCTGGAGTCCCTGGAGGGCAAGGGCTACATCCACCTCACTCAACTGTCCAGCATCCAGTACAGGCCCAGGACACTGTGGTGCCGAATGAGTGGCTGAATAACCTTTAAATCCTGGGTCTTTTCCAGGCACAGTCTGTTGGCTTCCCGCCATCACAGGCCCAAGCCTTGGGGATGGGGGTAGGTGGGGCATCTCATCTTGAAGAAATATTGCACCTGGGGCTGTGTCAGGAGCCCTTCAGTGTCACAGGGGAGCCAGAGTGATGCTGCAGGGCAGACACCCCTCTGGACATACTGGCCTCCAGGGCGGATAGACAGGAGGTCCACACTGAGACCCTGAGCCGGGGCTGCAGATACAAGATCCCACTGTTGGGAGGTGAAGGGACGGGCCCAGGGTCACCCAGCTTGCAGAGAGCCAGGGCTGGAAGCCAGGCCTGTCCAAATTGGGGCCTGGCCTTACTGCCCCTCACTGTGCTGTCCTCAAATGACAGAGCAAAAGAACAGGCTAACTTACAGAAGGAAAAATACTTGAATCCAAAGAAAATCATGTGAATATTTTGAGGATTCATGGGAATTCATGAGGATTTCAGGGCTCATGAGACAAGGCAGGACAGAGATGATTAGATCCCTCCACAAAGGCAGCTGCCCATTGGACTAATTCACAGGGCAGCCCTGCTCCCGGAATGCGTCAGGCCTCCATCCATCCAGGACACGGGGCTTATGAGGTCTCCTGCCTGTGCTGGTCTGGAGCGGGACTGCATGGGTCTAATTCTCGCCCTGCCACTTGCTAGCTGGGTGGCCTCAAGCAAATAATTAACTTCTCTGAGTCTCTGTTTTTTCTTACTATTTTTGTAAATATGAAAGGAGAGGATGTACATGCAGTATTTTGCCCAGCATCTGGAACAAAGTCAGGACTCAATACAAGTTAACTCCTTAATCGATTAGGAAGTGTAGTAGAATAATGTAAGTATTAGAAGTTTAGTGTGGAGTATAAATAATGGTAGTACCAGAGTAATAGTATCTGTCCCAGGAGGACCAGAACTAGCAGTAGTAATGGGAAGAGTATTAGTGGTGAGAATTTTATCATGCCAGCCCACCATGGTACAATGACAGATGCCAGTCTCCTCTCGTGAAAATAGGGGGTTGGGCCAGGTAATCCCGAAAGGCCCTCTGCACTCTGACATCCACGTTAGAGAGTAATAGTTGCAATTAAAACACTACTACTATAGATATTTACTATATACCTCATGTTCTCCAAAGGGGCACTGTCCCCCTGCTTCAGCTTTCCTCTCCTCGCCCACACTGCACAGTTGATGGTTTTGCTGGGCGGGCACTCTCTACCTGCTAGTTTTGCCTCAGTGGCTGGAATGTGGCATCACAACATATAGGGCACAGCTTTCCTCACATCATCCCATCTAATCCTCAGCACCAACAACCCTGGGAGGAGGTGTGGTTAGCTCCATTTCCTTCCACAGCTAAAGCTCAGAGAGGCGATGTCAGTTACCTAAAGCCACACAGCTTAAAAGAAAGCCCAGTGTGGCCTACCTCCACTGCTGGACACTTGCCATACTGGTGATTTCTATACTTCGAAGGGTCCTGTCCCCCCACCCCGTCCCAAGTCCCATTTGGGTGCTCCTCAGTACCAATCTTCCCCCACTGAGATGGCATGAGGCCGCTTTCTGTATTCGGTGAAGATGACAGTCCCATGTAGTCCACCGACTGACCCTTCCTCCCCCGAGCAGGCATGGGTCCCTCTGTCTCTGCCGTGGTCCTCAATGATTTAAGTCCCATGCTTCCACTGGCCACCTGAGAGCCAGCAGTAGTCACAGCAGGACGGGTCAGCCCTGGGTCTTAAGCAAGAGATGGTCAACAACATAAAAAACCTCAGGAGTCATCTTGCAGAATTGGAAGCCCTGGGAGTTCTGGGCAAGTGTCTCGAGTGGTCTCAGGTGGTTCCCTGCACAGTGGCTGTCCTGTTGGGGGTGCTGGGCTCTCTGATGCTCCAGACCCACCCAATGTCTTCCTCCTGGATGCCATTGCTCTTTGTATCAGCTCCTAGAAGTGTGCACATGGGGTGTCTGTGATACTGAGCTGAGGCGGCCTTCTCTGTACAAGTAGAGATGCTGGGACCCCAAGGCCTAGCCCTGACTGGAGCAGGACACCAGTGCCTTGGAGGAAATAGACCCAACCTATGAGGCCACCTCCACACTCCCTCTTCTCTCTGTTCAGTGGGGCAGTGCCTCTCTCCTCCTCTCTTGCTTTTCTTCTCTCACAGTTCTGTCTCTGTTGGGGTGGGAGGGAAGAACCAAATGTAAGAGTCCTGTCCCCAGGAGGTGAGCACACCAATCTCTCCCTGGAGGACACCCAGGAACCTCTCTTCCACAGCAGCTCACAGCCAAGCAGACGGGATATCTGGCCACACTTTCCAGCCTCTCGGCTTCCCTGCAGAGCACAACAGCAAACCCATTTCCTCCTCCTGTCTGTGCACAGGGAGGGCGAGTTTCCATTTTCTCTCTCCCAAGCCCATCTGCACAGACGTGAGCCCTTTACACATGGGGCCCCTTGCCTCCTGGCCTCCTGGCAGACGCTTAATTGGGAGGAAGTGATTCTAAACATCTGGGGCACACATCTGAGAGTGGGCTCAAGACCACACGGAGCCTGGAGAAAATGGCAATAGTGCAATTATGTCACTTCCTTGGCGGACGGTGCTCAGGAGGGGGAAGCACAAAACAGCAGCAGGCATTTCTGGGGCACAGCCCAGGCCTGAGCTGGGGCAGAAGGGGGGCATCCGGGGACAGTGAACCTAGGGCAAGAGGATGCAGGTAACAGCAGGGCAGAGCTGAGCTGCAGTCGGTGGGACCAATGGTTTGTGGGGCTGCAGTCCCAAAGGACAGGGAAGACAGAGGCAATGAAGGAGAGAGAAGGAAAGAGAGGGAGGGAGGAGGGAGAAGGGAGGAGAGAAATGGGGAGGGAGAGAGGGGAAGAGAGAGAAAAAAAATTGAATAACAGAGGGAGAGGACTGTTTCACTCAGTTTACGGTGGTCTCTGGCTTCCAGGAAATGGAGCCTCTGCTGGCTGCCAGCCCACCAGGAAAGCAGCACTGTGGAGGCAGAGGGACCCAGTTCTTACCCAGCCCAGCTGAGACCCTGTGCATGGAATTCACTTCTCTGAGCC
The DNA here is from genome assembly GCF_022682495.2 of Desmodus rotundus. Lineage (NCBI taxonomy): Eukaryota > Metazoa > Chordata > Mammalia > Chiroptera > Phyllostomidae > Desmodus > Desmodus rotundus. Next base: position 57,529,017 of record NC_071390.1, on the reverse strand, counting down.
TCAGTTTTCCTATCTGGAAAAGGCGACAGAGCTCTCCCTTGGGGGCTGGCAGACTGAGTGATGGCAGACTGAGGGCTCTCTGTGAATTATCCCTCATTTTTCCAACCCTGCCTAGATGGGGAGCTTCCTGCTGGAAGTGGCTGGCCCCAGGAGGTCCCCTTTTTCCTCAGTTCCCCGCTTTGCTGATGTGGGTCTGTTGACTTTGTATTTTTCCCTGAGCACATCCAGGTCTGTGAGCTCCTTGAGGGCACAGACGATCTCGAGGGTTACCTAAGTGCCAATCACCACATCTGCATATAAACAAGTGCCCATGCAACACTGCTGAAGGGGTGAATCAGTTTATCCTTTGCACCGAATTTCTGCTGTCATTATAATGTGCCTGTTTCAAAGGCAGACTCCTAATCTCCTGCCCCTGCCTCCATTGCTTCCCTTCCTGGGGTAATTCCTGTTTCCTGCTAGAGATAATAGTGGCTCTTCATCCCAAACAGGTGAAACTAGGTCCTCTGGAATTACCTATAGGAGTCCAGCCCCAGGCACTATTTCCCACCTGGCCAGCCTCAAAAAGCCAGGAAATGTGCCTAGAAATATAATGAAGCAACTGTTAATAGCTTCTCAAGGAAAATCATTGGCCAGAGTTCCCAAGCTCTGGGGTCTGTTTCTCCCTGGGCCCAGGGCAGGCATGGCCTAAGGCAGGGGTGTCAAATTCATTTTCACCGGGGGCCACATCAGCCTCGAGGTTGCTTTCAAAGGGCCAAATGTAATTTTAGGACTGTATAAATGTAACTCCTCCTTAACTGTTAAGGAGTTGAAATTACATTCCACCCTTTGAAGGCAACCTCGAGGCTGATGTGGCCCCCGGTAAAAATGAGTTTGACACTCCTGGCCTAAGGCATGGCCTAAATGGCCAAGCTTCCTTCTAGCCACCTGACTAGCCACCACCTTATCCCCAGTGAAGGGAATTACATTGTGCAGAGCTTCCACTGCAAAACACAAACACCTGGTTGCCTGGGCAGCACCTTGCCAGGGTGACGTGATCCAGATAGTCCCCTGAGAGGCAGCTGGGTTGCCACGGAAACAGAATTGCTGCCTTTCCAGCCAGGAGACTTGGATTCTAGATGCACTGGACCCCAAGCTTGCAAAAGTGATTTGCATAAAGCCACACTGCCAGTAGGTCTCAGAGCCTGCATGGCAAGGCAGGACTTAATAATCAGAACGATTATGTACAAAGCCCTTTTGAGATGCCAGGTGGTACCCATCATTTTGCAAGAGGCTGGAAGGCGTGGCCACAGTCACACATGGCATGGAAGTGATGGAGCTAAGCTGAGACTAGGTCAGCCTGATCCTGAAGCCTGAGCTTGGGCCACTTTCCCCCACTGCCCCTGCTCTGGCTTCCAGATCTTGGTTGTGCATGTCCTGAGACCAGCCCTATCCTAGTGGACCGCATAAGGGACACTGTAAGTGTGCAGGTCAGCAAAGCTGGGGGCCCGCAGTCTGAGACCCACAGTGTGCAGAAGGAGCAAGTCATTGGAGTTGTTGGGGCAGGCCCTTCCGTCCTGGTCCACACCCTTCCTCCCTCAGTCTCTTGCTTCTTGCTTTCTCCTCTTCAGTCCCAGCCATGCATAAAGTCATTGTTCAGAGCCATCTATTCACTCATCCCTTGCCTTATTACACAAAGGATTTGAGTTACTTTTGGCAGGTTAGTAAATCTCTTTGTGTGTCAGTTTTCCAATCTATAAAATGGGTTGGCCCTTGTGTCCATGCTGATGTTCATCACATATCCAGCACATGGCTCACATGGAGGTGGAGCTCAATAAACAGCACTTTAAACGTTACTTTCTCTCTTGAAAGAATTTTGGGAAGGGTTGCTGGGAGACTTGGTGAGACAGAGGCCCTCAAACTTCCCCAGCCCAAGGTACAGACAGGGTGCTGGCTCACCCCATCCAGCCTCCCTCAGATCTCAACTCTCCACTCCTGCAGGCCTCCTGCCTCCTTTTCTTGGGCGAAAGGAGACACATTCCAAACCCGATGTGAGCCTCTGCTGTCTTGGAGACCACCTTGGGCTTTTGGCCCTGGAACCTCTGGAAGGGGCTGTGCCCTGCCTGAGTTAATAGGATCCTGTTCATGTCCTGCTTACTTGGAGGTGAATGTGGTTGGTATTACGCTGGCCCTACCTACACACACAGGTTCCCTATTTTCCAAACCTCAAGCCATGATGCAGCATCAAGCTCAGGGTTTTCAGCTGCCTCCATGTATGACAGGCATCCCAAGGAAGTCTGAATGCAAATAAGTGGGAATGATTACTAACATGTATATAGAGCTTACTATATACCAAGTCTTATTCTAGGCCTGCATATATGTTAACTCACTTATGCCTATGATGTAGGTGTTATTAGTATCACCTTTTATCAAATGAAGCAACTGTGGGGGAGAAGTTAAGTGACTTTTCCAAGGTCACACAGATGTCAAGTGGAGGGCTGAGTGGGATTCACACCTAGGCTAGCTGCTCCAGAGTGCGTGCTTTTAATTATCAATACTACTCCTTTCTGTGAAATAGCTGAATGGTTTCTGCAAAATGTATTTGAAATTGGGGCTGACCAGGAAATCATGGCAGGAACAGCTGACGTGTACTGAATGCTTACTCTGTGCCAGGCTCTGCTACTCACCATCCACGGGACTGTGAGTAAGGAGTGAGCTCAAAGATGGGTGGGTGTCTGACCTACCAACAAGGACAAATCATCATCAAATGCTGTACTTATTATCTTCACCTGCAAGCAATTCAGGTGTTCACGACAAGCTCTCTCGAGCCATTAACATGCCTTTCTGAGGACTTCATTTCAACCTGCTTGTTAAGGGGTAGCTTATGGTTTCAGGGTCAGATATTCTTGTTTGAATCACAATTCTGGCTCTTGTAGCCAAGTGGCCTTGATCAAATTACTCGGTCTTCCTAAAACCTGGTTTCCTCATCTGTGATAAGCAGAGACATGGATCTGGGACCATCATGTGGAGTATGTGAATTCATGGGTGTTCTACACAGCACCTGGTACGGAAAAAATGCTGATCAAATATTTGCTATCATCATCAGATTTTTTTCCTAAGCCAGATGCCCTGGCCCTGTAAGTCTAAATAGGCGAGACTGATGATACCTGCACCGTCGTTCATTCCTGTCTGTCTGTCTAACCCAGAAGGTATTTACAAGGCTGTGGCTTGCAATGCTTGCTTAAAAAGTTCCAGAACCACCACACCCACTCTCTGCCAAGTCCCTGCTCCATTTCACTCTTACACCCTCGAATCCCATGAAATCCTTCCTCTGGGGGTGAGAATGCTAAGCTTCATCTTAAAACCAAAGCTCTGGCTTCCTTAATCCTCTTACCTGGCTCTTTGCTCTGCAGAATTAATTGCTGCCGATGGCTTTATTAACTTCGTGGGAGCAGCATGGCACCTGCAAGGCACCCTGGGTTAGAGAGGAGTGTTTTGGCTGGACCTCTGTCCTGGAGGGACCTTTGGGCTGGGCGGCACTCAAGGCAGCACTGTGGCCGCAGGGTGACAACCTGGGTTCCAGTAGGGTGATAAACCTGTGGCCTTGCATCTCCCCAGAGGCTGTCAGCTCCTGGGGCAGACCTGCAGAGAAGCAGGGAGAGCCAGAGTTCTAGTCCCACTTCTGCCTCTCCCAGGGCCACCCCCTCAGCCCTCAGAGCCTCGATCTCCTCCTCTTTAAATGGGAATCGGCGTGCCTTGGAGATCTCATGAGGCTGGACAAGGAAGGCCATGCAGAGGGCTGTGCTATGTGGAGGTTGACTGTCATTTCTCCCCTACAGAATGGGGGCCTTCACTGATTCTAAACCCTGAGAGTAGCGACTGTGTGTGGTGCGCTTGTAACCCCTGTGCTCAGCACGGAATTGGCCTGGCCCAAGGCGCTAATCATTTCTTGACCTAAGAATTCCTTTTTAATGTACATTTTTTTTTTTTTTTTGAGAGGCATTCTCATGGCTGTGACCTCATCATTCTTCCTGTTGCTGTGAAGGTAGAAAAAAAGGTGTTGATGTGTTGGACTGTGGAAGAAATCGATATTGGGCAGGGCATGGTCTGCCCAGGGGGGTGGAGGTGGAGGGTAGCCCCCAGACCCCCACAAGCCTCACCAGTTCAGTCCTCTTTGAGTGTGGCCTAGGGGATGTGGCCCCCGACATGGCATGGGTGGTCATGCGATCCGGTGAGAAAACCCTGACACCTCAGCTCTCATCCCATGTCTGGGATGCTGCTATTTCAAGGAGGGGAGTCTCAGTCTCCTGCAGCCCCATCACCCCTTTAACTGGCAGAGAGCTAGCCCAGGCTGTAGCTGTGGAACAGGCACCTGGAGCTCCACCCAATACAGGGTGGTCTCTATTGTCTTTGTTTTGACAGTTTCTAAATGTGGCAAGGGAGACTGGTCTGCCAGTTATGGCAGTGATGTAATACATAGAGTTTCTTTTTAAAATTCCCATCTTGAAGTCAAAATGAGTGAGTAACAATATGAAGAATACGATCACACTATGAGCGGGACTGGAAAATGGCAGGATGAGGAGGATGGGAGGTAAATGCCTGGTATGGGCAGGGGGTAGGGGGGGGCGGGGGGAGGGGGTGGGTGGAGCTCCTTGCTGCTGGCCCCAAGGGCTTCATCAGCTCTCTGTTTACTGTGTGCCTTGTGACTCTTCAGGTGTCTCACAGAGGCAAGTGTGATAGGTGCAGCCACGCCCCAACCTCAAGCAGCCCTCAACCAATTCTGGGTGCCAGATGCTGGATGAATACCTCCTGGTCCCTGCCTCTCAGGCTCACTGAGGAGGAGACGTTCTGCTTGGTCTCCCAGAGCTCCTTGCAGGTGCCCACAGCAGGTAACTTGTTTAACAACACACCTTTCCTCAACCTCCTTCTCTTCCTTCGACCTCCTTCCCTTCCCTGTCTCATTTCCCTGCCCCTCTACCAGTGTTTTCTGGGATCCTCCTAAATAAATCATTTGCACTGGAATCTTTACTGCAGGGCCTGCATCTGGGGGAACCCAAATTCAGACATCACTTCAGCAGCCTTGCCTTTCCCTACCACGTACCTCATTAATCTCTCCCCATCCCTCGAAGACCCCTGTCCCAATCATGTGGCCAAGGGCAAAGGGTACCAGGGTCCAAGTAAGAGAAGCAGCCTCAATTTGAGAGGGTTCTGCTCTGCCTGTTAGGGTCCTGGCCCCCAGGAACTCCTGCCATGGGCTGATGCCTGATTCTCCCATCATTCTCATTTTGGACAGGCCTGAAAGCAGATATCCACTAACTGGGCCTCAGGCAGCAATGTCCCTGCACAGCTGGGCTCTGTGGGGGAGCCAGCGATGAGCTAATCCTGCAGAAGACAGGGAGACAGGAAGAGCAGCAGCCTCCCTAAGAGCAGAGGCCTGTCCCCCAGGGCTCTCAGCGCACCAGAGAGGGCTGTGCTGGGAAAACTGCTGAGCCGGCCTGGAGGCAAGGGCACTCTGGCCTCACCCCACCCTGTTAACTCCCGCCAAACACCAAAAGAACCCACAGTGACCTTCACTGCCTCTGCTTAAAAACAGATATGTGCTCCCCGAAGAAAATGTGGGAGATGAAGTCACCGCACCCAACCCAGAGAGATTCATTATTTATAAGTTGACATTTTGGTATATTCCCTCTATTTTCTGTTTCCTGTGCCTAAATAAATATATGTTTTATATGTATTTGTACCTGACTGAGGTCATACTGAACACTTCTAAGAAAATTAATGTCATAAGCATATGTTTGGAGCACATGTTTTCAATGGAGGTGGAGTGGCCATTGAAATACTCAGCAACCTCTCCCGGGGCCTAGTAGCTATTTCTAAATATGCCCTCTCTCATTCTTCCCTGGCACAGTGCCCTCCTCACTGTTAAATGCCAGACACCCGAGGGACCATCACACAACCCCTCCCCCCAATTCCTTAGCCTGGGAACGATGTGTCCACAAACCCTTTGTCACGTTCTTTTTCTCCAAGAGCAAAGTGAGGCCACTGGATCCCAGGCCTCAGCCTTCAGGAAGCTGGAGGAGTTGGGTGGAGCCAGGGGTTACTGGCCCAGGGCCGCCTACCCAACTGCTCACTCAGGGTCACTCAGAAGGGGGATGGCCCTGTGCTCCAGATCTTACCATCTAGGGGTCTAAGTCCTGTCTCCAGCCCCGGAAGCCATGTGACCTGAGTCTGACTCTTCCCTGTTTGGAGCCTCAGTTTCCTCCTCTACAAAACAGCCATGCTGTGAAGAGCCGCAGTGGCTTCTCCCACAGTACTGAACTGGCAGGAGGTGAGGACATGAACAGGTTTCATCCATTACATGGGGCTGACTGTAAGTTGGTTCCCAGGAGCCTGGTGATAAAATCCAGAGTCCTTTCCTGAGCAGACCTGACCTCAGTGCAGAGGCCAGAAGAGGAGGAAGGAAGGCAAGTCCCTCCCCCACATCCCAGCTCTGCTGAGCTCACATGAGGGGGTAAGGGCTGGTGTACAGGAGGAGTTCCTGGCCTTGAACCAGGTGGCCTGGCATTTCAAGGGTGAGGGCCTGCCTGCCCACTGTCTCTGGGGGAGCCAGCAGGCATTAACAAATCCCCTGCACCCACCAATCCTGCCTGTTCACTGGGCAGCTGCAAGCCGTTTTTCACGCAGAGCTGCACACAGCTCTGTCTTAGGGAGACAGATCTGGCAGGGTGTCCCTGAATGAGGCCGTTTGTCCTCCCCAGTGATGGTGATGGGAAGGTGGCTGGCTATATGTTATGGGGCGGGCAGAGGCAGAGAAGGCAGAGAGAGAGGCCATGGGGGACATGTGAAGGTAGAGATAGGAGAGGCCAGGAATGTCCCCACCACTGTGGGGATCTGAATGCCTCCATTCAGCCAGGTGGGAGTAAGAAGGATTGTTTTCAAAGACAGAGGGACATGGTTTATGACCTGCCTTCTCCTGCTTAAAGAGGCCTGGGGAGGGGTGGTGAAATGATCTGGGTGGCCCCTGATGCCCGTGTCCCACCCCGACCCTCTGAGGGAGGTGGGCAGGGTCTGTCTCTGAGCCCTGGGACTGCTGCATGTGTTGCTGTAGAAGCCCCCTGGGGCTGAGAGCTCCAAAGACGGACAGAGCCCTTCCTGAGCCCCTTCTGCCTGGACCCCAGACCAGAAAGAGCAAGGCAGGAGCTCCATCGCATCCCTGATTCTTCACCTCCCTGGCTGGCTAGGGGCCCAGGGCATGTCTCAGTCCCCTTCCCAAGGCATGCGGTCAGCTCCTCTGGGGGCTGTCAGCCCATCAGAGAAACCAGACCAAACTGATGTTGGTCAACACAAAGCAAGTTTTTTGACTTATTTCGGGATTCCCCTCCTGGTCCCAGAGGCTCAGGCTGCTGTATTGGGATATGAGGGCATGCTTAGAATAGAGATCAGAAACACATGGCCACAGGGCCTGGGGCATTTCCAACTGTGGGAAATGCTCAGGTGTGAGACAGCTGGTGGGGAGGAGAGCACAGCACCCGTCCGAGGGGTCAGCTACCACCCAGTCAGTTGTGGGTTCAAGGTTCCCATTGCAAAGAAGGCAGGCATGTGACTTGACAGTGTAGTCTTCCAAAGAGCAAATGTTGGCAGCTAATCTGCATTTTAAAAACCAGCGAGTAGTCGGACCTCAGATGTCCATGGGCCACATCCAGCCCTTGGTGGGTGATTGACCACCCTATCCACTTATTACTAAGGAAGGTTCGTCTCTTCTTCCTCAGAGGTTTCAGGGACTGCCTCTGTCAGCTCTAACCTCTCTCCTGAGTTCTCTGGTCTCTTCTCCAGATGCTTACAGGTCACCTCTCCAAGGATGTCCCTGGGACACCCTGGTACCTCCCATACCTGCTACACTCTCCATATTTTCCACTCTGCCAACAGCCCCATGCCTCTCAACTCCCAGACGACACCCAAGAGCCATCACTGACCTGCCTCAGGGAGACAAGAGGGGCATGAGGACAACCCCAGGCACCATAAGCTCTTGTCTGGGCTCTGTCCTGTCTTGTAACATGGGGCAGGTCCCCCTGTTCTCTGGACCCAGGGCTCCCCATCCCTTGGGTTCTAGCATTTCCTATTCTATTATTTTTACATGCTGCTGGGCTGCCTACAGAGGTCAGATGAGGGGACACAGAGGCATTCAAGCATGGACAGTAGCTCAGAGGCACACAGAGGGCCCTTGGGGACCTTGGACATGGCGACTGCCTGGTGCTTGGTGCCCACATAGCCAGGAGGCATTGGCCTGCGCAGCGCCGAGGAGCCTGACATTTCAGTGCTGCCTGCCAAGTTGCTGCAGGCCGGCATACAGTGTCAGTGGGGGCGGATGGGCATGCTGCGGTCCTGGAGGACAAGGCAGATGACCTTCTGTACCGAGGCAGAGGAGGGAGCAGTTGGGCTCCCAAGGACCTTCCCAATGAGGAGGTTCCTGCCTGCCGCAAGTGCGCGTGCTCCCGTGTGCGAGCATCAGGCTAAAGGCTGCACCAGAACAAAGAGCTGGGGGCTGGGTATCTGAGGGGCCCACGTGGAGGCGCCTGACTTGGCGGTTTGCTGCAGTGTCTGCTCTGCACTCTCTTTGCACGCTCTCTCTCTCTCTCTCTCTCTCACACACACACACACACACACACACACACACAGACTGAAGAGCACTGCCCCCAGGCCTGAGCTCCTGCTCCAGAGCCCACCAATGCTGGAGAGCAAAGCCCAGCCCAGCTTACTGCCATCTCTCCTGACAATGCACCACTCCTTATTGTATGATCTCATCCCACCGGCCCTCATCTGGCCCCAGCCTGGCCTCCTGACAAGAGAGACAGACAGGGAGATGCAGCAGAAGAGGTGGGGGAGGCAGGTGGGTAGGGAAGGGGAGAGACAGACACAAACACACAGACAAACACACAAGACCCTCAATGCATCCCCCAGACACATAGACATAGACATAGACATGCATGCACACACACACACGGAGGAGAAAGTCGGAGAGGCAGCACAGGGTAAAGTCGGGAAAGGGAAGGGAAGGGAAGTACACACACAGAGAGAGCCCAGTCAGAGACTGAAAGACTGGAGGGCAGACAGGCAGCACAGGGTAGCTGCAACAGCTCTGAGGACAGAGAATGTTTTAGAACTGCAGAGGCCTGTCTGGGAGAGGCCTGGGCAGGCCCAGCTGTGGTCAGTGTAGCCACTACACACACATACCCGAGGCCACAGGGACTCTCACAGCTGTACCTAGAGGTGGGTTATGGCAGGTCATGTACCCACTGAGCCTCAGGGAAAGAGAGCAGAGGGAAGCTGTGTGATAACAGGCAAGTCACAAGACCTCTCTGAGCTTCAATTTCCTCATCCATAAATGTAGATAACACCCTGTGACTCACAAAGCTGAGTACTGCAGCAAGATATAGGAGAGCACACAGCATGTACCAAGAGGAGCATGAGAGACCCATGAGGGAGGGACTACATGGGGCCCCGAGCCTCTCCTCCCTCACTGGGGAAAAGCTGGGCCTTCCTTCTGGGAGAGCCTGCTTTCCTGTTTTCCCCTAACCCTCTGGCCATGTTTTCCTGTCTTGGTTTTGCCTCTTACCTATCCTTTAGATTCATCCCTTTGTCTCTACTCAACTCCACAGGAAGTGGAGCCTTCCTGGTCCAGCCATCAGCATCCTCTTCCTAATGTCCCTAGCAATCTGCCAACCAGCTCCCTGCATCCACACTGTCCCCTACCCTGCCCCTGCAATCTGTTCTTTTGTAGCTGAAACAGTCTTTGCAAAATGAGAATTTAGCCATGTTCTCATTACTTTTGGGACCGAGATATAACCCTCAAGACAGGTCCTATGGGTCTAACTGTGCTGACTCCTGCTTCTGGCTTTTGGAGCCACTGCCCTTCTTTTAGTTCTACCAAAAGCCATGCTTCCTTCTACCTCAGGCCCTTTGCACAGGCTGTTCCCTTTACCTGGGAAGAAGCTCTTCCTCCCTTTCTTCACCTGTTCAACTCTTACTCAGCCCTCGCCACCCCCTAGTGGTCTCATGGCATCCCTGAATTTTCTTTCAGGGCACTAATCACACACACACACACAAGGGCACAGGCACGCACACCTGTGATTATCTGATCACTGTTTTTCTCTCTCTAGACCAGGGGTCAGAAAAGTATAGCCTATACCTGCTTTCATAAAAAAGGTTTTATAGGGACTGGCTGCACTAATTTTTTTATGTACCGTCTATGGCTGCTTTCATAGGGACCGCAAGGCCTAAACTGTTTACTATCAACCCTTCACAGAAAACATTTGCCAACCTCTGCTCCAGACTACAGGTTTCCCAAGGTGGGACCATGTTTTACTTCTCATGGTAACCGAGCCCCAGCCAGATGTCTGCACATAGCAGGTGCTTAACAGAGACATGGATGTATATGTTTGTTGGATAAGCCGCAATTTTTACCTTGTCAAAGTTACATTGACTTAAGTTAGTATTAAAACTGCAGATTCCATCAGGAATAGACATCACTTACGAGATTCCAAGACCACATTCTGGCAAGCAGTTCAATAAAATGATGATATCTCAACCCAGCCTGGCATGTCAAGGATCCCATAGAAGCTACTGGCTGGTGAGACCTTGACACACCTTTTAGAAGCAGCCCACAAACGCTGTGCACAGGCTGCCCCCTAGGAGGGACACACCCGCATTCAAGAGAGTAGGACTTATGAAAAACACATAAATGTTTTCATTAAGGCTCTTTCTATACATACTCCAAAGAACTGATTGACGAATTCAGAGAAAATGCCTACTTTATTGTTATACAAAGGAAATACCTGATTTTTTTCTTTTTCAAAGAATTGTTCTGACTTGATTAGAATGTTAACAACATTTAGATACTGTGCTTGGCACTGTCCCTATTTCTAGAGCTTACAGAGATCCCTGCCAGGTAGGTCACATCATCATTCCTGCCTTCTGGGGAGATAAACTGAGGCTCAGAGACCGTATGCTCAGCAAGTGACAGGGCTGGGTTGTGACAGGTCCGTTGGAGTTTTTGAAGCTTACATTGTACTCCCTGCTTCATTAACCAGGATGGTGGAAAATGTACAACAGTATCTACCTAGTAGGCTTAAAACCCACACATATAGAAAGTTGCCTGGCTCCTTCCACAGCCTCTGTTTAATGTAGGGTTATGAGGTCCCAGTCAACAACAAATTTGCAATGAAGAATACTATGCAGAGAGCAGGCTGTCAGAGTCCTGCATGTGCTGATTTGTTTTTATTTTATTTTGTGTTTTCTTTAAATGAAAAAATTTTGAATGAATACAGTACAGTGTCAGAGTTAAGAATGCTGTCTCTGGAGTACAGGCCTGGGCTTAAATCCCAGCTCTGCCACTTTTCAGCTGTGTGACCTGGGGAAATCTCTTCAGCGTCTCTAAGCCTCAGTTTCTTCATCTATAAAATGGGAGTGATCACAGTGCTTATGCCCAGGGGTCACTGTGGTGACGAAGTGAGATAATGTGGCTGGGGTGGCCCCGAAGTACCCCCGAAGGTAAGAGCACTTATTGAGATGGGTCAAGCCCCACCCATGGGCTCTGAAGCCCGGTGGATGAGCTGCCACTTCCTGGAGGCTCACACCACACCTGGACAAACCCAGGCACCAGCCAAGAGTTGTGGCAAAGAGCCCTGGATTAGAGTCCCATTCCCCTCCCACCTCCCAATGATCCCCATGGAGCCGCCAGGGGTCACCTACCAGCAGACTTTGGAGTGAACTTGTCTCGGTTCGCAGCACACACAGCCAGCAGTCTGTAGCCGAGGTCCAGGTCGAACCCTTGCTGAGCTGCCACCCGACTGACCACCTGCCAACAAGAAGGGGAAGAGAAGGGGTGAGTCACTGCCTATGCCAGGCCTCTGAGCCCAGACAGCAGATGTGCCCATTTCATGGGTGAGGTGGGCAGGCTAAGGCAGGTCCCCAAGATCAGGCAGAGCTGGGACTCAAACTGTGCCTCGTTCAGTTACTCAGTAAACATTGACAAGTACCTCTTCCACGCCAGGCCCTGGGATCCCGGACTCCACAGTCAGGTGTTTCCAGGCTGGTGGTAGGTTTGACCCCACAGCACAGGCCCTACTGCTTTTGAGAGCTCAAATTTGGCTACATTCTGGCAGTTGGCTGGGGATGCTATACATGTTCTATTCCAGGTGATTTCTCCACAGTTTAGTTGTAATTCCAGATTGGTCCTGGGAGGTTAGTGTGGCTTCCATTCACTCCTCCACCATCTTGCCTCTCCTTACTGTATATGTTCTGCATGCCCCAGATGAGGGTCTCTGCTCCCCCAGTGCGGGTCTCAAACTCGATTCCTAGTCCCTGGACTCCAGGAAGTCTCCCATGCCTGCCACCTCTCTGCCATCCATCACAGATCTCCTGCACCTACCACTATGGGGTGCTTGCTACCATCACTACTCCAAGCAAGGTCCCCACCCAGAGCACTGACCTCCCCAACCCCAGTCCGAATCTGCAGGCAAGGGGAAACACCAACTTAGGACACTTGGCTCCCATGGAGCTTCAGCTTGGAGTTGCCCAACTGTTAAGCCTTACCAGATGGACACACTTAACAGTCCTCATTGCTCAGCATGGGCCAGGAGCTCTTGCAGCCCCTCAGACCCCAGCCCAGTAACTGCAGAGCTCTCATGCTTGGCCTGGGGTCTGTCTCCAGTGCCAAGCACCAGCCCGGCACACAGGTGGCTTCCATAAGAGCGTCGCCAAAAGTTTGCCAATAGCTGTGTATCTGGAGCCTGGAGTTCCCATCCATCTCCTTGTGAACCTCATAAGTATGGGCCTGAAGAGGGAGAGGCGAGGGTCAGGGAGGGCTGGCAGTGCCCCGGGAGAGCAGTGTGGGATGGGGTGCTCCAGGGGCCCCGTGAATGGCTCTACAGGCTCACGCCCATCAGGCTTCACTCCCTCCCTGCCCAACCCCAGGTGTCCCATGACTGCCAGCTCTGCTCCCTCCTGCCCGCCTTCCTCATTAACAGCAGGCAAATTAGGTTTCCTTATTAAGCAGGAAGGACCTGGGAAAATGGAGTCGTTTCAGGAAGCAGCTGGGGTGGCTATGGCTGACTGGGAAAGGAGTGCTCCCAGATGTGGGGCTTTTTCTCTTGAGAAAGGGAAGACTCCATCCTCAGGCCCCTAGAGACTACCTGTTCCAGAGGCACTGCACGTCCTCAGAAGGCCTTAGGGCACCATGCTGGGTCTGGGCCCTGTAACCTTTACAATAGTTCCCCATAATCTGCTTTATATTTAGGGGTTCATTACAAGGGCTCCGGGGCTAAAAAGTGTGGGAAAACCACTAGTCTCAGCTGATTCTTCCATTTAAAAAATAGGTTTTTTTTTAATACGTGGGAAATACTTGAGGGAACACAGAGGGAAATACTGAGGCCTGAAGAGTGTTCATAGTGAATCGGAGAGGAGCCAGTAGATCCCCCTTCCCAGGACCACCTCAGTGTCTTGGAATGAGCCCCGCCTCCCCACCCCCATCTCCCGGAAACCCGCCTGTGCAGGGGGGAAAAGGACTTTCTCAGGTTAGAATGTTTGCTCAGCTTTTCTGCTACAAACAGAAGCCCCTGACACAGAAGTCTTCTGTCCCCCCAGGCCTCTTTCCCGTGGGCTCTATTTGCCCCTGTACTGTGGTGCTTACTCCACCCCACCCCCCAAACCATGTTCAAGTGACTCTGGGCTCCCTCAGTGTGTGTGTGGGGGGGGTCCTCACTGTTAGTCTCACTGTTCAAGCAGAAAAACAAAGGCCCCTAACCCTTTATGGTAAACAGACAGTCCATAGAGCAGAGAGAAGGGCTCTGGAAGGCTCCTTCCAGCACAGATGTTAACTATGGCACCCTCGCTCTTTGGTAGGAGAGCCTGGGGTAGGTGCACGTGAGCACGGACAGTTCACGCAGACAGTTCATTTGGACTGGTGCATCAGTGAGGCTGCTGTCTGGGGGAGACATCAACACCTGTGAGCAGTATAGTGAGGAAGCTGGCTCCCAGGTACTGAGGGCAAGGTAAATGTTTCGTAAGCAGTGAAGCACCAAACTCTTGTAACAGCTGCATGATGGGGTTGTTTCACAGATGAGTAAACCGTGGATAAGTAACAACCCAAGGTTCCAAAGCCTGTCCATGAGAGGGCCAGAATGTGATCCCAGGCAGCCAGTACACAGGGTGTGGGCTCTTTCCACGAGAGGGCCTCTTCTTCAGCCCACAGGGGGTTAAGGCCATAACTCCCAACCCGCCTGGGAACCCTCAAGCCCTAGTATGAGGGCAGGAAGGTAAAGGTGCCACAGTTTGGCCAATACTGGCTAATCTTGTTGCTCTGGTTTAAACAAAACAAAACAAAACAAACAAACAAAAAAAACCTAGCTAAATTGAGCAAGAAGGGCCTGGTGCTGGTACAAGGGCTGTCCTGCAGGCCTGGGCTGGGCCCTTCAGAGGAGCAGGGAGTGTCTGTCACCAAGTCCTCTGAGTGCCAGCATTTATTATAGAAGGGCCATTGGCTCCAACAGCCTCCTTTCACTGACAAGGATGCTGAAGTCCAGAGAAGGGAGGACCTTGCTGAAGGTCACACAACACAGGTGTGGCTGAGTGGGCTAAGCTGGACCCTGTGACCCTACAGTGCCTCATGTGCACCCCTCACTACTTCTGGCCCAGCCTGAGGACCCCTGGGAAAGTCCTGTGAGATGGGCTCAGCTGAGCAGCCTGTTGTGTTTCAGAGAGGCCTGCTCTCACTGAAATGGGCAGGACCCTGAGGGTCCTGTGGGGAAAAAAGACCCCTCTTCCTAAAGGCTGGTGGTGAGCAACCTCGGCACTGCTGCCCTCTGCTGGCTGCCCAGGCACAGCCCGCTGGCCCAGCCCAGGAGGTGCTCCTCAGACTGGCTGAGACCTGGGCCCTGGTGCTGAGGGGTACCTACAGGTCAGGAAATGCAGCCACTCCTGCCACAGAGACGGAAACTGAAACCCAGACGGAGGGGGGTGTGTGTGTGCTCAAGGTCACGTGGCAAGTACATTAATCCAGTAACGGGAGTGTGTTGCTTTGAAAAGTGGTGAGCCTTCTGGCCAGGAAGCAGGATGGGCTGCCTGGGAGATATTAGAGAAGGGATTTCTGCTCCGGGGGCAGGCGTGGGGGAGGGGGCTGGACCCACAGCCCTTTCTAACAGTCAGGGGAAGCAGAGGCATGCTGGGCCTATGCCCTGCTCCTGCTGCACTCTATGCCGTGCAACCTAGGCCACGTTACTTAACCTCTCTGAACCTCAGGTTCCTCTCGTATAACGGTTGAGGATGTCCTCCATGTCCAGGTTTCTGTGTAAGGGGCTCTGACTGTCCATTGTCCCAGTTCTGGTTTTATCTCGACCCCTCAGGGCAAAGCCCTCATTTCCCACTTTGCTACCATTCTCAACATGGCCAGGCTGCTGCTGCTTCACTCAAGTGACTTAACCTTTCTGTACCTCAGTGTCCTCATATGTGAAATGGGTACAAAATGCCCTCCCTTGCAAGGGTGACAGCCAGGACTGGGCACACAACTCAATAAATGCTGTATGTGAACGTATCCCCAGGGCTTCATCAGTGAAGGCTTTGCAGCTGTGGCAAGCTCCTCACTGGAGAGATGAGGTACCTGTTGATATGCTAACTGGTCTCTGTTTCCCTCTTCCACCTCCTACCTGCCTCCTCTCTTCTGTGCTCTGGCTACCTGAGCCTTCTAATAGGAGGCAGATGGGGCAGGTCCAGAGAGGCCTGACTGTGAGGGGGACACCCAGAGAGAAGTCTCAGCTCTGCCCTTGAGAGGGGGCGGGGAAGTGAGCAGCCAGCACCATCAAGAAAAACCTGGTCCTGAGAAGGAACAGCACCCCAGACTCCTGTATTTCTGCATCCTGGAGTCAGAGGACGTGAACAGGGGGGTGGGGGCAGGGGCCCAATGGGCTCTTTACCCTTAGGCCTAGCTCAGGGTCCAGAGCCTTTTGCTTGAATTGTGCCTGAGCTGCTTAGAAGCAGTATGGCACAAATGTGTCCATTCGTTTGCCCGAGGCTAAGTGGTTTTTAATTTATATCCTCCAAGTAAGCCGGATCCAGAGGAATTTACTCCCAGAAGTCACCCAGGGGATAGCGGCAACCTGGGAAGCTCAGGCTGCCACCAGAACAGGGAGGGGTACATGCGTATGGTGGGGGCTCGACAGCCTTGTCTGCCAGGCCCCTGGGCGTCTCTGACCTCCCCAACTTACCTCTCTCTGGGGGCGGGCTGGGGACTAAGGATGCCTGCAGGAGGAGAGGTCCGACAGCGTGGCTTTGGGGCTCCTGGGGGTGGTCAGTGGTACCAGCCTGGGACTATAGCAACTGCTGTCCCTCTCTCAGCTGCCTTGTTTGTAAAACAGGAGTGATGATCCCTTCTCTGCCCACCTTGAAGGGTCTGCATAAGGATGCAGGGGGACAGTGCCCAGGAAAGTGCCTTGGGCACCGAGTGTCTTCTATGACCCTCCACCCCACATTTTTCTGTCACTGGTCTTGCTGAGCTCCAAGGGCAGTCAGATTCAGGTCTCTGCAGCTGTGGCTGGTGGACCAAGGGCTCTTTTCTGATGAAGCAGCAGGCCTGAGGGCTGGCTGTTCAACCAAGTATATGCCTTAAGCTAGGGTGCAACGAGGAGAGGCCCAGAAGAGCTGGCACTGTGCTTTTGTCCACAGTTTTCCCTGCCTGGGAAGCCACAGCCTCTCCCCTCTCCCATCAGATTCTATAGGGTCCTGCCTGGACTTCCTCCTTCAGGAAGCCCTCCACAATCCCTTCTTCCTGCCCTCTAAAATGCTCCTCTTCAGAGGTCTTATCATCCTAAAAATCATATCCCATCACTTATGTGCTTAAGACTTTTAAGGGCTCCTCATTGACCTTCTACCCAAACCCTTCTCACTTGGCCTACAGGCCCTGTGTTAGCTGCTTTCTGCCTCCCTCTTCACCCTCATCTCATATCGCTCTCCCTTTCCTCTGTTCTGCTCCTTGAACAAATCAAGTCTCAGGGCTTTGCACTAGCAGTTCCTCTGCCTGAAGGACCCTTCCCTTTCATCCTTAGCTGACTCCTTGCCATTCTGGTCTCAGCTGGAGATGCCACCTCCTCAGACTTTTCCTGATCACCACCCTGCCCCGTCTCATGGGGTGTATGTCCTTACTTACCCCTTTATGTGTTTTGTGTGAGCTTCCCCACTGAAAAGTAAGCTACTTGAGAGAGGCCTGTTATACTCATCACACTCCCCCCGGTTCCCAGCACAAGGCCTGGCCCACTGCAGGGACTTGATGAATGTTTACTGAGTGAATGGCTAAATGACAGAGCCAGTTACTGGTCATCTCATGCCCACTTCCCAGTCCAGCCCAGTCAGGGCCATAGTCTGATTCAACCTCAAGCCCCCACATCCTAGGCAGGGCCAGGCTTGGGGCAGGGTGCTAGGGAAACATAGCAGCCTGCCTGGCCAAGAGTTATGGGTGATCCCTACCTCCTCTTTCACTTCTGGTTGCCTGCAGCTGGGGTGGGAGTGAAGGGGCCTCTGGTAACATCTGTCCCTGACCACAGGGTTTAGTCTGAACCAGGATCCCCACAAAGAGGATTGAGGGACTTGGGGAGGGATAGCCCAGTGGGCTGAAGGATGAGGAGGGCTGGGCAATGCAGGTGGCTGCCTGATTTGGTTTGGTGTTCCCTATGGGGGCCAGAGGGTGTCAGCTTTGGACAAACAGAGGAGTCTGGGAGTGTCTTGGCTGTATCCCTGCCTGACATCTGCTCTAGAGGCAGATGGGTCTCAGATTGAATCCCAGGTCTACTTCTCATGGTCTGTGGAACGTTGGGAAGTCAGTCACAGTCTCAGTTCCCTCCTCTATAAAGTGGGGAAGGTGGCAGGACCAGTTGCATAAAGTGGGTATGAGGATTCAGCAAGGAGGCATGTCCAGTGGGCCAAGCTCAGCGTCAGGCACAGAAGAGATGCTTGTTAATGATGGCCCCAGTTATTGTTGCTATTCCTTTCACTCCAGGCCAGGGACATTCTGGGTCTTTAGCTTCCTTCCTTTTTGCAGCTTTAGAGGAAACATGGTGCCCTCTGGCTTTACCCACTGCTTCTGCCCGGCCAGGCATCCACGTTGGCCTCTCCTCTCTCGGTTTACCCACATTCTCTTCAGAACTGACTCAGGGCCCTCTGAGCAGCTGCCCTCACAATTACTGATACAGGTCACGAGGCTGGGGACATTCACAAGCTTCAGGCTCCTTCCCTGTGGCTGTCAGCCGGCAAGCTCTTAAACTTGGCATATCGTGCCACCAGCTCCAGGCCTAGCCTCTGCTGCACTGGTATCCTACCTAGATCCTTATCCTCAGCTGCTTGTGCAGATGGACTGAACTCCTATAGATGTTTAGTGACTCCTTTTCTCAGTTTTCTGTGACCCACCCCATCTCCCAGGCAGTTAATGCTTCCTTTCTCTGTGCTGTCTCCACCCTGCACGCGATTTTCTCAGCCACCTCTTTTCCTGTCTGTCTCCCCTACTAAAGAGGAAATCGGGCTCAGCAATCTTACTCATCATTGGTTTCATAGGACTTAGGACAGGGTATTGTACATGATAAATGAGAGTTCAATCAGTGTTTATTTAGATAGGCAGATGGATATAATAGGAGCTCAATAAATGCTGATATGAATGGATAAGTGGATGGATGACCATAAGAAGAATTCAATAGATGTTTACCTAAGTGAATAAACAAATGGGTAGATGGCTGCAAACCCTTCAAGAATCTCTCTGCTTTGCTTATGATGGAATATTTACCCTATTAGACTTGGAACTCCCCAAAGTAGGCCTGGTCTTTCTTATCAAGTGTGGGGAACCCTCCATGGGGACTATGTCTGCCGATTTCATCAGACCAATTTCCCAAGGTGTATGCATGTTAGGGTGAGCACAGAGGCCACCCCCTCCAACAGTGGTGTCTTCCTATCTCTCATGCCCCTCCCTGACACCTGGCCAGACATGCTCATCGCCAGCTGTCTTCTCTGGGTGTGTGTAGGTGGGGGAGGGTGCAGACTCACCGTCAGACAGCCCATCAGGCTCTGCTCAAAGGGCCGCTGGAAGGCTCTTGGGTCTCCACACCAGTCCAGTAGCTCCGTGGCGGCATTGTGAAAGTTGGCAGGGTTCTGTAAGTGCTGTGGGAGAGAGAAAGGAGGAAGCATGAGGTCCCAGGTAGGAGGCCAGCACGGGTAGCAAGGAAGACCTCAGGCCTTTGGGGAGGAGACTCAAAGGCCCGATTAATGAGCTTTCTCCAACTTCCCCTCATACACCTTCCCTTTGCATCTTCTCCCCCAGTCCAATCCATAGCAGGACAGAGATCAGCAGCCACATTGTAAAGACAGGAAAACCAAGGTCTAGAGAAAGGCAATGATGGTAGATATTAAAGAGTTTTCTCTGGATGCTGGCAGTGTGAGAGGTGAACCCTTCATGGTTCAGGAGGGTGGCATCTGGCTTCCATACTTAAGGGCTGGCTTTTCCTGAGCCAAGATAGGCTGGCCCTGGAGCTTCCCTCTTGATGATCCCTACCCCACCCCCACCAAACTACCTCTGGTTTTAGAGCAAACTCTTCCACAGCCAAATAGGACTGGAGCAAGGGCGTCTTAAGAGGCTTCCAGTCCACACCCAGCTGGGAAACACACTGCCCAGGTTATTATCACACTGTGGTTTGGTGTATGTGGCTTTATTGACTCATGGTCTCCTGTACCCAGTCTGGCTCGGGTTGGCAGGGGGGTGGGGGGGGCTACTGGCATTGTAGTGAGGTGTCCTGGCCTGAGCTCAGGCCCCTCCCAGTCAGTGGGTCTAAGTCAACAGAAACTGAATTCTGGTGCCAAGGCCTCTCGATCCTGCTTCAGATTCAGGCCACCCCTCCCGTATTTAACTTATGCATGTCCTCCCAGGCTACGCTATATTAGGCACTGAGCCCAGGGTCATGGAGCCTATTGGGATGAAGCTGGGATTCCAGTGCCGGTTATGCCTGCATGTGGGTCCTCCAGTGGGATATCTAGTGTCCACAGGGTCAGAGTGTAAGCAGCTGCAAAGCGGAAGGTAGTACCTTCTGAAGTTCCTGTGGCCTTGGTGCTGGGAGAGACAGGGAACAATAGCTGCCCCTGGGGACTGCAGCATCCCTACCTGCAGCATGAGTCAGCCTCAGAGCCAGGGCAGGGAGGAGGTGCCAGGTCCCAGAAGTAGGAAGGGGGTAAAACATGCTGTGGGAACCTCTGTGGGGCAGGGGCCCTGAGGGTCACACTCTGCCTTCCCTTCCTACTAGCTGCTGAGCTAGGGTGGGCTCACCTTGCCAAGCTTCAGTTGCTCTGTCTGTAAAATAGGGATGGCAGACCTCGGTATGGTGGTGGGAATGTTTGTTTCTTTCACTTAGGGTTTCATGATTGTTGTCATGAATGTGGTTTGTGCAAGGCAAGATTTAAAGATGGGTGGAAGAAAGTGAAATGAGTTAGAGTATCCGCCTTCCGTGGGAGAACAAGGAGAAGTGGAGATGAAGGAGAGAAAGAGGGCAGGCGTGCAGCAACACAGCCCTCCGTCACAGGGCCGGGGTGCGGATTAAACAAGATGAGGCTTATACAGCCCCTGGCAAAGTGCCTGGCGCGTGGGGTGCTCCCATGTGGGGCTGCCCTTGGCCCTGACTCTGTCTCCCAGAGGCTCTCCTGGAAGCACAGCTGCGCTCGGCAGCTCAAAGCCTTGGCTTTACTCACTAGTGCTCTTTCTGCAAAGGCAGAGCTTCTGAGCTTGATTTGCAGAAGTCAGGAGGAACTTCCACATATAGAAACATGCCATTTGGGAGGGCAGCAGTGGGTCCTCACCTTTGTCCCTGTGCACTCTCTCTAAAATGGGTCTCCTCCAAGGCCACGGGCGGCACCTGGGCTCCACAAAGAAAGTCAAGCAAATCGGCTGGTTCCCTGCCCAGCAGCCTCCCTCTGCTAACTGAGTTATTCCGTTTATTTACATGATGTCACACCCAATTAGTAGGGTCAGCAGCTGCCACAGGCTGCTCTCTGAGCTGCCTGTCCATAGCACCCCCACCCTTGGCACCCCCCTTTGGGGCTTTGGGCTTGCAAGTGGCCTCTGAGGCCAGCTTCAGGGATCCAGTTTTGTTCTGGCTCCTAGCACCTAGACTTCCATATCTTGCCAACACACCTCTCCATCCTCACCCTCGCCAGCTCACGTGGCCATCAGCTTGGAGTCTGGGTGGTCACTGTGGGCACAACTCATTGGTTGAAATCCCATTCAGTGGCTGTTGCTCAGCAGCTTGTGGCCTTGACCATGCCAACCAACCACCACCCTGTCCCTGCCCAGCCCTTCTCATTGCCTTGGTCAGCTGTTTCCGCTATGAAGTGGCTGGAGTGCACGGAGAGACTGAGTGATATAGTGAAATGAGCCGGACAGACCTGGACCAAACCCCATCTCAGCCACTGAACCACACTGCCCTGGAATGTTCACGAGCTTAAAATGGGGTGATGACAGCTTGCAGGGCTGCTGCAAGGTTTAGAAACAATAAACCTAATGACATTCCCATCACAGAGGAGGGGCCAGGTAAGGACTAATATTGCTCTGTATACTGGGACCTTTGTACCATCTCTGGTTTCTTCTGTGAGGTTCTTGAGCATAGAAAGAATGCTCTATTCACTTCTGGAACTGTAGATGGCCCAAGGCCAGGCCCACACAGAAATGGTCAGTGAGCAGTTAACTGTCCAAAGGATGGTCCACCTGTGGCAGAGACCAGCAAGCTGACCACTTCAGAACAGGTCCCCAGTGGCACATGGAGAAGCCAGGACTGCGTGGGTGAGCTTGGCCAGCCTTTGATGGTCTGGGGATGGGAGCATAGATCTGAACCATAGGCAGAGGCCTCCCCGGCTATGGCTGTTACTGGACACTAATACCCCATTCCCCATCAGAAAGCCTGCCCATCTCCACAATTCCTCAGAAGATCTGGGCTATATCCAATAGCCACTGAGTCTGTTGGGGCAGAAGTAGGGAACATCAATGCCCAGACCAGGGATTGGCTACCCAGACTAAGCGATGAGTGCATCTTCCTGTCAATCCACCTGTAAATCAATTGATCTATCCACACATCCATCCACCCATCCATCCAACAAAATATGAATCAGTTCATAACCATCTATCCACTTGCCCACTCACCCATTCATCCATTCTCTACTTTATCTAGCATTCATCCATCCATTCATCTACCTACCTATCTGCCTATCCATCTGGAATTTATCTAACTACCCACTCATCCATTCATTCATCCATTTATCCATCTATCATCTAAATCCACCCACCTAACTGCCCATACATATATCTATCCATCCACCCACTTTTCATTCCCTTACTTAATCCATTTATAAGTCCACCTCTGCTCCTTTCCCCCAGCATACATGGGCCCTACCCTGGCCTGGGCACTGTGCTAGACTGCTGACTTAGAGATGAATATGGCACGTCCTCTGCCCCCAAGGAACTTAGTAGCCTTCTGAGGGGCCTGATATATGCCCTGTTCCTTTCTCCCTTGAGCTTACAGCTCAAGGGAGAAAGAACGGGAGGAGTGAGGTAGATGAGTGCCCAGGAAGCACTGGATCTCAGAGAAAGATGGTATAGATGCTTAACAGAGCATCTGGGGGTTGAGGAGTCTGCTGTGCAGGAATCAGCTGCTTTGCAAGGCTTTGCACGTGGAGCCCAGATGTACCAGTGACCTCTGAGTGGGGCACATTGTAGAGGGCACTGGTTCTCCCAGTACCTGGGGCTGAGAAGGGGGAAAGGCAGCTGAGCCAGAGGCCTGGAGGGAAGATGGGCAGCAAGGTGCTGGTGTATGGCGAGTGCAGCAATGGCTAGAACCAAGGTGTGTGGTGGGGGAGGGAAGACTAAGCTGCAGAAGAGAGGCAGGGCCAACAGTCAGAGGCTGTGAGGCCCCTGATGGGAGACACAGCCTTCCCAGCCAGAGGTAGGCACAGCCGCCACATCCGTCATCCTCAGAGCATGCAGACCTGCTTGCCTTTCTCTTCTGATTAGGATACAGGACGTCTGAGAATCAACAGTCTTCAGCCAGCCACAGCCACCCTCTGGGGTAGTTGGGGAGCAGAGAGACATCAGTGCCGAGCTCTGTCTGACTGGAGGTACTGGAGTGGGGCATGAAGGATGCAAGGAGCTCTGGATGGCCCGGAGGGCATCTGGACAGCCTGCTCACCCTCACAAACGTGCCACTGTCTGGCCCAAAAGCAGAGCTCTGTGTGTGTGCGTGCACACATAGTGTGTGGGGTAGACTGGGACGAGCAGCTGAGGTGATCCCTGGCCTTTCAGCTGCTCTGCCCTCAATGGCCGGTTGTGCATTACCATGCCCATTCCACAGGCAAAGCGAGATAAAGTGGCAACTCAGGTAGCTAATGAGGGCTGGACCCATGTTTGCTAGTAAATCTGAGCTCTGTGTGCCACACTTAGAGAGGGCTGAAGCCCTGGGAGTAAAGGGCACCCTGATTCCTGGTGATGCAGTACCAGGCACGGGGAGAAAGGTCAAGTTGTGATCAGGTCTCAGGAGCAGCTGTGCGTCTGGCACAAAGAGAATCTCACGCACAGGGGGCATGACTGCATTGTTGGGGGGCGGAGGGCACTGACAGTGATCTCTCATGGGCTAGAGAAACTGGGTCAAAGGCAGAGCCAGGAGAGCCCTGCAGAGGAGGAGGAGGGAGGGCAGGGGAGGGGAAAGCACACGTCTGGTTTCTATTCTGTGACCGTGAACAGAGGCATAATTGGCATTTGGGAGAGCTGTTCGGGCTGAGTTCAATCTGTAAGAAGTCTTCTTCAATTTCCTCTCTTCAGACTCCACACAGGCTTCCGAGATTGCTCTGCTTGATGCTAATGAGAGGACACACATCCCTCATTCTGGGGACTAGCCTCAGCTCCACTGGGCCCTGGTGCTCAGGAGGACAAGCTGCGTTGGGGGCGGGGCTGCAGCTGGGGTGCTGAGACCAGTGGCCCACGCTGGTTACTCAAGCATGCTGGTTACTGGAGCTGAAGCCAGGGGACACGCCCCAGCACTCCCCTCCCTGTTGCTGAGACACTGAGGGCAACAGCCTTGCCGCCATTAGCTGATCACCTGCCATGTGCCAGCGTTGGGCTATGTGCTTCACTCACAATATTCTCCCCACAGCACCCTACGAGGTTGACCTGATTGGCTCCATTTGACAAGTGGAGAAACGGAGACTCAGAGAAACAGAAGGACTGCTCATTGTGGGTACACGGAGCAATGAGGATTTGGCCCCATGTCTGTATAATGTCAAAGCTCGCAGCCCTTCCACCATATCTGCTCCTTCCTGCAGTAAGATAATACTCTGGAGTCTGGGCACAGACGCTGCCACACAGAGCTGCAGAGAGGCTGAGTCAGAGGGTGGGTGCATCCCTCCTGGCCTCCACTGGGGCTGGGGGACTGCCTGTCCAGGCTCAACCAGGCTTCTCAAAGTGGTGGTCTCTGGGCCCACTGTGAATGTCCCCCACCTCTGAACAATCCAGACAGGTTGCTGGCGGGCAAATCACCTCTCAAGCTTGGTGTGAGCATTGGCAGGAGGAGGGACTCACCACCCTCAGGGAGAAGGCCCTGCCAGCACCAGTGGGGTTGGGCTGTGTGACTTCAGGGGACTCCCTTCCCCTCTCTGTGCCTCAGTTTCTATTTTTGTAACATGATCTAATTCCCCAGGACCTTCTTTTCTGTTTCTTTATAGAAAAGTCACTGGAGCAGAGGAGTGGGAACTTAGGTCTGGGAAGGCAACTAGGCACTTTACTGCATCCTCACAGAGCACTCAGCAGAGCCCAGAGAGGGCAGGCCACTGGCCCAAAATTACAAAGCTGGGAAGAGAGGGGAAGGAACAGGGTAGAGCCGGCCTTTGAACACAGGTGTGTGAGATTCCAGTGTTAGGCTGGTCCATGACAGCAATGTTCTCCCAAGGTGGGTAGCCAGGGAGCCCCAGACAGTCAACCCATGCTCACCATCACCTCCACGCAGAGCTCCAGATGCCCAGCCACATGGGCCAGCACCCCTACTGCCTGTCCTTGCCAGCTGCTGGGCAGCAGAGAAGTGAATGAGGGCCACACACTCACCTGCTTGATGCACTGCAGTCGGTCATTGGTCTGCTGGATGTGCCTGTCCATAGAATTCATTCTGTCCGTTTCACTGGGTTCTACCCGAGAGCCATGAACGTTGTCCAGCCTGTGAAGAGAGGACGGTGAGTGTCACTGGGGTTGTGCCACCCGGTCTTCCAGCCTCCCAGCCACCTTCCAACCCCAACACCGACTTCTGGCCCCAGCAGGTGCCCCCAGCAGGTTCCTGGGCCCTTTGTGGGCCATGGTGGCCTCTGCCCCAGGCAGCCTGCACTAAAGGGAGGAACCATGGACCCAGCTGCCCAGCCAGCCCTTCCCCATGCTTGGCCCCAGGAGCCCTGCTGGGATTGAGGGCAGGAGGTGCTCCTGGGTGTTCTCTGTGGTGACTAATATGAGCACAGGGCAGGCATGTCCACTATGGGATGTGGAGCCACACACTCAGATACACGCACTTCTAGGCACATGTGTGCGCTAGGTGGTGGGGGTGGGATGGCAGCCTCATCTTCAGATTCCTGGTTCAGGGCTTAGCCCACTCGATGTGGCTGTGTGTGTTGGTGGGGAGGGGCAGATATTCCCACATGACCACCTTCACTGCATGTTTTAGTGCAGCTGTCCTGTCAAGGGTGCCATGTGCCTCCTCAAATCCCCCATGCTTTAGAGTTCTGCACACTTTAAAAACCACTCCCAATTCCACTTTTTCCCCTTTGGCCTCTTGGGAAAGAAGGAGGGAAGGAATTAGCACCACCTCCATTTTCCAGACAAGAAAACTGAGGCTCATTGAGAGGAAGGGAATTACTCAGGGTGGCCCAGTGAGTCAGCATCAGAGCCAATCAGGAACCACGGCTCTGAGTGGCAGCCCATGGCTGAGTGGTCTGGGTACGTGGATGTCCTGGTCACCAGGCTCACTCTTTCTGAATGGGCGGTGGGCTCGGAAACATGAACACGAGTGCCATTTCCTCCCAGGTGGTGAAGCTAAGTGGAGGAGGCTCCCTGAGCTTCAAAAACACCCTGGAGACTCCAGGCCTCTCCAGGGAGGCCACAATGGTAAAAGTAGAGATGGAGAGAGTGTTCAGCTCTAGTGAACCCACTGCTCAGGGCTCCCTGGACCAGAGAAGAAGCCTACCCACTGCTGTGTGGGTTTGGCCTCCCAAAACACAGTGGGCATCTCAGACTGCAGACACAAGGGCAGACACAGGGTACTGAACAGAGGCTCATGGCCCCAGGTCTTCTCTGCTATCCTGAGGCTACTCATCTCTGGTCATGTCACCCAAGGCCCCACTGACCAGGCACTTTCTTTATGCTGGGCCTCGGAATTCTTTCCTTTTCTCCTCATGCTTACTCTGTAAGATTAGAATTGTCTCCATTTTACAGATGAAGAAATTGAGGTCCTGAGACCTGCCAAGACCCCATGGCTCCAAGGTGCTTGGACTGTATCCATATGTCCGGCCGTTTCCATGTCCTATACTCTGCCCCAAGCACATGCACCCTCACAGCACGCCTGGCCCAAGCCTTGGGAAGAAAGTCCTGTTCCTCCTCCAAGGAGCTCTTGACTACACAGCTCTCCTAGAGCACTCCTTGTTGTTCCATTTGTGTTTGAAAAGGCAACTCACTTATGTGGTTCAAAATTGAGAAAGTCTGCAAGGGTATGCAGTGAAGTGCTGGTCCAATCCCCAGCTGCCAAGTGCCCTTCCTGGGGGGCCCAGCCATCAGTCTCCTTCTGAGGGGCTTGCTTAGAGAAGCAAGTACTGGTATGCATGTGTACCCTCCCCTGCTACCCCTTTAAATACAAACATAAGACAAAAGCATTGTACACACACTCTCTGTACTCTTGATTTTTTCCTCTTTATACTATCTCAAAGTTTCTTTCACATCAAGACATAAAGAGCCTTTTCATTTTTTAATGGCTGTGCAGTGTTCCAAGATACAGATGAATCGTCTAGCCCCACCAGGGGCTGTTGTAAGGTCTGAGGCTCGAGAAAGGCCCTTCTGCTCAGGGGGCTCACACGCCAGCCTGGTGATAAAGCCTGAAGCCATCTCCAAATTTCATTATTGCTAATAGTGTTGCAGGATCGCCTTTTATATTGGCCACATCATCCGTGTGTGAATTAATCTAGAGAACATACTCTTAGAAGTGGAGTTACTGGGTCACTTGGGCATTGTACTTTTGGTAAGTGCTTTCTGGGTTCACTTTATCTTGGAGCTCTCCAGCAAAGAGATAAAAATGGGGGTAGTGCCCCATATTTATTTCTTCTACCCTCAACCCACCAACCATCCTTCTACTCACCCCGTTTATCACACATTTATATACCCAGACATCCAACTTCTCCACCCATCGTTTATCCATCTCAGTGCCTGTCCATTCACCCATCCATGCATCCATCTAAACATCTCTAGTCTCTACTTACCCATCCACACATGCTTCCCATTCACCCAGTAAGTGCTTCTCAGCATCTATACCGTGCTGTTCTTATGCTAGATCTATGGGGCATGCAAAGATTAAAATGAATTTTCTTATGTTCAAGAAACTCTTGGTCTAAGCCTATGTTCACTCCAGGCCACCTTTCAGGTGACCATTGCTGAGCTCCTTCTATATGTAAGGTGCTGGTCCAGGCACTGGGCACAGACATACCCACTCCCATATTACAGATGAGGAAATTGAGACTCGGAGGTTATACTAACAACTAGCTTCAGAATCTGGCTTTCCCACCACAGACTAAACGTCTGTACAGGTCCTGGGGAGGTACCAGGGGTTCCTGCAGGAGGCTTTTCTGATGTTGTTAACATGTGTGCCGGAGGTGGTGAGGGTGTCCCCCAAGCAGGGGCTGAATTTCTGTGTGCAGAGCCTCAGCCAGCACTCACAGGGCGAGTGCTCCTGGGGCCAGAGACACACCATGGTAGGGTTAGCAGACAGGAATATCGGGGAGCCCTGAGTGGGAGAAAAACAGTGCCACCTCCAGGGAAGCCACTGTGGTTCTTGGTGTTAACCCCCCTCTGAGTTGAAGGGACCCCGGTGGTGTCCTAGGCACCACATGGTACACAGCCCCCACGGTGGGCACAGGTGAACACTGGCCGCTAGAGTCACGATTAAAGAGTGCAGTTTCCACAGCCAGCCAAAGGGAACCATTAAACAAAAACCTAGGTCAGCTCCACAGGAAGCACAAAGACACCCCAGGTCTTTGCAGGCTTCAATCCCCCTTCTTCAGGCCGCAGCCAAGGACAAAGGGCCTGTGGAGACGCAAGCGGCCAGCAGGGTGCACTGTTGATGAACCTAAGCACCCAGAGGGGCTTTGAGAAGGCTTCTCTGACTTTCTAGGCCTTGGTTTCCCCATTTGTAGAGCAGGGTGTCGATGGGGAGGGGATTAGATGGTCTCATGAGGCTCTATCCCTAAGCAGGAACTTTTCCCAGGGTAGACAAGACATTTTGTCTAGGGTCAGAAATCTAGTGGGGCTGTGATTAAATACTTGTTAAATGACTGACAGATCATTTCTGGAGCCTGGGGGTGCTCAGCCCACCCAGGGAAGCAGGTAGCAGACATCAGAAGTCTGGACCCACCTAGGCAGTCACCTTTGGGCTCAGAGGCAGTGGGGCCACAGGTATCACTTTAGGAAGCAAACAGAAGAGGTGGGGTTGGGGTGGGGGGAACAGAACTGTTCAAGTTCAGGTCAGTCTCCATGCCAGCTCACGGCAATCCTGTCTGGAAGCCAGTGGCTGGGCTGAGTTGGCTTCTGGATTCAAAGATTCTCAGAACACCAATAGCCAAAGATATTTTAAGGTATCACACTGACCTAATGGTTGGGATGGTTTTATCTGGGGGAGCCCAAGGCCCACAGTAGTTTGTCCAAGGCCACATAGCACATCTGAGCTGGGTCCAGGCCCCAGAGAGTTTTTGTCCCAGGTTAGGGCTCCATGTTATAGAAACAGAGAGATGAACAGAGGGGCCTGGGAAACCTGCAAGACCCAGAGGGTGGGTGGCAGCCAGCAGGAGAGACATCTCAGATCACAATCGTGTGTCATGTGTGTCTTAACCTATATTAAAAGAAGAAAATGACTGGCTGATTAAGGAGGAACTCACAGGTGAGGTGAGATCTTTAAACTACTGAGATCAATGGAAAGTCAGGGTTATTACCATCAGGAAGGGATGGGGGTGGCGGCTCTGGCCCCTGCAGAAAAGGGGTCAGGACATGGAAGGTTAAGGGTCCCAGACAAAGGGTGGAATAAACTGGGCATGAGAGAGGAGCTCACTGAGGGGCAGTCTGGGATCTTCCATTTGTTCTGCACCTGCTATGTGGACCTGTGCAATGCTAATTTACTCGGTCCTGAAAGGCTCAGAGAGGTTGCATGCCTTGCCCAGGGTCACACGGCTGGAAGATGTTGGGCTGAGATTCAAACTCTCTGCCTTTCTGTTTGTACGTTGTTCTTTCCACTCCACCAAGACAGGAGCCTCCTGGAAGTTCCCACCCTGGGCTGTGACTGGGCCCAAAGAGATGTCCCTTTGGTTCCACCCAAACTGTCCAAATCCATCCACTCACTTCCAAGGCCACTGGGCTCCCTGCATGCTGGCTGGCGTCACAAAGTGGCCAGTGTTTGGTGGCCAGCAGAGGTCGCCCTCTGCCACGGGAGCGCTGCTGGGCCACCGCTTGCTCCCTCCTCAGAGCCTGGATTCCTCTAAGTCTTTACAAGTCGCTACAAATCCTCTGGGCCTGCAGCTCCAGTGCCCACTGCAGCACTCCATCCCAAATGGGGATAGTGCTTTGGTCCTGGCCCCGGGTGCATCCGTGGCTCCAGCCTTCCCACGTGCCTGTCTGCCTCTGAATGCCGAGTGGGCTCAAGCAGTCAAGCCCCCAACTCCTCTGGCCCTTGGCCCTGTCTCCTGGTTTGAGCAGCCTGCAGCCTGTAGGAAGTGCAAGGCTAGTGAGCTCAGGGGCCTGGAGGGGACCCTGTTCTGCCACTTCTTCCAGGCCTCAGTTTCCTCATCTGTAAAATAAAGGCTAGCCTCCCTGCAAACTCCAGCATCTTAGGAGTTCTGTGTCAGGAGCTCCAGCTGTTTGAACTCCATCTTGACAAGTGTAGAATGCTTGGCTTTCAAACAGCACAGCCAGCCTGCCCCAAGGTGGGCCCAGGAAACTCCTGGAGAGCCGCCGTTCTAGGGGAGCCTAAGACTGTAGGTGCTACACACTTGTCCTTGCACCTTATGCTCAGCTTGGCTTCACTGCACATATGTAAGTTTTCTGATAGACGGTGACATGTCATTGGCCAATCTTCCCTACTCCTAGTTGAGCTCTTAAAAGGCCAAGGTTCCATTTTACACTTCTTAGCACCTAGCATAGCGCTGACCAAATTCACCTTCGTGGTGCCTAGCACAGAAGACGTGCCCCAGAAAAGTCAACTGCTATTAAGCACGCAGGGCTGCTCAGACAGTAGAATACTGAGAGCTGAAAGGGTACTTGCGGACCACCTGGCCCTGTGCCCTCAGGGCAGGAGCTGAGACAGGGGAAGGACCCAGAGGGAAAAAGGGCCAAGTGGGACTGGAACCCAACTGGCTGTTCTAAGTTGGGACCCAGGTTGTCTTGGGGCTCTCTGGAAGCATGTCTCCTGGTCTGAAGGTCGGGGAAGGCACATGGTCCTTGGTGGGCTCCTCTTAGGACCAGGGAAGCGGGGTGCTCTTTGCTGCCCAATAGATATGTTGATGGAGTCCTGGAGGCGGCTCCCTGGGATTGTAGACCAACATCAGCTATACTGACACTAGTGTTTTATTTTTCACTTTTGAGGCCAAACGAGTTAACCAGTCCACTTAACACAAGCACCTAAGGCAGATGTTTTGCTTATGTGTGTGCACACACAAACATAGGAACCCCTCTGCATACTTAAGGCTAGGTATGTGCACACACTCGAGTGTTGGCACAGATGCACTTGAGCACACACATCTCATGACAGCTTGCACAGGCAAGTGGTGGGGTCCCCAGGGGAGCTGTGCGAGCAGTGGTGTGCAGAAATGATTCAATCACCCCGCACATCTGCAGCTCAGGTCCCCCGGGGCAAGCAGCGCTGGCAGTGGGGGTGGAGGGCCTGTACCCACAGCTTGCAGAGCAGAGGCTGCGTTCCAAGACATCACCAGGGCCAGTGAGCTTAGGACCTGCCCACTGCTCACCCTGGTGGGAGATCATGGGGGCCTGGAGGGATCTATTCTGGCCAGCCCCTTTATCAGCTCTCAGACTCTGAGAGGGACAGGTATCACGGGCCCTGGGTTCAGCAGCGACCTGCCAACCCTACATGTGATGGCATCAGTCCAGGTCTTCCTCAGCTTGACCTCCACCTTCCACCACTTCCAGGCACATCCCCGTGGGGTTCCCCTGTCTCCTGGACTGTGCTCTGAAGATCACACCTCCCTGTCTTTGCCTCCGCCTCTCAGCCTGAAATGCCTGCCCCTTCATCCATAATCCCGCTTCAGCTGTCACCTTCTTTGTTGGTTTCCCCCAGAGGAGCCACTCACTTCTACTCCTCTGTCTCCAGTGTCTCTGTCTTGCACCCCACCTTGGCCGTACCAGACAGTGGCATATCTTTGCATCTATCTCCCCCATCAGCTGGGCTGTCATCTAGTCATGAACTCCCAGAGCCTAGCCCAGGGTTTGGTACCCAGCAGGTGCTCAGCAGTGCTCAATGGATGGATGAATGGGTGGATGGACAGCTATTATGATCTAGAGTGGCAATAATGAACACCCAATGACCAGCCCTAATCAGAGGGTCTTGGAACTGTGAGAGACTCCAATAATCCAGTCCAGGATTCTGAAAGAGTGATGCGTGTACCACTGGCAGAAGAATGATTTTAGGTGGTCCATGGGATCACTGCTGAGTTTGTGGATATTATTATTTAGGGTGAGAATAAATTAGGGAGCGATGGCAGACCTAAATGGATTAAAGAACCACCTTAAACAGTATAAATGGGATGAAAGTGACTGAGGGTAGGGAGGCACTGACATAGTCCAATGCTTTCCTCATCTTAAAGGTGAAGGAACAGAAGTTCAGAGAAGTGCAGGGCCGCCTGTGGGCACACGTATGTGACTCTTCCACTCCCAGTTCTCAGTAGAATGCACGCTGCCTGGAGTCAGAGGAAGAGGGTGGTGGTGAAGCCAAGACAGGGAGAAGAAAGTGACTTTGTGCCCTATCCCAGGGAAGTCAGGGAAGGGCACACAGACAGGAGAAGAGAAAGAGAGAGGGAAGCAAGAGACAGCTCCAGGCAGCTGTCCAGGACCAGCTGCTCCCCTCTCTTGGCCAGGCAGCTGGAGCTGGCTCTTGGGCCAGCTTGATGCCTGGAGCACAGTGAGGCTCCTGGGTCAGGGGTGGGCCCTGCGTCAAACCTTCCTGGCTGTTTGAGGTTGTAAGAAGCTGCTTTATCTCCCTGAGTCTGTGTTTTCAACTGTCAAGCAGGAAGGTGCCTCTCCCCGCCGCCGCACTAGACTGAGGAGCTGACTAAGTGCAATCACTTAGGGGACAGTGTTCTGAGAAGAGAAATTCTGGTTTGGACATGAGCTCTTCCAAATCCAGTTCCTCCCTCCTCAACTCAGGGAGTGCTCCATGCCACACGTGACAAGGCTCCACACCCCCTGGCCAGAGTTCAGACACTCTGGCTTGGCAACTGGGGCTCCTGGAAGGGTGGACCCACTTCTCTCCATGACCCAGTCTCCCAGCACCCACCTTCATCTACAGAAGCAACCATTGTCAATGGTGGTCAATGGGATACCAGAGTGTACCCTTGGTGTTTCAGAGTCGGGGCTTCCTGAGGGCCAGCCCCATACCGCCACATTGGACAACCTGCTCTGGGACACAAATGTTAATCCAGAGGGAGGACAACTTACTTGGGAGAACATGTGTCCATGTCACCCTGACAAAGGTGCTGGCCCCCTGGTCAGGCCCACACAGGGCTGGGAATCCAGGTTGTGTTCTTCCGTTGTACCTCATTCCTCCGTGCACTTGTAGCCTAGCAGGCGTGGGCCATGCCCTTGAGGCCAAACCCTCCTGCCACCCTCCAGAGGCACTCTGAATCTCTGACCTCAGGGTGAATTTCCTTTGGCAGCTCCCCTCCCAAAATGTGAAGGAGGGCCAGATTCAGCCCTGGACAAGGCAGCCGTGGCAGCCCTGGGCAAGGTCACCAAATTCAGCCCCGTGGAGTATGAAGCCATTCCGGTGCTATGCCCCTGCTTTTTGTGTCCTCAGAATGGAAAGAGAAACAAAACCACTGCTGAACCTGTGTATGTCAGCCACTAGGTTATTCATGTCACCTCACTTTAAGCCTCAGAGTTCTATTATGTTCCAGTTACTATAACAAAACTGAGGTTCAGAGAGGTCCAATGACTTGCTCAAGGTCATACCACAGAGAGGTGGCAGTGCCAGGACTTGAACTCCCGTCTGACTACAAAGCCCACGATGTTTTCCTGCATATGCTTTCCATGGGAATGTGACATGCCTTCCTCAACTAGACACTTTCTTTCCTGGCCCCCACTGTCCTGCATGTTGGGACAGCGACTATCATCCCTGGAGTACTGAGGATGGTGTGGAGATGGGGGAGTCAGAGTCCTGCCTAGTCCTGCCTGATGCTGCTGGGTGCTGGGCCTGGGCCACAAGCCTTCTTCAGGATAGCAGCACCCATGCAGTGGCCTTGACCTGGCCTTGTCTAGAGGCTCTTATCTATGATTCCAAGGGCTCAGATGCTATAAAGTGGGAAAGAGGGAGGGTGGGAACAGTTCCCTGAGGGCCCTTGGAGGACATGGGGTGGAATAAGGCTGGCAATGGAGCCAGGCCCCCTTACCACCAGCTGGTGCCCTCTAGAAGGTTGTAAATACCCTGCAGATGTTCTTAAAGCTGTGGCTCCAGGGACAGAGGTGTTCCCCACTGTACCCTTCCTAACCTCGGCTTCTCAAGGCTCCAATTCTACCCACCTGGCATTTGCAGGGAGGTACAGGCAGGTGCTGGGCCAATGGCATGCCAGGGAGAGCCAGACAGAGCTACATGAGCTTTTAAGATATCATCTGGCACAGGGATGGCAGGACTATGGCATGCTGGACACCACCCCCACCTCTTATACCCATGGCAGGTGTGGCCAGTCAATCACCACACTTCCAGCTGAGCCTGGACATGCCTTACCCATGTTCCACATGTACTTCTGCCCAGCCATTCTTAATCACCTGATATGGACACAAGAGAAGAAAACTTTTGGGAAGGCTTCTTTAAAAGGGAAGTAAATAGAGACCCAGTAGGGGGGCGGTGCTTAGCCTCAGGGTCAACAGCCAGTCAAGGTGTGAGCAGAGATTCGGATACAGATTGCCCGATTTCTGACTTTGTGCTCTTTCACCTAAACGTGACTTAGAGCCAGCTTCCTCGAGTTGAGAGCACACATATGGACCACTCAGGTGAGCCAGCCACGCTGCAACAGCCTATGTCACAGCCTCACAGCAGCTTGCAGATGAGTACTATCCCATTTTGCAGATAAGAAAACTGAGGCTCGGAGTGGGTGGGTGCTTTCTTTGTGGGGAACATAGGGCAACAGCTGTTCCTCCAGAGTTGGGCTTTTATTTTTACTAACTGGATATGCCTTCTCCTTTAGCCAACTGCTGTGAACTGTCAGATTTTTTTTAATTTCTAAAAAAAAATTAAGAAAACAAAAAATCAGAAAGTAGGCTTGACCTAAAAATAGAAGATGAAAAAAAATAGTCCTCATGGCTTAGATCTAGAGGGGACCTAGGGATCTGCTCAGGCCTATTTACAGATGAGGAAACAGAGGCCCAGGGCAAGGGTGGGGTGGAGGGAGACCAGAGCCCTGAAGGCCCCGTTGTGGGTCAGAAGTGGGGGGTCAGGGCCCACTCCCTGGCTGCCCCGAACTTCTCTGCTCTCTCTGCCCCTAGTTACATCTAGACACCCCCTGCAGATGCCCGCCCAGGCTAGGTTGTGGTCACAGACAGCTAAGATGCAGAGGGCCGGCCCTGTGGAGCCCCCAGCAGCCTGGAGGTGGGGTGGGGTAGGACAGGGTAACTGTGGCAGGTGTGCCAAGTGTGACAGGAGTAGGGGCTCTGCTCCCACTAGGAAACCCCCTGCCATTTCCCTTACAGAAGTCCTACAAGGTCCCCGTGGATCTGTGCGGAGATTTTCACTGTCTCAGGCTCAGGCTGGCACATGACCCCACAACGCCCCCTCCTCCCTGCCGAAGGCCCTCTGTGGGGGGCGTTGGGGGTGTTCAGGTGGGTCTGTTGCCCATTCACCTCGCCTATCATCTGGTCTATACTGGGGGAGTATCTGGATGTGAGGTTACATGGGGACTGGGCTATTTGCATCCAGGCTGGGAGTGGAGGTCTCATTCCTCAAAACCTTCAGGGACAAGCTAGGCACCCCACAGGCAACCTGAAAATGCTTCCTGATGTCTAGGGAGACAAAAATTCACACTAGGTGCTCCTAAACCACACGCTGACTCGGTGCTCTAACGGTGCAAGGCAATTCGAGGTTTACAAAGCACTGGCGTCATAACCTCATTTGACCCTTTATCACCTCATTTTACATGGGCAGTATGGCTTAGTGGTTTAGGATATCAGGCTGCCTGGGTTCAAATTCTGACTCTGCCACTTGCTAGTTTCTGTGACTTAGGACAAAATGCTGCTCCCTGCATGCTGCAGGCTCCACATCTGTAAACCAGAAGCAATAATAATCGTGCCTCTTCACAGGCTGCAGTGCTCATTAAGTGAGGCAGTGAGTGGGAAGTATTCGTTGGCTCTATACAGGACCCAGGTGGGCCTTATCATCTCCATCATAGGCAGGAGGAAACTGGGCAGAGAGGAGCTCTCGCTTGTTGAGGGGAGAGGAAGGGAGTTAAAAGCAACCACCTAGACACTAAGATGTTCGACCTTTTTTTAAAAAAAAAATCTGTATCTAAAACCTATTTTTTTCAAACATTGTAACATCTTAGGCGGAAGCTCCATTTATGCACCAACGAAAGGGGTCATACTCTGGATGGAGGGGTGGGAGTGAGGCTGTCCACTCCACTCACCCTCACACAGGGATTTTGGGGCTCAATGCCAGGCCGCAGAGGTTGTAGGTGGCTGAGGCAGGGGTTCTGCACCCACCAGCCAGAATGCCAGGTTGAGGAGCAGGAGGGGCTTGTCCTTGTGGCAAAGGCCAATCGTGGAACATTCCAGACGAAGGAAGGATAAGTTTGGAGCTTCAGGATATTTGAGATGAGCACTGCTCCTCCAGTGCAGCAGCCTGGGTGCCCAGGGATGTCCGTCCAGGTGGGCAGTGTCACTGATGAAGACAGGGAGAACAGACAGGAACCACTGCCTCTTCTGGGCAAAAGGAGGGTGGTGGCCTGGACACCACAGAAGAGGCTGCCTGAGGTTAGATCCTCCCTGAACAAAGGATTCTCTGGTCAGATCTGTGGGGGGAGGTGGGGCGCAGAGCTGCAGGTTCTACTCTCCTGGAGATTACTAAAGTACCCTCACAGGTGAATGGCCTTAAAGAATCCGGCTTTTCCCACAAAGTTAATGGATCGCATAACACTTTTTTCCCACTAGACGCATTTTAAAATCACATAGACCTAGTTTTCCTGGAACTCATTTTGAGAAATACAGACCTAAGGGGAGTGGCTACAGGGTGGAGAGGCTGGACAGCAGGGAGAGAAAACACCAAGGAAATCGGTTGGCTAGCAGGCTGGGGGAGGGTTGCCAGGCAGGGTGGGGGCCAGAAGCCAAAGTGTCTGCAGGAAGAGAAGCCACAGGGTGCCCTCACTACCATCTGAAATGCCTTCCCACCAGGACTGGGGCTCTGGATTCCGAACCCAATATCATGGCCTGTTTCATGAAGCCAGCTAGATATATACCTAACTAGCCAGAGCCTACCTGCCTAAGGGCCCCCTCAGCTCTGTGTCCTCAGCAGGGCTGGCCCAGGTCACTTGCTGAAAGGCCACAGACCACAGGAAGGTCAAATGAGCTGCTGGAGGCACAGACTGGCTCCTTCTCTGCCTCGCCCAACCCGTGAACTCCAAAGTAACCAGAAGACAGGCCTGGCCAGCCGCAGGACCCAAGGTGGCCCAGACAGCCAGAGTTGTCTCCCTGAGGCTGTGGGGGTGGGTAGCCTCAGAAATCTCAGTTCCTAATTTGAATAACAATTAGAACATATAGGTATCATTAAGTATCTACAGTGTGTCATGAGGCACCTTTGGCATTTTATGTGAATTATCTTTATAACAACATAGCTAAAGGTAGAGTGATTAGGACCCTGCACAAATGGGAAAACTAAGACTGAAATGATTAACAAACTTGTCCAAGATCAGAAAATGGCAAAGTGGGCTTAGAATCCACTCTGTCAGGCTTCAGTCCAGCATCTGCCTCCCAGACCAAGCTACCTGCACACTGCCCTAGGGCTGGAGGTTGGGCAAACTGTGCCACAGACGGCTGGGCTCCGGGCTGTCCCAAAGGAGAGGCCCTTCAGCTCAGCCATTCACCCAGCACACAGTATGCCAGCTGTGCCCAGCTGAGTGGGACACATGGACAAGAGGCATCAGTCCTCAGGGGCTCCTGACCTGGGTGGGGCGTGTCCCGAGCATGCCGATGCGTGGGCAGTGCTATGGACACACAGCTGACTTCACTGGCCTATCTTCTCAGCCCCTGAAGGATGGGGCTCTTTGAGATGTGACACACTGCTCTGTGTGAGGACAGCAGAGGGCACTGGCCTTCTGTGAGCACTCGCTCTGTATCAGGCCCTTTCACACAGTGTCTCACCGAATTCTCACACCGACCCAGGGAGGTGGGTATCAGTCGTCAGACTTTACAGATGAGGAAACTGAAGCCCAGAGAGGTTATGTAACTTATCTAAGGTCACACAGTGGGACAGTGGGGTTGCCTGGATTGGCATCTGGGTTAGAGTCACTTCAAAGGTCCACCCAGCCTGATGTAGGACTAGAAGAGGGTGCCAGGACTCCTGCCAGGCCCAGGTCACTGAGTGATCGTGGCACTCAGGCCCTCGACTTGACTGTCTGGCCCTGGTGAAATGGGCTGGGTCAGATGACTCCTAAGGTATTTTCTAGCTTTAATGCTCTGGCAGGAGGCTGGGGGAAGAAGGGACTAAACAAAAAAAAAAAAAAAAAAAAAAAAAAAAAAGATGACAATCCTGACTTCCAGAAGCCTAAAATTAAGGTGACAAGCTGTTCCAACTCACCTGCTGGCAGTGCCTGACATGAGGCAAGACCAGGGCTGGGCTGGGGGCATCCCCACAGACTTTCTGGAGGGGTGGGGGTGGAGTCAGGCCCTGAGGGCCAGGAGGTTTGGGCCCCAGGGACAGTGTGGCTGGGCAGAGGGCCAAGACTTGGGAATGGGCTGGGATGGGGCGGGGAAGGCCAGTCTTATTTCAGAAATAAAACCACATGCCCAGTGCCCTTTGACCAGGCCTGGCCAATCAGCCTGGCAGGGTGGCATTAGGGTCTTTCTTAAGGGAGAAGGTATTGAAATGAGGCAGAATGTTCACAATTCATCTGCTTTTTAATTAACTTGCCCTGCTGCCTTAAGTGATTCCCTGCTTACGCTCATTCTTTTGAAAATTCCAAAGTGCTATTTCTGACCTGTGATTTACTATTGCCGTACGTCTCTATAAGCAGTGTTTTAGCTTAAGTGGCAGTTGCATATTAATTACAAAGTTAATTATGTGCTGTGTAATCATGCTGTAATTCATTAGTTTACTCTACACTCTGAGAGCCTCATGCTAATAACGAGATCTGACAGAGGGTTTCAGGAATCACCAAGAAATTCCCACTGACGATCCA
Source organism: Desmodus rotundus (assembly GCF_022682495.2). Taxonomy (NCBI): domain Eukaryota; kingdom Metazoa; phylum Chordata; class Mammalia; order Chiroptera; family Phyllostomidae; genus Desmodus; species Desmodus rotundus. The sequence continues at coordinate 57,490,092 of NC_071390.1, read as the reverse complement.
TAACGCAGCTGAAAAGGACTTGAGACCCCATCAAGGCACTTCCTGGGGACCCATTTGCTTGACCTGAGGCCAGGTCTTGGTGCCCCTTGGGGCTGTCAGGGTGCTGGACCTGAGCTGCCTGGGGCTCTAACAGCACAAGGGCTGGAGCGCAAGCTGCCTGCAAACCCCAGTCTGCTAAGGACAGTGGAAAACCCAGGTGGGTCTTGTTTTCCCCCCACGGAAGTGCAGGGACAGGAACAGAATTTGTTTAAAATTACTTACGGAACACAGAGTCAGTTCTAGGTGAAAAATAACTGCTCATATCACTAAAGTGGCCCTGGGAACACTGACCGAGAGGCAGACCTGGAAGGGGCCTCAAGACCCAGGTATGAGGTAGTTGTTCAAACGGGGAGACCCAGGCCCAAGAGGGGGGATGGCGGGGAGGGGCGTATCTGGGGTTTGGATCAAAGTCCCTTCACGTTCTTTTCCTCCTCTACTCTGTCCCCCAAAGCATCCAGGGATCTGAAAGTGAACACTGGTCATGTTTCCCTCTCCCCTCTTTCCTGTTTTGTTTTGTCTCGTAACAAAATAACCCATGGGATAGCCTCCCTTCACTCCTTAGACAATCTCAAAACCGCACTGAGGCCCAGGAGCCTGGTCTGTGAACTAGGGTGACAGCTCCCTGCCTCCTTGCACAGCATCAGATGATGGAGGGGAAGGAAATGTGGGTACTCCAGGCCCTGCCCACACCTTCGGTGCCCAGGGAATTCTTTTCTAGAACCATCTCTTCCCAGGCTACGTTTTGTCAGCCACTGAAGAATCCCCTACGCTCCTCCAATGGCATTTAAAAGTCAATGTGAGTAAAGCCAGGCTTGCTGCAATCACCCTCCTCTCACTCGGCAAATCTGCAGATCAAATTTCAAGCTTGCGTTGCGTGAGGGGATACAAAGGCTGTGACCTACCCCAGGACATAGCTATCTGCTGGCTGAGACCCTCTGCTTTCCAAATATAAACCTGCTTGCTTTATTTCTGCTGACAGCTGAATGAAAAAAAATGTGGAAGTCCTTCCCCTTCTGGCTCTAGTCAACAAGAGGAGAGAAGGACTCAGAGCCCCAGCTGGCACGGGAGGAAGATAAATAAGAAAAAAACAAAACATGTCCTTGTGCTACAGTGGAACGTTTAAAAAAGAGGTGAAAAGCACAAGGTCAGGGGCAGATTTCATTTTCTATAATTTCAGCAGGCTCAGGGAGGAGGCACAATGCTGCCGACTCGACAGTTTCGGGGGAATCACTTTTGGAGGGAACTCATTTTGGGGGAGGAAGGGGTGCTTAACAGCCAAAACACTGTGGTTTCTTTCCTGGGAACACTTTGGTTTCCCTGGCAACAGGGAAGTCCAGCCACCAAAGTTCTGCTTGAAGACCAAGGCCTGGCCTGGGATGCTCCCAACAATTACCCACGGCCAAGGCTTCACCATCCTGCTAGCACAGGCAGTGAGCTGGTGGGGGGAGAGGTACAGAAATGTCGGCTCTGCAAAAATGTGGGCACCGGTCCCTATCTCTCTTCCCCTCACCCCCAGCACTTGTGCAGGCAGCTACTCATTCCCAGATCACTGCTTTCCAGGGCTTTATGGCTGAGCAGGTAAAAATGCCAGAAAACAGCTTGGAAGCAAGTCTGCGTTTGACAGCACCTGAGGACCCTAAGGCAGCAGGAAAGGCTCTGGGGTGGGCAGCTGATGGACTAGCAAAGCCAGGCATCATGTCCAGCATGCTTCAGCCCTGTGTGGCTAGCATAGGGGAACTGTATCAGATGAAAGCAGGTCTGAATCTTGAAGTCATCTTCATCCAGGCTCAATCCAGAGGTGCCTTTTTAGTGCCCATTTGTTTTTAAAGATGTTATTTATTTATTTTTAGAGAGCAGGGAAGGGAGAGAGAAAGAGAGGGAGAGAAACATCAATGTGTGAGAGACACATCAATCGGTTGTCTCTCATGCGCCCCCAGCTGGGGACCTGGCCAGCAACCCAGACAAGTGCCCCTGACTGGGAATCAAACCGGTGAACTTTTGATTCGCAGGCCGGCACTCAAACCACTAAGCCACATCAGCCATGGCCAGAGCTCATTTTTCCTAAGAGAAATATTTAAACGTTTGGTCTGGTAAGATACCTTTTGTGCATGAGGTGTGGGAGGGAATGGGAGAAAGAGAGCAGTGGTGACAAAGAGGGGGCCAGTGATGGCATTTGCAGAGCTCTTATCTGGCCCCTGGGCACAGTGCTAAGTACTCTGCAGGCATTATCTCATTTAACTTGCTCTCTAGTTGCCAGCTGCAGCAGATGCAATTATCCCTTTCTGGAGGGAATCGAGGGGTTAAGTGACCTGCCCCAGGCCATCCAGTCAGGGAGTGGCAGAGCTGTGAGTCACACCTACCTGTCTCAGAGCCCTGTTCTCAAGGGAGGAGTAGAAGGAGTGACAGAGGCAGGAAGAGGGGAAGTGGCCTGGAAGAGGTTTTACTTCCCTAGGAGCAAAAGGGAGGCAGAGGTTCCTGGAAATTTCCCTTCCAGAGAGCCACCCCCCACCCCTGCATCTAAACATTCCCAAGGAAGACAGGCTGTAGAGCAGAGTTACCTGAAGGCTCCCAACCAGAGGCCCACTGTGAGGCAGATGGAGCACTGGCTGATGTGTCCTGAGGGCCTGATATTGCATCCTTTATGAATGAGCTTTATCTCCTTTAAAGCCCAGAATAGGCCTCCAAAGTAAGTAGTAATAATCCATTTTATAGATGAACAACTGGGGGCTCAGGAGCATGTCCAGGTTCACACAGCTAGCAAGAGGCAGAGCTGCCTTTCAGGCCCTAGTCTTAAACCAAAATCTAGGTATAGTCTTAAATAATGATGATGATGATGATAGGCAAACCTTCCTGAGCTCTTACTAAGTGCCTGTATTGTTGTAAGCGCTCTATGCATATTAACTTATTTTATTTGATCAACTATTCTATTAAGTACATGCTATAATTTGCTTTGTTTACAAATGGGTAAACGGAGGCACAGAGCTCTGTTGGCAATATGACTAAGGGTACACAGCTAGTAAACTGCAGGGCCAAGGTTTGGACCCGGGTAGGCAGGTACTTGAGGTCATACTTATAACCTGTAGGATGAGCTGTTTCTCTAATCACTGGGACATCCTGCCTCCCAGCCTCGAGTCCTTGAATCTGGACGGCTCTGGGATCCCATAAGGCCAGGTAGCAGTTGAGCTCAGGAAGAGCCCTGGAGAGCTCCCTCTTCCTCCCTGGAGAACATCAGGCAGGCCCTAGACTGCATCTCTGTGGGGGTGTGCGAGTGTGCCAGTGTGCATGCCTTAGGCCTATGCTGCATCCAGAGTGTGCATGCAGCTGATTTATAACCCTTAGAGAAAACAGAATTGCAAATCTCACCCACAAATCTTCCCTATCGAGGTACTTGTGACAGGCAGACATGCTGTGAATTCCCACGAGCAGGCAGGCCTCCACCAATCCTTGGCTCCCTCACACTCACAGCTCCTGGACTGAGCCCTGGGGACCAGGTGCTCTGCTGAGGTCCTCTGATGACCAGAAGTCTGGCCAGCTCAGCCCTGGGAGTGGCCACCAACCAAGGGGGGACTGGTCCTGTTCATCAGTAATGCTGGCTCCTGAGTGACCTGACCCTGGAGAAGTCCCAGGAGGCACAGGTAAACCATCCCTCCCTCGTGGGTCGTACCACCATCTACAGAAGTGAGCAAGACACTAGCAAATACCTACTGAACATGTTCGGTGCACCTCGCCCACACTCAGTGTTTTAGTTTGTTCTGTGTGATTAGCACATCAGTGCTCACAGGGAAGGCTCAGAGAGGTTATGTGGCTGGGGCCCTGGATCTGAACACGGGCAGCCTGATTCTGGAGCCAGGACTGGAGGCCACCACTCTCAAGTCCTCCAACCCCACTGAGGGACCTTCAGCCCTGTCCCTGACACACACATACTAACCCTTTTCCCCCAGAAGGGACAATGGGAGGGCCCAGGTTTGGGCATGGTTGGGACCACCCCATCCCCCTTTCCACAGCTGTGAGCATGGGAGATGTTTCTGGCTCCTGTAGACCTAGAACCAGTGCAGCCGTGCTTGGAGTCTGGCTCACACGGTCCCCCCCGAACCCAGCCCTGGGGGGTGCTGGGATGGCAGAGCAGGAAAGGGACACGTGCTCTCTCCCCCAAACTTCACCCTGAAGAGCCTTCCCCAGCACCCAGTGTGGTGGCTGTATCACACCCTCGGGAAGGTGGCACCCAGCACTCAGGCCCTCTTGGAGGTCTGTGATAACCCAACCAATTCCCCTGCTGTCCCATTTCTTTAGGTGGGAGGGTGGGAGAGGGCAGGACGAGGAGGCAGCTGACACCCTGGGAAGTGACAAGGGCAGCAGTAGGCCCTCGTCTTGGCTCGGCCCTAACCTGCCGTGTGAGCCAGGCCAGTCCACTGCCCTTTCTGAGTTATCTTTTCTTTCTGGAAAATAGATCGGGCTTGCCTGTAGGGTTATTGAGAGGATTGGATTGAATGAGTACAAGAGATCCCTCAATCCTTTGAGAGGTGTGCATATACACACATCGACACACGGCCAGGTACACGTGCACATGTGCACACACATGCACACACCTACACACATGCACACAGAGCTGGGGTGGCATCGGGTCCCAGGAATCCCCATGGAGCCCCAAGAGCACTGTTCACCGCACTGCCTTTCCCGCGAGGTGTCTCTCCGGCCTGGAATCAGGGTGAGAGTCCTGGTCCCTCCTCCTCCAGCTCAGACTCCCTCAGCCCCAAACCTATAATCACAGGCAGGGAAAATGACAGCCTTGTCCAGCAGCCACCCTCAGCTGATGGGCGGGGAGTGGGGCGGTGGCTGTGGTGGTGGCTGGAAGTCAGGCCTGGGACACAGGGCTGCCGAGTCAGGGGAGGTCAATGGCGGGGACAGATGCCATGGGGACCGTGGGCTTTGAGGTGGGCAGACAATGAATGAGAGGGAAGAGGGGAGGGGTGGGCACGAGGCCCAGGGCTGGCCCGAGGCTGGCTCTCTGCAGGACAAGGACCAGAGAGGGTCAGCAAGGGGTCACGACCCTGGAACCAGAAGCATAGGGCTGGAGCCCCTGAAGCAAGTGGCCTGGCACCTGGAGGAAGTCAGACAAGCACTGTCCTCCATTTGGGGCTTGGGAAGCTGCAAACACAGATTCCAGGAGACTGGATTAGAGCCTGAAACTCTGCATTTATTTTATTGTTTTATTTCTTTATTTTAGGGAGAGGGGAAGGGAGGGAGAAAGAGAGGGAGAGAAACATCGACGTGAGAGAGAAACATCCATCGGTTGCCTCTTGTACGTGCCCGGATCGGGGACTGAACCCACAGCCCAGGCACGCCTTGACCGGGAATCAAACGGGTCAGGGCAAGGACCCTGATTTTAGAATGAGCTCATGGGATGGCAGGTGGCTGCTTGGGAACCCTGGATTTCCTCCCTCCCGAGAAGGTGCTGGGGTTTCTCCTGCCTATGCTGCCGTTCCTGTCAGCCCCCACTACCATTTGGCATGAGGGCAAGGCCCTGGCAGGGCCATGGACACTCCAATCACATCTGCCAAGCTTGACTGCTCACCATTTGTCTCCTTGGAGGCACATGGCCCGTTGGTGGGTAGGGCTGCCGGTCTGTCCCCTTTCATGAAGGCCCAGTCAGCAAGGCAAGGGTTAGACTGTGAGGATTCCTCCTGGGCCCTCCCCACCAAGGACAGCTGACCAAGAGCTAAAATCTGTCCCCAGACTTCCTGGGCTCTCCATCCAGGGCCATGTGGATCCTTGGCCCATCTCAGGAGGGAACTGAAGGTGTGGTCTCCTGGCAAAGGGACACCCTGCTCCAGGCCCTGCTGCCCTGACTCTCCAAGGCCTGGGGACAAGTCACATGCATTCTTTTGCCCTGGGTTTCCTCATCTGAGACAGGAAGTGAGAGGAGACTGGACTGTGGTGATGTACAGCTAGTGAGGGAGCAGCATGCAGGGTGGATGGGATGGCTGCAACAGAAGCTAGGATGAGAGAGCAGTTGCACACGTGCCCATACAGGCTGGGCCAGGAGGTTGGGGTTGAGGCTGGGTCTGGAGTTAGTGTTGGGTCAAGGCTGAAATTGCAGTTGGGGACAGCACTGGGTTTCTCTGATTGGCACTGTGTACATGGAAAGTCTCCTGTGGGTACTTGAGCAAGGGCCCTTGGCAGCTGCCTCAATGTCTCTGGACCACACACAGGGACCACTGAGATGGAGGCAGCAGTGTTTGCTTGGGGCCGTGGTTGGACAGGTAGACAAGAAGCCAGTCAGGGGAAGTTGGGGCTTGCGTGCTTCTCTCTGCCCAAGGATGGTGATCCGAAGCCAGGGGACCAGTGTGAGGGCAGGTGGCATGAGTGGCAATTGTTCCAGCAGCTTGTCTGCTCAGCGTGCCTGCTCACCCGCTGCCCAGTCCCCACTTGCCATGGCCTCACCAGCCCCTTCCCTGCCCCCCTCATGGGCCAAAGATGGCTGTCGCCATGGCAACCCTGCTCATTCAGTCCAGGATAATGAAGCCAATGTGTTTTTCATTTCCATGAGCTGGAGAATGAGCAGAGCGGGGGAGGGGGCTTTCCCCTCTCAGCCCCTTTTCTGGGGGAAGAGGCAGGCTGGAGAGTGTGGGGCATGACCAGTGGAGCCACACAAACTAGTGGAAGAGGGGTGAAACCTAAAGCCACCAAGGTCTCACCGCACCACAGCAGCCATGTGGCTGGACAATGCTGGCTAAAAGGGCCAACACTCACACCAGGACAGTGGCTTGCAGCCAGGCAAATGGACTCCATTTCCAGCTGTGTGACTTTGGGTTAATGACTTCACCTCTCTGGTCTCACATCAATACAATCAGGTTCACCAAGCATTTATTGGGTCTCTTCACAGAGTGTCTGGACTTCTGCAGTCCCTGGAGATCTAGAACAGACCCAGACAGAACTCCTGTTTTCCAGAAGCCCACAGGTTACCAGGAGAAGGAGGTTGTACTGGGCACATTTCTTGGCTTATGAAAATGAGGTCAGTAACTCTTACCTGTTGCTGCCTATCTTTGACTTACTATTATGGGAGATTTATATGAAGGTATGCATGTGAACGTGCCTGGTGCACACAGTAGGTGCTTTATAAGTGCTAGCCTCCCTTTTCTTCATCCCAGGTGTATGGCCTGCAGCAGAGAGAGAGCAGATGTTTCAGAAGTTCTCATGTGTGAGTCAGCAGTCACAGCTGCCCTAAAGTCCGACCTTCCTCCCTGCATCTTCATAGAGACATGCCCATTTGGCTGGAGGTGAAATTGAGGCCTAAGCAAGTCTGGGCTCGGCAGAGGGCAGGGTGACAGAGTGGTGGCTCTTGGCCAGCTTATCTGTGACAGGGCTTTTCTTTGGTCCAGACGGGGAAGAGCAGGGCTGTCTGGGAAACCCATAGCCCACAGTCACTGCCATCACACCCCCTCCCCCACCCCTTCTCCAAGGGCAGGAAGCCAAAAGCATTCACGCAGAAAACCCTGGCCTGTCTCTCCCCAATAATTCAATCACCTTGGAGGCCAGTGGCCCTCTCTCCTGGCTGGGCTGACAGATGAGAGGAGGAGGGAGAGGAGGCATTATGGGGGAGGGGGTGGGAGACCAGGGAAGCCGACATGGAAAAATCAGAGCAGGGTTTGAAAAATGAAGAAATAAACCTGCCAGGAGGGAGACAGCCTCCAATCCGTCCTCCATAAAGCTGTCTTAGGGCCACCAAGGACACTGGCAGGTGGAGGAGGCTGGAGATGGCTCCTCCTGGGACTCTAGCCACCCCCACCCAGCTGGGCTCTAGTCCCTGCCTGGTGAGGGGTCAGAGAGGAGGGAGGCTGGGAGGGTTTGTGGGTTAAAAGGTGCAGGCCTGTGGGAGGTGCAACTATGGGGAGAACAGGGCTGGGAGGGGCTTCTTGTCCAGATGGCTCACTGAAACCTGCACACAGTAGGCCTTAATGTTGCACTGACCAATGAAGGAATAAGTAGCTGTGTCTGCAGGCAGCCAGTGAGCAGGTCTACGTAGCAGGCTGACTAGACTCAGATAGGACCCATTCACCTACATAACCATTTCCCAGAAGGGAAGACAGGCCAGACAGGCCCAAAGTCCTGGGGCAAATCAGAGTTTCTTGAGTTCTCCAGCCAGGGGTCCAGGCAAGGCCACCTTCACCATGAACTGCAGGGTTGGGCTACTCCCCCCACCATGTCCCTGACAGTGCCACATCACAACCAGCTCAGGCCAGGGGCCAGTAAGAATCATGTTTTCTAGGAACATTGACTGACTCTGAAACCTGCTCATAACCTAAGACCAAAAGGGAAGGAGAGAAAATTATAAAGTGACCAGAAAGAAATACACCAGAATGTTGACCAGGATGACCTCTGGGTGGGAAGATCCTGGGCAGATATAATTTTTCTTTTTTCAACTTGCCTCTGACTTTCAGATTTCCTACAATAAGCATGTATTACTTTTACAATAAGGAAAAAGGGACATTGTCAGAGTTTAAAATAAATAAAGTCACTCCCACTAAATGCCACTTATGCTAGATTCTCCACTCACAGGACACAGTCAAAGAAACTGGCTGGACTGGGAAGCAACTTCACTTAGGCACAAATGCCCACCCACAAGAACCTCCCTCTGTAGCCTGTGGACTCTGTGAGGTCACTGTAGGGATGGAGGGTACCAGAGATACCCTGACTTTGCTGTGTGACTTTAGGTGAGTCCTGCACCTCTCTGTGCACTGGTATTATCCTCTTGCCCTTCTCACCTCACAGGATGGCTGCTGAGGACTCACAGGTCTGGGCAGGTTTCAACTAAACTTGGAAGACTACATGAATTAGGGTTGAGGGCTTCTCTGGAGGGGCACTGTCTGAGCAGACGGGGCAGCTGAGGTGCCTCCAAAGACCAGGCAGTCTGGGGCAGGGCGGAGGAGTGGCTGAGCAGTGCCAGGAGGCCAGGGGCCAGCTTTCATCCCCTGTTTACAGTGGAAACACAGATTTGAAAAGGTTTCACTTTTCCACTGTTTTTGTGGCAGTGCTGTGGGGAGCAGGGCTTCCTGAGAGCGAGGCCAGCTTTCCAAGGCCACACTGAGTCCAGCCCTGCGCTGGCCTCTGACAGGAAACACCATGTTTTCAATTTACGGGTCTCTGCCAGCCGCATGGAGCGGCCCGCGCTCTACCAGCCTGGCTGTGCAGGGACAGCAGTTCCAGGCCCTGCCGCAGCTGGGAATCTACTGCCAGCCTGGTGGAGCTCCAGGAGCCCAGAGGGACCCCTGGAACCTGAAAAGGATCCTGAGAAGATTTGTCCCTGGGCAGCTCCGGCCTGGTGCCTGGTGCAGTCTATATGGTTTGTACCAGCTAAAGCACCTGGTGACTCCTCTCCACAAACTCTAATCCCTCACCTCCTGGCTCCCACATCAGCGAGTCCTACTCTCCTGCTGGACAGAAGGGAAACTGAGACCCACAGAGAGAAGAGGCTTCTAATGCCACAAGATTATTAGTGAATAAAGAATAATCTCAACCCAGATGGGCAGATCCCCAACTGAGCCCCCTAGCAAAGTAGGACTCTCCTGCTTCCCTATGACAGTGATGACAGCTGACCTCCACCGCACACCTATGGGCCAGGCACCATCCTTGCACTTAAACCACAGAACAAACCTTTGAGCTCTCTGATCGTCATCTTACAGATGATAGGAAGTGAGACTCAGAGGCTTAAGAAATTCACTAGGGTAACTCGGCTGGTGACCATGGAGCTGGGAGTCCAGGACTGTACTGCAAAGCTGCCCCTCTCAACACCTTCCTGGTGCTGCTCTTGGCTCTGTTCCTTGGTGTTTAAAGCTGCCCTTTTCCAGGCTGGCAGAAAGCCTCATTAAATGCAGGCCGCCAGCAACTCCCCCATTGGGTGCTTCTGGAAATTCCCAGTGAGCTGAGTGATGCCTGCAGCAGGGTGTTCATTCAGCTGGTGGGCACTGAAGGACTTGGGCTATGCTGATGGGCAGGGGCTGTGCTCTGGCACCGAGGAGAGCCTCCGACTAACGCCCCACCTCCCCGCTGCATAAACAGCAAGGCTGTGTAGTTCTAATGACCTGTGCTTCTTTTCCCCACTGCTAGAACATCAGCTCCATGAGGAAAGGGACATGGTCTCCTATTCACTGAGGTATCCCAAACACTTGGAAAAGTGCCAGTAGATAGTAGTGCTAACTAAACATCTGCGGAATGACTGAGGGCTGGTGGTTGGGTGGGGGGGGCTCTCTTCACACAGTGGGCCTGAAGAGACCCAGAATCTCTTCCCATTAGCCACATTACTATGATGTTTCCCGGTGGCCCCATCCCATAGCACCGTCACAGCTGCCAGCCAGGCCCCATCTGCACAGAGCCCTGCCGACACCCCACTTCTCCCTTTCTGGGACTCACTGAGTTCCAGCACTAAACAAAGGGCACATTTTCAGGGATCAAAATCCCTTGCTTGTTTGTTTGTTTTTCCATGAACTGTCCCCTCCCTGCTTCTTCCTGTCCAGGGCATTTCTGTTTCCAAATGGGAGCCACTTTCTAGGTGGGGGATGGCCAGGCTCACGCTGGCTCCCTAGAGGCCTGTGAGCTGGGCCAGGGAGGCCCAGTGCAGACAGGGACACAGAGCCTTCTCATCATGGGGAGAGAATACCAGGGCTGCCAAGGAGGTGGGCACTCAGGGCTCCAGCTCCAGGCTGCACTCCTGCTGGCTGGCCTGTGGGGAGCCACACTGTGCCCTCAGAATTGGGAGGAGCCTGTTCCCTACGGAGTCCATAGAGGGGAGTGGAGACTGTGTGTATGTGTATGTGTATGTGTATGTACGTGTGGGGGCATGGGGAATGGGAAGAGGAACATACACACATATAGGCAAGCAAACATGCATGCACACACCCAGAGAGAGAAAATATGAGATTGAAAAAAGAAAAAGAGGGAGCATAGGAGATAAACTAGCACTGAGATGGAGTCAGAAAGAGGCCCAGAGACAGAGAGCATCTGTGAAAAGGGCGCCCTCTGGAGTTGTGCAGTGTAGCTGCCCTGAGCAGGACAAACACAAGAGAGCTGTGGAAGTGGAGAGACCAAAGAGATCAGCGAAAGAGACCCCGAGAGTGAAAGGATGAGCATGACAGGGAGGGTCACAAGGACAGGCAGATAAGCAACAGGACGAGAGAGAGAGGCAGACAGGCAGCCAGAATGAGGGTGGCAGCTGCGCACACAGAACACACTGCAGCTGTGGCAGCCCTAGGACCCAATGGACTTTTCTGGGAAGACTTCCTGCTACCAGCGGCCTCCTTCCCTGTCTGGGACCTGTGAGGTCGACATACAGGAACAGAGAAAGATGCACTGCTGACACTCAAAAGGCCCCACTGTGTCCCACGAGGTCCCCTTGCCCTTCACCCTCCAAGGCCTAGCAAGGTGCCCCAGGTGGAGCCCAGTGGCCCTTCCCTTCTCGTACCGCTCTTTCCCTTGAGCTCGGGGAGAGGCCTGGGGATGAAAGTCAGACAGAACAAGAGGTGGGCAGGCGCACGGAAGCCGCTGCATCCACCCCTTCAATGACCTGGGCCTCTTTGGAAGAGCCCTTCCCATCTCTGGGCCTCCGTTCACTCCATCCAGAGGAGGTGGGACGTGTTGGTTCCTTAGGTCCCACAATCACTACAATCTGGGATGTGTGTCTCCATAATTTCACATTTAGCCAGGGTCTTGCATGTACTCCATGTTTATTGTGTCCTCTTTACCTGCCCCTTTTCACGAATGAACTCTTTGAACTCTTCCAAAACCCAAGCCCACTGGACTTTTATTTGAAAGGCCAGACTTATAAAAGGTCATCTCAGCTACAAAGGGGCTCCCTAAGAGGAGCACCCCTTCTCTGCCATCACCCAGGGGACGGGCCCCCTACTGGCCCACATTCAGTCTCTTCCCTGACATGCTGATTTCATTGAAAGCCCAGTGAGAGATGAAGCGGCTGTGTCTTTCCATAGATCAAAATCTTCACTGGCTCCCATCAAATAGAGGTGCCAATACACACAGGGTCTCATCACAAGCCCCTCCTTCTACTCGTCTCTCTGGAGTCAATAGCTGGGTGGCTGGGGATCGCTCTGTCTTCACTCATGCTATTCCATCCACTTTGTCTTGGCTTTACCTGGCCCTCTGTGGGAGCTCTGTGTCCCAGGTGGCCCTGCAGCTGAGCCCACCTGACTTCAAGAACTCTCCACACTGGGAGAAGCTCTGGGGCAAATCCTGATACAGGCAGGCCTGACCCATGGCTGTGCTGGCCACTCCATCACCACCAGCTGAATCTGGGGAATTCGCCTACTAGGTGCCTCTCAGGCTCCAGCGAGGAGGCCTTATTCTCTTCATTTTAGGATAAAGGGGAAGAGTCTCTGAGAAGTCAGTTCACCTGGTCTTACCCAGCTCAGAACCTGGAGTTTACAGACCAGGTCTTTGGGAGACAGAACAAATGTATCTCCAGGAAACCTCCTCTGATCTTCCTGGTTGGCGGGAGGGTCTCCCCCTACAACAGCTAAAGTGTGTGCTTGGTGCCTTGGAGTCTGGCTGAGGACTAAGGCTTGAAAGTCAGATGAAGCTGGGTTTAAATTTTGCACCCACTTCTCAGCAGCTGTGTGACTGTGGGCTTGCTACTTAACTTCTCTGTTCCATAGTTAACTTACTTACAAAATAGGCTCTATGAAGATTAAATTAAATGATGCATATAAAGTACATTAACACAGGGATGCATCCAAGGGTCCTGGTTTGGGCCACATTCTGCCCTAAGGCTGTGAATTTTCCTACCTCACCCCTAGCCCCACTCAAATCTTGAAATCCTCTGTTTATCATTCTACTCCCATCAGCCTCCTCCAGGAAGCTTCCTATAACCCCCACTCCCCAGAGACTCCTCCTGAGTCCCAACACTTCCCTGGCCCCAGAAGCACTGGATACTGCTAATTCTGTTCCTTGCATGTGAGCCTTGGCCTAGAATGTGCACTATCTGAGGGCTGGCAAAGAATCTTCTGCTTCCTTGTTTCCCCAAGAGCTGAGCACAGACCCACACAAACAGTGGGCGCTTACTAAATACTACTGCCTTACTACTGCAGATAGAGAGTCTGGGAAGGAGGAACTGGCTTGTGCAAAGGCCTGGGCCCTGTACCAGCTGCCAGGGATGAACAGAGGACTCAGCTGGGCTTCCAGCCCAGAGAGGAGACAGAGCCACCCGCCCCTAGGCTTGCTGTGCAAGAAGGATGCCAGTGGTCAGAGGAGCTCCAGTCCCTGTGGGAGTGACAGTGCGGCCCAGACTGCGAGCCCCAGGACCTGATGATCATCCCAGGCCAGAGCTGAAGGCCCCGGCAGTGAATAATTCCTTCTCTGTCACCTGCCAGGGCCCAGCCGCCTCAAGTGAGGTCTTATTAGGACAGGGCCGCTTTTTCACCTCTGCTTATTAACTCCCTTGAGCACCAGTGAGTGGAAAATGGGAGGGAGCCAGGGAGTGAGAACCTTTTCATTTTGGGAGCATGCTGCCCTCTGTGTGGATATTCCTGGAAAACTTCCATGGGGGCTGACCTGGCTAGGGCAGGAGGACCTGGGAGCAGAACAGTGTCTGTTGATTTAGGCTGAGACTTTGGGTCAAAAGGCCCTGGTGTTCAGGAGCAGGTGGCCCCTTGGTCCCTGTCCTGAGGTGGCCCTGTCTCTTTCCAGAGGCTGCAGAGCCTGGTTTAAGGCTCAGGTCTGGTGGGGCTGCCCATCCCAGATGGACCGCCCATGGAGGGGAGTGGCATAGTCCAGGCGCCAGCCTGTAAGCCAAGAAGCATGGGTTCTAGGTCTGTGCCCCACTGTTTCCATGAGTGACCTGGCAAGGCATGTTCTACTCTGGGCCCCAGTTTTCCCATCTACAAAAAGAAGGGGCTTCACAGGGTCCTCCTCCAATTCTGACATGCCAGGCTTCCAAGTATGTTTAACTAATAAGACTCCATAGCCCCTCAGAGGAGTCAGGTGAGTGCATTCCACCCTGCCTCCCTTGTCTGGCTCCAGGTTAGTGGTCCGGCTCAGCTTGCAACCTCACATCTGAGTGGACCTGGAAGGTGCCGGCTGACTTCAGGCCTCCTAGAAAGCCCAGGAGAGCCACCACTAAATGTTGAGTCACACCCAAGGAACAGCTTTTCTGTCCCCAGGGCTCTCTGCCTTGCAGGCGCTGCTGACCTGAACGCTCTGTGGCCAGAGGGGAGGGGGCTGAAACCCACAGATCTGCCTCAGGGAGCCTGGCAGAGTGGAAACCAGGGAATGTCCTTCTGATATACATGGTATTTTTAAAATGATTTTATTATTTTTATGTTCTATTATTATAGCATTAACTGAACTCCATGGGAATGAAGATAAATATCATGGAGTTTTAAGAGCAGGAAAAGCCCTTATAATCAACTAAACCCCAGTTTATTGATGAGGAAACTGAGCCACAGAGAGGGACAGGCTTTTCCAAATTCATCCAGAGAGGTCATGGCACAGTCCAGGGCCCTGTCTCTAGGCCAGCTCCCCACTGCAGGCAGCAGGGTGTCCCAGGCTGGCTCATCACAAGTATTGTATGGAGCATGGCTAACCACTCAGAGCCCTGGGCTCAACTCTAGACCCACAGAATCAGACTCCAGGAAAGGGGCCTGGGAGTCTGCATTCAAGTAAGTGCCCAGGTGGCTTGTGTATGTTGTGTCTCTATCTTGAAGTGTCATCCAGAAAGTTCCCACTCAAGAACTGCAGAGAGGACCTGAGAGGCCAGTGTCCCTGGGGAGGGAAGTATCTGGGCACCAGAGCAAAGGACATCACTCTCAAGCACATGCCCCCAGGCTGAGAGGTAGCAGGCTGCTCCCTGAGGGCATTGGTCTACTGTTAAGAGAGAAGTCTGGCATAACTAGAGTCACATTCCATCCCCACAGCACTCCTTTCAGGTGGGCAGGCTTCTTCCCACTTTACAGATGAAGAAACCGGGGGGTATCAGAGATGAAGTCAGTTGTCTAGATTTGCCCAGTTGAAAGACAGCAGAACAGGAACTTGAACCTGCAACTGACTATTCCTAAACTCATGCCTTAACCACATGTCACCTTGTATCCTTTACCACACTGAAATTTACATGAGTGACCTGTGGTGGTGAGCTCTGCAGCAGGGGAGGTGTGCAAGCAGCAGTTACAGGAGCTCTGACAGGCACAAGGTGACCTAGATCAGCCCTCCTGGAGCTGTGACAGAACAGACTGAGCTGGCTAAAGGATGCCAAGGTGCCGTTTGTGTGTCTTCTGCACACAGAGAAAACTGTTTCACATTATTTACAGGTCCCAGTTCATCAAAGTCTTCCAGGCTCAATTCTTGGCCAGCTTGGAGCTGTGGGCCAGAGGATGGCTGGGCTACTTGGCTGAGAGGGCAGGGGCTCAAGGGGCTGGCTCCCCAGGCAGCTACCAAGGCCTGGGGGTGGGGGGTGGGAGTCTGGGTGGGGGCAGGGGTGAGCGAGCTCATCAGGCCACCCAATGAGAGCTGTCATAGGTTAGACTGTCCCACTGGAGAATGGGCCAGACAAAGGGGGCACCATGGGAGCATTCCACAAGGCTATGAAGCAAAGATCTTCCCACAGTCTCCAAACGAGGTCCCCAAAGATGCCTCTGGGAAGCAGTGGAGGGTCTCCAACAGCTGGGAGGCAAGATGTGCTGCTTCCCAAGCCGGAACTGAAGAAGGGTGGAAGCACTTACCAGGAAAGACAGATGTGAGGGAAAAGCTTGCGCAGATTCCCATTAACCAGCTCTGGGGGCGGAGGGTGGGTGTTGGTGGTGTGGTGGTGGTGGTGGTGCATGTGCAGTCCCCATAACCCCGGGGGCTCTAGAGGGTTCTCTGGGGCACGGTCTGCCCAATAGTCGGGACGGACTGACCCCTGTGGGACTACACTGAGGTCACTGACTCCTCCCTATGCCTGCACTACCACAGCCCAGAACTGAGACACCTGACAAGTGGACCCGATGCCTAGGGAGTGGGGGCTGAGAGGGCAAACTGTGCCGTGCAGTGCACGACACTTTCTCACAGAGCCTGTGTGCCGCCTCAGAATCCTTAGCACCGGTGTGCCAGGCACTGGGCTGAGGACATGGCTCAGAGCCTGACTGAGCCTTCAAGAGGCTTACAGTCTACCCAGGCAGACAGCAGGCAGCTGGCTTGGAGAAGCAGAGACAAGGAAAGGCTGACAGAAGGGATAGCTGGGTCTCCCTGGGCTAGCTCAGTGAACATAAACTCTGTGGCCCCCCAATGCTGGAAGGAGGCAGCCCCTTGGAGGGGAGGGGGCTCCTCTTCAGGCTGTGGGCCCTATCCCTGCCTGCAGTGCGGCATTCATGGAGTGAGGACAGGTCCAGCACCAGCACCTTCTGTGACTTCCACCCAACCTGCCTGAGCAGAGAGGCAAACGAGTCACCAGAGAGGCAGCAAAGTGCAGCAGAAGAGGCTGCAGGCAACAAAGAAGAAAAATGGCTCTGGGGGGTTGTCTCTGGAGGGGCTGTTCCACTGCTGGCCTGGCTCCTGAGAAACACCTCATCTCTGGGGAGCCCCTTCAGGCTGGCCCTACCCCAGCCTCCGTTTCCCCACCTGCTAAGAAGCCTGGGCCCTCCAAAGCTGTGCTGTCCAACACAGCAGCCAGGAGCCACATGTGGCCACTGAACACCGGCATCTGCCATGTGGTGACCATGTTAAATTAACACCAGGTTTAAAAGACTTACTAGGAGAAAAGAATGTGAAATAGCGAATACATTATCATTCCAATACACAATACAAACTAAAAGATGACACAGCAGTCTGAGCACTTTGAAGGGCATGAGGACATAAAGGGAAGGGCTGAGTTCAGGAGAGTTCGGGAGGAAATGACCAGGGCCTCTGAGAGGTGGAGGTCATGGGGGCGCTGTGGGTGCCCCGTGGGGACAGAGGCCATGGCTGACCGTGTGGAGAAGGAACAGCTTGAGGACGGCTGCAAGAGGTCCAAGCCATGCGGCAGCAGGAGGGCTTTCAAGGCAGGAGGAAGCGCAGGAGCAAAGGTGCACCGGTGGGGACATGTGCTAAAGATGAGGGTGGTGGACACAGAGAGGCTGTAGCCCAGGGCACTGACAGATGACGCTAGTGTGTGATCTGGCTGTGGATGGAGGCCGGAGCCAGATGGTGGCTGCTTCAAATGCCGGGCTGAGTTGGCTGGGTACACAGCAGGCACTCCAGGAAGACTGGTTGGCCAGGGACTGGGACCTGGGGAGCTCCTGAAACAGCATCCAGGTGAGTGGCGGCGTGTCTGGCCAGTAGCACCCACTGGCCCACCTCACAGATCACCAAGACTTCCCAGCCTGTTGTTCTCTAGGAGTATCCCCCTGCCACTGTTTCCTTCCCCCTCTGGGGAGGACAATTCATTTATTCATGAGCATACACCCACTCCTGTCAGGCAGCCAGCTTCTGGACACCTCACTGCTACTTATAGCAGGAATTTCATTAGTGCTGGAGGGAAACCGGGGTTTCCAACTCCATAAGTGGGTGCGGCCCCCTCATGCTCTCCTGCTCCAGCCCATGGCCAGGGGCCCATGTGCCCAGGACAGCACAGGGCAATGTCAAAAGCAGATGTCTTGGAGCCAGGAGACTGGGCTCTATTCTGAGAGGTTGGCATGACGGGTCCATGGGGATGGGACAGTGCCTACCCCCAGCACTCGGTGACACCCAGTACACAGCCTCCAAGCAGCTGAAAGTGTGGGGTGCTTGAACACCTCCAAAAAGCTGGGTTGGGGGAGGGAGCTGTGTGTTGGTCACAGCTGGAAAAACAAGGTGAAGGGTGGCAGGTCAGGAGCCCAGGACGTCTCAGTCCTGCTGAGTTCTGGTGATGATGGAGGGGATGACAGAGCAGATATGCTGCTTGGATACCTGGCAAGGAGTGACCACAAGGGAAAAGACAGAGGAGATGAGAAGGTCCTGGGACTCAGGGAGAAATTCCAGAGAGGGGTGTGAGGGGAGCCTCAGACGTGACAGGACAGGGAGAGGTGGTTGAACTGAGAGGAGGCAGAGCAGGGCTGGCTGTGAGAAGAGGGGAGGGGCAGGAGAGTGGTGCTGCACAGAGAGAACTGAACAGACACACAGTCCCGTGGAAGGACAAATAAACACATACACACACACATACCCCCAAGCTGTGGTTTGGAGGCCAAGGAGAGAAGATGTAAGGAAACAACTAGGGCCAAGTGTGCCAGACTGCTCAGAGGATCCCCCGAGTAGTAGGCCTCCCCGCCAGGGGGCACTGGGCCCACCCAGACATGTCAGACCAGGCACTCGGGTTGGTAGCCCAGGGCAGGAGGCAAGAGACAGGGGCCTCCAAGCGCTGTCTCCTTCCCAGACTGTGGGGAGCTGCCAAAATGGCCGGCAGGGGGACAGAAGGTCAGCGCTGTTGGCCTGGGCAAGCTTCCCCTCCGGGGTCCCTCAGGAGCTTATCTTGTCCCACCACAGTCAACTCTGCCATGGTCAATGCAGCGACAGGGCCCCGCTGGCCAGTCTGAACGTGAGGCCCGAGCCACGCCTTGTAGAGCGATAGCCTGAGATGCTAGGGTCTTGATGGGAGTTGCGCGTGGGGGTTGGGATGGGTGACACTCACATATGGATGGACACTCTCCTTCCCTTGCACACTCACACATATTTACACGCACATCCTCATATTCACAGCACATACCAGCACCCCCCCCCCCACACACACACACATGCTCCTTGTCTCCAAGGAAATAGGCACCAAAGCATGAGTCCTGCATGGGCAAACCCACATTTCAGCCACCTCCTCTGGCCTAACTAGGGGGCCTCTGGGAAGGGGCTCTAAAGCGGAGAGGCTGCCCTCTCTGCCAGTCCAGCCTCCCCAGTCCATCTCAGAGAGGCTCATGGGCTGTCCCAGACTCAGTAATGCCCTGAGCTCCTCAAATCTGCTTTCTGAGTGCCCTATGCAGCCCCAAGGCCCCAGCTTGCAAGCTTGTTAGTGATGAGGAACTCACTACCTGCCCGGAAAGAGCTTAAAAAAAATCTCCAGACAGCTCAGACTCTTGGGAAGTTAAACTTGAGGATGTGAAGGAGACAGTGTGATTGCTGCTGAGAGGCTTGAGCTGTGGGCCAGTCCACTGGGAAAGACTGTCTTTTCATTGTAGTTTGGAAAGTGACAGGGCTGACCCATCACCCTGGCTGTCATTCTGAATTATAACAGAACTGGAGAAAAGATGTCCTCCAACCAGTACCACCTCCTTGACTTACGACAGCTAACAAGGACCCAAGATAAGCTTTCATTCATTCACTCAATAAATATCAACTAGGGACTTACCATGTACCAGGCACTAGTATGTGGTAGTGAACAAGTATAATCATTTACTATTCTGTTCTAGTCTGCCCTTCACCCATTTAACAGGTGGCAGAGCTGAGTCCTGGGAAAGGCAAAGACTTGCTCAAAGTCACACAGGGAACCAGGGGTCCTGGGTAGAGCCTCAAGTGGGCTGCTGCAAGTGCTGGCCATCTGCCAGCATCTGGAAAAAAGGGAGAAGGCCACTACCTGCCATTCCTGACCCTGGTGTTTCTAGGACACCAAGGTATTGATTACCAGCCTCGCCTTAGAGTGGATTTCTTTTCTTTTCTTTTTCCACCAGGGTTTTCTGTTTCTTTCTTTCTTTTCTCTTTTTTTTTTTAAAGAATATACTCCAAGCTGCTCCTATGATTAATTACCAGCTGCCTAATGCTCCGCCACTGGCAATTTCTGGAAAGGGAATGAATTACCTTGAAAAACATCCGAAAAGAGAACCCACCGTGAAGGAGAATTTCAAAGGTTACCTCACAATTAGCAGTGGGTTCCCGCAGCCTTATTGAGTTGCCAGCAGGCCCTCCAGGGAGGGGCAGGCTGCCAGCTTTCAGGGGCCACCCCTGGCTCTGAGGGCAGCCAGGCTTGAAGGTCTGGGCAAAGGCTACTAGGCAGAAATGGAGGTGGTTTCCTGAGCATCTACTGAGAATCTGCCCAGTGGCTCCACCCCTGGCCTCTCAGGCATCCCATGATGCTTAATTCCAAGGCACCATGGTTCAGATCCCCACTCCACCGCTTACAGCTCTATGGGTTTCTTAACCACTTTGGGCCTCTGGAGAATGAGGCATTAAACACAACCCCTCAGGGTAACTGTGGGGGAAATATGTATTGAAGGTGCATAGTACCTAGTACACAGTAGACTCTCATTAAGCCGTACCATTTAAAAATATACCAGGCTTCCAAGCATCCTTACAACAGTGTTCTCAGCTATGTTGGTATAATTATCCTCATTTTAAGATGTTAACTGATTGTCCTAGGAGGGAAAGGACTAACCCAAGGTCACACACCTGACAGCAGGAAGGAAGACCAAATCCTGTTCCCTGGTTCCAGAGTGAACAGAGTGAAGCAAGGAGGATCCCCAGGGCTCGCCTGGCCCTGCCTCTCAGCACCTGGGAGCAGTGGGGGCTGAGGGGAGAAGCCGAGGGCAGCAGGGGGACAAACCAGCAAGGCCTTATCCCATGGCAAAGACTCTGGCTCCCCCAGCTGGGCCATAGAATCATGGTACAAAGGGGGCCAGCCCAAGTGAGCATCTTTGTGAAGGCTTCTCGTCTCTGGGTTGGGAGCCACTAGGGGGATCACACAAGTCACCCTTTGGCACAAGGCCAAGTGTGATCAACCCAGAAATGCCGATTCATGATAAGACACGCTGGTGTCTAGGCCAAAGGCCTGCCTTCGAGGCTCAGCCTCAGGACCTCAGGAGCTCCTTGGTAGCCCAAGCACCCCTCTCAGGCTGGAGGGCCACTGTGTGTCCATCCTGGCATTTGTTGGTTCCTGAGGAAACTGAAGCATGTGGGAAGAAGGAAGGCCCCAGTATCCTTGAGGAAAATAATGACATATCTTGAGCTTTTACTGTGTGCTGGGTGTGTCTGTGCAGGTGCTGCAATCCCAAACCTTCTTTTATAGGCTGGTAAACTGAGGCACAGAGAAACTGCACGAGGTCATGATGGATAAGTGGCTGAGCTAGGATTTGAATGCAGGCACTCTGATACCAGCGCCCAGAGATGTGTGAGTGCTCATGGGCACACCTCAGCCTATTTGTGGGAAAGAAGAGGATGAGGCAGCCACAGTACCCATCTCAATAAACAGGCCTCCGCTCACCTAGGTCTCCTCCTGCGTGGCTGCCCAGAGCACGAGGCCCACGTGCCATGGGGTTCAGAGTGGTATATAGACAGGGCTGCTATGCCAAGGCTGGGAACACAAAACCTGCCCCTCTCCCTGAGTGTATCCCCCCACCCCTTCCACTGGCAGCCTCTCTAGAGAAAGACTAGGCCTATGAGGCCCCTGGGGGCTCTTTCAGGGGCTGACAAGGTCTCACCAGGGTGGCCACACCCAGTTCTGCCTTTGAGGGCTGAGGCCCCGGTCAAAGGCGCAGTGTGCTGGGGTCAGTACGTATCCCTGACTTAGGACACAGCTGTCTCTTCCCCAAGCAGCAGGCCAAGCTGATCCTGCCAGCTCAGCTGCACACCTACCTCAGTGGCCTGAGAATCAGCAGCGTCCCACGTGCCGGCCAGCAGCTCGAGGTGCCTCTGCCTCACTCCAGCTCCATCCTGCTGCAATGAGAAGGGATGGTCAGCAGGCCCACTCTTGGCTCAGTTCCTAGAACTGAGCATGCTGCTACAGCCTATCCACCCACCTGCTGGAAACTTTACTGCTGGCAAAACCGAATCATCTCCATTCCACAGATGGGGAATCTGAGGGACCAAGAGGAAAAGGGGCATAAGGATGGGGTGCGCAGATGCAAACAGGCCCTTGACTCCCCACATCTGTCAGTTACCAGCTATGTGATTGTGAATATGCTCCTGGCCTCTCTGGGTTTCAGTTTCCTCACCTGTCAAATGGGATCACAATCTCTCTCTCAGGCTCTCAGGGATTCTGGGACAATCTAAGGATATATGGTGACAGAAGCACTAGGCATTCATTCATTCACTCAATAAACATTTAACAAACACCAGAGCTGTGAACAGGATAGTGGTGCTTGCCCTGATAATGAGCAAAGAATCAAATAAGTGGTGTCTGCCAGAAATAATGAGTCCAGGGACTATGCAGCATAGACTCCAGGTTCAGGGGGGCCTCCTTGGGGAAGTAAGGTTGAAGGATCAGCCAGAGAAAGGCAGGTTGAGATGCATGGAACAGCATTTCAGGGCGAGGGAACAGTATATGTGAAGACTCCAAGACAGGGGGAAAGCCTGGTCCAGTGGAAGACTTGAGAGTGGGTACTGTAGTGGGTGCACTGGGTATGAAGGGGTAAGAGGGAGGAAGAGGCACAGACACCCCTTCCCCCAGTGGCTTGGGCTTCAAGGAAACAATGGGGCTGTAGGGGCACGATTACCTTCGTTATGTGGGGTCCAGCTGGCCCATCTTCCCCATAGGCCCCTAGTTCTCTCCCTCCCCGCCACTACCCATGGGGTCCCATGGCAGTCTAGGAGGAGCAGACCCAAAGGCCAGGCTATAGGGTGGGAACCACAGAGCCCTCATTTGAGTCCCAGCTGTGACAGCGCCCTGCTGGGGGGCTCCAGCCAATCACCACATTCCTTACACCTGTGTGCCCTGCGCTAGAAATGGGAAACCTGACTGCAGAGCTGAGCACAGCACAGGCTGAGGCCTGTGGCCAAACGTGGGAGAGGGAGTGCACACACCATAGTAAACATGGCTCCCACATGTCCCAGGGGGCTGGCAGAGGCCTCCGACCGAGACCACACCTCACTGTGCAGCAGGCAGGGCTGCCAGGGAGAAAAGCAGGCTCCCCCTCTCTAAGAGGCACCACAGCCTGGTGGTGGAGATGTGGGCTCAGGAATAAAAATGATCTGGTTCAAGTCCTGATTTCATCTTCTTACCAAGTGGGTCACTTTGGGCAAGTTTCTTAAACCTCTCAATGCCTCAGCTTCCTCGCCTGTGGGAAGGGATGCAGGGATGATGAGGGACTGAGCTGTACCAACTGTATTAGGTATATGACATGCAGGCAGCTTTCCAGGGATGCCAGCTGAAGCACAAATTACCTGGCAGGGGTTGGCACAGGGCTCTGTGGTGTGGTGGGTCCCTGAGCCCCGGGCTCCCAAAGCCACCATCCCCACCTCAGCATAGAAAAATGTCTCCATGTCTTGACCCTTTGGCCCAGGCAGTCCCCAAACTCTGCTCACCACGGGAACACAAATCGCCCTCAAGTTCACTGACTCCTGCTCTCCAATTTTACAGAGGAGGAAACTGAGTCCTAGAGAGGGACAGTGACTGTCCCCATTCCAGGGTCACCCAGCAAGTCAGTGGCTGGGGCAGAAATGGAATGAGCCTTCTGCTTCTCTTTTGCCCCTAGCTCGGGCCTTTCCTAACTGCAAGCTGGCCCACAGACCCGTGGACAGAGAAAATAATTATTTTGGCAGCTGAGACAGAAGCCAGGGCCGGAAAGTGCTCACTCACTCCGTGAGCATTGTCCAGGCCTCAAGGAACGACGCCCACCCATCCTGCCTCTCAGAGGCGACCCGGCTCACGCTGTGCATGTGCGCCTCACTGCTCCCAGCCACCCAGTTCTTTGGGGTGGGCTTGTGCAAAGGGACAAACAGGCCTGGCCAAGGTCACATGGTGAGGGCACCGCACCAGGGGCACCAAGGTGTGGTTTGGGCCCTGGTGGGGGACGGACCCCCTTCCTTTTGGATCTACATTGGACCCCCACCTGAGAGAGACAGAGGAATAGGATGCTGGCCTTTATTAGATGTATAGTGGGTTCTGCCTGGATGTTTCTTTAACCATTGGTAAAAGGCTATGATGTAGAAACTAAGCTAGAATCTCCAAATTATGCTTGAGGCCCAGAGAGGTCCCATAACTTCCTAAGGTTACACGTAGGTAACAAGGAGCTGAAGAGTAATAAGAACAGAGCCGTGATATAAGCAGGTGGTCTGTTCCTACTCGTACTCTGCCCACTAAGGCAACCAGTCAGGGAGCCCGCACCCTGCCCAGCCCTGGAGCTGCTCAGCAGTGCTGCTCGGAACCAGTGCTGGTCACTCAGGCTTCCCTGTCACCATGCTGGGAAGCCCCTCACACAGGGTGCCCAGTCAGGTGGGAGTAGGGGTGGGGGACTCAGGCCTGGGTCAGGCTGTGAAGACAGAGGCAATATCATTCATCCCTCACTCGGTGACCTTAGGTGAGGTCACACCTTGTGCAGGCTTGGCCACCTGGTGAGACCAAGAAGAAGAGACAGTGGGATGAAGCAGGTGTCCTGCTTAGAGCCCGACCAGACCACAGCCATGAACAATGTAAGTCCACTGCAGGGAAGTGTTTTCTGCTTAAAGGGCACTAGGAGCCATGAAGTGGGTGTAACCTGAGCCTCAGGGCCTAGTGGGGGTGGTGGGGCCACCCAGTTTCCCCTTGGGGTGGTGCGCTACTGCCCAGAGGGTCCTGTGGGCATCCTCAGCTCAGGATTCTCACTCTGGGGGTGGATAGAGGAGTGGGGCCCTGACTGCAGGGCGGCGTCTGACTGTGACGGCAGGACGGGGCAGTGTGCAGACTACAGGCTGAAACCTGCTTCACTCTCACCGTGTGTCTGAGCTCCCTGGCCAGGGCAAAGCAGTAATGGGCACCCACTCTGCAGAGCAAGACAGGGTCTGGGACATGGCAGAGGTGGCTGGGATCGGAGACAGTCACAGGACCCAAATGGGTTCTCCCCACCACACCCATCTTCCCATCCCTTCCAGCTCTTGGGATCCCCTGGGAAGAGCGGGGTGTGGGCTTGGGTGGAAGCACCAGGCCAAGCTGGCTGGGGCTGGGGCTGGCCCAGACAGCTGCAGGGCTGACCCCAGATTCCTGGAGGAGAGGTGCCTGCACCACAGAGTGTCCAGGTGCCCACCAGAAGGCTCTGTGCCAAGTGACTAGTTTTTCTCTACGGCTGCTAAGGGTTGGGAGCCCACATTCTGGGCTGGAGCCCTGGCCCTGTGTTCAGTGGTGAGGTCAAGGGGAAGGGTGGGGAGAGCTGGGTTTGAATCCCTGCTTGCTCTTTATGCTGGGTGATCTTGAGCAAGTCATTGGCACCTCTGAGCCCCCTTCTTTGCTCTAAACAAGGGCTAATTGCTCCTCCAGCTACTCACCCGCAAGGGGAGGCTCTAGGCTGACCCATAGATCCTGACCTTGATCTACCCACAGGCAACTGGGGAGTGGGTCAGACTACCCCAGTGAGGTCCATATGGCAGGGAGCTACAATGATGGCACCTGTCAAGAGTTCAGGGCTCCTGTCACCTGCTGCTAAATCACACAGAAGTGCCCCTGGTGCCCTGGTGGCTGTGAGGGCTTAACGAGACTTTGGGTATGTAGATACAGGTGCCATGGAATAAGGAACAGGTCAGTGAAGATTGGCTGTTAAAGTTTGGGGGAGGGGTAACTGCTCAAGGTCATAAGTGGCCAACTGTGGGCCAGAACCCTGGTCATGTGAGCACCCAAACCAGATCTAACCTGCCGCTCCACTGACTAAACTGACCTGAACCAGCTCTGGCCACTCTGACCCTCCTCACTGAGCTGGAGCGGCAGCTGTTCCAATCCCCTTCTTACAGACAGGCCAAGCAGCTGCTGGTCAGGGTCAAACAGCCAGAAGCCCTGTCTCTGGCCCTGTACGGAAACGGTGGCCTCAGACCCAGCTCCCAGGCTCTCTGGGGTCACATGGGCTCCCCCACCTGAGACCCAACCAGGGAAGCCTCCCCTTACATGACCCTGGAGCAGGCCCTGTCCTCCCCTGGTGGCCAGTGCTGGCTCCAGGAGCAAGGCAAATATTTACCCCGATGGTTATCCAGACCTTGCCGGCTGCCCCACCTCCCGCATTCCTGGAATACATGTTCCCTGACCTCACCATGTTAGGGGTTGGGGGGAGGCATCCAGACACGGGTTAGAGCCAGACCGAGGAGTGTCCTGGGCCTGATGGAAGCCAGTGTGGTGGTGGGGAAGGAGCTACCTATGCTACCTATGGGCCCCCTTCAGGCAGCTCTTCACACCTGCTACTAATCACACACAGACACACACACACACAAGCCCCTGTGCCCACCAAGTGAGCAACTCAGTCTGTTACACACGGCAATTCTCCCACCTGCCAGGGCTCTTCCTCCCCAACCCCAGTGGCTCTCGTTGTCTCGCTCCACCCTCAGAACAACCCTGTGATCGGGGAGCTGTGAAGTCCACTTTACAGATGAAGAAACTGCCCAACAAAGACCAGAGGTCACAGAGCTGGAAGTGGTAGAACGTGCACTGCCTCACCCCAAACTGCACTATCAACAGCACCGTGTTACTCATCAGGTCCATCCTTCCATACCCAAAGGACCTCTTCCTCCAGGCTGTGTTCCTGGATAGCCCCCATGCCAAGTGATTTTTCCCTCGTCTGAACTTCCAGAATTATGGTGGTGTTTCTTTCATTTTCCTTGCATAATAAAAACTGAGTGTCTTGTTATCTCTCCAGCTGTGAGACCCTTGTCATACTCACTCCAGGCACAGTGGAGTTGAGCTCAGGGGCCTGGGTAGCACTGAATGCTCAAGGGAGGACTGAAATCCTGGGTCTTTCCACCAAAGAACAGTAGCTGCAGTTGGCCTCAAGGAACAGATAAGAAAATAGACCCAGTGAGTGGGTTTTGGGGGTTGAGGGGCCCTCCTAGGCAGGGCTACATGAGAATCACAAGGTGCCCTTAGTTAAATAATCCTCTCTTTGCTTCTTCAGAATATGTCAAGCTGCTCTGACAGCTTGCCCACTCCCAGGTCCAAGGAAGCCCAGTGCGTCAGGGCCCAGCCCCCTGCTACATGCCCGAGTTTTCTAATTGCCTCTCTCCTCTGGAATCTTTAGAAAGGCAGACTAGCAGCATTCGGCTGACCTGCTGGGGACATGGAATGCCAGGCTGAAGTGTGGGCCTGGCAAGTCTGCTGCTGCACCCTCAGGAATGCCTCCAGGTGGAAAAAGCTCCAGTGGACAGAAGAAGGCCAGTGCAAGCCAGGGCCACACCCTGACACCAGGGGTTGCCTAGAGAGCGGGAATTGGAGAAGGGTAGGGGAGCCTAGAACTGTCCTCTCTACCCATCTAACATCTCCGAGACTTTGTTTCCTCATTTTGAAAACAGGGGCTATAAACTAATTTCTAAGGGGTCATTCATTCATTTGTTCATTCCTTCCATCCATCCATCCTTCCATCCATCCATCCATCCATTCATCCCTCCATACATTTCCTTCTTTCAATAACTAATGACAGCGCCTACTATCTGCCAGAGGAGGGAAAGAAGAAGAAAGAAGTTGGGGATGGGTAGGTGGGGAAGAGGAAGGCAGGACCAAAGGCCAACCTGTTCATTTGCCCAGCCTGTATATGCTAGGCAGGTAATCCTAGCACAGATGCTGGAGGGTGTGCCTAGCTCAGCCAGGCAGCAAAATGGGGGTAAGGGGCATCATCTTCTTATGCAGAGTCTCTCACACAGGAGGGCACCCTTCCTGGGCAAAGCCCAGAGGCTTGGCAGGATAAAAGCTTTGGGCTGAAAAAAGAATTATATGTGGCCTCAGTAAGCAAGAGACAGGTGCATTCATGGGGCAGGGGCACACACAGACATATCCCTGGGGCCCCTCCAAGGCTTCACCCCATGCCCAATCATGATCTGCTATGTTCTCAAGGCCATGATGGAGTGGCACCTGCTCCAGACACGCTGTCAGGCCTACAAGGCTTGTTCACTCAGTGGGCATCGCCAGGCCTGAGGAATGATGCCCACCCATCCTGCCTCTCAGGTGCTCTGGCTCATGCTACACCTGTGTGTGCCTTCCCCCACCAAGCCATCTCAGCCCCTTGGTATTGGCCTTGTGCAGAGGCAAATGAGACCAGAGAGAGGAAGGGTCCTACCCAAACTTACAGGGTAGTAAGTAGTGGCACCAGGATTTGAACTCAGGCCCAGTCGGGGACTGGATCTAGTTTGCTGTGAGTCTGCATGACATTCCCACCTGGGAAAAGGAGATGGAGCAGGAGGCTCACTTGCTCCTGGAAGCCTTCCCTGACTACCCTAGTCAACACCTCCTAACTGGAAGACTTTGGCTCAGGCTTGTGGGCCACTCACATTAGAGGAAGAGAAAAGGGTCTCCCCTCTCTCCAAGTCATCAAATGAACAATTTCTCCTCTAATCAAGGGCAAGGGCACACATGGATTGATGGCGCACAATGTGGTTCTTATATACGAGAGTTGGGGCCTTAGCTCTGTCACTTACTGAGTTATGTAATGCTGGGCAATAAAACGTAGTCAATCTGGGCCTCAGTTTCCTCATATGTAAAATAGGGTTAGCAAGAGTCCTTACTCTCCAGAATTGTAAGGACTTAATAATATTATTCCCATATTACATGTGCACAGGAAATGCTCAATAAATAAGGGCTATAATTATTATCACTGGCTTACATTTGCTGTCAAGTGCAGACTTGGGGCTTGCCCAGGATAGAGGCACTGGACCCCTTATCACAGATATGGAGAAAGACCCAGGACTCTGGGAAGATGAGTCCTGGCATCAGGCCCCTTCTGGAGCCAACTCAGGAGCAGGCCTGTGGATCTGCTTCCTGGAGATGGGCTTCATGAAGGCCACCTACTCCCAGAACAGGGGCCCCAATCCCTTCCCACAGAAAGGTCAGGCACTGAGAACCCTCTAGGTGCAAGCTCTGTGCCAGGTGCTCCCTTCCACACCCACCCTCTCATTAGGCTCCATGGGGTCGGCACAGCCTCCCCCTTAGCCGGGGCCAGGGTCTTGCTCAGAGGGGCACCTAGCTAGAGTTGGCCAAACCAGGGCCAACTCTCAACTCTCAAGTACCCCCCCTGGGCACTTGCCACTCCCAATGAGAGTGATCAGAATGGAATTTTCTGCCGATGGCCCCATGTTAGGGGCTTTGTCTCTCACCTCTGTCCTTCTACTTGTGGTGGCCTGGCACCTGGCACCTGGCCCTGCACTGCCCATCTGAAGGCTGCCCTGGAGAAACACCCCTGGGACACCCCCAACCCCAAATCCCCTGCAGCACTAACAGGGCCTGGCAGAGGCTCTCAGGTGAGTCCTTGAAGGTCCTGAGTCCAAGCCTGCCATCTCACAGAGGAGGGGATGTAAGTCTGGAGAAGGACAAGGATGGGCCCAAGGCCAACTCTGGTGTTGGAGGTTGGACTGAGGAGCAAGTCACCTGTCCCTCCAGATCTATTTCCTCACCTGGGGCTACCCTGGCTGGAGAACTGGCAGAGCTGATATCACACCAATAATTGGTACAGGGCTGGGCAGCACCATTGGCTGTCAGCTCCATGGGGCAGCCTGGACTCCAGGCCCTGTGCTCCCTCCACTCGAGGAGGCAGGCAGGACGATCAAGAGGCTGAAGGGCACAAGCACTCCCAGTGGCACATGCAAACCGCCTAGCACCAAGTGTTCCCAATGACCCCATTCCTGGGCCAGGGGCCAGTCCCATTGGCGGTCACCCTCTCCAAACAGGCATCCCTCTGGGATTCTGCCACAGTGGGCCAGGCCAGTCTGCAATGGTGGCCAAGGCCCAGATTTACAAATGCTGGACAAAGGAAAGTACTGTTCTCGCTAGCAGGAGGTGGTGGGTCTGAGCACGGCACTGATGTCCCCCAGGCCTGAATGAAATCCTGGTTCTGCTGCTTGCAAGCCATGTGGCCTTAGCTAGGTCCCTGTGCCACCCCCACATCAGTTCGCTCAGTGGTGCATCAGGGAGGGAGAAGGTCTGACTGGGGCAAGTGCCCTGGAGGAGCCAGGCCACAGGAGCTCTTCCGGTTTGTAGGAAAGCTAGCTCTCCCCCCAAGGACAGCCCCGGATAGATATCTGCCTGTCGTCCACAGCGCCCAGCACAGGGCTTGCAGATATGAGCCCCCAGAATGTTTGCTGGATGAACGAATGAGCAGTGATGGGAGGTGTGGTGTGAAAACAGATTTAGATCACAGAACACAGCAGCTAACACTTGCACAGGCCTTACCACATCTGAACCAGGCCCAGCTCTGACAAACACTATTTATATAGTTAACTCATTCAGTCTCCACAGCAGTTCTATAAAGTAACAATGTTATCCCCATTGCACAGATGAGAAAACAGAGGTTCAGAGACATGAAGTCACTTGCCCAGTGTTAGAAAGTGGCAGAGCTGGACTGAGTGCAGGCCCTGGGCTCCAGAATCCATTTGCTGGTACACAGTGGGGCCTCCTGGAGAGCAGCCCCTAAGAGGCCATCTGGACGAGAGGTTTCCCACAGAGCTGCAGGCCCTGCCCCCAGGGTCTGAGTTAACTGGTCTGGGTGGGAGCCCTCTCAAAGCTGCCCTGGCTCCCACGTGCAGCAGGGTCTGAGAACCCCTGGCCAGCTCATCCTCACTCTTCAATGAGGGAACTGTGGTTCAGAGAGGGAAGGGACATGCTCAAGGTCTCCCTGAATGCTTGAGGGTGGGGCCTGAGACCTGAAGTCTGGTCCCCTGACTCGTCCTTCATGGGCTTTAAGCTCTTGGAAACTGCACTGTCACCCAGCCCAGCAGCCCACAGGCGCAGATGTGGGCAGGAGAACTGAGGCAGACAGGCGCAGGGAAGTCAGAGCAGCACGCAGCCGGATGACACACAGGCCCAGCAATTCCTGACTCATGGCCACCCATCCTGTGACTCCACCCACCACCAATGTCCCCACCCTGGCTCACACCCCACAGCCCACTGCAGCCACCAGAGACACCTCCCATTTAGAACCAGAAAGCCACAGAGGGAGGAAAAGGCAGTGGGGCCCCACCCAGGGCTGTGTGGGAAACCCAGACAACCCTGAGCTGGGGGTTGGGGGGAGGGGGATGGCTCCAGGACATGCAGAGGAAGCGACATTAGTGCTGACCACTGCCTCACCCTGTAGTACCTGCACACTCCCAGCTTGTGCTAGCTTTCCACCCTGTGGACCACCCACCAGTCTACAGGAGGAAAACTGAGGCTGGCTGACACCATGTGGCCCCACACCTGGATGAACATGCCAGGCTTCCCTGCTTCCAGTTCCTCTCCCTGAGAATGTATTATTCCTCTGTCCAAGAATCTTCAATGGATCCCACTGTCTGTGAGTCCAGTTCTGACCCTTCAGCCTCACATTCAAGGCCCCAGCCTGACTCTGACCTATAATCTTTCCTTTCCATGTCTGGGCCTCGACCTCTGTATCCCTGCCCACATTAACCCTGCTGCCTGGCATGCCTTGTCCTTGTGGCCTGACACTGGGAAGGAAATTAACACCCACCAAGGGGCTGCAGGGCTTCAGACACTGTTTCCAGGATCTTAAAGACTCCTCACAGATTCTTAGGACACTGGCTCTGAAAGACCCATATGACAGATGCAGAAGCTGAAGCTCAGAGGGGTGATGTGTCCCTGGCCATTGGAGGTTGAGCTGTCACCACCTGCAGGGAGGAGTTTGGGCTGCTGGGAACTATGGTCTCCCCTGTTGCCGACAAGCTTTCAGCTGGCCCGAGAGTTCAGGGTGGTGCTGAGCCTCTGTTAGCCACCCAATGCCATGGCGACTTGGGGATACTCACCTTGGCATCCTGACTCTCCCTTTGGCCCGTTTTGGTAAGCAGTGGATACCCTGGGCTTCAGCCCCAGCTGATACGAAGCTGGGTTTGGGCTGGGGGCTGCCCAGCTAGGGGAGGTATCATGAATCAGAGAAGCAGTGCAGTGTGGTAGCCACAAGCACTGACTCTGGGGCCAGCTGGTGGGTGTAAAAACCAGTGTAACTACCTTGGGCAGGTTGATGCACCTCTCTATGCCTCAGTTTCCTCCTCTGGAAAGGGGAAAACAGGAGGAGTGATCTCTTGGAGTTGCTGCGATGATGACCATGAACTTCTGTAGACAAAGTATCAGAGCAGCACCACCACAGGGTGCAACTGAAGTATTTGTTGGATTAAGTATTATTACCATGTTCCTTCCTGCACCTTAGGCTCAATACCACAACTAAAAGAAAAGGCAAGGCCTCAGGGAGGGAGAAAGATTTGAGGGTGACAGAAGAGCCTGCCCCTCAGCATTGCCCCCTCCTGGGTTCCAGCACACAAATCTGCTAACCTGGCCCACATGCCTGATCAGAGCGGAAGCTTCCCAGCTCCTGGGAGGGGGGAGGAGGGAGGAGGGAGCTGGAAAGAGGGAGAAGGGAGGGCAGAGATACCCAGCTTTGTCCCTGTGTTGTTGGAGATGGGATGACCCAGAGAGGGGCCATGCCAGCATCATCCCATCCCCATGGGGACACCGGGAGTCACCCATGTCTCTCTCCCTGCCTCAGGGTCATCATAGAGAAAGTGCCCTTGGCTGGGCTGGAGACAAACATGTGTGGGATATATGACAGGAGTCTGGTTAGTTCTAGACCTGGTTGTCTTTATAGGGCACAACATTCTTCTACCCCTAAGCCTTTTTCCCAGGGGATGCTCCACAGCTAGACAGAGCTGCTTCTCCCCTTTCTTCCTACAGATTAGGACCAGAGTAGATGAGTGACTTGCTCAAGGGACCAGCAAGATGGTGGTGGATCCTAGACCAAAACCCTGGTTCTCTGGTCTGCCAGGCATAGTCCCACCATGAGGTTTCTCTTTCCAGACCCCTAAGGTGACTGACTGAGTGGGAGAAGATAAGTCACCAGCATGTGGGCGGTGAGGACTGGGTGTAGGTCCAGAGCTTCCACCTACAGGAGGGGGTCAGAACAGGTCAGAGGCAGGGCAGGGCAGCCCAGAGCCAAGGTCCAGCTTCCTCTCCCAAGAGGGCATGATTCCTGGCAGCAGCTCCCACAGGAAATAGTAGAAGCGCCACCCTTGGGGACATGGGGTGGGACAGGGGGTGCCTGGGCAGGGTTTCCTGTTGTGGGGGTAGTGACCACTTACTGAGGCCAAGTGACCTGTGTGGCTGTGGCCCTAAGGCCAGGCCAGCACTGGATTTCACCTCATCCCTGGCTGGGACCCAGGCCACCCTGAGTCCCATCCTCCAGGCCCGCCCTGGCTTCCTGTCCCATAGGCCCCACCCAGCTCAGGAGATAGGGAGGGCCCTGTGGAGGCCTCCTCAGAAGTGCCGAAGTTTTCTGGAGCAGGAGTGGGCAGGCTTCCCTGGCCTTCTTGGTGGCCTTTGGCCTCTGACCTCTAGAACTCCAGCTATTTGTTTTCCAGCAGAGGCCTTGGCAGAAGTACCACTGGGATTTTCTCCTATGAGCTCAAAACTTCAGACAAGGCTGAGCAGGGATCTGCCCCCCACCCTCCACGAGCAATCAGATCACTGCCTCCCCCAACTCTGGGCAGAGGGGCAGTCTCATTTCTGAGCCATACCGAAGGGTCTAGGACAAGGGGAGAAGCTGAAGTGGAACACAGTTCAGACCTCCAAGGCAGAACTCACTAGTGGTCAAAGACACGCAGCAGCTTGGTACCTCGTGCAGAGGTGTGGCATCCTAGCTGGGCAGCACAGCCCTCACACTAAGGACAAGGTAGTATCGAGCACTTAGAGACTCCTTCACCCCACCTAAGCTTTGCATGCCTGGATCCTTAAAGTGCCATGAGTCTGGGTGAGATGGGAGCTAGGCCCAGGGTGCTGTGGGGCCACCCATGGTCTCCAGGTGAACCCAACCATTCTCCATGACTCGGTAGCTGAGGGCTCACTGGTCCACCAGTGGGGATATGCTGGGAGTGGAGAGGTTTGTGGCCTGGCCCAGTGAGGGGAAGAGGTTTGAACAGAGGCCCCGAGTCCCCACTCCCACCCCTCCCGGTTTCCTCGAGGGCAGGCTATAGGAGGCTGTGGAAGCTCAGGCCTCTCTGAAGGCTGCTCTGCAAACACATGTCTCAGAAAGCCAATAAATAGTCCAGGGAGAGGAGGACCCTTCCAGCTGCCAGCATGCTCACCATGGACAAAAGCCTCTTATAGCTCAGTTTTGGAGAAGAGTGCAGGTGGGAGGTGGTTTGGAGCTGAATGGGCTGGCCTTGCCTGAGATCACCTCAGGGACAGGGACAGCGCTGGGATCTAGGTCTCCTGCCTATAACATGGGAGCTCAAAGACCTCCCCATGAAGGCCATTGGTCAAGCTCACAGCAGTTCCTGGAGGGCCATGCTGGGAAGGTGGGCCCAGTATAGGACACACCTGTCCATACTACTCCAGTCAAACAGGCTCCAATGGGTCTGTCTATGGATTCAGCTTGATGCTCTGCCTGGGCCTGGATGGAGAAAATCTTGAGAGGGACGAGGTCAGGGAGGCTAAATACCTAAGGTCTGTGGGCCTGTAGTGAACAGAGTAGAAGACAGAAGCCAGACTTCAGCCCTGCTGGGCGGCCAGGGCACCAAGAAGTTTCTAAGACAGCCATGTGCAGTATTGAGTCTCTTGACCCTGGGGGCATGCAAGCCAAGGCCAGGACACAGAAGCCTAGGTGGCATTCTGGGACTCTCCCCTAGTAGCTTTATAGCACTAGGTATAGCAGTAGCTTTTCTGGCACCCTGGGCCAGAATCCACATTTAGTTTTGGGTGGCAGGATGGTTGGCCTAGGTCACCAGCTCAACAAGTGGCCACCCCATCTCCATCCTTTTCCTGTATAGGAGTTTCCCAGCTGTAACAACCTTGAGCTCATGAGCCCATAGGGTCCTTTCATGTTGAACACCCTCAAATTCCATCACAAGAGAGACAAGGTCTTTCAATGCTCTGTATTGCCCTGATGCCAGCTCTCTGTGCCCCTCATCCTGGGTACCTGGTGTATGAGACACCAGCCCTTTTCGGGAAAAGTATGCCTAAGCTTCCCAAAAACCCAGGGCAGCCTGTGGGGTATGTTGAACCCTGTTCCCCACCCAATGGCTGCCCTCTCTTGGCTTCACCTTAGCCTGGACCCTCAGCCCATCTGCAGATGTATTTGATGTCAGCTTGGCAGGAAGCATCTCCAGGGCTAGGGATGTGACTTTTACTTAGCACAGGCCTGGCACAGACTTGGCTGCCAGGAAATGTTTATCAAAGAAGGGAAGAGGGAAGAAGGGAGGGGCACAGACAGACACAGGATGCAGATGGGCTCTCAGAAGCATGGCCCCCAAAGACCACTACAGGCATCCTCCTCCTCCAGGCCCCAAGGGCACTGTGCCCTCTATAGCTAAGCCATCTCACACAGGCCAGGTAAACCTGGAGGAAAGTGGAAGGAAGCCCTACCATTTTCCCTGAGGTTTTGCTGCCCAAATGGGCTTGGAGAAGGCCCCAGATGTCTCTGTACTCTGCCCATACCTGCTTTGGAAGCCTGGCTCCAGCTCTCACCTGTCTGGAGAAAGGGGACCCTATCCCCAGCTGCTCAGTCTACGATGGACTCACCCTTGCCTGTTGTCCCCTGCCTGGCTCTGGGGTTTCACCCTTCTGGAATGTCTTATGATCAGGGTCTTTGATCTATGAAAAATGGTCATGCCCATCCAAAAGGAGGAAAGTACATCACAGCTATGGGGGTTCCACGGAAGTTCTGGAAGAACTATGTCCTGACAACCCTACTCCCCTGCCCAGCTCAGGGCCTGGCACACAGTAGGCGCTGAATCTGTTGAATTAACCAGTGGCTTACTGGATGCATGGGGGAAGGCCTGACTTGGACTCTCCTGTTGAGGGGCCAGGACTCAGCAGCCACTCTAGGGGACACGACAGACAGTGGTCATGTCCACATGTGCCCCTCCCTCCGGCCAGGCTCTGCCTCTTCAAGTTCCTCATGGACAGAGAATGCCTGCCCTCTCTGTTTTAGGGCTGGGAGGGTTCTCTGTAGTTAGCAAGTCTAATATCTTTTCTTGACAGATGAGGTGGGGGAGGTACAGGGAGGGCGGGTGATCAGAGCAGGGCCATTCCCAGGCCAGGCCTCCTCATACCAAATACAGAGGCCCAAGAATTACAGGACCTAGCTCAGGGCTACCCTCTGTCCTGGGATCCTTATGTCCACCGCCCACACCAGTGTGGTCCCCTCCCCTGGCTCCATGTCTTAGCTGCCTGGCTGCAGCCAGCCTGAACTGCTTACTTAAAACAAACAGGGAAAGTGGCCACGTGACTGGCTAAGGTTTCTTAGACCAGGGACATACAAACACACACACGGGCGCACGCACAGCTACTCGCTGCAGGTCAGGTGGTCATGTGGCCCAGAAGGGCAGCAGGGACTGGGCCAGCTCAGGTTTCATGTCTCTGAAGGACAAGTGACCAGCCTGCCTTTCCTCACCCCAAAGAATGCCTTCTCAGAACACTCGTTTTCTGCTTCCTGGATGTGCCAGGGACATGCTGGCTGGGAACTGAGAGGCATAGGGGGAGAAGTGGGGGAAAGAGGGGAAGAAGCATAGGCCTACCAGCCCTCTGTCTGGTGCTTTCCTTCCGCCCTCTCCACCCAGAGGGCAGATGCCCACTGGGAAACGGTGGCAGCCCAGCAGCTCTGACGGCAAAGAGAATCCCAGAGCCCAGAGCTTGGATGTGGGGCAGGCGGGAAGCTGAGGCTTTGTCTCTGAGTGAAACAGAGACAGACCTGTCAAGGCCTTGTACCCGGAGCAGCGGTTTTGCAGCTGGACTCCATGGCTCAGGCCTGGAGGCATCTAGGGGATGAGAAAGGGTGGGGAAGGGGGCTTAGTCCAACTAGGCAAGCTCAGGTTTGACTTTGGTCTGTTGTTTGAGAAAGGTCTGTGGGACAGGGCCTTGGGGGCTCTTCTAGCTTTGGTGGTCGGGGGGCAGTCTACATCTCAGACGCTCACACAGAATGGCAGGTCTGTCATCACCACCCTAACTGAGACTGGACCCCTAAGGGAGAAGGAGGCCACATCTCTTGATAGGCAGAGCTGAGACCTGATTCTAGAGGACCACCGCCATCAGCTCTGTGGGGGTCTAAGTGGGCTTCCATTCTTCCCTGGCTTCAGGCCTGATCCCTAGGAACCTAGCAGCACAGCGATTCACCTCGGGCAGTCTGCAAAGAAATGAGGTGCATGGCTGAGAGCTCTCAAATAAAGAAACAATTCCGGCCAGGTCTCTGCTAAGCCCTTCTTCTTATGTTGTCTCATTAAATTCTCACCACAGCCCTACGAGGTAGGTAATGTTGTCACCCCATTTTATAGATGAGAGATGAGCAACCTGAAGGCCACAGGGTCATTAAGGGGTGGATCAGGATCTGCACCCAGAGAGGCCACTTCATCCATGTTCTTAACCAGTTCCCAGTGTACCAGAGGCAGGCCCGGGTGCAGGCCCGTCCTTTACAGAGTTCTTGACCAGGTTTCCAAGGGCTAGACCCGGGTTCTCCAGGGGCACACACCCAGCCAGCCCCACCTCTTGTTTTCCATCTCCCCCATGCATCCCATACACACAGAGGAGCCCCTGCACATGGTTCCTGTGAAGGGCTCTAGGGTGGAAAAGGAAAAGATGGAGAAATAAGGGAGAGGAAAATGTGGGGGAAGGGGTGAACATAGGTACAAACAAAGAGAGCAAGTGAGCTAGGGTGGGGTGGGAGAGGGTGGAGAGACAGAAAAAACAGAAACAGAAGAAAAGCAAGAGAGAAGAAGTGATGGAGAAATAGAGAAGAAAGATGGGAGACAACACTGGGAAAGAAGGCAGGAATGAAGGAGGGAGGAGAAGGAGGGAAGAAACAAAGCCAGAGAGAGCAGAGATAAACAGAAGGGGACGAAGGAGCAGCTGGGTGAAAGAAGGGAAGGGGAGGGGAGGGGAGGGGAGGTGAGGGGAGGAGAAGAGAAATGTTCCATAGGGAAGGGGCAGGGGATGAAGGAAGCAGGATCGAAGTAGACACACAGACAGGCAGGGGGGGTCCGGGAGGGAGAGGGCCTTGGAAAACTGATGGATAGATAGATAGAGAGAGAGAGAGAGAGAGAGAGAGAGAGAAAGAGAGAGAGAGAGAGAGAGAGAGAAGCACACCCACCGAACATTAAATACCTAACAGGAGATGACAAATCAAATGGGAATTACTGCGGTAAAAACATAATTAGAAACTTGATTGAAGTTAAACAGAATTTACATAACACTGCAAATTAACTTTACACGGAAACTATTCACTGGGAAGGCAATGAAAAGCCATTTCATTAGTAATCTATATTTAAACAATAGGCACAATGGAGCCTTCTGATGAGGAACTTGGTGCCTTTAACCTGAGCGAATGCCAATGTCCAGGGGAGAGCAGAAGGCAGTAGGTGCTCCAAGAGGAAGTGGGCAGGGTCCAGGACAGGATCCCTCTGCTTGTTCATGGGGGGTGGCGGTGGGTGGACACAATAAGCCAGATCAGATTCTGGTATAGTTTCCACCCTTGACTTGCTGTGTGGCCATGGCCAAGTATCTTACCCTCTCTAGCCCTCCGTTTCCTTGTTTACAAAATGAGAAGCTGGAGAGGTAGTTTACATGAAGGTGCCTATAAATGTGGACACTACAGTAGAACCCGGATGATGGGGGAAGGCAGCAGTAAGAATGCTTGGGATTCAGACTGACTGGTTCACCGCTCTAGCCTGCCACTTATTAGCTGTGGCATCATGAAAGCTTCTTCCTCTCTGGCCCTGATTTACCCATCTGTTCAGGGGGGATAAATCTACTCCTGCCCAACCTCACACAGGCAGTGGGAGGATTTAGGGAGAGATTGGGTGGGGACAGGCTTAAAGAAAAGTGAGTCTAAGGCACAGGATTACTTGTCTCATCCGCTTGGCACACTAATTAGATTACGCACGGCAGCCTGATGGAGCCATGCATCATCAGAGTGGTTTCCCGTGGCTCCCTGAGTCCCCGAAGCAGTCAGAGGCACACATCCCTGAGAGACTGCAGGGTGGGGTGTGGGGAGGGGGGGCTGGTCACAAAGTCCCTGCTGGGCTCCATGCTATTCTCAGTGTGGAGAAGCCTCCCAAGTCCTTGCTACATCCCAGCCCCATCAGGCTGTTTGGGCAGTGGGGCTAGACTGTGCCTGCAAGCCCCTGGCAGACTGCATGCTCTTCTCCCACCTCCCATGCCACCTGGAGCATCGTGCTGATCACTTGGCCCATCTTCAAGGCTCATTCAGGGACAGCAGTTCCTCTCTGAAGCCTCCCCTGGCTGAGTCGTGGTCACTCTTTCCACTGAGAGCTAAGTGCTAAGCGTGAAACACCACAAACACACAAGGGTGGACACCTACACCCCTACCCTGCCAGACACACACATACTTGCCAACCAAAGGCAGTAAGCTTGGCTGCTCCAACTGGTAAGCGCTAGCAGGCAGCTCTGACACACACTCACAGACCAGGAAGTTCCTATAGTTTCTTTAAGATAAAGGGTCCAGGCAGTGCTTAAAGATTCAATAAGAAGGTTTGGGTGCCCTTCCCCCTGCAGAGAGCTACCCCCCTGGAGCCCAGTGTTTTCAGCAAGCACTCCAGACAAAGGGGAGGTCTCAGGGACCCATGAGCTCCAGATGGGAGGTGGGAGGTCAGGAGAGGTAGGTGAAGCTTCTCAAAAGAAAGTGCAAAATATGTAGACATTAGAGCAAGGGGTTCAATCAGTTCAGCCCAAGGACTGCCCACAAGGGTGACAGGGACAATCCTCGTCCTGGGCAAACCCACCACCCAGTCATGGGCCTTTGCCTCTGTGTGGCCAGGTGTGGAGGGGGAAGCTGGTCTGGTCCCTTCTCCCTCTCTACCACCTCTTTCCATACATGGCTCATTTACTGAGCCCTCTGAGCCTTTGTTAATACTGTCCCCTCTGCCTGACATGTCCTCTCCCCTCTTTGCCAGCCAAATCCTCCTCATCCATGAAGAGCCTGCTGTCTCAGCTCTCTTCCTCCCTCCCTGGCTGCCCCTTTCCATCTACTTACTGCTCCCACCCTATCTTTCCTCCCTCCAGGGACTGGATGCTGGTGACTCAGACCCAGGCTGTGATCTGCTTCATCTCCACTCCCTCCCGAGGTGACCTCATGGCTTGCAACACCATCTATACATGACAGCTACCACATATATATCTCTAGCTGGGATGCACTCTGCCTCCCAGACTCATCTATCCAACAGCCGACTCAACCTTTCCACTTGGAAGTCTCAAAGCCATCTCAAACTTAACTTTCCTAAATGCAGCTCCTCAGCTTCCTTCAGCCCTCCCCTGCCATCATCCCTGGCTGAGTGAATGACCACCTCTGTTCTACCAGTGGCTCCTATCTCAAACCCAAGAGCTTTCCTCTATTCTCCCACTTTTCTCTCCCTGTCTACCTCTAATCAACCCACAAGCTTGTCTGCAAGGTCTTTAAAATACATTCAGACTTTGATGGATTTCCTTCTCTCCTCCTACTACCCTTAGTCATCACCAACCCTACCTGGGTGTGGTCCATAGCTTTCAATACATCTTCAGGCTCCACTCTACATGAGTGAGTCCCCTAGAATCTCTCTGCCTTCTCCTCCTAGCCCTCACTTTACTCCAACCACATAAATTCTCTGCTACATGCTTGAACACCACAAGTGTACCCCAGCTCCCTCACTCCTTGCATTCAAGTCTCTTTTCAAATGCCACCTTGTCAGAGGTGTTCCTTGACCATACTTTGTCAAAGAACACTTTAGCCCATCCTGTAGACTTGTTACTTTACTTGCCTAACTTCCCTTCTTAAAAGTTAGCATCACCTGTCACAGTATATACCACGTTTGGGGTATTTATTGGCCATGTCTCCTCATGAGAATGTAAGCACCATGAGGAGAGGGAATTTTGTCAGTTTTATTCCCTGCTGTGTCTCCAAAACATCAAGCAGTTCCCAGTGGGAAGATTTTCTCAGTAAACATTTGGGGCATGAATAAATGAACAATGCCACCTCCCCTGGGAAGCCTTCCCTGAATGCCTGCCTGCAGAGCCAGCACATGGCCTCTCCTCTGTGCAGGCACAGACACTACACAAGCCTTGACCACTGAACTCATGAGTGGGTCTGGCTCTGGGATCATGTGTCTCCCTCCACTGCAGATTGCACCTTTTCAGGGCAGGGCTGGGTCTGATCCCTCTTTAAAACCCAGCCCTTAGTGTAGGCCTGGCCTGGTGTTAAGAGCAGCGAGGGTGTGATGTGTGAATTCATGAGTAAATGGATGGATAGAAGAATGGGTGGATGGTAGA
Organism: Desmodus rotundus; assembly: GCF_022682495.2. Classification (NCBI taxonomy): domain Eukaryota; kingdom Metazoa; phylum Chordata; class Mammalia; order Chiroptera; family Phyllostomidae; genus Desmodus; species Desmodus rotundus. The sequence continues at coordinate 57,448,988 of NC_071390.1, read as the reverse complement.
TGAGTAGATGGATGAATGAGTGAGTAAATGGAAGAATAATTGGATGTGAGGACTGGACAGATGGCTAGATGGGTAGGTGAGTGGATAAAGGATGGGTGGATGGACAGGTCCACCACAGGTACAAAATAAAGACCGGTGGTTGCTTGGGATCAACAGCTGCAGGATGGGCCAGACCAGTGTAGTGTAGTGAAAGTGCAGAAGCTGATACGGCAAATGGGAGACAGCTGAGCTGCTCTGATGTAGCCAGAGCTTGCCGTGGACCCCTGGCAAGCCCATTACCTTCCCTGAGCCTTGGTCCCATGATCTAAAAATATAGACAATAATTCTTACACAGAGCTGTCAGGGAAATCTCTTTGGAGTTTCAAATACTGCCTTAGTCACATCGCTAGTGACATACCTCTCCGGCCAAGTGTGCCTTAGAAAATCCTCTCTCCCCAAGCCATGGCTGCCCCTGGTGATCTGGAGGCCTTAATGTGACACTCACATGGGCGAGGATCCCTGGCTGTGCCCCCAGAGTTCAACCTGGGTCAGGCTCTAATATGGCTTAACTCCAAAAAACAGTCAGGCCAAACTAATTCACAGAATCTTCGAGAATTGGGGGACCCATGTTAGAGATGGACAAACTGAAGCCCAGAAGCATTTTGTACTGGACACACATACGGAGTTGTAGAGAAGCCCTGCAGCCTGGGTCAGGAAGGGCTCGGAGGAAAGACTGCTGCCCTCGCCCCTGGCCAGACCTCAGGTGAAGGTAGCAGTGTGGCCTGGGCATCGGGGCATCGCGGGTCTGCTGTTACCTTTCTGGGTCTGGCAGCTGACAGACAGACCACGGCCCTTCTCACTCCCCTCACAGCATTGGTCTGACGCCAACAGCGTCCTCCTCATCCTGGGTACACAGGGAGGGAGAGAGACAGACACGTGTGAGCCGCCAGGGACACAGACAGCAGTGCACTGTCTCCCAACTCTGTCCCCCACCACTGAGCTAATCTTGCTGGCCTCTTGGGCCACTTAAGCACTCCCCAGGTGCCTGCTTCATCACAGCTCGCAGCACTCCAACAGGCAAGCCAACTCCTCCTAGTAGGACTCTTTAAACTATCTAAGTTTTGTTTCTTCTGGGACTCAGGGGCTTTGTGTTGTCTCTTTCTTCCTGGTGAGAAAAGCAGAAAGCCATGGCCTTCCTGTGGGGCCCCCAGGCGGGGGAATAGGGAGAAGCTATCGGGGTATTTTTAGCAGGGCCTATGAGCCCCTGCCATGTTCTCCTCTCTGGGCCGTGCCTGGCTCCTGGGAATTATCTCACACGGCCGGCAGCCACTTCCAAAGCCACTCTTTGACCCCTGCCTGAATTCCTTCCTCATTATGAATTGCTCGCCAGACCTCTGACCAACACTTGGAGCCATTTTGTGTGAGCACACCTCCCCGGCAAACCCGCTTGCACCCCGCCCCTGCCCGTCTCCTCGCGCAGGGAGGGCTGGCCATTTTGCTGACAACGGACAGGGAAGGCCTAGAAACAGAGTTTAAAACAGAGAAGGGCCCCGGTCATTATTTATTTTGTTTTCCGTAAACTTCAGGCCTCTCCCGTGCCCTTCGTGCCTCCTGGTCCTGGCTGAGTCCTCACTGAGTCCTGTTTGTATGATGACTTAATGACATTTATCTTTACATCAATTCACTTTTTCTTTTAGTCCCAATAAATCTGGTCTTGTCCAAAGCAGTCATATCCATAAAATAATTGGTTTGATATGCTAGTTATATATTTCTAATCTACTTTAATAAAAATTTAACTAACGAAACTAAAATATATGTTTATTCAAGTACTAATTTTAGAATTTTTCATAAGTTACCAGAGTTACGAAGGTGAAGCCCTGGCAAACTCACTATTGTTTATTGACCCTCTTGTACGGAAGGAGAAAGAGCGTGGTGGGGAGGGATGGCTGCTTGACGGGACCCAAGAACTAGTTAGCAAATGGGGCCCAGGGAGGCAAGGGGGTCGGAGTCACAGTGTCCTGCTGGCTGTTAATGTGGCCCGTTCCTCCCAGCGCTGGGCGATACCATTCTTCTCCCCAGCATGAACTTTGCTGTGAGGATCTAGGTAAATGGCACAGGTCTTGTGAAGAATTTGGTCCCAGGATGGCATGTCCCAGCACAGGGCCGCAGGCCACGCTGAGGCCTGGGGTCCAAGATGACATTTCTCCCCAGCATTCTCTGAGGCCTCTGGACCCCCTCTCCCCCTTTCCTTTAGGCTCCACCAGGCTGGACTTGGTCAGCAGGGACTAGAAGTATAGCCCCCTCTGGTTCGACCTGGAAGCACAGGATGCACCCCTGGGCTCCACAATCTGAGCTCTTGGTCCTCAGTTCCTGAAGGTTCTAGGGTGGCCTCTGGCTCTCTATGTGCATGGGTCTTGCTGGGTGTGCCTTGACGGGTAGATCCTGGTGATCCAAGAGGCTCTACTTTGAAAGTCTCAGCCTCACTCAGCTTCTCTGACTTCTCCAGCTCCGCCCAGAAGTTGGAGACCCTGGCTAGGCCCCTGGCTGAGTACTGGGCTGCTTGCCCCTCCTGCCTAGAACAGGATGTGGGTATCAGGAGGTGAAGGAGAGTGTGGGGTCGGGGTGGGGAGTGGCCTCGGGAAGAGACTTCCTGAAGCCAGATCGGTTTACCACAGTCAGTTGGGCCCAGGACAGCACAGCTGTGAGTTATAAATGTCCCTGTCAGAGCCTGGGGCAAGAGGCCCTGCTGCCAGTGGAGGCGCCAGGGCCCAAGGCGCCCACTCCTCTGGGAGCCTCCCCAGACAAGGCCCCCCTCCAGAAGGCCCTCCCCCAGTGTCCAGCCCTCACAACCTCCAGGCTCTCTTGACTCCTCTCTCTGAGATGTTAGCACCACAACCCCCTGCCCACTCCTCGCCCTTCCAGGTGTGAATGTTGTGGTTCCAGCTACCTCCAGAGCTCTGAGGGCAGGGACCATCCTGGGCCTCCACCCTGCACAAAATCCGGGGCTGGGCACACAGCCAGCCACCCTGGTGACAGCCTCAGGGGCAACTGTTCCAACTCAGCAACCTGCTTCCCACGGCTCCAATGGCCCCTCGTGCCTGCCCACAGGGGCACACACAGGCTGGGGTAGTGGGACAGAAGGGGGCAGGGCTCCGGCCTACAATGCAAGGGCGGGGACCCCTGCACATCTAGGGTCTCCTTCAGGAGATCTTTTCTAGGGTCCCATTCACCTTGCCTGCCCTCCTCGGAGGTTCCTCAGCCTGGGCTGGGGGGTGTGGACTGCAGTTTGGGATGCTCAGTGGCAGGCCTACATATAACATGGCTCTCTACAGGGAGAGAAGTTAGGTTCCTCCAGCCCCGAGGCCTGGAAGGCCCAGGCCTTCCTTCTGCAAGGGCTGAAAAGCAGGCAGGCAAGAGCCAGCCCTGGAAATACAATAATGGTAACAGAAGTAAGCAAAGGTGGTCCAGGTTGGCAGGGCCTGAAGCTTACACTACTTTGGAGGTCCTCTTTAGAAATATACATAAAATTACAAACACGTATTTAGAATGAGAAAACAAATGACAACAAATTCCCAAAGCCTTAGCAATCACGCCCCTTCAAACTGTTACCGGAAATGCTTACACAGAGATGTACCTCACAGCCACCTGGTGCCCTCCCACCTGGAACCCTCCACAGCTGCCAGCAAAACTCCCACCTTGATCAGCACAGTGTAGGGGAGGGGCTTAGAGGCTGAAGCTCCCTGGGTGCCCCAGTATGTCCACTTCTAACCAATAAGAGTTTTGAAACTGATGACAAGAATAGTACCCAACATTAATGGATCTTTATCTGGTGCCTTTTGAAGTACTTTATGTGGATTAACTCATTTAATGTAACCACAACCTATAAGGTAGGTACTATACCCATTTTAACAGAGGAGAATACAGATACAAAAAGGTTAAGAAAGCAGCCCAAGGTCACCCAGCTAGGATATGAACCCAGATGACCTGAACCCAAATAGCTTGGCCTTGGCGCTCTTGGGAGCCCTCAACCCCTCTCCTTGCTGATGCTCTGGAGGGCCCAGGACAGCTTTTCCTTCCTCGGAGGCTCCAACAGCAGCAGCCACCAAGGGCCGAAACGGAGGTAAGCCCTGTTCCGATTAAACCATTCCTCCATTCCACACAAATGCTTACACTCTGGCACCAAGGTCTCTATAGTGTATGGCCTTCTGCTGCCTTATGGCTGCACAGGGCATGCTGGAATCCTCTCTATGGGCAGAAGTGGGTACCCACTGGATTTTCTGAGGCTGGGGAGTGTCCTAGAGAAGGGTCGGACCAACCCAAAAGGGACTCCAGGTGGGGGGAGGGGGGAGGGTTTGCTGAAGGTCATGCAGCATGCTGTCCATCTCTCTCATTTTACGGATAAGAAAAGGGTGGCTTGGAAAAGTGACCTGTCAAGGGTCACCCAGCAAGTGGTGACACCATGTGAGGTCTGAGGTTAGTCTCTGTAGGGGTGGGGCAGGTCACCAGCAGCCTGGGGGTGACCAAGGCCAGGCGCTGGTGGGCCATGCTGTCCAAGGCAACAGAGGGAGGAGGCACCCTGCCTTTTGGCCTCCTCGGAACAGTGCCTTTGTTTTCTCTCTTTGTTTTCCATCTGCCCAGCCCCCACGGCCTTCCAGGCTTCCCCTGATTGTGTGCAGGGCGATAAAAGGGCAGATGAGCGGGAGATCTCTGGCGGCAGTGGGGTCACCTCGCACAGACACGGTGGCGGCGGGTGGGTGGCCGAGGGGGGGGTTATCAGTTCACCACCAGCTGCACTGAGCGCTCCTCTGAGGGGCGTTTTGCACAAGGCTCTCGGACTCCTTCCAGCAACCCTGGAAGGAAAGCATGACAGCCTGTGGCATCATAATTTACAGAGGAGACTGAGGTTCCAGAGAGTGCAGCCAGGTCCAGAACCCTGAGCTCTGACCTCTCTGGCTGCCCAGGTACACCTGGCCTAGTCAAAGCCATTTTCCCTCTACATCTAGAATTGGCCATTTTCAGACTGTTCGGGAAGAAAGAGAGAACAGGGTAAGCCAGGGTCTTGACTACCAACACCTGGGGAGCTGTGCCAGCCAGGGAGTCCCCGTGAAGTCACTCATCTGCACCTCGTCACTAGGGGTGACATGGAGCAGTCTGACTTCCTGGCTTCCCTGAAACAGAGTTTAAATGGTCTGGCTTCCCACTTAAATGGTCTCTGAAGGCAAACGATTCCGTTGTGGTGGACTAATTCCTACTGAATGCAGGGCCAGGGAGAGAAGGGCATGACCCTGGGGTACTGTTGGCCTGGGTATGGGATGGGGCAATGGTGGCCTACAGGACAGGCCATTCCTGCCCTCGGTGCCACTGCTGACCCTGGCCTCATCCGCCTGGTCTCCTGACCTGATGCTCTCAGGCCTTCCCTAAGTGTGTCCTCAGCTTCAGTTACTAGATACTGTAAGCTCTATCCTAAATTATTTATATATTGTTATTTAAATCACTTTGAGCCAATCACTTTATTTTTACTTAACCAAAGAAATACCATCTGAAAAGTTCCAGGTTTGACGTATTAATTATATCTTTTTCCAATTCACATGAAAATACATAGTATTGAGATCTGGAGTTCACATTCTGCACGTGTCCTGACAGTCCACAGTGTACAAGGGCTGGGACTGAGTGCAGGCTGGTCTTGGGCAAGCTTGGGGAGTGAGGTTTGGTAAGCGAGGTCAGGGGGCTGCAGGAGTAGAGCCCTGGGCTGGATGGAAAAGTGGGAGGAGGCTCAGGTTCCCAGAAGGGTATAAGAAGGTTTGGTTTGCACCAAGGGCTTAGACCAGGCTACATCTCTCCTCCACTTGGGCTGGAGTTTGGTCCAGATACTTCTCTTGCTGCAGATAAAGTCATTTTCCTGCAAATTCCTCCTGACAATAGCTCTATCCATTGGGATGAGCACTGGAGGGGTAGCCCGGGCAGATGGGTCAGGGGTCAGTCTCTACCACTGTCTTACTGGGGAAATGCTAGACCTCTCTGAGCCTCAGTTTCTACATCGGTACAGAAACAGTGAATGAGGCAAAGGTTCCTTCCAATTCTGTCACTCAGACTGCAGCCCCCTGAACCTTAGTGACATGTAGTGCTCCTGGTGACCCATGAGCCCCAGAGAGACCCCTAGCGACCTATGGGGACTTCCCTTGACCCTTTCCTCCAACACCTGATTGGGGGCCTCAGGTAGCACCTGGGGGTGAAGAGAGGAGACTGGGCCATCCTACATGACAGCTATAAAATTAGATAATCAGCTAATCACCAGCAAATTAGCATCCCATCTTAACACAGAACAAGTATGGTATTTACGTAAAAGTTGTTAGGAGTTTCTCTCTTTTTAATTAGCAGAAATAAATGCAAAATGAATGGTAATTAGTCAGACGACGGATTCGGTAGTACGATTATGCCTGCAGCAGTGCCCCAGTCCTTACACGTTTCGTACTCGGAGGAATCAGAGGAGCCTATTTATATAGTCTATTTATAAAACAAAGTTAGCAGGAACAGGGGTGAGGCCTGGGCTGCAGGGGCAGGGCCCTGAGAACAGAGGGAGCTTCAGTGGCCAAGAACAGTGGGGTGCTTAGCGCTGGACTGTGAGAGTGCACCACCAGGGCCCCCACGTGTCTATTTCAGGCCCCCTATGTGTCGCTGAGAATGATCTCCCTGGCAGCAGGTAGGCTGGAGTGGTGTGGAGGGGCTGGGAACAGGTGTTCCACGCACTCTTGCTTTCCCTTTCCCTCCGCTGGTCCCCATTCCTCTCTTCTTTGCTGGCCCTGATTCTTCACTTGGCACTTCTCTATGCTGCACTCTGAGGCATATTCTTCTAAAATATTCTCTTTCCTCCAGGAACTCACAGGGAACCAGGTCTAGGAACAGTGCACCCAAACAGTGGGATTAATGGTTAAGTTCCAGACCAGTGGAGCCCCCAGTGGAAGGACAGGGGCATGAGACCTGAGAGGAGGCAGCCCAAGAGTTGGGTTTTGAAGGATGTGTAGAAATTTTCTGAGGTGGGAGGTAGCAAAAGGACCTGCATGTGCAAAGGCAGGGAGGTAGCAATAGCATTCTGACACTACAGGAATGGGAGTATCTGGGGTATGGAGGCTGGAGAAATAGGCAGGGTCTCATTGCGATGGGTCCCAGATGCCAAGCTAAGGGTTTGGACTTCATCCTGGAAGCCTGAAAAGGTCTAAATGGAGGGGCACCCTTCCCACCCACAGCTCTTTTCTTAGCTTCCCCTCCCCCACCCCCAGAGCCAGGGAGAGGGCCAGGTCGACAGGCCATTAGAGGCAGCTGGTACAGCTCCGCAGAGCAAGCACAGAGCAGGAGCCTAACCTGATTAGGAGGGACAGGAGGTTTGTCTGTAGGGAAGGGAGGGAGGATAACCACTCTGAGGGCAAAGGGAAGGGGGGCCACAGTGGGCCACTCTTGGGACTCCTGAGTGAGGGGCCTATCTCCCCAAAACAGAGCTCCCTGTCCTGCCCTGCCTCCAGCCCTGACTGCTGCGGAAGCCTCACCAAGCCAGGGGGGAGGAGAAGCAGCATTACCTGATAGCCTACCACACCACCTACCACACCACCCCTCCTTTCCTGCTCAAACCCCAGTTCTACCATTGCCAAGGGCTGTGACCTTGAAGAGCCACTCCCAACTCCGGGCCACACATTCTTGTCTCCAAAACAAAGGCTTGAATTAGAATTCCTGAGAGGCAGTGGCAAATTCAGCCCATAGTCCCATCCCCAGTCCCCATGCCATATAGTTTTGTGGATACGGGGTTACTAAAACCCCTGTGACTTTTAGGGGTTTAGGTGAGACAGGCACTCTCCAGTTGCCTTGTGCCAAGCCCTCCTGCCTTACTCCAGTCCACTTCACAGGCTTGCGTAGCATGCTGCGGCCAGTGATTTGAGACCCCTGCCTGATGACCACCTAGGTCCCTCCACATGACAATCTGGGTGGAGCAGACAGAGAAAGATCAGGGGTGGGTCAAGGGGTGGCAAAAAGGCTGGTTGGTAGTAAGAGGAGCTTCCTTCCCTGTCACACAGATATGAGCACAAAGGCTGACCCAGGGCCTGGAGTGCTTCCCCACTCCAGTGATGCCCTCCACTCAGGTTGTCCATCTCCGGCTCCGAACTGGGAACAAAAACGCCTGCCCACCCAAGCCCTGGGGTCATGGAAAAGCTCAAACAAGTCCTCGCTCCTGGCAGTAATCTGAAAGGCAAAGCGCTGCCTAGTGGTTTAGCTAGCCTTGACTTTGATCCTGGAGGTTCCCAAGGATTTCACAAAGGGAAGTGCCCACTCGCCAGCATGGACAGCTCTCTAACTTTCCGAACCACCCCTTTAAAAGAGCAGTGACAGGCAGCCCACCAAGTTCTAGAAATGGGAGCAGCTGTCACTCTCAGGACTGCGCTCTGAGCTTGGAAGGAAGACAAAGATCACACTGCACCACTTCTCTGTTCTGTAGGTTGTGCTCCTGCCTTGGGCCAAAATCAATAAAAAATCTCCACTATGACTGTTTCACCAGCACAAGGGGCGGGGCCTCTTGTGATGACATTCCACTGCTGGCGGGCACCGCGGGTCTCCCTTTGTCACACAGCCTCAGCCCCACTGCAGGCAGTGGTGACATGTGGGGTGAGGGTGGGGGATGGGCGGTGATGGGGGCAGTGCACGGCAGATGAGGGGGGCCTTGCAGAAATGCTCTAAGTACCTCTCCAAAGACAAGCCCAGTGCTGTTCATCAACTGGTTTTCAGGGCTGTGAGAAATCAATGGCATTTGTGCTGAAAACTCATCATTAGGACAGGAAAAACTCTGCAATGGAATTGATTTGTTTAAATATAATAACACAATTTAACAGAGAACTGTGGGGGAGGGGAAAGGATTGGGTCAAACAAAACAGGGAGTGACAGCTCAGAGGACCTGAGAGAAAGCAGCCTTGCAAAACCTTCCTACAGGGAGGCCCAACCCCAGTGCTGCCCCCCTGCCCCTTCCCCACCTCCCCCAAACCTCTGAATCCAGGAGGCCAGACTGGGCATGGGCTGTGACCCTGTGGAGGTGGCTCAGGTCTGGTTTCAAAATATCCCTCAACAGCCTTCAGATGAGCCCACAGGCCTGGCTAGTCATTGCTCTGTTGTTCTTGGAAGTGACTTTGGCTTGGTGAACATTGGTTCAACCCACAAAAACTCTCATTAGGCACCTATGAGACCATGGGGGAAACACAGTAAATCCTGGCCCCAGCTCCAAAAGCATTCAAAGGGAACAGGGTGGATGAGGTAGGTGACAACCGGAGGCCTTCCTGGGGTTTTAGGAAATATGGGAGAGGAGTGCTGGGAAAGGACAAAGGACAGAGAGGGGACACAGCGGGGCAGAAGAGGAGGGTCCAAATAACCAGGAGACACCCATTTGGAGGAGAAGGCCCTCATTTCTTGGATATGGTCCCTGCCTTCCCTGATGATGATGATGATGAAAGCTGACTTTATTAATCCTCAAAATGTTCCAGGACCCTGGGAACACTAAATACGTGTCATTTCATTGAATCTCACCATCTTGTGAAAAACAGACTATTACCCACATTTCACAAAGGACACCACTGAAGCTCAGAGAGGTTAAGTGACTGCCTCAGGTCACACAGCTAGTACGTGAAGAAGCTGGGGTCAGACCCCAGAGCTTGTGCCCTAACCACTGAATATCCTGCCCTCCTGGGGGCTTGGCCTCCCTGTACACTTGGGAGACAGACACCTCCTGCCCTCCCCTCCAGGAGCCGGGGCATGAGATGCACCAGACTGTCCAAGGGCAAGTCGAGGAATGGCATGGAGTGGTTGTGCATCACGCAGGTATCCTGGTCATAATGAGCTCTGTGCTGCAGCCTTGGTGAGGACACTCAGGGTGCACTGCTACCTCACACACAACCGATTCCACTCCTCACCTACCCCTACATCTACTGCCCCTGGGTAGGGGCGCCTGTGGAGAAAAGTGATGAGCTAGTTCCTGGAAAGTCATGCCTGGAGGGAAGAGATGCCCAGGCAGTGAGAGAGGGCCGAGGGAAGGCTCCGCCTTTGTGTGAGGGCAGGGACAGCAGACTGGAGTCCTGGGGAAGGACTGGCAGCTTTGGGCTGCCTCACTGAACTCAAGAAGGCATTAACATCAGCCTCAGAATTCGGACTTATTTCTGATGACAGTGGGAAGCCTGGGAGGGCAGTGGAGGGCTGGTAAGGGTTTGGTCATTGAGAGGCAAGAAGATGGTGAGACCTAAATGCCAGGAGAGGGTGTGTGTGTTAAATGGGACACAGAGCCAGAGATGGTTAAGAGCATCGAACCAACTGTGGGGGCGAGGGAGAGGGAGGTGTCCAGCGCCACTCAGGCATCTCCCCAGCCACTTCGCTGACCCAGCAGTTGCCTGAGTCAATATGAATTGAGCAGGAGCCCAAGGAACACTGGGCCCTTCCCCCCAGGAAGCCTGACCTGGGGGAGGGTACTGCTGGCTAGCAGGCTGCCACCAAGTCCGCTCTGCCCCCCTGCTGACCTTTCTCTTTGTCAGCAGTGCTTTCCATCAATGCACCGGAAGGGCCAGTGCAATCTCTCCAGGCTGCCGGAGCTAGGGCTGGGGGCGGGGGCTTGCTCCGCCTTCCCTCTTTTCAGGGAGTTTTCCAGAGTGTCTCTAGAAAGCAGGAAGCAGAGGTGCCAAAGTCCTTGGTGCAAATGAGGAGACTGAGGGCTGGTGAGGGGCAGCCTAGGACCCACCGGATGTGACCCATGCCACTAGAGCTGGCAGAGGGGAGGGTGAAGAGGAGAGAGGCTGGGCAAAGGTGTGGGAGGGGGCCCAGTACAGAGTGCAGCAGCCATCTCTAGAGTCAAGGAAGGGGTCAGGGTGCCCAGTGGATTTAGGAGTGGAACATGTCAATTGTCCTGGTGGGCCCAGGACCAAGAGGTTTCTGGGATGTGGAACTTCCAGCGCTAAAACCGGATAGTCGCAGGCAATCCTGAATGGCTGGTCACCCTGGCAGGGCTGACTCAGATCTGCCAGATCAGTTCTACCACTTTCAGACTATGTGTGACTTCTCTGTGCCTCAGTTCCTTCATCTGGAATATAGAGCTTATAGGAGGACCTCGTGTATGATTGCCATGAAGACTAAATAATGTATGTAAAGTGCTTAGCGGCTGACACAGCATCTGATACTAATCATTCAACAAACGGCAGGTGGTCGCTGTTACTGCCACCAACTGCCACTACTACTGCTACAGCTAACACACTCCGAGCGCTCACCCCATGCCGGACCCATTCAAAGCACTGTGTGTACTTACCTAGTTTAATCTCACAATGCTTATGGGGCAGGGGCCATTATTACCTGCATTTTCAGATGGGGAAACCGAGGTGTGGAGGCTGAGCCACTGGCCCTGGTTCTCAGAGTGGACAGGTTCAGAAAACAATTTTCATTTCCAGTGGGCTAGTGACCCCACAGCCAGGGGCATGTAGGCCAACGCTGACACAATTCTGGTCACACTACCCAGGACAAGAACTGGACGGACACAGTGGGGCAGGGGTCGCAGGCCACTCTGGAGGTGCCAAGAACAGGCAGACTGTCCCCTCCTGGTCCAAACACACCAACCAAACGTATTAGGTTTTTAGGGTCTATTTACACAGCAAGAGAAAGGAAAGCCCCAGAGGTGTTTGTGCCTCCTACTGCCCCATGGGCCCGGCTCTCTGAATCTGGCACTTTCTGCACATGATCTTGTGTAATTCCTGCAACAACACTACCAGGTCAGTTGTGCTGCTCATCTCAGGGATGACAATACAGAGGCTAAGATCACACATGGGTTTAAACGTATCCAGCTCCAAAGTCTGCGTTCCTCTTGGCTACTCACGTGATAGGGTGAACAGGCAGTGTGAGGGCAGGGGGCCACGACCTTACACTTGTGTTGGGCATGGTACAGGGCTCAAGGTGAGCACTAGGTAATTCTGAGGATGAGGACCACAGTCTCCCATCCACTTAGGGTCCAGGTAGCACTGGAGAAACTCCGGCAGTTCAAGGGAGGGGGGCCCAAGTACCCAGGGGTAGAGTAGCCAGCCTGGCAGGGTACTGCACCCAGGGAGAAAAGAGGGTGGGTGCCAGGGTTCAGGCAGGGGCCCATCACCTCATACCTAGGGAGTAGGTAGGCCTTGCAGGGACCCCTCTTCAGTCTCAGGAGTTGAGCATGCAAGGCTATTGCTGTCCTAACCCCTAGGAAGTCCTTAGCACAAGAACTGCATACTCACAAAGAAATCAGCTTCTAGCACCCAGGAAAAATGTCACCGAGGCAGGCTGGCGCTGGCTGGGCAGGGGCCCCAGGAAGCTGGGCCCAGTTATTTTTAGCATCTTGGTTCAAGAGGGAGGCCCTCCTCCCCACCAGGTAAATGTCAGTGCCACCGGTGGACCCCACTAATTAAAGTAGCTGGAGCTAAGGAGAAGAGACAGTGACTTGGCCATTTGCCCTCCAGCTCCTGGACCCCCTAGGGCTCTCTTCCTCCACCTCCTCTTCCCAAGCCCTGGCCCCACCTGTCTGGGGGCCCTGAGCAGGAAACACTGGATCAGTTTCAAAAGGAGCTTGACCAGAGGCCTGGAATCCTGGGCTGGAGTCCCGGGTTGGCAGAGTGACCCTGGCCAAGTCTCATATCTCCCTTCTCTTGACTCTAGTTTCCTTTTCTGGAAAATGGACCCCTGCTAAGCCCACCTGATATTACAAGGGTCGTGACAGGAGCCAGGATCACAAAGAGACTCTGCATGAAGGCAGCTTGCCCTTCATGCTGTGGGGAGGTTGCAGTGTTTTTCAAAAAAGAATTCGGGCTTCCCCAGTGTCACCTGGGCCGGCCTATAGCAGACAGGGCCTGAGCTGGCTGCTGGGAGAATTTGCACAATCCCAGATGCTGGGAATCCAAGAGCTTGTGGCTGCCTGATAGGAGAGAGTGACAGAGAGGCCACTATGGGTTAGTGGAGGCTCAGCAAATACAATCCAGGCTGAGCCAAGTGAGGGTCTATACCCAGAAGGGCACCAGGCACCCACAGGGCCCACAGCAGATCATAGGGCTCAAAGGGTTACCTCCTCTCTGTTGGGATCTGAGCCTACCCATGGCATTCTAGAAGGCCACCTACCAACTCCCTCCCTTCTCCAAAAGCAGGACAGAGAGGGGAAGCCTATCCCAAACTCTCAGCTCTGAAGTGCACTCTGGGAGCTGGACACTTACTTAGCCCATACTGCCTCAGGGGGCCTAATACCCCCTCCATCCTTGTTGGTGAGAGTTTGAGGTCAACTGTCCCTAGCCAGAGAAAAGCCCTGGTTCTAGCAGCAGTATCCTGAGCCAGCTGCCCAACTCCTGGGGGAGGAGAAAAGCCCGGGATCCTGCACCTGCTCACACCCTCCCCAAAGGTGGACCTTCCACTGAGGCACTGGCCTGCTGTGGCCGCCGGGTGCCTGAAGCTCCAGGGAGATCCAAGGGAAACTGAAACACAGAATTGGGGTGCTTTTAGCAAGTCAGAAGCAAAGTACATACTCCCTTCTTCTGCCATCTGGCCTCTAGGGGGCATCTCCAGCCTCATTCTTTCACTGTCCAATCTCAGTCCCACTGATCTGCTCCAAGTACACCTGCCTCTGGGCCTTGGCCCCGCAGGTCCCTTTGCTTGGGGTGTTTTCAATTCAAAGTCACATTCATTCTTCAGGGCCAGCTGAAGCTCCACCTCCTCCAGGATGCCCTCCCTGCCCTCTAGTCACTTGGAGCACCTAGACACTTGTCCCCGGTACCAAAGATCCAGCAGCCTTCCAAACAGCAGGCCGCTGGGCACCCTGCTGTGGATTGGTGAAGGGGGCTGATGAGGAATATGGGTGGCCCCTGATTTCCCAAGTCCACTTTCCTTCTTCATCCCCTTGCATCTTGTCAGCTTTCAAATCGAGCCCTGACTCAGGCTTCACTCAGCTCTCTGGGTGAACAGATGGGAAGAGAAGCCCTAATGGTAGCAGGCTCAGCGGGAGGTGGTGATTACAGGAGGTGGAATACAAACCAGGACAAACACAGCCAGGTCTGAGCCCGCCCTCCACAGTTCTCAGTCCTGGTTCTGGGTGGATCTCCAAAGACTCCCAGAACTTCCCTGGCCATACTTCCCTGAAGTCCCTACCCCTCTGGGGCCCATCCTGCCTTTCTGCAAACACCATGTCCCAAGGCTAGGTCACTACTGCTGCAGGTCTTGCACCCTGCCAGCGGCTACATCTGTCATGCATCCAAAGCAGGCTAGAGTAGCAGTGAGCTCAGCTGAAATCCTGGAGCACCACGCTTGGAGGCAATGGGGTCTACCCTCCTATCTCTGAGCCTCAGTTTCCCCATCTGTACCATGGGGGGTTGGGCCAGGTAATTTCTAAAGACCACTGCTCCTAAAGGTGGCCAGGATGCTATGATTCAAGTAAAGATGCCACCCTTGCAGCCCCACCCAGTGTCTGCTCCCTCCCTTCAAGTTCACTGAGGCTTTGGACCCAGGGACATAGGGCATGGGCGTGGCTCTCCTCAAACTCCAGAGCTCAGTGAGTACCTAGTGAACAAACACCAGTGGGAGGAAGAAGCACCCGGAGGTGAGTAACACTGAAGGAACGCTTCAAGGCCAGTTTACCAATCCCAGCTTGTCCTGGGAAAGACCCTTTGGTGGCCAAGGTGATGGGTCCCTGGAGCACACACACAGCCCTGAGCACCTACACAGGTGATCACATACAACTGGCAAGGATTCCCTTGGACCCTGGGAGAGCCAGGGGTGGGACCAAGACCTGTCCGCCCCCCAACCCCCACCATAGGAAGGATGCCTCCTGCCTGGCCTGCTTACCTCGTACACCTGCCATGATGATGCCGTGTGACCCTAAGCTGAATTGTAGGCCTCTCTGTCCCCATCACATCACTGAACAGATTCATCTATATCTCCCTTCCAACCCAAGCAGGGGCACAAATGGTGGCAACAGAGGGTGGCACCTGAGCCCCACCCTGGGCAGCCTCACATTTCAGCACTGTGGAAGACCGGCTTTTCTTCTGATAAAGAGCTCCAGCCCCAGGTCCACAAGAGACCGCAGAAGAAGCAGGGTGCTGAAGAGGTAGGTGGAGGCCAGCTCTCTCCTCTCAGCCTTTCCAGAGGAATTGCTGCTGCTCCACAGTCCATTTTGGCTCCCCACTCTCCGCAGAATCAAGGTCAAACTCTGAGGCACAGCCTTTGAGGTCTTCAGGAGCTACCTTAGCACCTGCGTCCAGTGGTGGCCAAACAAATCTTTCTCTCCAGCTAAACTCCTGATCCACCTCACCAACTTGTAGAGAGACCCTGGAAGACCATATACCTCCATTCTACTGTGTAGGAACCCAGACCCCTCCTCCAGGAAGTCTCCGCTGCCTGCATCTTCCAGCATCACAGAAGAGCTAGCTGATCCTCCCAGCTCCTACTGCCTTCAACCACTGATGGCATCCACCTAACATAATCTACACTGGAGACTCTGTGATCTTTGCCAGAGGCTGGGGCTGTGCTCACCCAGCTCCTCAAATGCAGATTTACTGTTGGATGCCTGGCATAACACACTCTGGCTGAGGAAGTGAATGGATGACCCAGCAAACTTTGGCAGGTACGAAAGTGCCTGCCACAGACAGATGTGGTGGGGAAAACATGTATTTATAATGGTGTCAGATAACATTGGGCTGAATCCCAACTGCGCCAATAGCTCTGTGACCCTGCATACGTTTCTTAACCTCTCTGTGCTTTGAGTTTCTTCATCTGCACAGTGGGGATGCTCCCTCCCAAGCTTCTCTGAGTTGTTGGGGCCCTTGAGATCATTGTAGTTTGTGATCCCCTAACCTGTCCCACCCCTCTGACCAATGAACAACTGCTAGGAGAGGGGCAGAGACTTGTCCAAGGTCATAAGGCAGGTCTGTAGCAGGACCGAGGCTTAAAAGAAAGTCCTGCCCAGAGGGTCTGCCAGGACAGCAGCCCCATCTGTTTCACACAGGCAGCGTTCCATCTCAGGCAGGAATGAACAGTGGGCCTTAGCCTATTTTCAGCCCCAGGCTGGGGTAGGAGTTTCAGGGTTAGGGCAGGTTGCAAAGGCTGGAGGTGGAAGGGCCTGGGCTGTAGGCAACAAATTCCAGGCAGGGAGAGGGGGTGTGCATTCTCAGCTGGTGCTGAAGACTGACAGGCATGCCACATGGGAACCCTGGAATCCCAGCTCTGCGTAGCCATGGTCTGGGCTGGGCCTAACATTTAAGGTCTTTGTAGCCAGCCCCAAACCTGCCTTGTGCCCATGTAACCCTGGAAGTCTGCTGACTGACAGCTTATGGCACATGCTGGCAGCACAAAGCCACAAACCAGGGGCTGGCCAGAGAGTGTGGCTGTCACCTCATGTCCCGCCCACAGAGCTCTAATCAACAGCTGTTTGGGATTGCCTCAGATGAAACCCAAATCCAGCCTAACCCCAATCCCTGCTGTCCCCTACATAATTTTTAAAATGACAATCCAACCATGTTGCTCCCCTGTGTGGCCACAACCCTCAGGGCCAGCTCTATCACTCACCTCCGCCTGCTGGTCCACCATAAATCCATTTGCATGGGGGCACTAACCACATTCCAGGTTCTGTGTGAGTATTTATACGGCTTAATTCCCTGAATTCCTCATCACTCAGTGAGGTAGGTTCTATTGTCCCTATTTCACAGATGAGGACATGAGGCACAGAGAGGTTAAGCCACTACTCTGAAGTCACAAAGAAAAGAGGGGCAGAGCTGAGAAACCACAAAGCCTGGGCCCAGAGTTGACACCCTGAGTCACTTCAGTGCCCTTAAGGAGATACCCTTTCACCATGTCCAGGCTTTGCTGCGGCCGCTTTCCTGCGGCCTGATGTGGGACTCACCCAAGTGTCAGAACTACATACACTTGGCTCCCGTTTGCCTGGCTGGGAAAACTGGGCCAAATCACCTGCAGGAAGGAGCAGAGCTGGAGGCTTGTCTACTCCAGCTGGCCGGGCCTCTGGCTTCTCCAGGCCCTCTTTCGCACCCCAGCCACCTCTGAGGCCTCTCCTGGGCCAGGGGCTGGACCTCTTTACCAGGGGAAAAGCCAGTGTTCCACAGTGCACTGGGGCTTCAGTTGGGGGTGAAGTGCAGCACCCCTGGGAAGGATGTCCAGGAGGTGACAGATGAGTTGGGTACTGGAAGGTGAGGAGAAATTTGCTAGGTTGATGTAGAAGGAAAAGAACAGACTAAGAGGAGTGCTTGGCTCTTATGAAGTCCCAGAGAAGTGAAAGTTCATTTACTGGCCCTTCCCCCTAGCCCCAACTGCGGGCATCGGAAGCTCCTAGAATCTTAACTGGCTACCTAATGTACACTGGGCACCCCAAAGACTCCTGCTGGCCAAGTTTCCAAAGGACCACACTAAGGACATTTTACAAAAGGGTTTCAGAGAAATTACTAGATCTTGCCCACATAGTGGGTCCCAGAGAAAAATCCACCTTTTTCTGCAAAAAAAAAAGGACACTCTTGCCTGTGAGTTCTGGGTCAGGCTAAAACCCAGGAAATCCAAGGAGCATTCTTGGGAACGCCCTCCAACTTGGAGGGGTCCTGCTGGGAAGAAGGAGGGAAGGGAAGAGGAAGTCTTGAATCTGGGGTGCAGCTGCCACTTCCACTAAGAGCCTCAGTTCCCCCCCCCCCTATAAAGTGGACCTATCCCTGAAGGGAGCTCCGGGGAGAAAAGAGCACAAATTCAGGTTTCCAATGACCTAGACAGGAGCTCAGCTCCAACACGAGTGAGCAGACAGACGTCCGTTAAGACATCATCAACCTTCCCCGTGCCTCAGTTTCCTCATCTGGAAATTGTTTGGTGAGGCTTCCCTCTCAGGGCTCTTGGGGGTATTTAGTGAGCTCACATAGGTAATGTGCCAGTCCCCACACAGGGACTCTAGTGTGGTTGGTGTCACAAAACTGGTGCCACAGACCCCAACTCTCCAGCAACCAACAGGGAAAGCACAGATGGAGCAGGGATGACGCTGACCCCACCAACTGGCTGTGCCCAAGACTCAGAGGGCACCCAGACCCCAGGGAGCTGGGATGGAGTCCCCAGGGGATGAGGATCAGGGACCCATGGACATCCCCCTGGCAACACCCACAGTGCCCCCACCCCACCCCACCCATAGCCTGCTTTCTTCTTGTAAAAGTAACTGTTCCAATCTGTTGAAGCTCTGGAGTCCAGGAACTGTTCTTGGCACTGTACGTTGGTGGTTACTAATCCTCACGACTCACCTTATCCAGGAGGTGGGGGTGGGTGGTGGCTGTTCCTGCTTCCAGATGAGGAAGCTGAGGCCTGGAAAGGGCAAGAGCTTGTCCATGGTCACACAGCTGCCTCTCAAATACCCTCCCTGACATACATACAGAGGCCAAGGCACAGCCTTCGTTCAGAGCTGTCCAGAGACTGTGGGAGCTGCTGGAAGTTTTTGTAGGGGAGAAGCCAGAGACCTCTGAACAGCTCCTTCTCCTTGGAACACATCCTTCCTTGTGTGTGCATATGAGCATGTCCCTGTGTGTGTAAGAATGTCATGTGTTATGAGAACTTGTGCCTGTGTATCTGTGTGGAGCATCAACACAGAAGTTTGTAAATGTGTGTGAGCGTGTATATGCATGCAAGTCTATCTGTGTGCACATGTGAATGTTTGTAACATGACCGAGTGATGTCTGTGTATATATGCACATGAGGGAGTGCGTCTTTTTGCACACACAACCACTCATGTATGCCTGCACATGCACATCTGTTTACCCTTAGCATGCATGGGCAGGTTTACAAACACACATGTCTGTGTGCTTGAGTATGCAGTGCACAGGTATTCAGACACCGGTATGACTGTGGACTCAGAGAATCCTTGGGACTTGTACATGTATCTGTACTTCTAGATGAGAACATCATGCCCATGTGTAACAATGCCACCCAAACCATCATCTTCCTCATCAAAATCTCAGTCCTCTCAGAGACATTCTGGACCACAACCTGGTCTACCTCCTCCAAGAAGCCTTCCTGGATTCTAGACTCCTCATACTCACTCACAACTCCAACATTTATCCCATTCCTCATGTCTCCACACTGCCCTGAAACCAGTCAGGTGAATATCCTGCCAATTTTCCTGTCTTAGCCTCTTGTGATTCTCACTCCTTATCCACGACCATTTATCTGGCTCTAGCTGAGGCTTCCGACATCTTGCTGGGACCTTGGGACAGTTCCACTAGTCTCCCTGCTTCTAGCTGGGCCCCTGCCAATGGCTTTTTTAATGCAGACACCTTTAATAGGTCATTAGCTGACTTAGAACCCTCCATGGCTCCCCACTGCCCATAGGGTTTAATTTTTGAGCCTTGCACTTGTGGCCCTTTGCAATCTTTGCATCCCCTTACCAACCTCATCCTCTATCCTGCTCCTGTCTCCCCAAAATGCTACTTATTTTGGGTCACCTCCCCCAGAGATCCCCCCTCTTACCTGTGAACCCTGCCCACTCCACATCTGTGTGATCTCCCTGCTTCTCCCGTAGAGCACATAATGGGACACCCTTTTCCCTGAACCCCAGGGCCTGCCATCCAGCCTGGTATGCAGCTAGTGCTTAATACAAGCTTGGGAAACTGAACTTGGGAGGGAGAGGGAAAGGATTATCCAGCCAACATAACCCTCCCCTAGCAGGGGCCCTGGTGCCACTTCAGGGGCCTGAGGCCAGGCCTGGTTCATGTCACATCACACCCTTATCCAGACAACCAGCAGCCACTGACACTTTGTAAAAGCCCCCTCCCTTTGTCTTCAGTTGGGACAGGATCCAGAACTGAGGTCACCCACGATCACTTTGATCCTCACCCCCAGGAGAGGCCAGCAGGGGCAAAGTCCAGGGACAGAATAGTCCAGGGGTTAGGGGCTGGTACACTGCAGCCACACCCCCATGGGGGCTCAGCCAGCTGTGTGACCTTGGGTAAGTCATTTCCCAACCGCAAGCCTCGGTTTTCCTGCCTATACGATGGGAATGATAACAGCCCCTAATTCACAAGGTTGTTCGGGAGATGAAAAAGTCAGTAACCACACAGTACTTAGCACAGGGTCTGGCAAAGAGTTATGTGCTCAGAATGCTAGAGAACATCACAGTTAATATCCTCATGTATGAGAGGAGAGAAGTGAGGTTCCCAGCTGTGGAGGGAGAGGGCTACCCAAAGCTATACTGGGAGCTGGCAACAGAATCAAACTAAAGTCCAAGTATGAGCCAGGGTACACTCCCACCCACCGTCTGGCTCCCTCTGACAGGACAAGACCAAGGAAGAAGTGAAAGTAGAAATAAGCCCCTTCCCCTGATTCCTCAGTGTGACAGTCTAGCTCCTGGATTTCCAGGCCCCAAAATAGTATCAGCCACCCAGCTGGGCCCCCCACCAGCAGACACACAATGTGAGGGACCAGTGCATGATGCTTACCTGCCAAGGCCTCTGCCCACGATCAGGACTTGAGGCTGCCGAGAATGTCAAGAAAAGGAGGCGGGGGTAAGGAGGGAGCAGCCCCAGCAGTCCGACTTGGACAAACGCAGCAAAGTCCTATGGAGACAGAAGAAGAGGGCACAGTGAGCTCTAATTCTGCCCGCAGACCCGTTCACTGACCTCTAGGTCCAGCTGTCCAGGAGCCTCTGGCCATCTCCTGGAAGTCTGAGCTGGCCCACAAAAGTGGAACCACCCTAGAAACTGAGTGCTGCTCCCCAAGCCCCCAGTAAACATCCATCTCCTGAACTTTGCATTAGAAGCCCTCCCTGACATACATACAGAACCAGCCCAGCAGTGAGGTCAGCCCCTCTGTACCCTGTACCCCCAGCAGCAGCCAAGTCAGCACAACCCACCACAGTGCTGTGGGCCCAGCCACATAGGCTCCTTGGGACGGCTGGGTGCTTGCTCTGCCCGGAGCCCTTTCCTCCAACTTGTGTCCTTCTAAGTCCCCCTGGCCTTTGAGACTCTACTCAGACGCCTCCATGGAACCCTCTCTGACCTGCCCCTCCTTTCCTTGTGCATCCTCCAGTGGCTTTGGGCCTAGCTGACCACGTCTCCTCCAGCTCTCTAGAGGCCAATGTCCTGCCTGGGCAGAGCTGTGGGATAGCAGGAATGAAGCCTAGTTTCTCTCTCCATCCTCTGAAGCCAGCAAGACCATACAACTGCTTGATGTTAAGGATGAATGAATGAATGAGTGACTGATAAATGGTGCAGCAAAGGTATTCAGTGAACAAGCTGAACAAAATTGGCTGACACGTGCCTTGAAATCAGGCTTTCCAAGGGCCTCCTGATGCCATTCCCCGTTAGATTCTTAAATCCAGGGATCAGGTTAGTGAGAGGAAGGACTCTCAGTGAGGTCAATACTCTTGTCTGCCATTTTACAAATAAGGAAACTGGAGCCCTAAGAGGGGAAGGGTTTCCTCCCGTGATCTCACAGCAAGAGAGCAGCAAGGTTGGAAGTAGAAGCCAAGTCTCCTGGCTCCGCCCACTGCCCAGAGTTGTCATGGATAAAGGCTGCTATGGCAATCCCCAGCTCCTGTGACCTCATGCATCAGCTCCTGCAGATACCTAGCTTCCCTGACTGTTGGTGGATCAGGCCAGCCATGGAAGGCAGCTGCTAGGTAGAAGAGAGTGGGCAGTGGGTAGGAAAATGTACAGTAGGAGAGATCACACTCAGAATAGGGCCATCTGGTCTGATGGCCTTACTTCCCCTAGCCTGGAGGCCTGAGGCTAGGGGCAGACCAAGAGGGGATATTACAGGGAACACTGGGTCAGAGATATCCCTCTGCCCATCTTTAGCTTGGGGACTTTTCTAATCCCCCACTGACCACCTCACTCCCCTCCAAGAAGCCCTGTTGGACCTTCCAAACACTGCTGGTGGGGCATATACCACTCATCACCTTGGAAAAAATAGTTTGGAAGTATCTCCCACCCTGTGGTCTAAGAATGACCCAGCATTTCCACCTCCACAGAAACATGGGCATGTGGTCAGCCAAACAGGTGTGCTAGTATGTTCACAGCAGTGCTATTCATAATGGCCAAAAAATGAAAACTTCCCAAATAAATATCAACCAGGGAATTAGATAAATTGATGTATGCAGGCAATGGAATACCACACAGCAGTAAGAATGAAAGATCTGCAACTATATCCAACTAGAGAGAGAAATCTTACAAACCTAATGTTGAGCAAAAAACCCAGACACAGTGGAGAACCTGCTTAAGAGGTCCACTTAGATAAAGGTCAAGGACAGGCCAAACTACTACTTTCTGCTTGTGATGGACTAAATATGGCCACAGGTTCTTTGCAGCTCCTCCTATCAAGAGGTAGAGTCTATGCATCGCCCATGAATCTGGCCTCCAGACTTGTTCTGACCAACAGGGTCTGACAGAAGTGGCATTCTGTGACTTACAGAGACTAGGCCTCAAGAGGTCCAGCTGTTTCTAGCCTTGGCCCCCTTGGTACACTGCCTGGCCATGGCAGGAAGCCAGTCCACCTTCCTGGGGGACTGAGGAGAACTGAGGCCACCCAACCAACAGCCAGCACCAACTACCAGATGTGACTAAGGCCTCCTTTGACCTTCTGGTCCAGCCAGCCCTTCAGGTCACATAAGCCCAAGGGAAACCAGAGGACTGCCCAGGCAAACCACAGAATTATAAGACATAGTAAATAGTGGTTCCTTGTTTTAAGCCACTAAGTTTTGGGGTGGTTTGGGGCAGCAATAGATAACTGATAGTAAGCTGTTGAAAGTATGCTTGAGGGGGTAGCAGTGACTAGAAGGGAGCACGTATGGGGGTCTGGGGGGCCTGGATGTCCTGCTTCTTGATCTGTGTGATAGATATATGAGTGAGTTCATTGCATGACAAGTTGTCAAGCTACACTTAAGATACGCACACTTTTTTGAGTAGAAGTAATATTTCAGTAGGAGCTAAAACAAACCTGTGGCTCTCTGCCTGCCCAGTGTACCAGATTCAGTCCCACCCTGGCCTGCCTATTCACCTAACTCGTCTCTGCACACTCATAGTGCTGCTTCATACCTCTGCACCTGGGATGCTCTTCCCCTTCCTACTGTGCTTCAAGCCTGAGGGCAGGTGGCACCTCCTTCTGGAAGCCTTCCCTGAGCAACTCAGGCCTTGCCCAGGTGTCCGTGTTCATACAGCTCTCTCTCTGGGGCTGAATGTGGGGTTAAGTCTTTCCCTTCTGTCTCCACAGTTCTTGGAGCTCTCGAAACAGGGGCCCTGTCAGGGACAGATGGCACCCTTCTTTCTCCTCCCCAAGGATTGAAACTGATGATCAGAGCAGGATTTCAGGTGTGAAGGGAGGACTGGTCATCACAAGTCTGATTCACTGGCCAGCACTTCCCTGGACCCACGCCTCTCCCAGATAGATCAAGGGCAGGGATGAACTTCAGGTTTCAAAGAGGGTCTGCCGAGTGGGGAAGGACTTTAGAGGTCCTCTGTTTTACAGTGGACGATGACACCCATAAAACGTGTACCATTCCTTTCCTCTTAATTATCTATTAAAATAAAACAGCAAGCCTGACTAGCAGTCAGGGCTGCAGCTCTGCCAAAACAAAGCAAATGGCCAGGCAAAGCAAAAGAGAGCTATGGTGCCATGCAGACAGGCATCGGCTCTGTCTGAAACCCTCCAATCTTCATTGGCCCTGAGCCAGAAGGTGGGAGCCCTCTCCTGCCTCCACATCTCTCATGTGACTGGGATGGGATCTCAACTGACCTACAGTGCCAGGGCCTCAGGCCTGGATGCCCTTCTCTGGGTCCCCTTACCATTCTGGCAGTTCCAGCTCTGTCCTCAATGGATATGTGACCCACTGTCATCTGTGAGATCTTGCTTAGTTAACAGTCTCCGATGAGACACATTTTTCCCTCCTGTGGGAGGACTGACCCTACAGGCCAAGACAGCTCTGGGGCCTAGCACTCTGCCTCCCTCAGAGTCCTCACCGTGCTACCATGGTGCCTACAAACAGTGCACTGATGTGCCCACTGCAGTCCACCAGGGGCAGGCCACAGCACCATGTCACCTGCCTGCCCTTGGGAACCAGCGCCTAGGCCTGGAGAGGAGAGTCCCTCCCCATTCCCATGCCTGGCCTCACCCTGAGGCATTTTCTCTGAGAGTTCCTTGCCCAACAAAGAGGCACGGATAACCCAGGAGAAGCAGTCTGTCCTGTAAGAGAGGTAAGTCCATGCATATAAGGGCAGCCGGATGGGCCTGGTCTTCCACAGGTGGGTGTGTTGTCTCACAGATAGCGAGCGCCCCATCCCCAGAGGCATGCAAGCAGAGGGGATCAGCTCTGTGTTGCTCTCAGTTCTGTAAGCATCCAAACTCGAGCTGGCCTCTGTATTTCCCCAACTCCTCTGATGATAAGAATCACCTGGGCTGCTTGTTAAACCCACAGCTTCCCAGGCCTCTCCCCTGAGAATGGAAGTCTGAGTCTGGAATGCAGCCCAGACATTTAAATTTTTAATAAGTCCTCCCAGGTGATCCTTTGCATCTGGAAAGTTAGGGGAAGCACTGGCAGATGACCTTCCAGGTCCCTTTGGGGCCCAAGATTAGTGATTCTGAGACCCCACTCCACACCATCCCTACCGCATCTGAAGACTCACCAGCAGCAAGCTAACTGCATCATTAAAATAAAAATAATTCGAAAGCTTAGAAGGGGCAAAGATGTCAGGGGGGAAGGGGGTTCTCAGCTCATGGAGGTACCAGCAGCAGCTCTTTCCTAGCCCACACCCCCACCCTGGGCCCCCCCCAGAGTCATCCAGGAAAGCTCAGCATTGGGGGGGGGTGCGAGAAGTGAGCTGACAGCTGTTCAGCTGCTGCTCAGTGAGACCCGGAAAAGCAATTATCTTGCTCTTAGCAGAGAGGCACTGGCTTTTACCCGCCCTCTCCCTCCTCCCTCCCTCCCACCTTCACACACACAGTCACGCACAGACACACACAGACACACACAGACACACACCCAGGCCCAGATACAGCTGGCTGATTCTGAACCTGCCTCCCCCACCCCCAGCCTCCAGATTCCTCTGACTCACTCAGCCTCCATCCTCAGAGCACATTTCCAACACTTAAATCATTTAGCCCGCTAAACCGGAGACGGCAAAATGGGTGCTATTTCTTAAAAACATACAGAGAGCGTATTAAATTATTGATAGCCATTAAACAGGGGGAAAAAATTAAACAGCTCTCAGCTCTTATCAATCATTCATGCAGTTTCCACTGGGGTGTTTTCTGGAGAGTGATCATACGGCAACCCAGGGAGCTGGCTCCAGCAGCAAGGAAGGCACTGGCTGGATGGAACTGGGGAAGGGGCTGCCGCAGCCCCAGCGATCACCCTGGCCGCCAAGCCTGCGAAGGGAGTCTGGTGCATGCAAACTCCCGCCTCCCCTCTTTACCACATCATTAATGAATGGACACTAGCTCTGCCTTTGGGAACCCCCCCTAATTAAATCCAGCCTGCTTTTATTGAGTCTTCTATGTATTTGGAATGCAGGATACAAAGATAACATCAGTCTCAAAGCACTCACACAGATAAATGTGGGAGCCCTTTGCAGGAAAATGTGATTATACATATTGTATCAGGAGTCTTAAAGGAAACCCCCAGAGGGCGACTCAAAGGAAAAGGAGACAGCTGAGGCTGGCGGAGGGGCTTCCAAGAATGGCTTCACCAAAGAGGTAATTCTTGGGTAAAGTCTTGCCCAGAGGATAAGTCTGGAAGGGCACTCCAGCAAAGCAGTCCAGGTCCAGCCCCAGCAAAGGTACAGCAGCCTAGCTGTGCATGGGTCCCAACACTCCTTCTTGTTCCATGTGAGTCGCCAACGGTGTGGGGTTAGGGGCAGGGTACAGGAATGGAGCAGGGAGCCGACGACTGACACCTCAGCCTCTCCTCCAGCCACTGGTCAAATCCAGGCCACAGGAGGGATGCACTCTAGTGTGGACAAGCAGGAGGTTGGGATTCACCCCAGCTACCCAGGACAGCCGTACCTCCACCCCCGCACAGCAGATCTATTTCCTGGCTCTGACTCAGGACACCTAAGCCAGCATGACGCAGACCATCGAGGCTGCAGGGCTGGGACACTGCTGGTCTCCTGGCCACAGACAGGCCTGGCAAAGCTGCCATGGAGGGATGGACTCTCTCCTGCCCTGAGGTGTGCCAAGGACCTGAAAACAGGGCTGCAGGAGCCAGAGGACACCCGATCCCACCCCGCCCTCCACTTGGGGGCTGTCCACAACCAGGGGCCATCTAAGGCTCTGAGGCCAGGCTGAGGCCAGGCTGAGCTGCTGGCTGTTGCGGGGAACAAAGAGACTGAGCCCATGCCTGCCCCAGCCCCTATACCCTCCCAGCACACAGGGAGAGAGCCACATTCTTGAATGTCTTTCAGAAGCTCTAGCTTCTCAGGAGCAGGGAGCTGGGAAGATGCCCTGCCAAGTGTTGATAGCACCCTCGGCAGAGAAAGCTGCTGTCACAGGGAAACATTCTGGGGAGAGTGGTTGTTTACCGCCAACGCCTGGGACTGTCAAGAAATAATCAGAAGAAATTAAATTTGCAAAGTGAAAGATATAATGGAAGCCCTACCCCCAAGCCCCTGGACATTTTGACCTGGAGGATCAGGCTGTTCTATTTCGCCAGGTTTGGGGAAATGTTCCTAAATTTGCAGGGGTGTGGGGCGACTCATGTGTCACCAGCCAGGTCTGGGAGACGGGGTCCCTGACCTGTGTCTCTCTGGGCCTCACTCTGCTCATTTGCACATGTGGACTCGGTAAGACTAGGCTGATCTTACAGGACAGGGGTAACCTCCAGTGGGGGTGTGGCCGCAGTCTGCTGGGAACATGCAGTTCCTCGAGGCTGCCTCAACACCCCTGTCAGTCCCCCGAGGGCTTGGGGCGACGGGCCTGGATGAGAGTAGAAGTCATCAGCCACCCTGCTGCCTTTGCATAGCCCTGTGCTCACACCAGGGCACTGGGCTCTGCTGAGGCCCTGCCAACCCTCGCCTGGATTGCTGCACAGGACTCCTTCCCTCTAGTCCTCCCCCACTCAGATATAGAGACCTGTGCAGGGCTAGGACCTGAGCTGGCACAGAGTAGGCTGTCAAGAAAGGTGAGCTGACCCACAGAATCAAGACACAAATGGACAAGTGACCCCAAAACCCAAATCAAACACACATGTTGAGGGACTAGCCCTGACTCCCCACTGCCAGCACCTCCCACTGCCAAATTTCCAAGGCCTCTAAACCCTTCACCTGTAAGTTGTGTCCGTACTTCTAGAAGTCTCTCATACCCTCTAGACTGCAGCCATACCACAACAATTAACTCAACCTTCCTGAACAACCTCCTCTGGACTTTCATGCCCCAGAGCCTTTGCATGTATTACTGCTTTCTCTAACCAGCCAAGTCCTGCTGTGGGTCAAGCTCTATTCCCCCTACCCCCTTGTAGCTGTTGCAACACTTTTCACATTATACTAGACTGGATTCTGCTCGGAACTAAATGGGGGCAGGGGCGGAGGCGCCTGGAACACCAACAGGGTTCCTTCCCTCAGCACTTGGTACTCAGGGTCAGAGAGGGAACTCAACTGTACTACACTCAAACCAACCACCCCAGCTCCTAGCTGCAGCCCAGAATCAGTTCTTCTTAATGGCTAATCTGTGTTGTTCCTGTTATAATTTTAAAAACCATTCCCTGGAGAGTGGGTGAGATGTTCTCAGCCAAGTGAAAGTGAGACTGTACTCTTGGAGCTCCTGGAGCTGAGGGAAGGGGCAGGCTCAGGAATTTCCAGGCAAAGGACAGCAGAAATTGGCCACAAATGAATCATTAACTCTGGAGTTGAGAGCTCCGAGTGGCTGGTGCCAAGGTCTCAGGCTTTGGCCTGTGTGGGCCACTTGGCTTCGCTTGGCTCAGGCCAAGGGTGCCCCCCACCCCCACCGCAGGCCATCTGCTTCACCCCACAGCCACTGGGCATGGAGAGCTGAGGCTGTCTGGGTCAGAAGAGCCCAGATGTCTTATAGGAGAGGGCATGCCTTTTCCCAGGAACGACTCCAAACTTTTGCCCACATACTTCTGTCCTTCTGGAATGCTGTCCCTTCCAGCAAGCTAAATCTCCTTGTCCTTCCAGCATGGACTACCTCCCTTCCCTGCTCATCTGGGCCCACATGGGCCCTCACACCTCTGAACACTTTCAGTCTAGGCTATGTCTGCCTGCCCTGGCTTGGGCACCAGGGGTTCATTTCTTCAGCAAAGCCCCTGCTGGGATGGGGACTTTGCACATTTTCTGGACCCCAGCAGCTGGCACGAGGCAGGGCACAGACCAGAGAGCCCGCAAGTGATGGTCTCAGTCTGTAGCCAGCAGGAGGAAGCACCTAGGCTTATAGAGGGGTCTGCAGTCCTCACCCTCTTAAGATGGCATAGCATTCCCCTCTGGGCCTCATTTCAGGCCTCAGGCTAGCTGGGATGCAGTTGAGGCAGGGGCAGAGGTGACTGCTGGTCTCCTACTGAGTAGCCAGGTGGCTGTGGTGGGGCCTGGTATACCTGATTCCCAGGAGCTAGCAGAAGTCAGCACAGACTATCTCCTTCCCCAGGGTGCCATCCTGCAGGTGGGACTGCGATTTCACCACAGCCCATCTGAGAAACCCTGAAGATTCTTCTTGGGAGGGCACTGAGGGAAACAAGGTCTGGAAGCATAGGTAATATTGTGATGTGATGTTAATACAGTGTGCACTGTGCGGTCATCTGTGTTGCAAACAGTGTCCTCCTGTATGGCAGTTAGGTTGGCAAAACAACAAATACTGCTGCCTTGAATGTTTGCTTTGTGTCAAATGCTACGCTAAATGCGACACACATTTCCCATGAACCCTTCCACTGCACCACAAAGCACATACTATTAACATGCCCTCTTGAGGGATGAGGAATCCACAGTTCCTAGAGATGCAGGTGAAGATGAAAAGTGACCCACCCACATTCCAAAGCAGCTGGAATTCAGATGAAAGCATCTGACCTGGGTCCCCACACATCACCCACTCCCATGAGCCTAGAGCCCCTTGTCTCACGTTCCCAGAGCTGAAACAAGCATGGTGGGCCACGCCCCACAGCCTCCACAGAGCCCTTTTCTCACCGGATCCTCAAAACAGCCCATTTTACAGCCAATGAAGGGTCATTATTACTATTTTACAGATGGGAACTGAGGCCTGCTTGGGAAAGAGCCTTGATTTATCTAGCAGCCTATATACCCCTTTACTGTTCACCAACCCCACAAGGTGGCTACTGTTAAAAGCATTGCGTGGATGGAAAAGCACTGAGAATGGGCAAGACAGAGGGAGCTGCCATATGCTGGTGACAGAGCTGGTGCCATGCTGGTGACAGTGCCCTAATCTGCCTGACTCTCAATGGGGCTTCTCCCATAACACAGGGATGTCCCTAAGGCTGGGCACAGGAGGCACAGGCTTGTAGACATGGTGGGGAGAAGTGGCTCAGGAGCACAGCGCAGGGCTGGACCAGGTGCTGTGTCCCTCCATCCCAGCCTCTTGCTACGGGGATGGGCCAGAGATGCTCTGAGGATGAGCCCACCTCCTCACTTCCCTGTAGGACTCCTGGGCCAGGGCACTCTGCACTCAGTTACCATAGCAGACTCTCACTGATGAGCTCACTGGTCAGGCCCGGACGTCTCAGCCAGCCACACAGGTCACCATGTGTCTACGAGTGTGTGGGTGTGTGAGTGGATGGCGTCTGTCTGAGGAAAACAAGATGAGGTGGTGGCTGCCTGCATGTATCTGTCACACCCTGACACAGATACTCACATGTGCATGCACTCACACAGATGCATGCACTCCCCCATGTATGCAGGCACACACACGTGTTCATCAGGCACATGTGCTCATCTGCACACATACTCACACGCAGGACAGCGCACACCTGCATTTGGGGTACTTGGGGACCACTGAGCAGGGGCATGGACAGCTCTGATGTGCGCATACACACACAGGACCCAGGAGAGCAGGCGAGGGCAGCCGGTGGGCAAGCAGCCATTTGCAGAACTGTGCAAGGGGCTCCTCGCTGCCGCTGTGCTCATGGAGTCAGGCCTGTCCAGAACAGACCCATCAATCAGGAAGCTGCCTGCTGCAAGCATTAAATCATCCCTAGGATGCAGCACTTAGAATGGAGAAGGAGCCTGCCTCCAGTCCAGGCCCACTGTCTGGGTGGGGGTGGAGGTATACCTGGTATTTAGCACCCATGCCACCCAAGGATACCTCCCTTTCCTCACCCGCCAATCAGATCCCTCTCCTGCATGTTCACTAGGCCCTGCTTCCCTCTGGCCTTTCCAATCTACCTCCTTCCTCTGCTCTCACCTGAGACCCCTGAGTTCAGCCACAAGCTGAGTGCTGCCCTCCTACCCCAAGTGCTGAAGGTTTCTCCCAGCAACAAGCACTCCAGGACCAGGGCTGAAGATGGGTGTTGGGTGTTGTTCTGCCACTTCTGGGCAGAACAATGGGGTGCTGCCACCTGGGATCTGGGCCTGGCGCCACTCCTGGCTGCATCTGCTGTAAGTCACCTCTGTTCCTGCCTCCCATCCCCCATTGGTAAGTGGGAACTACAAAGGGACCTCCTGGGGCTGCTTGTCCTGAGGATCTGCTGCCCAGGAGAAAGATCCTGCAAGGACGCTGATTAATTATGACTATTAATAATACAACCATCTGTATCTTGTGGTGGAGTGAGGTGGATTACAAGTGGGCCCCATGCCCCAGCAGCAGAACAAATGGGTCTCCGGGTGGGCCGGGGTGTTAAGGCCAGGTCTGCAAGCAGGTCCACGGTAGCTGTGTGTTAAGGAGGGGATGTTTATACTGTACCATAACACAGACACAGAGAGGAAAGACAGACAAGCAGGCAGGCAGGCAGACAGATGGCAGGGAGCTGGCTTATCACCCAATGAACAATAGACAATTACTGGTTCCAAAGCTCTCGGGCAAGATCCTCACTGCCTACCACTGGGACAAACCAACTGGCCTTTCCACTTCTCAGCCCTCACTCCACCCTACAGTGGAGCCCATAGGCCTCAGCTGCAGGGGGTGAGAGAGTGTGGGGGTGGGAACTATCTACCTCTGTCCAGAGAAGTCCTGGATGCTGTTATTTTGGCGCTAGTGCCAGGCAAGGCCTCCTGCACCAGAGCCCTAGGACTGGACCCCGGGGTCACCCCATTTCAAGCCTCTGTGCCCCAGTACGCCCAGCCTGGCAGGCCCTCCTGCCCTCAGCAAGCCCTGTTCCAATGACCTCCCTCCGAGGGGTAAGCCTTCTCAATGCCCATTTGTGCAGGGGGACTGACACACGCTGTCCCTCCTGCCACCCCCCATGGTGACTGGCTCACTGCTGACTTTGCCTACCCACCCAAAATGTTTTCTCTTGATGTGCTGGTCTTCTCTCACCCTCCAGTCACCAGGCCACGAGCTACTCTTGTCAACTCACTTCTACAATTCCTCGGTGCCTGTCACAGAGCCCGGCACTGCAAACCACCCCCCTGACCCCCACCCAACAAGCTGAATTCAACCTTCACACTGAGCCAGGCACGGTTACCATGTTATTCGTCACAACAGTCCCATGTGGTGTCTATGCCCATTTTATTGATGGGAACGCTGAGGCACAGGGAGGGAAACTTGCCAAAATCACATGGCCAGGAAGTGGTTGAAAAGCAGAGCAGGCCATCTGGCTCCAGAGCTCTTACCTACAAGGCTATGAAGATCCCAAATGAATGAATGAATGAATGAAGAAAGTTTAAACACCAGGATGCACAAAATCCTTTGAGCTATTTTTGTGAGTGGAAGGCAAAGTGGCCAAGAGATAAATGTCATGGGTTCAGGCCAGGTCTTTGCATTAACTGGCTGTGTGACCTCAAGCAAGTCACTTGTCAACCCTGGGCCTTAGTTTCCTCACCTGTAAAACAGGGGCAAATAGGGCTGCCTGGCGTGCAGGTCAGACGCAAAGACAATGGTAGAGTGAGCACTCTGAGGACGATGGCAGAGCATGATCATGAGGTCTGTGTATATGGCAGCCAGGATTTCCAAACCAAATGCCTGCGTGCCTGCTCTGACAGGGACCCCAGGAACAATGGACAAGGGATCTGAAACCTGGGCAGCGTATCCATTGTTCTTGAGTCTGATCCGCACACTTCCTGGGCAGCTGCCCCGTGTGCAGCCTGGGGCCAGCCATGGGTGGGGAGGGGGAACCGGCTGCTCCCGGGCTTCATGAGCACAGGGCCAGGTGCTGACCCTCTGGGGCCTGTGACTTGGTTGGGGAACGGCCCCTGCATAATGGGCAAGGGCCACTCAAGGAGCACCTACTTCATTCCAACAGGAGCTCTGGCTCTGTCGCTGGTTGATACCACCCCTGGCACTGGTGCTGCAAAGCAGGCAGGATTCAGCCGCAGGCTTGGCGGAGCACCCTAGTGACAGAAAAGCAGGTATGGCACCCAGCTTCCTTCCCACACCTATGGTAGACATCACCAAGCAATCCCACACCCTCTTTCAGGACTCACATGTGACCATGGCATTACTTTTCTGAGCAGCACTACAGGTTATCAATTCAAAACCTGTGGTATTTGACATCCCTGTTAGCAGAGCAGCTACTACACTCCACCAGGGACCGACCACACTGGGCAGAAGTGAGGCCTGGACCCAGAAGAAATAGTGAGACGCCCCTTGTATTATGGGGTATAGTGGTCACCTCTGAGTGTTGTGGTGCCGGAAGACAATGTAGCAAAATGTCCTCCCAGTAGCCTCTCTCTGTCCACTCCTTTAAGGGAAGATAAAAGATGAATGAGAGAAAAGTTCACAGAGGTGAACAGGAGAGAAAAGGGCAACCTGGCCAGCGTGCAGAGCCCACATGTTCCCTAACCAGCTTCCTGGTCTTGTCGTTTCCTCCTGCCATCTAGACTGCCATTTATTTAATATTTCTGTTGAGATCAATTCACAGTTTTTGCAAAATACATTTATTTTAAAAAATGTTATCCTATTACCTTAAATACAAAATTAGCCTCGCTCACCATGAATAGAAGTTAAATGTGAAAACAAACAAATGCAGCAGAGTAAACAATGGTATTTCTCTGCAGCCTGCCTGCTGGAGGCTCCCAGGGCTCCCTCTGTTGAAAAGGAGACCACCAAGGGTCCCAGGCTCTGGATGCTGTCCTCAACACAGCCAGAGGGTGGAGGGGACGGGGTGGGGGGGTGATGGAGGAGAGGGGGCAGAGGTCTTTGCTCAGTTGTGACTGATGCAGGGCATGGATCTGAGTCACTTTGTGTACTTTTAAGGAACATAGTACAGCTCAGGTAACAGGTAACATGTTACTGCTATACAGATGAGGAAACAAGAGGCTCAGAGAAGCAGCCCACCAGCCTGCGGCTGCACAGCAGTGAGTGAGACTTCTGACTCAGGCCTTCTGACTAAGTAAAAGGTTCTTCCCTTGCGGCTGCCACACAGAGTCAGTTAGAATAGAGTTTCTCTGACCTACGGCTGGCGTGGTAACGGTTTTTACACCTGAGGTTAACAACTGTGATTTAAGAGGTTATTTGTCTTAATTTTCAGGAATCACCTTCTCAGGGAGGAGGTAACTAACACATCGGGCTGGGGAAGCTTGTCTTTATGGAAAATATTTATAGCATTTCAAGACAGTTTGGTGGCAAATGGATACAGCATCTGCTATTTTCCTCACTTTCAACCACAGCTCCGAAGCCCAGAGCAGTTAACACACACACACACACAAAACAACAACAACAACAACACAACAACCACATCACTGCTGACAGGAAGTCAAAGCCAGCTGTTCTTTGAGAAACAAAGGACAAAACTGGTGTGATTTCAGAGAGCTCATTACTGCTGCTGCTAGTCATACCTGAGGCTGGGGCTCAGAAAGCCTCGGCCAATGGGCCAGTCCCCAAGGCCATGGTGAGGTTCACTGCCTCCAGGGGTGGGTTTGGCAGGGCTCCCAGGCCCAAGATTGTGGCTCTCACAGGAAGCCCCAACAGCAAAAGAGCCCTGCCCTGAAATTTGGATTTTGGCTGCAAACTGGAGAGGCGCAAGGGGAAGGCAACCTCCAAAGTCGAAGACATTTTATGAGCTGGAGCAGAGTCAGTCGCTCTCCTCATGTTACCTCAGTAGTTATTCATCCCTCTGATGTTAGTGGTGTTTATTACTCCCATTTTGCAGATGGCAAAACTGAGGCTTTAACAAGCCAAGAGATTTCCTCAAGGGCACATCTGCTTGTATGGTAAGCTGGCCTCTTTGACCTCGCAGCAGGCAGGCTGGAATTCCCACCTCATTTCCTGTGACCATCCTTCAAGTGGTCCCTATGCCATCTGCTCCCCAGCACCTTGCAAGGTGCCTCCACAGCCCAGCCTCCAGGCTTTTTCTCATACCCTGACCCTTAATACCAAGTCTCTGTCATCAGAATACAGTGTTTCAAGCTGGAGGTGTAGTCATTGCAGGGCCCTGAGGACCTTCTGCTTCATCCTGGTGTCTCCGGTGGGAATTCCAAAGCTCAGGGATGGGAGGGGATATATGTTCGAGGTCACAAAGCTGGCTGATGACAAAATGAAGGGAACCAGTTTTGCTGTTAAAATTCCCAAACATGTTGCTGCTCCCTCTGTCCTTGACATCCTGGTAGACGTGCAAGGAGCCATTGTTGCTACCTCACAATTAAGAAGTTGATCCACGTGAGAAGGAGGGTTGGTGGTGACTCCTAGGACTCAGGTGTACCAACAGCAAATGGTTTTCCAACATTCCCCAGCAGGATGCCTCTGCTCTTGCCAGCCCAGCCTTTTAGGCAGAGCCTTCAGTTCCCTGTGCACCCAGGCTGCAGGCACTGCCCACCACACCTGCCCACAAGCCAGAGAACCAGGAGGCCCTCATCCATGATGCCCTGGGACAAACCCCAGGCAAGACCTGGAGGGAGCACCCACTCACACAGCCTGGCTTGAGGCTGGCAAGGAGCCGGAGCCCCCGGGGAGAGCTGTGCCAGACTGGGGACTGGCACTCCCCATGTGGCCGCTCCCCTCAGCAACACTCTCCACTTGAATTTTGACGGATATTGCAGCTACATGTGTCCAGAATAGCCTCTATCTCCCAGATCCTGGTATCCCTCCATCCTTCCCTGGCCCCTTCTCAGCCAAGTACTCTCTGCTCCCCCAACCCAGGCCTCAAATCCAAAAGTCAGGGAGCTATCCCTGATTCTGATGCTCCCTCTTAGCCAAGCATCTGTCACTTCCATGGTTGGTTCACCCTTCCTGTGTTCTAGTCTGCCCACCTCTTGCCAGCTCCTTTGCCTGAGCAAAAGCAACAGCTCCTCACTCACCCCCACTCTCATTTCCCTCTTGCTCTCCTCTGTAGCTGTAAAGTACATCTTTTCTTGATTATAGCTCCCCCGAAAGGCATCCCTCATGGCCCACGTGCCCTGTGCATCTGGGCCTGCTCCCCTCACCCAGTAGTGCTTGCCCTACCACCATCACTGCCCTCCTGCCCACTGGTTTCCCTACCCCAGGGCCTTTGCATCTTACCATCTCTTCCATGCACTATGGCTGGCTCTGTTTTGTTTAAGTCTCTCAACGGTTCCTTCCAGATCGTCCTTGTCTAAAATCCATGCCCCCTCCTCACCACAGCCCCTCCATAACACATCACTCCATATTATCCCTGCATTGCATGTACTTACTATAAGATGATTATTGTTTTTGTAGATACTAACTTATTATCTGTCTCTCCCTGCCCCCACCCTGATGATGTTAGGCTTGCTCCCTGCTTTCTACCCACTGGTTAGAATAGTGTCTGGCACAAAATCGATGCTCATAAGTGTTTGTTGAATGAACAAATGAGTGAACATCCATGATCTCATTAGCTCACCCCTGCCCCACCAGCCAGGGTGAGAATTACCCCACTTCATGGGTAGGGGCTTGGGTGAGGTGCTGCGAGGTGCCCTACACACCCAGAACACACCATGGTGAATGTGGCAGCACATGCACTTGGAAACTGGACCTCCTACCGCCTAGACCAGGGAATGTACAAAGATTAAGAAAATAAGAGCCCAAGGAAAACGCATGAAATTGTGTGGCTCCAATATTTCTCTTGCAGCTTGAAATGTCGCTTCTCTGAAAACCACATCCTGCCCCTTGTGATCTGGTCTTGGCCTCAGCTCCCAGCCACGGGCAGCCTCACTGAGATCCCCCACCCGGCTCCTTGTCTTAGAGGGTCCTGGAACTCACTGGCCCAGCCCCAAGACTGATGGGATGGAGGGGGTAGGGAGGAGGCAAGGCGCCAAAGGAGGCCTCCTCTCCCGGGTGGGGCAGAAGGAAGGGGCTGAGCCAAATGCAGGTCACGCTGCTGTACCCACAGCCCTCCAAGGGCTAAAAATAACCATGTTTACACACTTCCAGAGCTGGGGTTTCTGCCTCCCTGGCAGGAGGGGTTCAGGACTTCGCCATGTCCACGTTCCCACTGCGTATCTTCTACTTGGCTGAGTAATGCCGGGCCCAACTCAGGCGAGGACCAGGATTTCGGGCTTTGGTTCCTTGGGTGGTTTTCGGTGGAGGGAGGTGAAGAACACTGCCCGAGCTGCAATTCCACGAGGAGATTTCTCACTGCTGGCAGACAGTTCTTTCTCCCAGGGGTAGAGATGCCAGTAAGGCAGGAGCTCGAGGGAAGGTGGCCAGATCCTGAGCCACGAGGGGGCCCAGCCAGTTCATCCCTTTGGGGGCCATGGTGCCATGAGGGGAGCCTGGGAGCCAGTCGCTGGTCCAATGCCCCATGTATGTAATCTGGAGCAGGCCTCTTCCCCTCTCTGGTCCTCAGTTACCTCTCTATGTTGTGGTAACTGGCAGTCAATAACTGACACCTTGTTCCTTACATCATGTCCCCTCAGTGTGTGTGACTTTGGGGGGAGGGGTCAGTATAAGAAACAGTGCTGGCCCCTGGGGCCCTATGTCTTGTCTTTGTTTGGGATGACAGGACACATCTGCCAGGATAGCCATCACCTGGCCTCCCTCCCCACCGCCCCCTGCCCTGGTCCACCCAGATGGATTTTAATATTGGAGGGGCAGGTGCCAGTCTCCTGCCTGAAGACAGCCCCTCCTCCTGGACAAACAGGCTTTTCTCTAACCCCACAGCTCCCGTCAGTGTGGCCATGCCAAGAAGAAACACGCAGGCTGCCACTGGGCTGGCTCATCGGTCAGTCACCCTCCTTGGGCAGGTAGCACTTGACACAAGCACTGGCTTCTCCCTTACCTGCAATGGCCACCAGGGTAAGGACCTCAGGCTTCCTAGGATCCAGTCACCCCTGGCTTTCCTTCTCTGACTGGATAGGCCTGGCTGAGTTGCTGCCCCAAATGGGAGCAAAGTCCATGCCTGCTGGCCCGATTTAAGGTCTGTGCCCCTGTGACAACAGTCCTCTGGTACTATGAGCCTTTGTAGGCGCTGTTCCCCCTGCCTCAGATGCCCTTCTCTCACTGGATGGCCTAGGAACTCCCCATTCATCCCAGAGGACAGACTCTGTTGCCTCTTTCTCTGGCAGAGTGAGCTCAGCACTTAGATAGTGCTATGCACCCCCTTCATTAGACAGTCAGTAGCTCCCCCAGGGAAAGAACAGTGTCCTGGTCACCCACAGAGCCAGCAAAGGAAGGGGCTCTGTGACCGTCTGCTGAATTAACTTTCAAGGTAACAGCTCGATCTTCTCTCCTCTGTCTGACCAAGTCCACCCCCTACAGTGTCACCACGTGTCCCTTCACAATTTTGCAACTTGTAATCAGTTCCACTGTTTTCCTACAGAGGTGTCTGTCCCCTCAGGACCCTTGGTGTCCTGCCTCTGTGTGGTCTCATTAGGTCTGCACTGCTGACGGGTTTCTAAATGCACTGCTTAGATATGCTGGGGAGAGACCTGGCATTTACATGGTTAAACAAGAGCTCCAAGGGGTTCTGTGTGCAGAAACACCAAGGGTCAAGCACTACCCCATGGCTCTTGGAACTCAGTTCCCTAGGATGTCACAGAACCCCATGCCCCTGGACACCACACCCACCTCTGCTTCGTCCCCTGCTCCTGTGCCCAGGCCCCCACCAGCATTGACCCTCATGCCCTCTCTCCTGGCCTCTCAGGGTTCCTCAGGGCCTTGGTGAGAACATTCTCCAAATGACCACCACAGTGATTACGAATGTAAGCTGTCTCCATTACTCCTCTCCCCCAAATCTTGTCTTGTTGACCTTGCGTCAAGGATAAACTCTTGGGCATGATGGTTTTTAAGGCCCTTTAAGATGCAGTCAGGTCCTCACTGAGTTGCCTGGCCTTGCCTCCCACCTACCCAGGCCAGATACACTCTGCTGTCTCCTTTTTGCTGAGCACCCTGTTTCTTCCTTTGGGGTGCAGCTTGAAGGTCACCTCTTCTGGGAAGCATTCCCTGAATGCCCTTCCCCAGCAGGCTGACCTCAGCTGCTCCATTTGACGATGCTCTCACTGCG
Organism: Desmodus rotundus; assembly: GCF_022682495.2. Taxonomy (NCBI): domain Eukaryota; kingdom Metazoa; phylum Chordata; class Mammalia; order Chiroptera; family Phyllostomidae; genus Desmodus; species Desmodus rotundus. The sequence goes on along the minus strand of NC_071390.1, from coordinate 57,410,494 downwards.
GCCACCAGGCTCTCCTGCTGTGGGGAGTAGCTGGCCGGTCTTACTCCCTAGCGCAGCTTTGAGCTCCTGGGTCAAACGAGGATCGGTCACTCACAGCCTGGCACAGGGTTCACACTCAACATCAGACATGTTCCAAGCATCCCTGGGCATAGTCCACAAGACCCCCAACCAGGTGGGTACGAGGACCTCCACTTTGGTGATAAGGAAAGTGTTCAGAGGGACTGAGAATTGGTTTAAGTCATATAACAGTGGTGGTGGGACCCACTCAGGACAGAATCAGCCAGTACCCATGTTCCTACCTGCCTCCTGGTAGTCACTCCAGGTAATGAAAAGAGGACCACCTGATCCTCCTTCTAAGGTACCTGCAGCTACTGGGCCTTGCAGCTTTTCTCATGGCCTCACCCAGCCCTCACTCCCACAGGAGCCTGAACTTTCTCTGGGTGGGAGGGGACACTTCCTCCAAACCCAAGCCAGGGTAGGGGGTGGGGTTATGGAGAGAGATTCCTCCCAGGCAAATCACCTGTGAAATGCAGTACCAGCCACCCTCCCTAACCAAGAACAAGTGCCAGCATCCCAGGCTTAGCACCTGGTGATCTCCTAGGGATCGTGGAGGCTTAAGAGGCTTAGAAGGAGCCTGGGGTAGACCTGGACCCAGACTCCACCTCTGCTTGCTCCCAGTACAGGCCCCTTTGTCTTTTCTATACCCCAGTCTAACAAGATTGCTTCCTCTTTCCTGATGCCCCAGGGGACCTCGAAACCCTGCCTTCCTTTCAAAGCAAACACAGATAAAGAACCAATGAGTACATCCTAGAGTTCCCATGAAGCCATGGGAGGGAGGAACACACCAAAGGCAGACAGGTGGGAAGGAACCCTTCTCCAGTGGGGTCAGGAACCCTGTGCCCAGGAGGCCCCAAGGAGCACTGGCCTGCTAGCACAGGCACACCCAACTCCCAGGCCCTCAGGTTGGGCTCCCAACAAGTCCACTTCCATGGCAGCCACGGCTGCATCAGAATGCACTCCTCCCCCTAGCCCCATCCCCAGTCCTCCAAACAGCCAGGGGTCCTCTCTGTTTTCAAAGCCATGGCTCTGAGGTGGGTGTCAAGGAGGCCTCAGGGCCTGCTCCCTGGCAGGGAACAGTAGGAGCATTTAGAACCTAGCATACCGCTGGGATTTGCTAACAAAGTGGTTCCCATTTGGCTCATCTGCCATGCCGAGCCCACCTTCTCCTGTCAAACCTCAGGAGCCAACTCTGCTGTTACTTACACACTCAAGTCCTAAGTCTCAGTATTTCTACAGCACTCAGAAGTCACCAACAAAACCCAGGCCCACCTACTGCCCACCGTGCTAATTAACCTCCCTGCTAATGACGTGACCTCACAGGCCCAGTCCTCTGGAGGGAGTTGGACTCGGCCTGTCCACCTGCCACTGCCTCTCCCGGAGGGCACCTGAATCCCACTGTGCACGACCCCAGCCTCAGCAACAGTTGGGCTCAAATCCCAGCTCTGCTTCCTACTGGCTGTGTGTTTGGACGCCCTATTTCCCCTCTCTGCATCTGCATGTCTGGTTCTCAAGTCACTGGAGGGTTAACTGAGATAACTGCACAAAAACAATTCCAGTATTGGTCAGGTGCTCGCAACAGACCAGATCCTGGTCTAAGCTCTGTACTAGTGTTCATTCCTTTGTGCTCACAAGATCCCCCCAAGGTACGTGTTTCTGCTACTAACCTCACATTTTAAAAATGAAGAAATTGAGGCCCAGAGTAGCTGAGTTGTTTTTCTGAGGTTGCCCAGCTGGTAAGCCCAGGAGCTTGGTTTTGGTCCCAGCAGCTGGGCTCCCTAGCCCACGAACTAAGCACCATGCTCTGCTGCCTCCAAGGGGCTTCTCCCTTCTCTCCACTGCTATTGGGGCCTAGCCCTGCCAAATGCCTCATTTCTCTGTAAACTCCAGCAGCATCATCCTTCTGGGACTATGAGTGCCCCTGACTAAGAGGCCCTCTTCCCTGGTCTACCTGGCAGACACAGACTGCTACACTAGTTCAGGAACTCCTTCCACTTTCCTCTGACCCTTGATGCTTAGGTAGAAATGACCAACTGACTACTCCCTGTGCCCTAGGCTTCCATCAAAGCACCCAGAACCCACAAGGGCAGGGCCCCGTGGTGTCCTGGACCCAGCAAGGGCTCAATAAATGCTTGTGGAGTAGCTGAGGGACCCATGGGGTCAGGTCCAAAGGCCTCTGGCTTTGACCATCAACTCAACCACATTGCCTGGGAAGTTCTTGGTAACTAGGTCCCAAAGAAGATTCCAGGATGAATGTTGAGTCCTCTCTGGCAGCTCTTCTTCTTCACACTACTGGGCGGGGGATGCGGGACAGTTAGCATCCAGGGAGCCACAGGGAGGTGCCATGAAGACCACATATGTAGTGAGTACAAAAGCCCAAAGTGACAGAAATTGATAAAAACTTCACCGCACTGCTGACACCCCATATATCAAAGGCCCCAAATCTCATTCTCTGCTTGCCTCCAATTTCTATCAGAGCTTGCCAGCTGCACATTTATTGAGAAGTTTGTGATCTGACAGGCACTGTATTACCAACATTAATGATGCATCAGTCTCTAGAATTACTGAGGAAACAGTCCAATTGATTTTATTATTATCTTGAGTTCTTCACATTTCATTTCAGGCAGCTTGCTACCAGAGTTTTTGAGCAAGGACCAAAGTAAATAAAGGTGGCGGGGCTGGGGCTGACCTCAGGTGGGAGAACCTGGGCTTATCCTGGGACCCTCAGTGATGGCCCTTCCACCCCTATGCCTTCTCCTCTCTCTGACAGCAGGAGGGTCACCGAGATACCAGGTGGTAGAGAATGCCACACACCGTGCCCCAGTGGAGAGACACGCCAGGGACAGATCTAGTGCTTGGGCCAGGCCTCCCATTCATGCTGTAAAGATGGAAGTGGCCGGCAGGAGGCAGAAATAGCCGTTAATGTCATCTGTCATCTGCCCCTTGGCTGGGGGAGGGGGCCAGCCCATATGGAACCCACAGGCAAATATAAGCCCATGCTCACACAAGCCTGGCCACCCTGCTGGCTATCCTGGGGCAAGTGGAAGACCCAAGAAAAGATGGAAGATGTGGGTGGTGCCCACCTCCACCTCGTCTCAGGCCATTTGTCCTCTCACCCACTATCTCCCAGCCACACGAGATTCCTTTCTGTTTCTAGAATGTGCCAAGCTCTTTCCAGTGCTGAGGCCCTCCTTTGTACAGGTTGTTCCCTCTGCCTTTAGGCTCTCCACCTCCATCATCTCATGGCCCTCCTTGGAAAGGCTTCCTGCCTAAAGCCGCCCATGCCCATCCCTTGTTATTCCCCATCCAGTGCCCTACTTGTTTCTTTCTGAACACTTACCATAATTTATAAAAGGGGGCACTGATAGTCTTGTTGACCCACCTCCCCCCTTTGGCTCCCTGCAGACAGGGAGCTTATCTGTTCAGGTCACCATCATGCCCCCAGAGCCTCTCAGAGTGCCTCCCCCTCCCGGCAGGCCTGCATACCCTTGGGAGGGTGAGGGCTCGAGTCTGGGCTGCAGTAAGCAGGGGCTGAAGGAGCCACTTTCTGTCAACCCCTGAAGGCAGCGTTTTGGTCAAGAAGTTGTTTAAGGACGTGGCCTGTTCAGTGTTGATTGTCCTCTTCCCACCTCTGACCAACACACTAAAGGTTCGGTGAAGCCCTCTCCTTTCCACCTCCTTGTACAAACATTTGTCCATCAGGATTCATTTCCTTCCCTTCCTCTTCCAATCCATCCTTCACCCTCAGCTTCTTTCAGGAAGTCTCCACAGCAAGGCCAGTGGGAAGCTGAGGGCTTGAGGGCAGGCCAGAAGCCAGGTACAAATCCCTACCTCACCATTTAAGCAGATCATGTCATTAACTGTACCAAGTTCTGCCCAATTACCTCCCTACAAAATGGGAGTGAGAAGCCTCTGGCCCCTCTGTCTCACAGGGGCCTCAGGAGATGGCTGTTTCAGCAACCAAAGAAGATGTCTCCCCACGTGGCCATGCACAGTATGCCTAGAGTGCCTCTAGTGCCATTGGCTGCCTCGTTCGAAGACCACAAGAACTGAGGTGCAGGAACTGCCCATGGCCATGAGACGTGGATCCCCAAAGATTTGGAATATTGAAGACTGGACTTTAAGGAGAAGAGATTTACCACACCCTGTAGAATAGCTGGGCACCTCACAGGGGTCTAGGGGCTTGGGGGGTGTCTCTGGGAGCACAGGTCCCAAAAGGCCTTGTTCATGCAGTCCAATTTGTTAGGTGTGCTCCATTACCATGGCAGCAGACAGCTGTGAGGAGAGGACAGGGGAAGCAACACATCTGCCCTCAAAGCAGTCAGATAAGAAAGGCATGATGATCCTTATCTGAGCAGACAAGTGAGCTGGACTCCAGAAAAGCTGAAATGCCAGGGGAGAGCCAGTTAAGTTCAGAGAGTGGGATCAGCAGTGAACAAGGAAGTTCCGGAAGCTTGCAGGATGAACCGGCGGGCCTTGCAGGGGTGGTCTTCCCACTACTGGTATTATGGTTATTATTTGTATTATCTGGAATCAAATCAGAGTATTTCACTAAATAGTGTTCTGATTCGAAAATGGATTTTTCCCCCTGAAATAGGTATTTCAGCTATAATTTACTAATGAGCATTTATCACATGTCTGGCTCTATGCTGAGCACTGACCATACATTATTACATTTCATCCTCCTAACGAGCTCCATTAACCCCACTTTACACCCAGGGAAACTGAGCTGTTGAGAGGGAAGTGGAATGCCTGAGGTCCTGCAGGTGAAATGCAGGATTTGAATCCAGCTGAATTGGGAGCTGAAGCAGCCCCTTCTGGCCTAAGGGTCCCAGGCCCCTGACCAGCATCCAGCCCCATTGCTTTCCCAAGAGGAAAGTGAGGCCCAGGGAGGCACTGAATGTGCCCCAATTCACCCAGTTATCCCAGGGAGGGGCAAGGACAACTGATAAGTCTACTGTTGACTCCACCTCGCTTAATTCTCATAATAACCTGGGAAGTAAGTCTACCTATTTCATGGCCTAGGAATCTCTAGTATCCAGAAAGCAAAAGGACTGCTGGTGGCAAATCGAGGGCCCAGGCTGCCTGGTCACCACTGTTCAACCAGCCCAAACTTTTGGGACCTGGCTCAATCTGTGGGAAGAGAAGAGGCTGTGCTCGCAGCCTTCTGAGCCCTCTCATGTCATCACTGGCAGGCTCTGCACCTGGCACACAATGACAGCAGCCATAGTACACAGGCCCGGTTGCAGCCGAACTCACCCAGCTTGCCTGTGCCTGGGGAAGCCAGGTCGGAGGATGGTTCCTTGGCATTTCTAGCAGTGTGCTCTTACTCAATTAGGCCCTTTCTGTCCAAAGGGCAGCTGTGACGTGTGGAACGGGTCTGTGGTGTCAATATGAGCCCAGCATTGTACTGCTGGGGACACACAATGCCCTCGGTCAACTGTTTATTTATAAATCCACCCAGTGCTCACCACAGCCTTTACACTCAACTCTTTCCCAAAATGCAAATTGGCTTCTTCCTGTAAGTCAAACCGGCCTACTAAGCTGATAAAATCATCCCAAACGGGCTCTTTTATCTCCCCAATACAGAAAGCCCTGGGCACCCACACCTCCTAGAAAGAGGAAGAAGTCTTCAGAGCACTTCATGGGGGCTGGCCCAGCGAGAGGCCCTCCTCAAGGCATCCGGGGGCATGTGAGAGGGTCTACAGAGCACAGTGGGAGAGAATGTTCTAGAATCAGAGACTTGTGTTCAAATCCTGCCTCTGACACGTTCTAGCTCCATGGCTTTAATCTCTCTGAGCACCACGCCATTTGTGCATATATGTTAAATGAGGATAAAAATCATCTCTTCCTCCTGAGAGTTCTTTGGAGAATTAAATGAGATAATGCACATGGATAATTAAATGAGATAATGGTACAGTGCGGAAACCCTAGTAAGTCATTCTTGCTCAGTCCCTTTGGCTTTCTGAGCCTTAGTCTCCCCTCTGTAAAACTCCCAGGAGCCTTTGTCTTTTTGGCTGGTAGCTTGGCCCCTCACCTGCCTGTATCATATTCAAAGAGCTTTGGGGGTGCTGTTTCCTGTACCCTGTCTCTTCACTCTCTGAAGGGCTCTTTTATCAAAAAAAAAATCTGTTCTAAAAAAACCCCGCCCCATCTTATAGAAAAGGGAGCTACCTGACCGCCCCTCTGCCAGCTGGTGTCAGGATTTCTAAACAGCCACAAACATCACTTAAAGGCACAAACCTTGTGCAAGGCTTGCCAGGGGGTGGGTGGAAGGAATCTGATAAGGGTTCGTTGCTCACTTGGCTAATTAATAAGGGGCTTCCAGGGAGTGGGCAGAAGTACAAGGAAGTGTAAAATGAACCTAGAAGTCGCTGGACACCAAGAGACATGCACTGGAACCTTTCAGTGGAGGTTCCGAGGCTTACAAGGAGGCGTCATGATGCTGTCGTGACAACCAGGCTTGCCAGGCAATGTGGAGCCCTGCCCACGGAAGGACGCCCAAGCCTCGGTCTCCTAGCAGGGAACACTGGCGGTGGTGTGTGAGGCACACTTTCACCATGCCTCTTAGTACCTAGGGAGGCAGGGATCGCCATAATCGACCCACGCACAGAAACAGAGGCCTTAAGGAGGGAAGTGCCTGGCATAGGAGTTGTTGGTGATGGAACTCAGGTCCCCGGGCTCCCTCCAATTTGGAGAACTGAGGAGGCCAGCATCCATGAAACAGCCAAGCCACTGTGGCCACCAATTTTCAAGAATGGGATGGACAACCTGACCATGGCAGCTCACAAAGACCTTTCCCTGTTGTGCCCCACTTACTCCTTGCAGCAGCCAAGCAGACAGGCTGGGGCGGGGGTTGTTATATCTCCTTATTTTGCAGGTTGAGGACACAGGCTCAGGGCCATATCACCCTGTAAAGAAGCAGCCAGGCCAAGCCTGCACCCAGACCTTCAGAACCACCTGCTGCTTCCACCTCCTCCTCACCCTCTCAGTATGGAGGGGCCAGGCTGAAGGAGCAGCCAGCCCCCAAGGCACCACCCTTACCAAGGTTGGTTGGTCCTGAAGTACACCTGAGGGGCTCTACTCACCTCTGTAATTAACAGGGCTCTGGTCTCCCCCTCCAATCCAAGCAGCCCCTTGCCACGTGATTAATATCCTAAAATACTTCCCTTCCTACATCTAGTATAGGGTCCCCTCCTAACCCTGCCTTCCCTCTGGGGTGCCAGCTACCCCTGGAGACTGGGTCCAGATTACTTTCTTGAAGACATAAGCACAGGCTGAACTCCCCCAGATCTCTAGGTGGGCACACTTCCCTATCTTTGTTCAGGCCTTTCCATGTCCCAAAAGTGCCTTTCCTCTACCTCTTCTTTGTTTAGTTGGAGCTAAAGTCTCTTCCTCCAGGAGGCCCTCTCTGACCACTCTAGCCCATTCTCATCCCTCACTTGTTCCAAGTTCTCCTTGGAACTTCTTAGCTAATTTCTGTGGTGCTTTCAGTATGTATTGTTGTTGTTTTGCCAAGTAGCCAAGGCTTAATTTCCAATTTACGCTACAAAACTCCTTGAAGTCAAGGTCTCGGTATTTGTTTAGCCATCCTTCCACTCAAGAAATTTTGTCTTAGCCTGTGCCCCCATGCTATCATTGTCATGCTAAAGGACACAAGTGGCAAGGTTCTGGCCTTGTAGAAGCAGCTCCAGTATAGAAACGAGAAAATAAACAGGCAGCTGCCACCCAGCACAGTGGGGGCTGCAACAGAGAAAGCAGGAGGCAGTGGGAATGTTGCTCAGTCAGGTTCTTGGTCTCCACTGGGAGCCCTTGCCATGCCAAGGGCCCTGCCCCAAGAAGCAGCTCCAGTGGGTCTCCTGGTGGACTGAAATTGCAGGCAAGTGATTAGTTTGTCAGGTTTAAAGACAAAGGAGTGGGAGTGGTAGAAGTAGGTTGGGCAAGTGTTAGCCTCCAAGGCTGAGCCTTACCAGCAAGCAGACAGGCAGGAGGAAGTGTTGGAATCCTGTGGCGTTGGGGGAGGCTGGTCCACTGTGATAGAAAAGGCAGTGAGAAATAGGGCTCAGCCCAACCTGGCAGAGTTTGAGGGAGTGCGGGAGACACAACCAACCCTGGCTCCCTCAGAGTGAGTGCCTCTCCAGCCTCAGCTCCCAAAACGTGTGTCAGCCTTGCAGGTAGGTGCCTTTTTGTTTTCTGTTTTTCTGAGCAGGCCTCTCCAGATGGGCCGGCGATAGGAAATGCACCAGTGCACACTGCTGGCTCTCAGCCTAGGGAGCCCTGGCCACTGTCTGCAACTCCGAACATCTCAGCGAATGGCTCCATTGTTCTTGCATCCTGAAGCCTTCTCTGGAGAAGGGCAAGGGTTTCTAGAGAAATAAATAATAAAATCCCACACGCCAGTGTGTCCTCTGACCACACCCCCACTTCCAACTCCCTGTCACCCGAGCTTGTGTCCTTGGTCCTGCACTCCAGGAGGGAGCAGAAGGCCCTTCATTGGCTACAGGCATATTTGGGCTCCCCCCCTTCATCCTGCCCTTCAAAAACCTCTTCAGAGCTGGGGCTCTCTTTGGTTCTTGAGCAATCTGGCAACAGCCATGGGGTGGGGAGAGATGTCCAGGCTACCACGGGTGACAGGAAAATCCCTTCCAACTGCAGTGCCCCCATTACTGTCAGCAGCTTCCCTCTGCACTGCTTCGGGGCAGAAAAAAACAGAGCATCGTGTGCTCTGGGACAGGAAGTCCGTCCCTCCTAAGCTTGTTCCATCAACAAAATGGAAAATGGGTGAGCTGATGAGTGAGCTATCTCCCAGGTCCCCACTTTCATTCCAACTGCTCAGGCCTAAAGAAACAGCAATGAGGCCAGCGCCAGAGCAGCGGAGCATGTTCAGAAGGCTGGAAGAGAAAGAGCCGGGGTTGTTGATGGCTCCAGAAGCCTTAAGAGCTGGTAAAACGCTTAATCCTGCATAATGATTTACAAAGTGACAAGAAAAATAGATTTACTGTGACAGCTTGAAAGGAGAACCATATAAATAAAATTATACTTGGGCTCATCCTGTCTCTCTACAACCTGCTCCTCCCCCCACCCCAAAACCGGGGACTTGTGTGTACATACATGGGACACATTCATGTGAGCAAAAGGGAACTGGGGGTTGGGTTGGGTCGGGGGAGTGGGAGAGGGATAAAGGAGGAGGAAGGTCTGGACTCTGTCCTGGGAACAGCCAGTTGTTTCCCCACTCCAGGTGCAGCCTTCCAAAGCCAGGGGTTACCCCATGAACAGATGAAGAACACATCTGGCTGACATGCCCTACACAAGATTCCTTTGAGAAGCATGCAGCAAGCACCCCCAATTTCTGACTCCCATCTGATTCAAGACTTCGGTCTTAGGTTTCCTAGGCCCTAGGTTTTCAGGGTCTAGACAGGACCACTGCGTCCTCTTGAGTAAGGCAGGGACTCCAAGAGCACTGAGCCCAAACCAGCTGAGAGGAAATCCGGGAAGACAAGAAACCCTCAGCCAAGTTCATCTTTGAGAAAGCGAGCGACACTCCTGCCTGCAGTGCTGGGCTCATGGGTAGCATCTCCAGTCCTGTCAGCGCTGTGGCCCTCGTTCTGCGCTTACACAAGTGCACAGAGCACAGTGGGCCCATCAGCTCCAGCTATGTGGTAGGGAGAATGACGCAACATGCCGATGTTCTAGCCATGGACCAGAGACACTCTCCTCAGCAGCAATAAACCCGCCAGCTGCTCCGGGCTCCGTGGCCACTGTCCGTAGTCCTCAGCACAGCCCTGGCCTGGGCACCTGCCCAGGCGCTTCAGCCAGAAACAGGGCTGGTAACTATGCCCATAGGGTTACTCATTTGTACCAACAGGCATGCATTTAAAAAAATAATCAAGATGGGGTCACATGTAGGGAGAAAGAAACCAGATTCCCCTTAGTGGTTATGGGGCCTAAAGCAACTTCACCCCTCTGAGCTCCAACTTCCTCTTGGTTAAAAAGGGGTAACACCACCTACTCCTGAGGGCTATTGTGACAACCCTAAGACACCAGAGTACCTTGCTTGGTATACAATGGATGTTCCCAGGGATGTGAGCTTGGACTCTGATGACATGGAATGAAATGCATTTGCAGTGGGACAGCTAGGATAGGAGTTCTGATCTCAGTCAGACTGCCCCACTTAACCCCCTGTCCTGAGGAGCTGCTGAGGTTGAAGTGGAGAAATGATCATCGGGATGGGCAGGACAGCAGTCAGGCAGGCCTGGGGACCCCCAAGCCTCCTGTAGTCTATGCTCTGCTTCTAGCAAAGACTGGAGGGGCCAAGTCTCAGGCAAGGTCTGTGGAGACTCTCAAGCATCCCTCCTTGTCATCCTTTGGCTGACACCTAGCAACTCCCAGCTCAGTAAAATGCTTTTCTGTGCCTTTAACCAATGTAGTCAAGGATGTGCCTAGGCAGGTCTGAACACCCATATTTACCCAACAGGCCTGGCTCTCCCTCCCACCCTCCCCCAGCACCAAGGCAAGCTGGAGCCCATTTGCCTGCAGACTCACCTGGTGCATATGAGGCTCCAGTCCCTAGCCCTACTCAGGGAGTCTTGCCTAAGAGGCTCTACACCTGCACCCTGGCCATGTTCTTGCTGCTGAGCCTACTCTCCCAGGAAGCCAACCTGAGGAGGGCACGACATGGGCCCAGCAGATGCCCAGGTGTCCTCAGACCTCGGCAACTTTAGGCAAAAAAACCCAGGTGAAGAAGTGCTCCTGGAAACCAGGCCCGGCCCAAACAACCCTCTGGCTCTGACTTGAAAGGGGGAGGGCAAAAGAAGGGGCCAAGGGCTCAGATCATGTACATGGGCAGCTGTGAGTCTGGGGCTGAAGTTACTCAAGACTTTCTCAAACAAAGTATGCAAGTCACTTCCAAGGCATCTACCTAGAATGCAAAGATAGATAGATTTCCAAACCACAAAACCAACCAGCTCTATGTAAAGTGTAGATGCTGTCATCTATTCATTCACCTATTCTATAAGCATTCTGGAATGTTTGCTAGATGCCAAATGCGGTGGCTGGGGTACCCTGAAGGGAACTGTGGTCTTGCCCAATGAGGGCTTTAAAAGCAGTCAGAAAACAGAGTTGAGGGAGCTGCAACAAAGGCAGGAACCACTCCACTTGATCTGGCTGGTGTACAAGTATAAGCCAAGTCTTGAGCAGGGCTTTGCAGGATGCATAGGAGTTCACCAGGCAGACAGAGCAGAGAACAGAATGTGCAAAGCACACACAAGTGAAAGTTCAGCTGGGGACAGAGAATGACAGGCCCTGAGTGCCAGGCTGTAGGTGGTAGGAAGTCATGAAGGAGTTTTAAGTAGAGCAGAGGAGGTAATAGGATCAGAGGTGCTTTTCATTAAGGTCACACTGGCAGCCAAATGCAGGGAGGATAGGAGAGGGGAGGCTGGAGGCAGACACCTGAGGGAAGAAGGCCGCAGCATGGGGTGGAGAGGAAGGGTGGCTTCGAAAACATTTGGAAGGTGGAGTCTAGAGGCATCAGTTTGCTGTCTACATATTCTCAGAGGCCAGGTTCTGGGCAGGGCAGTGAGAACCTGGAAACCTAATGGCACAGGCTGCAGACCTGGGGAGGAGTCAAGGGTGACTCCCGAGTTTCAGTTGGGGCGGCGGGCCAATGGCAGTCCTGCTCCTAGTCCTTACAGTGGTTTTGTAAGAATTTGAGCATGCTTCCCTTCCTCAAAACACTTTGCCACCATCCACTAGAAATTTGTACGTACAAAGTACGGGGACTACAGTGTCAGTGCCCGAAGCTGTATGGTGTGCGACTGACACCATCACCCTTGGTGGTCCTAGCAGACCCAATGGCACTGAACCAGCCCTGGGAAGATGGAGTGCTTGGGTTCAGGCAGGAAGAAAAGGCAGAAAAAATCTAATACACAAAGCTAAAAACACAACAAAGTGGAGAAGAAGCAAAGCAGAATGTCTACTAACTCTTGCTGCCTTTTGGATATGAGAAATCTGAATAAAATGAGAGATGGCATTATTTACTATGTGGAATCCAAAAGGAAAAAAGTAGCTGCTCAAACCAGGTAAACACAGGAAATGCAAAAATGCAAGTCAGAAGGCATCTGTATAGAAAGATGAGGCCTGACCAAAAGTATAGAAAACCAGTTCTGGCCTTAGAGCTTACTAAAAAATATTGATTAAACAAAACAAAACAAAACAAAACAAAACCAATCCCATCTACTGAGCAAAACTCCAGCAAGGGAACACAGCATAGTGAAACCCATGTGCTGAGAAAATTGGAACTATCTGGAGAGCTGAGGGTTTCCATTCCATCATTCATCTCTCAGAGCTTTAATGAACACCTTCTCTGCTCTGCCGTCTGGATACAGGCATAAGATCCGGCTCGTACCTTTGTGGAGGAGACAGTCCAGTGGGGGAGAACACAGAGACCTGGAGGAGTACAGAGGGGGATACCTGAGAGCCCCCAGGTGGAGGAAATAACAAAACTGAGGCATGCGAGACTCAGGACACAGTCCACATGATGAAGGCTAAAGCCCCGGTGACAGCTGGCAGGCCCTTGTGTAAGGAAAGTGAGAACTTTGTGAGCAAAGGTAAGATAGCCAACATTTGATCTTGGGGGACTGGAGTAGGAAGCCTCACCTAGCCTGGAGGTAATATTGCTCAAACAGGCTTCCACAAGAGTCCCAGCTAGAATGGGCCTCAACGCACAGATGGGGATACTGAGGGCAAAGGGAGCCAAGGGCTTGATGAGGTCAGGAAGCTGATCTGTGTTCTAGATGGGAAGTGGCCAGGGCCCCTTCCAGTGCCCAGAGCCGCCCTTGGGGTGTTATTTAGCCCAACACCAGACTCACTGGGAGCGCTGATAGGCAGGGGAGGCACAAACAGATGGCTAGCTGGGTTCCTGGCCACTGGAAACTGCTTAGAAACAGAGGGGAGGTATTTCTCATACACAGAGCCAGATTCTCATTCTAAAAAGGTTCAGGCTTTCGTTTCCCGAAAAAGATGTTCACTGGGGCATCCTTCTGGCTGAGGCCCGCGCTCGCCTCCCACTGGCAGTCCTAACAAGTGTTTTATTGGGCGCAAACTGCCTTCCCAGCCTTCACTCCCAGGAGCCCTGGAAGGAGGGCACTCCCTGCCCATTTTACAGATGAGCAAGCAGCCCAGAGAGCCCCACAGGTCCTCTCATCCCAAGTCACTCTTCCTGGGCCTGATGGGGAAGGCTAAGTATCACACAGGACTCATATAGGGTGTTGCTAGGCTGAGGCTTCTGCCCACCGAGGGCGGGGACTTGGCTCAGGGTCTGGCCCCATGCTGGGCAGATGAGACCTTTGACCTCACCAGTCTGAGCCCTGCACAGAGGGTGTGGAGTCCTCAGAACTGCCCTACACAGGTATTGCAGGGCTCTGGAGGGTGCTGGCAGCTGGGTTGTGGTTTTGTGTTCGGCTAACTCTTGGTTTCTGAGCAATGAAGTGGAGAGAGAAGAGACATGGCAGCAGGCACTGCCCACCCACCCAACTCTGCTACCTGCCTTGGGCAGCCTTCAGGGCTGAGCGGGCAGCGTCCAGTGGAGGCAAGGCCCACCCGACAAACACTGGCTCCAGCCACCTCCAAGGTGAGGGAAAGAGAGACCCAGGGGCTTGTGCAGGCTCAGACCAGAGCAAGCTGGCCTGGCTTCTCCCCTAACTCACCTTCCTGCTTCCCCAGCGCCACCCTGGGAAGCAGAACTTCCCTTTTTGTGCCTCTGCAGGTTATAAGAATGCCAGTTTAGTTATCAAGGGTCACCTGGCTGCTGAAGCTCTGGGATTCTGGAGTGGCCTGACTCAGGCAGGTGTCTTCTTGGAGGAGAGAGGTGAACAAAATGGGCAGATGGAGGTCCAAAGAAGGCAGACGGCCTGCCTGAGGTTTTGTAGGTTTGTCCCTGTTCCATATACACTAGGTCTGAGCAGCCCAAGGAACCCAGCTCAGGGAACAGGGGATGGGAGATGGCCAACCTGGCTAAGGTGGGAGAATCTGGTATTGTGTTGGCTTTGCAGTCAGCTTCCTTCCATCTTTGGACCTCAGTTCCCTAATCTGGAAAATGAGGATGAGAGGATGAGAAAGCCGGTTGCCCAGGTTCCTCCGGCTCCAACAGTCTGGGTATCTTTGGGTCTTCAAAGCCCTAGGAGGGGTCATACCAGGTTGAAACCAGGGCCACAAATTCAAGCCATGGTTCCATGCCAGGGTAACATCCTTGCAGTCAGCTGGGTCAGACACCTGGGCAAGGGGTCTCAGGTGGGCTCCTGGAAACCCTGTTCCTGTCTTAGGTAATAGCTGAAAGAGTATGGGGCAGCCTAACCAGACCCAGGAGGTAAAGGGCAGGGGCCCCAGGCTGGGGGAGTCAGCTGTCTCATAGGGACTCCAGGGAACATCTGCCTGCCCCTGGGCTCAGCGCTCCAGTGAACACAGCCAGGAGCATAAGGATCGGAAGGTTTGTGATATGTGGATAGTAAGTCCTAGGGCAGCCTGGTGCCACAGACATGGGAGGACTTCCCTGTGTCTCACTCCAGCAAAGGCTTTCTGTCAAATGATAAAGCAGGGGCTGGGCATGGATGATGGTCAGGATGCCTGGGTTTTAGCTCCAGCTCTGTCACAGACTTGCCCTGTGTACCTGGGGAAGCCTCTGTACCTTTTGGGGTCAGACTCAGCAGCTAAACAATAGGGTTGGCCTGGATGATTTCCAAGGCCTTTCTGTGCTGACATTTTCATCACTGCACAAGGTTATAAAACATTACACTCCCTGCCACAGGGACGCTGCACAGCATGCAGAGTGTTGGTCCTCCCCTCTGACTCTTGCAATAGCCCCAAGGAAGACTGTCAGGAGGAGGCAGTGCCACCAGTTCAGACTTCAAATCCAGTGCTCTTTGAAGACACACCAGGTCTCTAGGGCCTCAGGACACGTAGTCAGGATGTTCCCTGAGACAGTGGCAGGGAGCAGAGCCAGGCAGAGATGGGCTTAGTAAGGAGGTGGGTGGAGGCAGACAGGGAGGGAGCACTTACTCACAGCTCCCTGGTTCCCCTCCAAGCAAGAAGCCCCAGTTCTAGTGGCAGGTGAGCATGATGGGAGAAGATAGGAAGACATCCTTCTTGAACCATCTGGCAGATATCAGGCCACATTCATTCCCTTGGACCCCAACAAGCCACCATTGGGACCTCCCCAGCCTACTTCCATGTTTCAAAACCTGGGTTAGACTGTTTCCAGGTCAGGGCCTGCCAGCATGGGAACCCAGCTTGGGCCAGAGCTTTCCCCAGGGTCTCCAAGCTGCCCGGGCTCTTACCAGAGGTGGGGATAATAAGGGGAGAGAAGAAGGCCACTCCTTCCAGGTAGCCCACTTTGCCTACTCCAGCCTTGGACTCAGTGTGGAAAGGAGAAGCCTCTGGGGATATATCCCTAACATAGGGTATGGAAGAGAGTTCCCAAGACCCGAGTTCACCATATTCCACATGGTTCTGAGATGAAAAGTAGGGGGAGGCATCCTTCCAGGCTCCATAAAGGTAGAACTTCCTAGGTAGAAGGGGCTGCTGGGAGGCAGGGAGCAGCCTGTCCCTGGAGATGTGCTAACCCACATCAGAAGATGCTCTGCGGATATGCTGTGCAACAGGCATCACATGACGTAACCACCAAGCTTCTTTGCAATCTTGAGAATCAAAGGTCCCATGAATATCAGGAATAGGAGTATCTGGAAGCCCTGGGTGGTCGCGGGGGTGTGTGTGTGGAAGATAAGGGCAGGAGGAATGGATATCTTGCTGACCCAGACACCTCTGGGGAGCTGCCTAAGAGGGCAGCCGTCCATAAGGCAGTAAGCTCCAAGAATTCTGGGGCCCACAAGGATTCCAACCCCCGAAGCAGCTCAACTCCTTCTGCCTAAAGAGATCAACCCTGCAGATGAAGCACAAGCAAAAATGAAGGTGTCAACTGGGCTGTGGCTGGTTGGAGGAATCAACGTCCTTTTGTAGAAAATAAATCAATGCTGAACTCACAGCTTCAAGGAAGCTCCTTTCACAGCCATGATACCATCTCCAAACACCAGATGAGGAATAACACATGAGGTTTCCTCTCTTTTTTCAGGATCGGAAGCACAAGGGGGTCCTGGAGCTCAGGGGGACTGAGCAAAGCAAGGAGGCTGATGAACAAGCAGTCTCCTAACCCCACGCCCTGCCAGCCACAAAGCCCACTCCTCAGAATCCCAGAAAGGCAGGGACATGAGGACTGTGAGCCCAGGACGTAAAGCGACTCCTGCATGGTCACGCCGTGGGCCTGCCAGCATGAGAACCCAGCTTGGGCCAGAGCTCTCCCCAGGGCCCGGGTGCCTCTCACTGCTAACAGCAGCATGACACCCCCAGCTAAGGGCTCATAACTGATTCGTACCAGCACTCTCAAGTGCTTCTCTGCGTGGAAATGTCCGTGTTCCCCACGGCCCTTGAGAAGGAAACATTAACCGGAGCAGGGTACATAGGCAGTGTAGTCATCAGGGTTGAAATCAGCTTCCTGATACAGGGTTCAGTCCTAAACCAGTCCTGCCTAGCCTCCCTAGAGGAGGGAGTGGGCACGAATTTCCTCCCTTCACCCTAATCCCTACTTAGCTCTTTGGCGGATGTTTACCTGACACTCTGGCCTCTCATAGAAGGTAAGACTGAGCAGTTTCAGCAGTGAGGTTGGTCAGCCCAGGCGGCCATCCCCTGGGGCTACCTTTGTCTTGTGCCAGGTCTGTGTCCCAAGGGAAGACCACTGTTAGTGACCTTGGTTGGGTCCCCTCCCCTCCCGCAGCCTCAGTTTCCTCACTAGTACATGCCAGAGTTATACACACGATACATCCGCGGCTCAGGAGGTGGCACAAATGAGTTGGAATGAAAGGGTCTGTGGGCAGGAGGTAGAGAAAGGCAACACAACAGTCCTGATCCACTCAAGGGCCAGCATCATTTTAGACCCTCAGTTGAAGGCCAATGTTCTTACACACTGCTTTCAGGCATCCAAACTGATTGAGGATCTGAACAAGCCGTGGACCATCACTGCAGAAGGTGTGCACGTAGGTTTAGGGGCTCACAACCCTTGAAGGTCAGGTTCAAGGCCCTTCCTGCTGACAGCTGGAAGTCTTTGAGGCCCATATCTAGGAACACGGCAGAGGCGCCACCCCTCTGTCAAGCTGGCCTTGCTTTCAGGACTGCCCAACAACAAACAGGTCTGTGGTCTAGTAACAATAAAAGAAACAGAGGCCAGAGAAAGTGATAGAGACCTGCAGGCTTGAGTAGGGTAGGATCAAGAAGCAGTGCCAAGAAAGCAGACTGGGGGAGATCTCTGTCCACGTGGAAGCTGTCCTCATCCTTGCCAGCATGAGTGGTCCCCCAGGGAAAGTGGTCCTTGGGCAGGGAGACCATCCTCTGGACAGCACCATGGATGCCAGAGCTGGAAGGGACCATCTAGGTTGGCATTTCCCAAGATATTCCACTGCTATCTTCAATAGTTATTTTGCATTAGAAAGGGAGGTGGGAGGAGTGTACTAGAGTTTGGGAAACCCTGGGTGAGTCAAAAGGTTGACAATTTCCCAGGAGAGGGAAGTGTGATCTGCAATCCTTCCTCTTGTGGACTGGTGTTTCTGAGAACCCACTTTGGAAAACCTTCATGTGGTCTGTTCATGATTTTCAGATCAGGAGACTGAGACCCAGGAGGGGTCTGTGACCACCCTAACGTCCCACAGTTAGTTCCAGTTCAAGTGATGCTACACAATAGTTTATGGCTGACAAGGCCAGGCCCCTCCATGCCCTCCTCTGCTCCACCAAGGAAAAGACTGAGAGGGAGAGGGGTATTATCACTAGCCTTCACTTGCAGGTAGGAAAGCAAGGTCCTGAGGCAGGAACACAGATATGCAAATCTCCACCTTTCAATGATCCCTCTAGGGTCTCTAAGGGAAATGGGCTTCACAGGTAGGCTTAATTGAACTTGGATTTTCGGGGTGGGGGGGGAGTGGTGGAGGGGGTGTGTGTTTCAGCTCTCAGAGATAACTTGCCAGCCCTTTCCGCTACAAAGGGGAAACTGTGAATAATGGCAGGCACTGGGGTGCGGCACGGCTGGGGGGCTGGAAGCCTATATCCCAGGCCTGGATTTAGTTGGTCCTCAGATACCAGGTGGCCTTGGGCAGTCGACCTGACCTGAGTCTCCTCATCTCTAAGTTGGAGATAATACAATGCTAACACCTGCATGAGAGCAATAGTCATGACAATGACTGAGGCTATTGTTTCTTGAATGTCTGCTGTGTGCAAGGCCCTGTCTGTGCTCCATCTTCTCAACCTGTAGGGAAGGCTGTGTGTTATTTATATATTATTAGCAAGTCTGTTTTGCAGATGTGGAGACCCAAGTTGGAGAGGCTAAACATAACTTTCTCAGAGTCACAGAAATCACAAAGGGTGAAGCTGAGAGTTGAACACAGGAAGTCTAAGAGGAGCCTAAAACAAATTAGTTGTCTAAGGAATTCTGGCTATCGTGATATTGATGGTAGACTTTGGCAAGTTGTTTTAAAGATGTTAACAACAACAGGAGCCCCGAAGCACATCAATGGAAACTTTAATTCCTCCCCACCCAGACCACTCAGCACCCCCTTGCTGAGATACCCAAGTGCAGGGGATCTATCCCACTGTGTGACCTTTGGCCAGTCCTTCCAGGGTGAGACAGAGACCTGCGAAGGGCCCTCCCTGCTTGCAAAGGCCAAGTAAGTGTTCCAGGACCCTTCCCTAGGTTTTTGGACCCAGTTTGTCCTTCAGCCAGGGTGCTGGCTTGTCAGAGCCATCTGCCTTGTTCCCCAGCTTCAGTCAAATTCACCACGGAGCTGGGTAGGAGTTTGGGCTATAGCCAGCAGACTGAGCAAGGGCCAGGTACCTGGCATCTCCTCCTCTGTCCTGTCCTGAGCCCACTGGCTCTTCCTCACATGTTGCCACCTGGTGACTCCCAGAGTTCCTGCAAGAGGGCTCCTTCCCTGCTTTTCCATCTGTGGAGGAAATGATGGCAGGAACAAAGCAGCAGGGGCTACTATCCCTGCAAAGGATGAAAATCAGCACTTGGAGGGCTGGCTGGGGGTGGGGGGCAGGCGAGGAAGAGGCCTGGGCAGATGAGACACCTTGTGCCCTCCCTAGAGGGTTTAAGTTTTACTTCCCTTAAATCTGCAATGCAATCAATATACTGTTACTTTTCAAAAATATGCCGAGATCCTGGGTAGGATCTGGGGGTACTGCTGAAAACGTCCCTTATTTCTTACCCTGAGTTCAGAAATGAGCCCTGCCCTCCAGGTTCAGCTGGCCCTTCCCAAGTCAAAGATGAACAGCATTTATTTATGAGCTCTGAAGGGTGGCTAACATAGCTGCGCCTGGCCAGCAGTAAATGCTCGATAAATGTTTAATAAACTAATGGGATGAAGAACGGGGTTCTGGGCCCAGCTCTGTCACCAATTCGCTGCTGTCCTTGCATATGGCCAATTGTTTCCATAGCTGGGTATCTTGGATCAGAAAAGGAAAGGTCAGACTAGGTAACCCCTGTAGCCCCCAATTCTATACCACATTCTTAGAGGGGCAACACAGAGCCAGGGAGCTTCTGGAGTGGAAGGAGGTTTCAGACGTCTTTTCCCAATGCTCCAAAGCAAAAAGAGAGGACAGGCTGTAACTGCTGGGTGGGACTCCCCAGGGCAGGGGTTTGGAAGGCGGCACAGCCACCCCTCCCCCCACACTGCCACAAACCCAGCCTCTGTGGGCGGATGACTAGAGTTGTTGGGAAATGGAAATGGAGGAAGAACAGGGAAAGGGTGGCAGTGGGTGCAGTTTCCATTAAAGCCAGACACCCAAAAAAAAGATTTTGGAAGGGCCACTTAAAAGTACAAAGAGATTATATTTCAACAGACTCCCCACCCCAATCAGAATAGCTTTGCCATTTTTTGGCAAAGCAATCATCTGCATGGAATTGGACCCTCCATGCAGATGGAGGGAAAGACTGGTGGGAGAGAAGGGAGAAAGCCCCCATGCCTGGGAGGGGCAGGCACCTGTCCTCTGCAGACACCCTGGCCAGCATACAGAATCCTAGGGGCCCCAGAATTCACGCGCGCGCGCGTGTGTGTGTGTGTGTGTGTGTGTGTGTGAGTGAGTGAGAGAGAGAGAGAGAGAGAGAGAGAGAGAGAGAGAGAGAGAGAGATTTGTAATAGGTAATGCCAGTTGGGGAGCAGGCTTCAGGACAAATGAAGTCCCCAACCCCTATTTCTGCACCTGGAGGATTCACTAGCCCCTGGGCAATTCTAGACCTGCCCTGAAGCCTCCAGGGACAAAGATCACAAAGTCAGACCACCACAAGTCCCTGATACCCTGCCACCACCAGTCATTGAGGCTCCAGGCCAGGTGGCCTCAGTTTCCCCATCTGTCAGGTGAAGGGTTGAAGCTGATGATCTCTAAGGGCTGTGCCCGCTCTGACAGTCTGTGATGCTGAGATTCTACAGAAAAGCATACAACCTACCGTCACGCAGGCCCCCGCCCCAGAGACCTGGGAAGGGAGTCCCCAGTCCCCACGCTGTCTGTCCTCAAGAGCCTGCCGTGGCTGAAACCTTCAAGTGGTTACAATTACAACCAGGCTAACAGGATTAGGGGCACATTGAAATCTAAGAAATCTAATTAGCTCAGACACCCTGGCCTCCCCCAGCATGATCCTGTAGTAACCCCAGCAGCTGGGCCTGACAGGTGGGGCCCGGGGCCCTCCCAGGCTTCAGTTATTACCTGTGCAGGTGTGCCAAACTGGGCCAGGCTTCCTGGGGAGATGCCAGGTCAGCCCGCCCAGCTGCTCCCTGCTTTGACCCCACCTGATACAGCCTTGTCCTGGGGTGATGCTCAGATGAGCTTCAGAAAACCAGGCACAGGTCCTGGGCAGCAGGTAGGCTGTGTAGGATGTAGAAGGAACCCAAGGACTTCCACAGGGCAGCTACCCAACTGGGCCTGGTCACTGACTCAGCCTGAGGAGGGGCAGTCTGGGTCAATGTCTGTATCTATAGAAACCATCAC
Source organism: Desmodus rotundus (assembly GCF_022682495.2). Classification (NCBI taxonomy): domain Eukaryota; kingdom Metazoa; phylum Chordata; class Mammalia; order Chiroptera; family Phyllostomidae; genus Desmodus; species Desmodus rotundus. The sequence continues at coordinate 57,389,362 of NC_071390.1, read as the reverse complement.
AGCTCCAGGAAAAGCCTTGGGCCGCACAGGAACCTGGGGCCTACAAGCAGTTCTGCTTCCTGCTCCAGGGCCAGGGATGGGGGTGAAGGTCTGTGTATAAACATGTGCACCAAGGAAGTCATGGCAGGATTTGGGGCTTAAAGCAAGTTCAGGGGCACAGCTGCTGGTGGGGTAGGCTGTGTGCTGCCAAAAGTGGGAGAAGACACAGGTGAGGCTCACCCGTACCTTTCCTGGGGACAGCTGCTCCTCCTCAACCTTTGGCCCCCATCCCTATTCTTGGGGTCCACACCAGCTCCAGCACCATACGCTGTCCAGTTGGTGCCTGGGAAGGCAACAGCACAGAGTGCTGGCATCTGGAAGACCTAAAGCTGAGAGTCTTGCCTTAACCATAGTCATGTCACCTCTGCAAATCTCAGTTTTCTTCTCTGTGAAATGGGGGTAACTGCAAATAGAACCTAGCTTACACTGTTACTATTAGAGTTAGTCAAAGTTGGAAAGTGCTTTCAAATCCACCAAGTGCCACACAAAGGCGAGGGGCCGTGATTATTAATGTCATCGTGCGCCCCATGGCAGGCAGCCAGCTGGTAGTGGTTAATTATTTATTTGGACTGATCTTCCTGTCCTGAGTGGACTGTAAACTCGGAAGGAACAGGAACTGTCTTACACATTTCTGGGTCTCTCACTGGCCACAGGCTTCACACTGTGGACTCTCAGGAAATATCTGTGGCATCAATGCTGGGCCCCTGACCAAACCCCAGCCCCTGCTATGCATCCCCTTCCTTCTCTTCATACCTGATCCAAGGAGAGAAAGTGCCAAGAGGCAAAGCCAGCACACAAAGACAGAGGACAGAAAGCAGACCCTTCCCCACTCCCCACACATCACTCCCAATAAGGCTGGAAGCAGCCACTTGGAGGGTGTCCCCCCATCTCACATCACTATGGCTCACCTGGACACTGATCTTGAATCTGTGATCATTCAGGAAAGAAGAAATCTGTGGTCTCGAGGGCCCCCAGCACCTCAAGACCAGAGTGAGAGCCAGGAGGGGTTGATTTCTAGAAGGTATGCCATGCAGTAGAGCATGCTAACAGCCAGACCTGTCCACTAAAGGCAGAGGCTGCCCATAGGTGGTGAGTGCCCTGTCATGGAGGCATGCAAGACAAGGCTGGACAATAAGTTGTCAGGGAGGTAGGCTTGGATGGAAGAGCAGCATCTGGAAAATGCTTCTAGCATCCTAATCTAATCCTTTTGTGCTCTATCCACTCTGTGCCCAGTGCCTACCAGGCTTGTGGAGGATACATGCCCATGGCTCTTGTGACATCTGTCTCATCTTCACAGCAATCAAGTAGGTGAGAGATTTTGCCTTTGGATCCATTTTACAGATGAGGAGACTGAGACCCAGAAGAGTGAAACTACTGGCCCAAAGGAGCCAGCCATCTACAGTCTCCTGACACCTCTTCCCTGTCTCCTCAGGTAATGGGAAGATCCACATAATCACGATGAATTTTTGGATTCTTTTTCCAAAGCCTGTGCCTGCGACTGGCTCTTTTCAACCACCCTGTATCCTCCCAGAGGGGAGAACCCAACCTCAGAATCATCCCTGGAGCTTACAGCCCAGTCAGGCTCTGCTTCCCTTCATCCTTGCAGGCTCTAGGGACAAAGAGTACCTCCCCCCCCCCCCCGGGCGTGGGCTGAGGCCACTGTGTTCTGCTGAGAAACCAGAGTAGTCACTAGGCAAGACTACAGTAGTGTCCAGGGTAATTACAGCAGCCCAGCCTTTGTTGTCCACACAAAACCTAAGGAACCTCATAAAGATGAGGTAGCGATAGGAGCCAGGCAAGGGCTCCCAGGAGCAAAGTTATGAATGAAAATGTATGGGACCCAGTCATGGCCTGGCAGGCCCTACTTCCTGGTTCTGGACAGAGTGCCCAGAGAAGCTTCCGGAAATTAACTTGTTGGCTCCTGAATTTCTTACAGCAACGTCTCTCCCTGAGGCTGGGATCACAGCTCCCTATTGGACCTTGGCCAAGGCCAGAGAAGTTAGTATCAGCAACTTCACACATGCGTACTCTTACAACAAAACTCTCAGGACACAGCAGGCCTCAAAGTGTCTTCCTTCCTTATCCACCATCTCTGTCAATGAGGAAAAAAATGAAGTCTGCAGCTCTTCTTAGTTGGGTCCTTCCCTCTGCAGTCTTCCAGGATGAGTTGACAATGGACACCTGGCCAGTTGGGGCACATCTCTGGGCACCAGGAATGGCAATAATGTTGTGTGACTGTTGCTATGGAAGTGAGTGAGTGAGTGAGTGTGTGTGTGTGTGTGTGTGTGTGTGAGAGAGAGAGAGAGAGAGAGAGAGAGAGAGAGATGGAGAGGAACCAGGTTTTGTGGCCAAACCCCCACAGTCTCTGGACCTTTCTTCACTTTGCTCCTCTGGCTGTAAAGAGCAGGATCCTCCTTCCCTCTTTCCTTAGAAGGAAAAAAGGGACATTTTGTCCCCACAAAGAAGCCAGCAATACTTTTCTGCTCTGACAGGGCTAGTTAATCAAAATTTCTCCTAAGTCCAGCAATTTCTTATTCGCAACCCTCTGAGAGCCATATGCTGAATGCCTCAAAATTCAATCCATAAACCATTTAAAACGTTTGAAATCTCCCTACTGCTCCCCCCACCCCCCAGTCACTGCCACAAACTCTCAGAAGTCTAAAGTCTGGAGATTTACATGTGAAAACAGCATTTCATAACCTCGTGACTTGGGACAAGGAGATGCTTCTGTCCTTTTGGGAAAAACAAAACACAACCAAAATCATAAAACTCAGAAGAAAACACCATCTCCCTCCAAATGCATTCCCTTGGCCCCAAGTTACACGTGCTCTGTGGCAGATACGGCTTCAATGTGTCTTTTGTTTGATGCTGGTGTTTCAACATCCTCAACTTGAATTAAGAAAGGTCAGCACAAGGCTTGGGGCATTCACAAACCACACCACCAGGGCCAAGCAGCGCGCAAGCAAGGGGCCAGGAATTCCCCCCACTCTGGACACCTCCAAAAGCAACCAGGACAGAGAAAGTTAGGAACTTGCTCCCTCTTCTAAACTTCACAGAGAGTTTACAAGCAACTTTTAAACTCCCTGGACCATGCAAACGCCAGTGAAGGCAAGTTGGAGTTCATCACCAGCCAAGCTGCCCATTCTGCAGCCATAGTGCCTGACTCTTTATGTCCACCTTCAAAAAAACCCCCAAAATAAGCAAAGCCAGGCACCTCTGGGAACAGCCACTGGCCTCCTGCCCTGACCTGTGTAACCAGCCTGTCCTCACACCCACAGGGAGGAGGAGACAGCACTGGTTAGCCCTCTGGTCCACCAGGCCCTGTCCCGGGGTTGCAGCAGAGAGACAAACTGTTGCTCAAGAAAGTCCTCCAGAAAACCCTTGGCACCAAAAGGCAGCTCCGGGTGACTCCTACCCAGCACCAAGCCAGTGGCTTCCACAGGAGGCTTCCCACTGACCTTTTAAATCTGTAGGGTTGGGTCTTACTCTCCCATGCCCTGAGCAGTCCACCCAGGGGTCTCCAAATGGCCACGGCAGAGCAGAGAGGAGAAAAAGGCTGGCGGAGCAGTGCCCTCACTCTGCCAGCCCAGCCGCCAGCTTCTTGGAGGACCTCTGAGAGAACATTTGTTTGGGCTGCCAAGTTAAATCTTCCTCCCTCATGTCAGGGCATTGGAAAAGCAGTCAGGGGAGAGGAGAAGGGGGAGAGCGGGGGAAGGAGCAGCGGGAGGGAGGGAGGAAGGGAGGCAGGCGAGCAAGCTCTTGGAGCCCCAGTTACTCGGGCACTGCCTGCCCTGGAAGCTAGCCCTTCCCAGGAAGGTGCAGCCGGGACTCCGGACACCCAAGCAGGAGGCCGGGTCGCCAAGCCTACGGGGTCCGGCACCGGGTGCCAGACGCCCCGGGCCCGTGTCCGGGGAGTGGCCCTCGCTCTGTGCCCCGCCGGAGGGGCGAGGTGGTAAGAGAAGCAGAGGAAAAAAAGTTTGCGGCAGGTAGAGGGGGAAAGCCGGGTGGCCCCGCCGCAGGGCAGTCCCTCAGGGAGGGGTGGGGGGCCCCGGCCCGCTGCCCTGGCGCGCTCCCGCCGGGGTTGTTTACATTCCTGGAGTGTCTTTTAAACCCGGGGCTGAGGCCGGCTCCCGGCCTTCTCCGGCGGTTCCGGGGCAGTCTCCCGTGAAAATCTGCTGGCGCACAATGGCCGGGAAGGCTGCCGCCCCTCGCCTGCGCCCCCGCTGCTCCGGGGCGGGGATCCTGCCCTCCACACTGGGCCCTCTCCCAGCCCGGCTGGCTTCCTGGACAGATGTCCCCGGCGAGGGGGCGACGTTCGCCCGCTGCCTGCGCCCCAGACGCCGAGGCCACTCTCCCCACTGTTTTCTCCCTAACCTAGACGACAGGAATGTGAAACAAGCTTCCAGAGCACGACTTCCACCCCAGCTCCAGCCCCAGCCTGGCTCGGTCCCCCAACCTCCGCCCCGGCCGACCTCCCACTCCCCCGGGGCCGCCGCCGGAGACGAAGAGGAAGAAAGAACACGGGGAAATTACTTTCGTATTTGCAACGCGCGCGCGCACACACGCACATCTTCCCTCCCGGCTCCTCTGCTGGCCGGGGCAGCCCCGTCCAGGCGTTGCTCTTAATGCCCCTTCGGTTTCTAAAGACCTACAGGAAGCGCCTACACACACCCCTTGACATTCCCCGATTTTACGGTGCGCGGAGTCTCCCCGGGCAATTCACACACAAACAACTTAACCGCACCCCCACTTCCCATTTACAAAAGTGTGTGTTTTCCCTGGAAATTCAGATGCACAACTTAACACCACCATCCCTTGCCACCCCGAAATCCGGCGCCGTCCCTTCCTGGTTGTTTTCACACTGAGGCGCACAACTTCGAGTCTCCCCAAAGGGGGAGAGGGAGACGGAGGGGGGTCCTAGCCCGGTCCTTTCCTCCCTCCCGCCTCTCCTAATCCCCATCTTGCCCGGCCCCCGGTGTACAGAACTAAGACTGGAGGCGCACCGGCAGGAGGCGGGCACCAGGTCCGCGCGCGCACACCCTTACTCAAGCCCCGCACACCCGACGAGCCCCGGCCCCCGCGCGCAGTCCAAGCCGGCTCCGCGCAGCCTGGCGTTCGCCGGTCGCCTGGGCCTCTGCCCCCGACCGCCACGGAGCGCAGCGAAGCCCGGTTGCCGACCGCTCGCCCGACTGGCTCTCTTCTGGCCCCAGCGGACCCTTAAAACGGAAAAGCCCCAAGCATCCGACGTCCCACGCTCGCACCCCAAGAGTACACGGGGAGCGGGAGGCAGGCCCGGGGCCAGCGGGCGCCCTGGTCTGGCTTCAAACTTACCAGGCACTGCGAGCGCCGCTGCCGCCGCTGGAGGACGCGCCGCTGCCGCTGCCGCCGCCACCACCGGCGGGCAGGGCCGGCTCCGGCCCGGAGGAGCTCAGCGAGGGCGCCGAGATCAGCTCCGCTCTGGCTCCTGCTCGGCGCGGACTTGGGCTGGGGTCACCGCGCAGCACCAGCGCTGCTCGATAGCTCGGCCGCCCGATCGCGGATCGCCCGCTCGCCGCCCAGCCGCCTGCTCTCCCGGGCGCCTGCCGCCGCTCGCTTTTTTAATGTCCACAGACAGTGAAAAGGAACTCGGCGTTAGGGGGTGAGTAAGTGAATCAACTCGCCCGGAGCCGAGCAAGTTGAAGTGTCAGATTACATTGGCTATTCTATTTCCAAAGGGCCCCGCGCCGCCGGCCGTCCGCAAAAGCCGGCGCGGAATTACATGCGGAGCGGAGTGCGGAGCCGCCGTTGCCGCTGGCGCTCCGCTCTGCTCTTCTAGCGCGCTCTCTGCGCATTCGCCGCTCTCTTTCCCTTTCCTTTTTCCCTTTCTTTCCCTCGTCTTTCCCTTCTTTTGCCGTCTTTCTTCCCTGCTTCTCGGTCTGAGCCCTCTTCAAGCGTTTCCCCTCTCTGGCTCTGATGGGCTTTGCGTGACATCCTCCACCCCCTGCACTCACCTCCCTTTTCTCTTCTTCTCCCTTCACTACTCCCTGACCGCCCCCACCTCCACCCCAGCAAGTTTGGAGTAATGCTGAAAGAAATGCTGAGCCTAGGAAGGGACCACGTTGTGGAGGAGGCTAAAATCACCTGGTTCACTGGAGTGCCCCCCTTTGCTCCTACGCCCCCGACTGGAATGCACACCAGGCTGAGAACACTGTCAGGTCCCGGAATTGGGGGTGAGCGAGTTGCTAACAAGACCGCCAAAACCTTCCTCTGGAGGGGGCTTTGGCGTTCTTCCCATAGCCCGGCGACATGAGGGTGCAGCGTGTAAAGGACAGCCCACCACTGCCACCAAGGGTGATGTTGAGGGAGGCTGGAGCACGGCACCCCGACGGCTGGGAAGGAGCGACGCGCCTAGTCTGTCCTGGGCAAGCATCGCATCTAGAAGCGTGCGGATTTCTCCGAAGGCCCCGTGGAGCACCCTGGGCCCAATAGGCTCGGGCGGGGTGGGGGCATTCGGACCCAGGACCATCCCTCAGTCCCGAGCCCGGCACTTCCCCAGGGGTCTCGGAGAGCGATGGCACTCACAAGGCTCAGTTGGGTGTTCCCAACTCGAGTCATTCCCCTAGAAGTCCCACCCCTGACAGCATGCATCTAAGTGCGCGCCCACCTTGGCTCCTGTCCACTGCCAGTCATACGGAAACTCCTACACAAATGGCACACACATTGGCGCCCATACTCAGTATTACAAACACGCTTCCTCGCGCATACACATAGGCAAACACTTTCCCTCACAAATATGCGTGTACACGGCCATAGCAAGCACATTTACAGGCGCACTCAATTGCACATGCACACACACATCGGTGTACAACCCCACATACACTCGAAAAAAAACACGAAACATTACCCTGTGCACTAAATCCTCACGTTCACGTACACATACAGACGTCCTCCTCCCTTCCTCTTCTACACCCCTTCCTCAAGCACACCACTCATGATTTGCAGCACTCCTAGTCCCAAATCATAATCAGCTCTCGAACAGCACAGGTTGTACACAGACACACACACTTGCGCGCCCGCACGCGCTCCCCTCCCCACACAAGCTGGGGAGGCTGCGGCTCAGCGCCCTCTGCGGATTCCAGGTGTGGCGGTGATTCCGCTCTCCACGTTTTGCAGTCCGCCGCGGTGTCGGAGGCGAGGCGAGGTAGGGAGCTGGAATAACAAAGGCAAGTTGGGGAGAGCACAAGGGGGCGCAGCCCGGGCCGGGCCAAGGGGGGAGCCCTGTTCGGCCGGGGCTTAGGAGGCTCCAGGGTCTGGGGCGCCAGGAACTGGAGGTGGGGGGGCAGGGAGAGTGGGGGTCGAGGGGCGGGGCCGCTGCGTGACGTCAGAGAACAATGACACCGCTGGGGGCGGACACCCGGAGGCAGCCGGGCGGGGGTCTCCCCCGGGGCTTGAGATGAACGGAAGACGTCTTGGCTGGACTAGGGTCGTTGCCTGATTGACGAGGCCGGCTTGGGAGTGCGGACGTGCCACGAATTCGGGGGTCGTCCCCGGCCTCCTGGGAGTGATCAGCGCGGACCCTGGGCCAATGCGGGGAGGAGGCCGGAATACCCTCCTCACCCCCATTTTAGACATCTTTCAGAAAGCATCTCTGACCTCGGCTTGAACTCCTTCAGGGCCCGCAAGATCACTCCTTTCACAAGTGAGGGAGAGGAGGCAAAATGAATTTGCCAGCCCTGAATTCGTTCTCAAAGCTGCACTAGTCTGACAGCCAGCGAACTCAGCCTGGATTCCTGAGGGCTCAGAGGACTGCAGCTCAGGTCCACGGGGGCGTGGGGGGCGTGGGGATTCCGGGAGCTTGCTTGATTTTCCCAGGGGAAATTATACCTCTCAGTGCCATTAGGTTCAAGGGAAGACACTCCTTTCTGGGCCTCAGTCTCGAACTGTGACAGGGGCTGCTTTCACGCTGCTCTGGCACAGGTGGCAGATGAACATCCTTGGGGAGGTTGGTTGGTATGAAAGCACTTCTAGACCTCTAGGGACAACAGGGAGGCATGGTCCCAGCACATTCCTGTGGGAGGGAGCCCCTTCCCCTCAGCCTCTGGATAGCCCACTTTCCTAAATATGGATTTAGTTGGGGTGGAGGGGAGGCAACCTGGGAAACCCTTGGCCTGACTCAGGACTGGAAGGTAGGAATTCTGCTTGCTAAATGGTGGTTGGAGCCACAGCTTGCCCTCCATTTCCAGCAATTCATAGCATTGCAGCAAGCCACAATGACACCCCCACCTCAGGTCCAAAATCTCAGGGTAGAGTTTCTGATGAATAACATAGGGACCTGAAGAGCAAAAATCCAGCCCCAGCCAAGAACTAAAACAGTTCCTGTTGTCTCGATGACCATCTAGGTCAGTATGCTTAGTCCTCTGAACATTTCTCAATGAGTGATGGGCTTGCCACCTCCAGGAAGTAGAAGATGCAGGTGACCTTGGGGATGACCATTCATGTTTAAAAGCTCCTGACTAGATCCCCTTACCCCCACCCAGTTCCCTTTACATCTGAAAACTAGGAAGCTTCTGAGAGGGCAGAGGAGCTAAGCCCAGCACACAAAGCAAGTCCAACTCTCTAGCATGGAGCCTGGGGGAATTTCAGCTCTTCCCAGCTGGACAAGCATGGCACTTGACAGCAGCAACTTGAAGAAATCACACCTGGGCCCAGGCCTCCTGGGGACCCTGGGTACTAGTCCTTGGGACTCAGGCCCTTGCTGTCTCTATTCATCTTTCTGGGAAATAACAAAGCAGGTTAGATCCCTGTGGGGTCTTGGAAGAAGCTATGACTTATTTAGTACCTACTGTGTGCTGGCTACTCTGATGAGGGCCCCTTGGTGTTAGCTTATTGAATTTTCACATTGTCTGGAATTAGGTGCTATTACCATCCCTCCTTCAGAGAAATCTGTACTGTGAGTGACTTGCCCAAGGTCTATCAGGATTCAGATTCAGGCTCTCATTTTCTGCTGGCCCCTCAGCCCCAGCTCTGCATCCTCATCCATGAACTCTCTTTGTGGTCCTAGACAAGTTGCTAGCCCTCTCTGGGCTTCTGTAAACCAAGGGCAAGGACTAGAGCAGTGGTCAGATTTCTTTGAGAATTGTGTGTCCTGAGCCCCCACCCTCTGGGTCTTGGCCTCTGTGGGCCTGGATCTCAGGATGAAGCAGAGAGGAAAGCGCTTTTATATTCTACTGACTGAGAGCTGGAAGATGGGTCCCACTCAGCTAGTGCAGGCCCATAAATCACCTGGATCCAGAGGCAGCTTCAGTGCTCATTAGGAGGGTGCTGGCTGCATGGAACAGGCCTGTGGGCACCAACGCCGGGGGCCAGCCCATACCCACCTTCAGAGAGCAGACTCACGTGCCATTAAATTCTTTATGTTATGGGAGCTATCACTGGGGAAACTGGAAGTTGGTTAGGCCTGGACTGGGAGAGCAGGGATACAGGAAGTCTAGGGGGCCAGGAGGAAGTCAGTGGGAGGCTTTAGGTCCTGGGGCAAAGTAGAGGACCTGTGCAGGGCAAGAGGAGTCCAGCCTCAGTCTGAGGGCCCTCGGTGGGCTGGGGAACAGGGGGCTGGCACACATGGGGGTGGATTTCTGCTTCTTCAGGACTGCCTTCTGTTTCCACTCTCTACCCTTCACTTCCCAAAAGGGAGCCAGGGGACTAAGGGACAGAGGGAAAGTCACACTTATTGAATGCGTACTGTACACCAAACAGTTTGGAAATATTCTCTTGTTCTGTCTCCTCCACAAGCCAGAAAGTATAATCCCCACCCCCTGAGGAAAGAAACTCAGAGAGGCTAAGTGACCTGCTCAGGATCTCACAGCTATTCAGTAGGCTGGAACTGGTCCAGGTCTGGGTTGGGCCTCAGGGTTGAGAATGGGACTTGCCTTCATCTCAGTACTGTCTATGGTGCAGAGAAGTTGATCTTCTACTTTGGGGTAAAGACCCTCACTCACTGCCAGGGAATGATCAGGGCCTATCCCATGGCAGTGGGGTAACAGGGAGTCCATTTAGTCTTCTCACCTTGGTGGATCCAAGAGGCATCTGGTTACTGCCCAGCTTGGAGGCCTATGCCTCTCTAGGTGGGTGGTTGCATCCAGTGGAGGATGGATTCCTCTCAGTACATCAGGCTGCCCTGGTCCACCTTCCTATATTCCAAACACATTGCTCCTCCTTGGTTCTCCTAGTCCCTTCCACCAACCATGCAGGCTTCTCAGTTTCCATCATAGAGTTCTGCCCTGTGGTCCCAGACACAGCTCTGCTACCACCCACTTCTTACAAAGAGATTCTGGAGAGTAGACTGAGCCTGCCTCAGGAGGTGGCCCATCACTGCCCCTAGCTCACCACTGCTTGACTTGCTGTATGGCTTGAGCACATCACAGACTCTCTGTGCTCCGTTTCCCCCATCTATCAAGTTAATGTGGAACACACAGGGGATGTCCAGTGGAATTTTGCCTCTGACTGTCCTGTGATTCTGTAAGTCTGAACCTTCAATCCTTAGACTGAGCCATAGTGAACTTCAGGGTTGGAGGGGACCCTGCTTTGGGGAGTGTGCTCAGACAGTCCTTGACCAGGTAGGGACAGGAACCATGTGCACAGAGGGAGCTGTGAACATGTAATGACCTTAACACTTTGCTTGGTGAGATACCTCTTACCCACTGAGCCTCTCATCATCCCTTTTACTGGTGACTAAACTGAGCCCCAAAGGGAGGCAGTGGCTTTCCCATGGCCACACAGCTGGAAGTGCCAGAGTTGGAATGAGAACATGGCCTCCTAATCAAGCACCCTCTCCCCTGCACCAGTGATCCCAGAGGAGCAATCTGGGAGCCAGTACCTCCACCCAGCACTGCTGGGGGAAGTCTGGAACAAGTGGCCACAGAAGGGCCAAGCCTCCTTTCTCAGCCCTGAGCTCCTGCATCCTGAGAGGAGAGTCTCTCTTCTTTGGCACTGGAGGGATTGGGAGAAACTATCATAGCCTCAGCATCACCCCTCCTTACCTGGACAGAAGATTTCTAGTCTCAAGGCTCATCCCCCTCTTGTCCTGCCCCTGCCCTGTAACCATGTTGAGTGGCTTCCAGAATTGCCAGCATTATACACATACTCTTACCTCCTCATGCTCTTCCTGCCTCCTGGCATACCCCTCCTAGCCTTCAAGGCTCCATCACAACCACTTGCTCAGAAGCCTATCCTGATAACTCCGGCCAGTGTGCTATCTACCTGGTCTCAACCCCCATATGTTGCTGCCCCTACCTCCAGTATTATTATCATTATAGCAAATACTTATTAAGCCCTTACTATGTGCCAGGCATAAGTATCTCCTACACACAAACTCCTTTAATCTTCACATGAGCTGATTAGTAGTAGTAGTTACTTGACCATTTTACAGATGAGGAAACTGAGGGAAGTTTCATTTGCCCAATGTGGCACCTCACCAGTTAGGGAGGTTATTTGGATGTGTACCCGCCCCCCACCTCCTAACCTCCCATCAAGACTGCAGGTGTAGGATGACACAGTGCTTTATCCCATCAGCCAGCATGGAGCCTGAGTGACTGACTGGCAGTAAAGTGCAGTGGGAGAGGCATGGGTCACACAAGGATGACCCAGCCTTCCAGGAGCTCACAGGCTATCAGGAAGGACTGCCCAGACCGAATGCCACTCTTAAGAGTTTGGTGGATGGAGAAGAGTTGGCATTGAGTGGGCTCTGGACTGCGGGCTCTGGACTTCAAGCTCTGGTGGGGGCTCCGGGGACAGAGACCGGAGGCATGGGCCTGTCCAAGGTCACACAACAAGCATGAGGCAGCATCTGGATTGAGTCCCCAAGCTCTCAGTGTGATGCGCCTTCTTGCACCTTGCAGCCAGCTGTGGGGCTCCTGTGTCTGTGCTCTTTTTCAAGGGCACTCAGTCCCAGACGCCTCCACGATGCTGATCTGTTCAATGAGTGGCTCCAGTCCTTTTCTCCCCTCTATTAAACTTTTTTTTTTTTTTTAAGAAGGAGAAAGAAAGAAATCCAGGCATTGTTCCTGACTGCAGCTGGTGCCAACGAGAATCCCACCGAACAGAATGGAGCTGAGAGCTCAGCCGCCCAGAGTCCTGGCTGCTGACACAGGGCCTTTCTATTTTGCTTTCCACTGGGGGCCCAGGCTGACATTGCAGCCCCTCCATGGGAACCCTCTTCATCTGCCTCCCTGGCCCCAGTTCTGAGTCTCCTGCTGCCCTCACCCTCTTTGCGAAAATCAGATGCCACTTGGATGGTCTGTAGGAGTATTGCCACTCCTTGCTTTCCTTCCTCATTGAACCACCGCCTGGGTGAGCTGTGCCTCCCTCCCTTCCTGCCACCCTGTTCCCCCACCCTCCCAGGAGGGGTCTTTGAATGCCTGTATGGGAGAGTGGTAGAAATCCTGCCTTCGTGAAATCATTTGGAACACTGGTTTGATTTCAGAACATACCAGGAATTTCCATCCCATCCATACCTGACTTGGTAGGTACCAGTTCAAGCTTGCCCACTGAGGCAGTTTGCAGTGCTGAGGCCTGGGGGTTGGGGGGGGGGGCAATAAACAGTTTTGCAGAGACCAAAAAATGGCTTTTAAAGGAAGTGGTTCACCTGCTCCTTCTGTTCCAAGACACTTGGTCTTAGGAGGAAAAGGGTTCCCCAAATTCTCCCTGGCTATCTTTATTTCATTCTCCCCTACTTTCCCCTTTAAAACTTTGAGCTTCGTTTTGCACACATATACCACCCCCATCACAAGCTGGTCAGGTACGGATTACCCCAAGCAGCTGCCCTAACAGCAGCAGCCTGGCCAGCACCCAGTGTCTACCTGAACCCTTGGGCTTAGCCCTACCATCAAAGCCAGTTTTCTGAGCTCCCTGCTTACTCCAATGGGTACAGCACTTTAGAGTTTATAAAAAGCACTTCATGTCTCAAATGACTGCCACAGCAGCCTGAAGAGGTAGGCAGAGATTGAGCAACCCACTTTGCAGAGGAATAAACTGAGCTCTCCAGGGGATTGGCCAAGGTCATACAAGAAAGGGCACAGTTTGTATTTGAACCTGGGTCTCTTGATTCCATGTCACTAAACAGGAGTGGGGACCTGAGAGGTAATGATCTCAGAGGATGGCATTCCAAGCTCTCAAAATGCTGCCAGGAGACAGGATCCCAGACACACTGATTCATTCAACAAATAGTTATTGAAGAGCTGCAGTGTGCCAGGCATGAAACTAGGCACTGGAGATCCAACAGTGAACATGTGGTCCATGCTGTCACAGAGCTTATATTATGGTGGAGGAGACACTAAACTGTAGGAAACCCTCCCTGTCTGTACCAGTCCAGCCCAAAGTCACTGCAAGAAGCCCTGGCTAGGTTCTAATGCCAATGTTGCTCCTAACTTGTGACACTGGATGAGAGTTTCCACCTGTGAAATTTCCAAGCCTGTGGGCCTCACACATTTTCTCAGGTCCCTTCCCTACTCCCAGACTCTGAGTCAAGTGGTTAATTTCCTGGCATGAATGATTACCATGATTAATTTTTTTCTTTTTTTATATATCGATTTTAGATAGATAGATAGATAGATAGATAGATAGATAGAGAGAGAGAGAGAGAGAGAGAGAAGGGGTAGGGAGAAGGGGAGGGAGGAAACATCGATATCGATTTATTGTTCCACTTATTTATGCATTCATTGGTTGAGTCTTGAATATGCCATGACTGAGGATCAAACCTGCAACCTTGTAGTATTGGGATGATACTCTAACCAACTAAGGTACCCTGCCAGGACAATTTTTTCCCCCTTAAACCTGACATTTCATAGGCTCTCAGGGCCAGAAAGGGGATACTGAGGTCATCTAATTTGAGCCCCCCACTAAGGAAGAATCCCTCCACCTCCTACTTTCCAGGAAGTGACTTGCATCCTTCTGGGAATGGGTGCTTGCTGCATCACAGAGCAGACACTGCCCAGTGGTGTGCTGGTAGATGTTTAATATATGGCTATCCAAATTGGGGAAAACCTGATATGTATGTAGCATTTGCCGATTTCCAAGGTGTAAATACTACCACCACAGCCAATTTCAAGCTGCTATCTTAACATCAACCATCTCACACAGTTCCTAAAAATTTAATAATCAGCTCTTACAAGCCAGTCTAAGCTGGCCCCAACCCACTACTGCCTCACCCCTCAGAGAAGCCCTGCTGGGCTTTATTTGTTAGGAAGTTCCTCCTGGTATTGAGCAAAACTTGTCTGGCCTTGAAGTCTTACTTCTCTGGTGTGTCATAGGACAACAGGGACTCTCGGGCTGCATGAAGCACTTCAGAGAAGTGGAGGAATTGACCCTGTCTCCCTGTGGGAAGGGAAGTTTCTGGACCAAATGGAGTCAGGGTATATCCACTTTTCCTCTCTTCCTCCCTCTCCTTTCCTCTCCCTGTCCTCCCTCCCTCCTTCCCTTCCACATATATTTCGGGGGCCTCTGTGACACACAGGCACTATGCTAGGTACTATGGACACAGTGACCCATGCCTTTGCTCACACTGGCCCCTCCAGCTGGAAAGTGTCCCCACTCACCCTATCCACTTTTGAGGCTGTACTCAGATGTCACGGACTCTCAGAAGCCTGTCCTGACCTCCACTCCTTCCCCTCCAGAGGTGGGCAGGTCCCCTGCCCTCCCAGAGCCTTTATCAGTCCCTGTTTGGCACTTATCACTTTCTACCTTGGATCACAGCTCTTTGTGTACAAGGCTTATCTCACTGCCAGACTGAGAGGCTACATGGGCTTGTTGAAAGAGCGTGGACTTTGGAGTCCCAGGACTAGTCCTGAATCCAGTCCTGCCACTTAGAGTTGTGGGCCCTCAGGGAATTCACACCACCTTTTGGAGCCTCAGTTTCCTTGTCTGTAAAGTGGGGCTGGTGATAATTACTTCCAAGGTGGTTTGACCATTAAATGAGATTACAAATGTAAACCCATTTCCTGTTCCTGTTTGGACTCCCATCTGCTTGCAGACAGAGATTGTGCAGAGTTATTAGTCTAAGAACACATACCTTATTTCATTCACATAACAACCTTGTGACAATGGAGTGATTATTATTCCTATTAGCAGATGAACAAACTGAAGCAAAGACAGGTTGGATAATAAGCCCAAACTCATACAACTAGTGAGTGGGAGAGCTGAGATTCGAATCCAGGAAAATCTGCTCCAGACCCTTAGCTATTAAACACTATGTTATATGGTCACAATACAAGGGCTTGAAGGGGCTTATGGAGCAGTGTGGGTGTGTGAATGCCCATGCTGCACCCCAGCCTGTGAACATCCTGTCACAGACCTACCGGATGGGTGTGAGGCTGTACAGAGAAGCTCCTGGTCTGCCCTATAGGACCACCCAAATATAAAGTGGTTAGTGCTGAGGAGAGGAATGTCTCTAGGCCCCAGAGAGACTGAGACCACTAATGGATGAAGCAATCAGAGAAGGCTTCGTGGAAGAAGTAGCATTTACAATGGGCCTTGACAGATGAGAAAGATTTGAGCTGGGATGCACAAAGCAGAAAGAATAGCAGGAGTAGAGGTGTTGAGATGGGGGAGGTAGATTAGGGGTTGTTTAGGTGCCAGGCTAGATATTCTGGCAAGTGGGTGGGTGGGGCAAAGCCCATAAATGTCGGGAGGGAAGTGTTGCTCAGTCTGTGATTCAGGGACAGCTAAGGGAACTGTTTCAGAGGCTTTGAATGCCAGTGCTGGCTCTGAAAGGCTGAGAGCCAACTGGGCTGCCATAAGGGCCAAATTGGCACTTTGCTTCAGTATAGGCTACTCTGAGATTCCAAAGTCCTGGGTGCCTGAATCTGATAGCTCTGCCTCTTGGACACATCTCCCCATGTCTATGAACCTCAGTTTTACTATCTGCAGAATGGGCATGAAGAATGGACCTTGCCAGCCAGTTGAAGGATGAAACAGGGCTGGTGGAGTGACTGACATGCCTGACACTCCTGGGACAGGAAGTGGGTGGGAGGTACTTGGGATGGGATGGGATGCTGGAAGGGGATGGTTGAGAGGAGCTCCATGTGAAGGCCAGTGACTGCCAGACCTGCCAAGTTGGCTCAGGTTATGCCTCGTGATTCTCCCAACACCACATGCTCCACTTCCCGGCACTGCCAAAGCCTTTCCAGCTCTGCTGGCTTAAGAGCAATCTTCCTCCCTGGCTTCGTGGCCCCTGGAAGGCTCTGGGCTGACCCTGTTCCTCCAGCCAACCTGGTTCAACCCTACCAGGCCCCCACCAGATAGCACTCATTGTACTAATGAATCCTTTGAGAGCATTCATTGTGTGCCAATGGCTGTTTTAAATGCTTCTCTTATATTAGCTAATTTAATCCTTGCAACCACACTGTGATACCATGTTTAAAATGCACAAAGACATTAAGCCAGGTCATCCCATACAGTTCCATGGTGGGAAAGGTGAAGCCAGTGGAACCCGGGAACAGGCCTGCAAGATGGTCATCTGGGCCCCTTCCAGATGTCCCTCGTGTGAAATATTACAATCCAGAGCCCCCTTCACACTTTTCTAATTTCCCAGCTCTCAGGCAGCTCCTCTGCCTGCATACCTATCTAAATGTTTGCATACTTGACACCGGAGTCACCCAGACTCACACAGACATTCACACATGAAGCTAACAATCACAGATTCATAGATGCATACATGTGTGCAGGCACTGTTTCCACCCTGCCATACACTCTTGGATGGGCCTCACAGATCTACTCGCACCCACACACTCACATGGTCCTTGCCCAGCCTGAAAATACCCATGTGAGCACCCTCATCACTCACACTGTTTCTATACACACAGGCTCCTGTGTCCCTGAAATGACACAGTGGTCTCTGTGGACTCACATTGCATGCCCCTTGCCCCATGACAAGGCTCCAGCCTCTGTGGATGACCCTTTGGCCCAGGCATCTTCATTCTTGTTCATTCAAGCCAAAGGCTCCAGAATGTGTTCACAGTGCCTCCACATTTCACCGTGGCTCCCGCCCAAATCATTGCCCCTGCTCCACTTCTCTGTCTGAACCTGGCATCAGGGGTGTGGTAGGGGCTTGGGGGTGGACAGTTACCCTTCCCCCCACTCCCAGGGCTGTGGAAGGAACAGCAGGAAGAGGAGAGTGAGTTAATCCTGGCCTCCCCTCCTCCAGGCTCTCTGTGATGCTAATTCCCTCTGCCTTTGATCCATACTCCTCTAGCCCAGGCCCCTAACTCTGAGCAGGAGCAGACACAGGGCCTGGCCTGAGGCCGCGCATACCCTCTCTTGTGGCAGATTGGGGTTTCACCCCTGGGGAGGGGTCTTGGGGATTAGAGCCCTTGTTACTGGCCCAGGCATTTATTTGCAACTTGTTCGCCTTTGCCAGAGAGTCCTCATTCTTCCTCACTTCATACAGAAGCAAAGTGAGGCCTGGGCTGAAAGGAATCCAGAGGCTTCGGGGCCAGTGTGAGTGGTGGGCTGAGACCTGGCACACGATCTTCCATCCTCCAATCCTGCCCTGTTTCCACTGAGGGTCTTTGTTCCAGTGACTTTTTTAAACCACTATTAATGGAGTAATCACTGCATGCCAGGAACTGTGTCTGAAAGGGCATCTTATTTAGTCCTCATGGAATCTCTGTTAAGGCTCTACTTTACCGGTAGGGAAACTGCTCTCTGTAACTGTGCTACTAAGTGGTCAAACCCGGACACAAGCACAGTCCCTCACTATACAGAGGAAGGGAAGTCCGTAGAGGGAGTTGGCTGGGTATTCATCCCTAACTTTCTAGCTAGACTGGCATTGTTCTGGAAATGACTGGAATCACATATGGACCCAGTGGAGCTTGGACAAGAGGCCAGGCCCCTACACTGTCTCAGAGCAGGGGACAGGGCACCTGTGAGGTTGCCAAGCTCAAGAAATCACATAGAGGTCTCTCTGCCAACCCGGTCTCAGGACAGTCCCGTAAACTTGAGCATAAACACAATTAAAACTTTTATTACATTACATTTCATATATGTAAAAGACTATCTGTAAGCTGTGAAACACACTAAAATGAACCCTCATGACCACTGTACTTCAGAACTAGTGTATGGGGACACTGGTGACATTCTGCCTCTCCTGGCCCCTTGCTCCCTAGAGGGAACCCCTACCTGAAGTTCATTCATTACTCCCTTCCTCTTCTAAACAAATGATTCTAGTTCATGTGTTAGATCCCTCGGCTAACCTCACTTTTCAAATACTGAATTATATACTGCATTCCCAGGGCAAGTTTGAGGAGCAACTTGCATCCCTGGGCACCCTTCCCTCCAGGGGCTTCTAGTAACCATGCTTGGGTGTCTGCACAGTGTGGTGCCCCATTTTACCCACTCTCTCCAGAGACTGCTCTGAAAGAACATTTCTTCCTAGTGCAGCTAGCAGAAACAGGGCAGGCACCGTGGAACCTGGGCATCCCCTGAACAATGCATGCTGCCAGGCCTTTGCATAGGCTAGCTGTTCTCTGCACCTGGAATGTCCTTCCCAGCTACTCAGCTTGGGAAACCCAGCTCCTTCTAGGCCTAACTCCAAGCTTTCATTTTTGGGGGAGGCTTTCCGTGTGCCCCCTCCCTCTCATCCCCAGCATTGTTGGATGTGCCCTTCTCTACCTGGTCAAAGCCCTTGGGCATCCCTCTGTTAGCCCTCATCCCAGGGCAGATATTCTAGAAGCTACCAAGAGCAGCTTTATCCCCAGATCGTAGGCAGAGTCAGGCGTTAGGTCCATGCAGATGCTTCCAAAATGACCAAGATACAATCTGAGTGAAAGTGATAGCTGATGGACATCTTTGTGGAACCCCATGGGCCAGGACCTTCAAGGCCTTAGCCAATTTGCTCCAAGACCTGTCTAGATGGGAATTTGGAGGCAAGGCAGGGAGAAGACTGTCCAGGGCTTGGGGCTGCTGCTTATCTATTTGCAGTATTGACATGTGCATGCAAGACATGCGTGGAGGTCTGGGGCTTGGCCAGCAGGTGGGTGTGGTCACAGGAGTGCACACTTTTATGCATCTTCCTACAGGTGCATGTGCACATATGTGGTCCCAAGTCCACAGGCCCTGCAGAGCATGCAGGGGTACTTGCTTTTCTTGCTTTCAACTCCCCCTCCTGGACAAATCCGTCTTCTTTCTGAGCCCTAAATGTCATACATTTATGGAATGCCTGTTGTATGCAAAACCAGAGAGGCTGGCCAGAGCAGTGAGGGGGGCAGCTGGCCTTGAGGGGACAGGGGCTAAAGAGGCTTCACACATTGTCTTTCTGTCCTGCTCTCCCCTGTGCACTGACCCTAAAAGCCAGGTGCCACTGCCTCCACCTCCCTTATGAAGCCTCTGAGGCCCAGAGGCCAGAGAAGGCAACCAGGGGAAACAGGATGAGACCAGAATCCCTGTCACCAGTGCTCAGTTTTCAGTCCAGGGTCCAGATGGTGGAGGGCCTGCCAGAAACCCCTACTTCCCATAGAAGCCTGGCAGTGGGAGGGGCCACACAGAACCCTTTATCCCTGAAGACAACCTCATTTTTTGGGTGGCATTTCCCTGAGCATCCTGTAGGAGGGTGCTGTAGCTGTAGCCCAGAAGGAGTTAGGGTAGCTCTGAGCTGAGTCAGGTAGGGCAGTGTGGGAGAGCACCAAATGTCTGAACTGGGGACCGGCCACCCCTTGCCCCAACACACATACACACTCATGGGTATACATGAATATGCATGGTACACATTCATGCTTGCACATCCAGAGAGGCTATAGAAGTGGCCTAAGGTTACATGCAACCAATATTAGCCCTCTGCCTCCCAGTCCTGGTTTTTCCTCTAACTCAGACTGCCCTGAAGGGGACCTATGGCTGCCAGCTTTCCTGCTGGCCTCCAGCTGAGACCCAGGACCATTGTGGCTGAGGGACATGGTCTTAGGGGAAAATGGGTGCTCCTTCTGGAGCACTGCTGGCCTACCCTTCAGGTGGGAGGGTGACATGGGTTAGCGAGTGTGAATACAAGGGCCAAGGAAGTGAAGATCCCTATCTTTCCTTCCCCAGCACCCAAATGTAAGCAGTCAGGTCCTGATGCAGGCCCCTCCTCTGTGTGGAAGGGGGCATTGTGACTTGTCAATCAGAATCTTCAGCTCTGGACCCTGACAAGGCTGGGCAAATCCAGGATTCCTTGCTTCTAGCTGTGGAATTGAGGGCAGGTTGCTTCACCTTACTGCAGCTTAGTCTTGAACCTGTATCAAGAAGATGAACACACCCAATGTGGTGCTTGGAGATGGTGGCCCAGGTCTGTGCCCAGGAGATGGCAGCTAGGGGGTCTGGGCCTGTTCTTGTAAGAGCCCATGGAAGACCAAGCCACAGTGTGTCCAGACCACTCCAGCCACATGACTTGGCCCTGCCTAGGGGCCCCAGGAAAACCAAGGTCTAGTCGTGGCACTCACTGCCTCACCAGCTAAGTCACCTTGGGTGTATCACTGACCCCCTTGGACCTCAGCAACCTCAGCTCCAAAAGAGAACATCAATCTGAGGATCACGTGGGGTAGAATGTCCCATCAGACACGAAAGGCCTTTTAGACCACAGGCTGTGTCTTCTTTGGGGCTTCTGGAGTGGGGAAGAGGTGGCCATTGCCTGTTGGAGGAACCCTGTCCTTCTGTTCCCAGACCCAGCACTCTGCCTTCCAGTTGAGCTGAGAGTTACACGTTCTCCACAGAGGGAGAGCAGTGTTCACTTAGGGACCCTACAGACCACAAGCCCTGGGCTGCCAGGTTGGAGAGCTCTCCCTCAGGGAGTCTGAGGTCCCTTTGAAGCTTGGAAGTTCCTACTAGAGGGGCAAAGGCAGCCTGGATTCAAAGCATCTCTCCTGGCCCTTAATTACCCTTCTTCACCCATAGGTGGAATTTCCACTCAAAGAGCTAAAGAAAGGCGCTGTGCTGCTGCTGGGGCTGGGTTTCCCTGCTGCTTTGTGTGGCAGCCGCCAGCGCGGCGGTGGCACACAGCTTGGCTTTCTGATTTTAATGATTTCCTGAATTCATTCTGTTTCCTACCTCAGGGAAAGGAGGAGAGGTGATCCTCTTGAAAATTCACATAATTGCTTTTATTTGATTTTTATTAAAATGCATTCAGGAATAATGTGATTGCCCCCTTTATTACGTTGTTTATCAATCTGGCATGGGGAATCAGCCTGGAGAATGCAGTGGGTGCAGGAGCCTCGTGAGCGGTGGGCAGCGGGCTCAGGCTCACAGTGACCGAGTTGCACTGGGGGAGCACAGTCCCCACAGCTCTTGTCTGGGGAGTGGGGTAATGACTCCGCCAGAGGAATAAAAGTTGGCACTGAACGTGGGTGATGTGCGCATACTCTACGTGTCCTCCCCACCTCAAGCATCTTCCTGACCCCAACCTGCTCCCTCTATGTGCCTTCTCTTCCTGCCTGAGTCCCCATAGGCTGAGAGCTTGGTGGTCTGCCCTCCTAGCACCCTTCAAACCCCCTTCCCTCTACTCCCCCTGTTGCCTGCACCTTTGCTGTGGACTCCTTGTTGGTCTTGCTGTCTCCAGACTCAGGGCCCTCTGTCCAACTCACCACAGCCACCTAACCATGCCAGTTGCCTGCTCAGAAACCTTGGTGGCCCTCAAAGACCCCTTTCCTTTGGCACCTTTGCATGCAGCAGAAAGAGCCCAGAAACTCTTGTCCAGTCCTTGCTCTGCTTTATTCAGCAGATGCTGAGCCAGTGACTGCTTCTCTGCATCTCAGTTTATTGCTTAAGGAAATGGAACACCAAGACCTTCTGGATAGGATCATTGAGAATATATAGTGAATAGGCAAGTATGGGTGTGTGTGTATGTGTGTGTGACTCATCCGGCATGTATGTGAGTGTATGAAATCATGTGACTCAGCCTGGTGAGAGGTTGGAGATGTTCAACAAACGCTTGAACAAAGAGGAAGGGCAGATCCAGGACTGGCCTCCCCTGAGGCCACAGACCTGCTGAGGTGGCCTCAGTGATGGTGACAGCATTTACTTCTAGTACTCCTGCCCCCATCCTCTGTGGCCCCTCCTCTTCTCCCAGCAGAGGGCCTGAGCTTTCAGCCCAGCAGTGGTGGACAGTTTCACTTGTCTCTTGCTGCCCTTCTGGAGGGCGGGGGTGGTGCGGGGTGGTTTGGTTTCCAGAGGAAGATCAGAAATGAGTGTGCTAGGCTTCCTGGAAGCCCTCACCCCCACCACCCAGCCTGCCACATGCTCCAGACCCCCCAAGGCATGTCTTACTGCCCTCCTTTAGCAGATGAGGCAACTGGGGCTCACAGAGAGTGAATGACTTGTTAGGAAGTGTGAGGTCTCTTGGGCATAAGAAACTAGGGCTGGTGACTCCTTGCCACCTCTGAAGCTGTTGATGAGATGTTTTGAAGGGGTGGGGTTTGGCAGGTAGGCACTGCCAAGCAGAGCTGCCCTGGGGTGGGGCTGAAGGATTCAGAGTAGGCCCTCTCCACTAGGCCTCCAGCCAATTTCTCTAGGGTGGTCTGTCACTGTTGGCGTGGGCTGCACAGGGAGTCAGGGAAACATGATGGAGAGGTGGGGGGAGGCGTGGGCGTTCATTTTCAGAGCACCCTTGGGGGATTTCAATTTCTGTGAAAAGTCCATCTTCACTTAAAAAAAAAAAGCACATCCCTGACTCACTGGCTCAGCTGGTGGGGTGTCATTCACAAATCAAAAGGTCTTGGGTTTGATTTCTGGTCAGGGCCCCTAGATTCTGGGTTTGGTCTCCTGTAGTGGTGCATATGAAAGGCAACTGATCCACGTTTCTCTCTCATATCAATGTTTCTCTCCCTCTCTTTCTCCCTACCTTCTCCTCTCTCTAAAATCAAATAAGCATGTCCTCAGATGAGGATAAAAAAATAGACAGAACTTTGCTGTGTTTTTCTTTTTTATGTGTTTGTTTTGGTGCAAATCATTTGGCAGTGGATGCAGCTGAGGGAATTCAGAGAGCTGAGGCAGTAAATTAGAAATTCAACTGTGAGGCCCTTGAGGGCCGGCCAGTTGGGGCCCCACCATCTAGCAAGTGCTCAGCACAGTACTCCACTGCCCAGCCTCCCAGACTTTACCTAAGTTGTTATCCCACTGGAATGCCCTCTGTTGCTCTTCTCTGCTTGTAAGACTTCTCCCATGAGGCCCATGACACACCAGGCCTTCTGTACCTGCTCCCCTTTTCATTCCTGACCCACTCTGCTTGCCTGTCCTAGAGGCCATCTGGGCTTCTGGGCAGGTTCGAGTCCAGTGTCTCCAGGCAGGCTGTGACTTTGTCCAAGAGGACAGGCCCAGTCCTCTGCCATGGACAGGACCATGCAGGGAGCTGGGGAAGACCTCTGAAGTCTCATCAGAGCAAATTCTAGCCCAGAGGAGTACTGGGTGACCAGTGGTTTTCCCAGGAGTGTGGGGTTTCCTGGGGTGCAGACTTTCAGTACCAGATTGGGACAGTCTCAGTCAGCTCAGCTAAAACCACTTACTCAGGGCCCCACAGTGAGCCCATGACCCTGAGTCATTTTCCAGGCTAGCCCCATGTCCTGATGCTGTCACCATAGACAGTGAGTACCTCCTTTTTGGCACTGAGACTCATTAGGGCAGAGACTGGCCCAAGTCCATAGGTGAGTTGGCTGCAGAACTAGACAAAGGACCACCAACCTTTGAACCTCTGCTGGTTCAGGGAAACAGCTTGTTCCAAGATGGGGGGAGGTGGTGGGGGGTGGTGGGGGTGGTCATCACTGAGCCTGGGACACTGTTTTCTGAGTGCCCAGCAGGACTGGGTGCGATCCCTGCCCTGCCCCAGGTTCTCCAGATCCCGATCCCCAGCTCAGCAGTTGCAGGGGCTGCAGAAGGGCTGGGTGCCCCATGCCCCTCACAGGCTAGTCCCGGGCCCAGACAGTGGAGCTCACTTATCAGATCTGTTTCTCCCCTTCTCTCTGCCTGGCCTCTCCACCCCCACCCCTGGTAGCCTTTTCCTTTCTGAAGCTTTTTCCTGTCATCAACACAGATCATGCAGAGATGTTTGTTTCTGTTGCTTTAAAAAAAATTTCTTTTTGGCAAGGAGGGGGTTGATGGGTTGTTTACTGGGCTTGCATAGCCCCGCTGTTGGCTGTGGCTGGGGGTGTGTGTAGAATTGGGGCTGGCAGTGGCTGTACCCATACTCCTGAGCCTCTAGATCCTGTGCCAAGGCAAGGGCTTTGGATAAACACCTGCTGTGCACCCGGCAGCACCCGCTGTCCATGCATACTTCCCCCGGAACTGTGATGTCAGGGATTTATTATCCATTTCCCCCGAGAGGCACTGAGGCTCAACAAAGGTAGCTGTGCCCAAGCCTCTGGACTTGTGGCCTGGGCTCTGCCCACGGCACCCACTGTGCTGCCTTCAAAGCTCACAATTCAACCTTCTTTACCTGCCATTTTCCCCACCCACACAGGGGCCAGGCTTTCCCCAGCCAAGGGATACAGCTTCCTGAAGCTTCTGTGTTGGACTGTCAGGTCCTCTGTAGGTAGGGTGTGGATTTTGTCCAAGTCACCAGAGCTGGATTCAAGTTTCAAGTCCTGTTGTGTGAGCTCTGGCAAGTCACTTAGCCTCTCTGAGCATAAGATGGTTTAGCTATCAAATAAGGAACTTGGAGAAGTCTTGCAGAGAGCCTGGTGAACTCTGAAGTCGGTCATGCAGGTGCAGAAACTAAGGTGATGGAGAGCTGCCAGAGATGGGTGAGCAAGAGAGCGCCACAACCAAGACCGAGTTTCAGAAGGATCACATAGGCCACAGAGAGGAGGAGGACTGCACGGGAAGGTGGAGGCTGGGAGGCTGGTGAAGGGGCTTTGGCTCACTTTTCAGAAGAACATGGTGCCTCACCCTCCAGCAGGAGCAAGAATCATGGAGGCCAGACCATGATGGAGCACCAGGATCCTACCTAGCACAGACAGGTTCCTTGCTCTCGGCCTCCTCCTAGCTTCCCCGTGGGAAGAAGAACTGGGGGCCTTAAGGGGTCCTGAACACTAGCCCACCCCAGCAGCCAGGGGTGAGACTGGGGGTATCCTTCTCTTACCAGCAGTCCCAGTGTTCTTGAGATTGTTAGTAACCCAGGTCCTTTTGAGAACTGTGGTTCCCTTTGTCAATAAACCCCATCACTGGGTTTCCTAACGCTCTTGTTTGAAGCTTCCCGACACGACCCCAGCCTTTGAGAACAGTCCTCCAACCACTCTTCTTAAGGATGAGAAAGCAAGGGCTGTCTGCATTTTCTCCGCCCACCTCCAGCCTCTCCCACATCTGGGGCCGCGAGGGAAACTCCTGGGGCATCTCCCTATGTGAAGAAAGTGCATGTTTTGTAAAGTGAATAAATCCCTTGATGTGTCTCTGCAAGTGTCACAGGCATTCTAACAGATGAACAGTTCTCCATCCCCTGTGTTGGGTTTCCTGGGGGAGAACCCCCAGCTTAGAGAAGTGCTAGGAGGCCATGACACCTGTGGACACTCGACTGCTTCCCTTCTCACAAAATCTGTCAGACAGAGAGTATGGAGAGCGGGACCACCTTTATCTCAGTCCAGTTGGGGTGCTATCACAGAATACCACAGACTGGATAGCTTTTAAATAACACACATTTAGTCCTCACAGTTTTGGAGGCTGGAAGTCAAAGATCAAGTCTCCAGCAGATTCAGTGCTTGATGAGGGATGCTTCCTGGTTCATAGAGGACCATCTTCTTGCTGTATCCTCACATGGAAGAAGGGGCGAGGAAACTCTGGGGTCTGTCTTATAACAGCACTGATCCCATTCCTGAGAACTTTACCCTCATGACCTAACCACCCCCCAAAAGCCCCACCTCCTAATACCATCGCATTTGCAATTAAGATTTAACATATGAATTTTGGAGGGACACAAACATTCAGACCATAACAACTTTGCTCTCTCAAAGATTCTTTAATGGCAGGAGAATGAAGTGTTTGGGCCTTACAGCCCTTCTGTGGTCATTTTACCCATTTCCCAGATAGGCAAACCAAGGCCGGTGTGAGTGCCTGGGCTTCCCTGCTGACTCCCTGGGCTTTTGGTCAAGAGCAAAGTTCTTTCTCTGCCAGGTTCCAAGATACCCCCTGCCCTGTCACCCCCAGAGTCCCTGTACAAGAGAAGGGATGCTGCTTCTTGCTAGCCCTGTGCCCACCCTTGCATCTCTCTCTGGGATGCTGGGCTCCTCCTCCACTGTCCACATGCTCATCCCTGTAATAAAATACTACCCCAATTAGTTCTAATTTTAACTATCATTAGGACCCACATCACCTATAAGGCTGGCAATCAGACACCCCAGGAATACGCCCACCTTACCCTCTCACCTGGTAGCAGAGGCCTCCAGGGCAGGGAAGGAGTGCTCACTGATGCCTTGGGCACCCTGCTTTGCTGTATAACCTTCCCTGAGGCTGTTACCTTCTCTGGGCCTCTCCTACATCATCTACAGTGCCTCCCTCATGGGACTGCCTGGCAGAAGATATTGGCACTGGGAATTGGAAGCCTTTTCTGTGGGCCAGCAAATGGCTGGCACCTTCTGTAGGGTTTCATTTTGTCTTCACAGCAGATCCAGGTATAAGACTTGGAGTGGGCCTCACAGACCTACTGACTATTCACCCACCATTTGAGGGAGTTCTGTGCAGGAGGATGTCTGCAGATATCACACCTATTATTCCTATGCTGGCCAGGCCTTTGTTTTGCTTCCCTTACCTGAGGGGTTTGGGTGCTGGAGCAGAAACTGCTCCAAGTTCCTGGGGTGAGGGTGGGGGGCTGATGCTCTGAGGGGTGGGAATGGATGAGGGAGGGGCAGACTGGGACCTGGCCTGGGAGTGTGAAATGGCCCTGGCATGCCTGGGAGGCCAGTCCTGCATCTGGCCCAGCCTCATGCCCAGTGGAGCAATGCACTATAGAACATCAGAAACCACCCAGTCTTGGAGCACAAAGGCCTCCACAGTGGCCTAAATAGTGGAGTTGGAAGGCCCTACTCTAATTCCTGGGTACCATGGAGCCTCCCTCTGTCTGAGGTTAAAGAGAGACAGCCTGATGGTGACAGAATTGGGATGGTCAAAATTTCATTTCTTGAAAGAAAAATTCTGAATGTGCTATTTCTTGCAGCTATAAATTTTGGTATAGCATCACGATCTAGTAATAGTACCATCAGTTCCATTGAGGCTCAGAGAGTTTGTGATTATTTAAAGATGCTTTTCTTGAAACTGGTAGAACAGGGACCAGAACCTTGGTTTGTTCACGTCAAAGCTGCAGATTTTTGCCTTTTTTATGCCTCTTTGGCTGGCAAGACAACTTGGGGGATAGGTGGTACACCTAAGGCCCAGTTGGGCAAGTGGCACAGTAGAAAGTGAGGGAAGACTCCAAGTCTGGGCTCTGAGACACTAGTCTGCCCTCTTCTTGGTCCAAGCTGCCTGTGGCCCAACCCAGCATTCCTCCTTCATCCTGGGGCCACCTATACCAGACCTCTAGGCCCTCTGCTCAGTGTGAAGTTCTGGCCTGCTCACCAGATTCCCATAGCCCCTGCTCAGTTGCAGAGCCTGTCCTAGACCTCCTGAGGTTGTGTCTCAATCCGAGAGGTGACAGCTCTAGTCCTGCCCAGGCCTTGCCATGGGCTCCTCCTCCCCATGGGGTCTGGGCCTGGATTGTGACACACTCTGGCTCAGTCTGAGGCTCAATGGGTGGGGTCATCTTGGTATCAGGAGATCCAGGGTCAAGTCTGGGTTCTGCCAGTGACTACATGGCCTTGGTCAGTCACTTGCCTTCTTTGGACCTCAGTTTTCCCATTCTGCAGTCATTATGGTCCTAGGAGGTGGGCAGACATGAAGAAATGAGAAACCCTTGTTCTTCTGCTTATGAGCTGTGTGTCCTCAGACCTGAACCCCCCCAGTTTCCTTATGAAAAAAGTGGGAAAATTGAAGCCCATTCCTTTGACTCTTAAAGGAACTAACATTTACTGGATACCGCTAGGGCTGAGGCTGTGCTAAATGCTTCCTAAAGCATTTTCTCCCATGGACCCCTTATCACAGTGCTAAGATTTGAATATGAACTGAAAATGAAATGAAATGGGTTTTTAAAGTCTTTCCTATGCAGCCCCTCCTGGTCTGTGAGTCTAAGGACATAGTCACAAATGGCTTCATGGAAGAGGTGGCACCTGGTCTGTGCCTGGAAGGATAGGTGACACCCCTTTGCCTGTAGGCTGATGGGCAGTGTCCTGTTGTCTGGCAGTATCTTCTCCATCTTTGTTTTCCTGGGGCTCCAATGGGCAGGGGTTTGAGTTCTGCTTAGGCGGGCCACTGTGGTCAGCCCCGAGACTCTTGGTGCCCTATGCCTCCCTCTGGCAACTTGGTGTTGAGGACAGGGGTCCTAGGAGGCCTCAGTGTGGCATGATGGGAAGAAACAGGAACATACTCTTACATGGGTCAAGAGACATGGCTGACTTTCTGTGAGACCCTAGCCAAGTGGTCTGGAATCTTTGGGTTTCAGTTTTCTTTACTAAAATGCAATGGTCATACAAAGAATAAGAATAGTCAACATTTCTTAAGCACTTACAATGTGCCAGGTACTGAGCAGAGAGATTTACTTCTATTATGTCTTTATTTCTCAATCGCCTTATGAGGGAATCTTGATATGATGCCTACCTTCTGGTGAGTGGAGATTTGGAAGGGCTGAATAACCACCTCCAGGCCCTGTGGCCAGTGAGAGGAAAAGACAAGGTTTGCAGCCTGGAGGTCTGACTGGAGTCCTGGAGCTGTGAAGAACAAACACTGGTGAGCAGGTGAAGGGGGTTCTGAAACTATAAACACAACCACTACAATAATTACTAATGTTTATATTGTACTCTAGCCAAGCGCTTTACAAGAACCACCTCATTTCATCAACAAACTTGCAAGAAGACATGACTTTAATCTCTACTTTGTAGAGAAGGAAGCAGAGACAAGCTGAAGAACTTGGTCAAGATCATGAGCTAGGGTTGGAATCCAGGCAGTTTGAGTTCAAAGTCTGTAAGAGATTAATGTGAATAAATCTCCTGGTACATAGAAAATAGTATACAGATGGTACTCAATAAATAATTGCCAAAATTAAACTCAAATAAAAACCACAAGGAATCAGGTCTTTGGGTCCTGTGGTCCCAGCCTTGCCATCTCTGTGGGCTGCCCCTGCTAAGGCAAGGGGAAAAGGCAGCCCTAGGGTCCCAAAAACAACTTGGAACGGTGCTCACTCATATCCTTCAGGGGGTCTTTTGCAGCATCCAGGCCCCACCCTTTCCTTCTCTGAACACTACATTCCTTTTTTTTTTAAATCCTCCCCTGAGGATGTTTATTGATTTGACAGAGAGAGAGAGAGAGAGAGAGAGAGAGAGAGAGAGAGAGAGATGCATGGATGTGAGAGATGATCATCTATTGGTTGCCTCCCATATGTGCCCTGACTAAGGATCTAATCTACAACCTTGTTGGTGCATGGGATGATGCTCCAATCAATTGAGCCACCTGTGCATGGCAACATTACATTATGTTTCTCCTTCCAATCATTCCTTTTTAAAAATAGTCAATTTTATAGAAGAATAATTTACAAATTGCATGCATTTAACTATACAGTTCATGGAGTTTGGACAGATGTAGACAGTGGGATAACCATCGTCCCATTCAAGATCTGGCACATTTCCATCATTCCACAAAATTTCTTCATGCCCCTTCCCAGACAATCTTTCTCTATGCTCCTACTCAGGAAACCACTGATTTGATTTCTATTGCTATTGGTTAGTTTTGTGTGTTCTGCAGCTTCCTATAAGTGGAATTAAGCATATGTACTCTTTTATGTAGATCCATTCATGCTGCACCATGTATCGATAATTTGGCCCTTTCCTTGCTGAGCAGTATTTTAGTGAATGGGCATACCACCGTTTATCTGTTCACCAATTGATATACATTTGGGTGGTTTCTAGTTTTAGGATTTTCTGAGTGATGCTGCTATGAACACAGATGTGAAAATCTGGATGAACATGTTTTTATTTTTCTTGGGTCAATGCTTAGAAGGGAATTGTTGGGTTGTATGGTAAGTATATGTTTTACTTTATAAGAAGCTGCCAAGCTCTTTTCCAAAGTGATTGCAGCATTTTAGCCCCTAGCAGTGCATGAGAAATCTACCTGTTCCGTATCCTTGCCAACATCCAGCATTCTCAGTCTTGGTACTTTTAGCGATTCATCAACTGTGTAATGGTACCTCTTTTGTTGGTTTAAATTACATTTCCATGATGACTAATGATGTTAAAGATGTTGAGCATGTTTTTATTTTTAAAGATTGTTAAAATGGCTTATTTCCTTATGAAGTGATCATTTATTTCTCAATTTTAAATTTTTTAATTATGTTTTATTGAGCATCTTTTTATGGGCATATCTCTTCTTTGATAAAGCATACATTTGAATCTTTTGCCCAGTTTTACCAAGTCATTTGTCTTATTATTGAATTGTAACTCTTCAAACCTAGGTACGGTTCTTTTGTCAAACATGTGTATTGAAGATATCTTCCTACTTTCAAAGGCTTTCCCTTTCATTTTTTAAATGGCATGTTTTGAAGAACAAAGTCCAATTGATCAAGTTTATGTTTGCATGGTTAGTGCTTTTTATGACTTGTCAACAAGGTTGCAAAGACTTTCTCCTAAGTTTTCTTTGAGATATTTTATAATTTTAGCTTTTTATGTTTAGATGCATGGTTTATTGGAGTTATTTTTGTGAATGGAGTGAGGTAAAGTTGAGCTCCTTAAGACTATCCATTTGTTTTACCATAATTGTTATTGTTGTTACTGTTTCCCTTGTTCTTTGTTCTTATTTTTTGTCTCTCATTCTTTTCCCACCTTTGTGGTTTTAGTCAAGCATTTAATATGATTCCATTTTTTCCCTTAATATATCAGCTATACCTTTTATAACCTTTTTTAGTAGTTGTCCTGTTTGCAATATATGTTTACAACTAATCCAAGTCCACTTTCAAATAAGAGTACACTGCTTCATGGGCAGTACAAATGTCTTACA
Source organism: Desmodus rotundus (assembly GCF_022682495.2). Taxonomy (NCBI): domain Eukaryota; kingdom Metazoa; phylum Chordata; class Mammalia; order Chiroptera; family Phyllostomidae; genus Desmodus; species Desmodus rotundus. The sequence continues at coordinate 57,358,276 of NC_071390.1, read as the reverse complement.
GTAACAAACTATTCTCAATTCCTCCCCTCATCCTTTGTATTATTACTATCATTTATTTCACCTATCTAGAAGCTTTAATCATCAAATACATTGTTATTTTATTGAACAAAACATTATCTGTTGGATCAACTAAGAATAAGAAAAATGAAAGTTTATATTTTAGCTTCACTTATTCCTTCTCTAATGCTCTCCCTTTCTTTAGGGAGATCTCAGTTTCTGATCTACATAATTGTCCTCTCTGAAGAACTTTTTTCAACATTTCTTGCAAAGCAGGTCTGCTGGCAACAAACCCTCTCAAAATTTGTTTGTCTGAGCAAGTCTTTATTTCTCCTTTGCCTTTGAAGGATTATTTGGCAGGATACAGAATTCCAGCTTGGTGATTTTTTTTCTCTCAACACTTTAAATATTTCACTTCATTTTCTTCCTGCTTGGATGGTTTCTAAGAAGTCTGATAAAAATCTTTGGTCTTCTGTACCATAAGGGTTGTTCCTTGCCCCCACCCCGGCTTCTTTTAAAACTTTTCATCTCTGGTATTTTTCACTTTGAATATGATATGCTTATGTGTAGGTTTTTGGAATTTATCCTTCGTAATTGGCATTCTTGGAGCTTCTTGGAATATGTGGCTTGGTGTCTGGCATTAATTTTTAGAAAATTTCAGTCATTATTGGTTCAATTATTTCTTTCATTCTTTTTCTTCTCTGGCATCTTATTGTATATGTACATTATACTTTTTGAAGTTGCTCTGTATTTCTTAGATATTCTGGTTTTTTTCCCAGTTTTTTCTCTTTATTTTTGAGTTTGAGAGGTTTCTATTGAGATTTCCTCAAGATTAGAGATTATTTTCTCAGGCTGTGAATGAACTCACCAGAGACATTCTTCATTTGTGTCACAGTGCTTTTGATTTCCAGTATTTTATTTTGGTTCTTTTTTAGAATTTCTATTTTGCTGCTTATGTTACTCATCTGTTGTTTCATGTTACCTACTCTTTCTAGTAGGGCCCTTAGTATATTAATCATGGTTTGTTTTAAATTTTTGGCCTCATAATTCCAATATTCCTAAAATATCTGAGTCTGGATATAATGCTTTTTTTTTTGTCTCTTCAAACTGTTTTTCCCCTTGCACTATATTTTGTAATTTTTTAAATTGAAATCCAGACTTGAAATAGTAGATAAAAGAAATATAGTACTGGTTTCCACAGAGGTTTTTGGAATTTTCTGCTCCAACAAGTTGTGATTCTCTGTATCTGCCTTAACTTCCTGTCTGTCTCCACAATTTTAGAGGCAGTGATTTGCCTCATGCCCAAAATTCTCTAACAAGACTAAGAAGAATTGTTGACTTTCAGTTTGTTTAGCTTTTTTCCTTGTTATGAAGATGGGTGTGATGATTACCAAGCTCCTTACATGCCATGCTGGAAATTGGAAGTCTTATATTCATTTGTTTTAACCCATTTTCTTACAAACATAATCCTCTGTGCACTAAATAACCTTGTCACCTTTGTCAAAAAAATCAATTGATTGCAGGTGTGTGGGCCTGTTTTGAGACTTTAGTTTGTTTTGTTGAGCCCTATGTTTTCCTTATACCAATATCACATTGTATTGATCACTGTAACTATATAGAAAGTCTTGAAATCAAGCAATGGGAACCTTCCAAATTTGTTCTCCTTTGTCATATTTGTTTTGGGTACTATAGATCTTTTTCATTTTCACATAATTTTTAGAACTAGCCTGTAAATGTCTAGTTTTTTTTCAAAAAGTCTGCTCTAATTTTTTGATTGTTTGTAGTTTTCTTGTAACATTTTTGTCTGCTATTGGTGTCAGGGTAATGTTGACCTTCCAAAAATGTTGGGAATTGTTCTATTGCCCTCTAATTTTGAGAAAGCTTATGTTTGATTAATATAATTTTTAATTTAAAGGCTTGATAAAATACTCTATGTAATTATATGGCTCTGGGATTTTCTTTATAGGAAGACTTTATGAATTAAATTTCTATAAGATATCAAACTATTGATGCTTTCTGTTTTTTCTTGTGTCAATTTTAATCAATTTGTTTTTTCTCGGAATTTAATTGATCTCATTTAAGTCACCAAAGTTACTATCTGAAAGTTGCACATAATATTCTTTTATTATCTTTTTAACATCTGTAAAATCTGTAGTGATGAACCAATATTGATACCTGATATTGATAACTTATGCTTTATTTATTTTTTTCTTGGTTAAGTTAGCTAAAGGTTTATTGATTTTTATTGATATTTTTAATAGCATAAGCTGTTGCTTTCACTGAGTTCCTTTAGGTACATCATCTAGTTCATTGATTTTTGCTCTTTATTATTTACTTCCCTCCACTTACTTTGATTTTAGTTTAGTCTTCCCGACCCCCAAACGTTTTATGGAGAACCCATGGTGTGTTGAAATCCCCAAGAGCACTCCCAGATTCAGTGATTTTATAGGGGGACTTACAGGACTCAGCATATAGTCATACTCATTGCTAAGATTTTATACAACAAAATATACAAAGCAAAGCTGCAAAGGGAAAAGACCCATAACGTGAAGTGTGAAGGAAACTCGACCTCACTGTGGAGCCACACAGGATGCCCTCAGTCCCCCAGCAAAGAGTAGAGACACATGCGTAGAATGCTGTCTACCAGAGAGGTTCATCAGAGACGCAGTGCCCACATGTTCCCTGGGGGCTTGTCCCAGGAGCTCCTCCTGCCTCACACACATCAATATTCCAGACTACCAGAAAGAAAGTGGTGTTCAGCATAACCACATTATTTACATAAACAGTTGAGGTACAGTAAGCCACTTTTACGGAGAAATTATGGAAACCCTTCTGAAATGTATGTTCCCAGATTCCAGTCAAGAGTCAACCTTGTGAGCAGGCTTTTCTAAGGATATCAGCCTCAGGCTTACTCTGTTAACTTTTTTCTGTACAAAAGTTTAAAGTGTTTATTTTGTTTAATATAAGCATTTAAAGCTATACATTGCCCTCCAAACTCTCTTTTAACTGTATCATACAAATATTGATATATTATGTTTTTATTTTTGCATTCAGTTTGAAATATTTTTAAATTTCCTTCGTGATTTCTGTGGCTGGTCTTCAACTTCACAGATCCCTTTATCTGCAGTGTCTTAGGTGCCTTTAATTCCTTCCTGTAAAGTTTTTATTTCGTAGATTGTACTTTTCAGCTTTAGAAGTTCTGTTTGTTTCTTTTTTTTTTACCATTTCCATTTATCTCTTCATTATATTTTCTTTTAAATCTTTGAGTGTTTTTATAATAGCTATTTTAATCTCTTTGTCTTCTAATTCCATAATTTCTGTCATTTAGGCCTCTTTCTATTGAATTATTTTTCTTCTAGTCATGGGCTCCATTTTCCTGCACCTCTAGGAGTTTTTGTTTGAATGCTGGACATTGTGATGTTACATTGCTAAGCCTTTATGGTATTTTTAAAACACTATTAAAGATACTGCTTAGATGGGCAATTAGTTTACTTGCGGATCAAGTTGCTCCTTTTGAGGCTCATTTTTAAGCTTTGTTAAGTTGATCAGTGAGGCCTCTCCTCTGACTTGTTGGAACTCAGTCTCTCATCCCTTTGTGAGCTCTGGCAGTTGTTAAACTCATAGCTCTCTGGTAGTAATTATTTCTCTAATAGTTGGTCTCTGCTTGGCCCCATCAAGTCTCATCCTGGACATACACAGTTTATAATTCATTCTAAGGCTCAAGAGGACTCATATAGAGATTTCTGGAGCTTTCTCTGCTTAGCTCCCTCATCTCTGGTATTCTGCCCACAGCTTCCAGCATCCTCAGCCTCCCTGTGCTCCAATCTCTGTCTCATTAGCTCAGTGAGACTGCTGTGCTCCACTTGGATTCTCTCTCTTTGTTCAGTGGCCTGGAACATGTCTCTAATTAGAAAACGGAGACAATCACAGAGCTTACCTAATCTGCTTCCCTTCTCTCAGGAATCACTGACCTGTGCTTCTATGTGAAAATAGGTGTTTCTATGTTTGCTCTGTTTTCTATTTTCCTTTCTTTTATTTTTATTTTTTATTTTATGGTGATAGGGCTAATCTGATTACTGGCTACTCTGTCACAACTAGAAGTTGACATTATTGACTCCCAGTCCAATGTTCATGATATGTAGAAGTTCACCAGGAAGAAGTGTAGAGGAGGGCATCTTAGGAGAAGGGAAGGACAGGTGAAAGCTGTGTCTGTGGCAAGTTCAGGGATGCTATATGTGGTGTGTACAAGGGGAGTGTTAGAGGTATGCAGAGGGATAGGCAAAGGATGTATTTGTAAAGGACTTGAACACAGTTTAGGAGTTTGCACATTATCCTGAAGGTCTCAAGGAGGCTCAAGCTAGTAATTATAACTATAATAACAATAACATGTAACTGATTTATTTTCATGTGCCAGGCAGGCCCTGCTCTAAGCTCTTTCCATGGATCACCTCACTTACAAAGCTCATGAGCTCCTCCAGCCAGCTCATGAAAGACTGCCATGTTATTTAGAATTGCCAGGTACCGTGTGTTTTTCTAAGTACTTTACACAATTATCTCATTTAGTCCTCACAATAACACTATGTGGTAGGGAGTATAATTACACTTATTTTATAGATCAGGAAACTGAGGCACAGAGAAGGTAAATGACTTACAGTCACACAGGGAACAAGTAGCAAATAGGTGCAATTTTCTTTTCTTAGAGAAGTTCTTTTAACATTAGTATAATAATGTTCTTACAATGAAAAAGAGCTGCCTTTGGGACACCCAGGTGCTTCACTGCCTGCAGATACTATGAATGGTAGTGCATGTGGCCGGCAGGCCTGGTGGACATGGCATTCCTGGCAGTCAGGTAGTACCTACGATGGTTTAAAATCATGTCCTCAAATTCTTTGACACTTTTCCAATCAAAAGGTGGACTGTACTTTCCTCCCCCTTCAATACGGGCCAGCTTTAGTGACTCCCTTTTAAGGAATAGAAAGTGGCAGAAATGACGCAACTACCTGTGCCTTGGACCCCAAGTGCTGCCTGACTTTTGAGGTTAGTTTTAAAAAGACAACTCTGCTGCCTTGGCTGGGTGCCTTAGGTAGTTGGAGCATCATCCCATATACCAAAAGTTTGGTCCCCGATCAGGACACATACCTGGGTTGCAGGTTCCGTCCCTGGTCAGGGCACTTATGGAAGGCAACTGATTGATGTGTCACTCATGCTGGTCTCTCTCTTTCTCTCCCTCACTTCCTCTCTCTAAAATCTATAAATGTTTGTTGATCCTAGGGTGAGGATTAAAAATATACTTTAAAGAGACAGCTCGGCTTCTGCCTGACTTGTTCTCTTGTAACATATGCTTTGGGAGTCATGATGTCTTTTCTGTCCCTTTAGTTTTGCCTTTTCCAGAATGTCATATAAATGGAATCATCCAGTGTGTAGTCTTTTGTTTGACTTCTTTTATTTAGCATATTGCTTTTGAGATTCATCAATGTTGCTATGTGTATCTGTAGTTTGGTCCTTTTTTTCAAATTTTATTTTTAAAAATTTTTTATTTATTTATTTTTAGAGAGAGGGAATGGAGGGAGAAAGAGAAGGAGAGAAACATCAATGTGAGAGAGAAACATAGATCAGTTACCTCTTGTATGTTCCCAGACCAGGGAAGTGAACCCGCAACCCAAGCATGTGCCCTGACTAGGAATCGAACATGTGACCTTTCACTTTGTGGGACTACACCCAACCAACTGAGCCACACCGGTCAGGGCTGTAGTTTGGTCCTTGTTACTTCTGAAGTGTTCTGTTAATCCACACATTTGACATTTATTTGTCCATCCGATGGCTGGACATACATGGGTGCTCAACAAGTGGGTGTTGAGTGGCTAAGTGGGTAAATGGAGGAAGACAGAGGGGACTCCTTTGCAAATCTGTTGAAGCCAGGGTTGGAAAAGACAAGGTGATGATGCTTTTTCAAGACTTATTTATCATTCATTAATTCACAAATATTGATTATCTACTCTGTGCCAACTATTGTGCTATGTCATAATAAACAATTCCTGCCTTCTTGAGAGCTGACTGTTGAGCTGAGAAGACAAATAACTCACCAAGAAGTTAACATCAGGGGAGATAGGTGCTGTGAGAAATGAATAGCAGGTCAAGGCAGAGAGAGGCGCAAAGGAGGGTGAGGGTGGGAGATAGGGAGGGCAGAGCAGGGGTGGGTGGATGGGGCAGACAAGGATTCCTGGGAAAAGTCAAGGGCTAAAGGAGATCTTGTTTGCTGGACCTTAAAAGAAAGGAAGTGTGCCTGGCAGAAAGAACATGTGGAGCACACAGCAGGTTGGAGAAATGAGCCCGTAAAATGTGGCAAATGGTCAGATTGGTCTTAGGACACATGTGGAGGGCCCACGTGTCACATCAATGAGTTTGCTTCTATGTTAAAGACAGTGAGGATTCATTGAAAGACTGTAAGTTGCAAAGTGATATAATTAGGGTCTTTCTACTTCAGAGTGGAGAAAGAATTGGATGGATGAGTGCAGGTAGGAAGTCCAGTAGGGGGTGTTATAAGTATCTCAGGTAAAGGATGGTGGGGACCTGGGCAAAGACAATTGAAGAAGAGCATAGACTCACTTAGTGGTAGACTTGCCAGGATCTGGTGACTGATTATATGTGGGGAGAGGGGAGAATGAAATAAGACTACATCCCAGATTTGGAACTTGGGCAAATAAATAGAAGATAGTGCTAATCCCTGGAAGAGAGCATGTAAGGAGAAGACAGGAGGTGTTGAGACAATGAATGAGTAAATGTTAGAATAGTTTTTGTTAAAGTTAAAGGGCCTGGAAGATATATAAATGCACAGTTCAGGAGGCAGTTGGATATTTTGGTCTAGAGAGGGAAACTTGGCCAGACATACAGATTTGGGAGATATTGGCATGGAGGAGGGAGTGTGAGCTTGCCTGGAAATGAGTGAAGAGGGCCGAGGGCTCAAGACAGAGACCTGAGGAACGTCAGGATTTAAAGAGGAGGAAAAGAGGTGTACAAGGAAGACCAAGGAAATGGCATGGAGATTAGAGGTGAGAACCAAGGGGTGTATGGAGGAACCAAGGGGGATCATGTTGACAGGAGAGGCACCAGGGCACCAGGAGGCACTCTGTTCAAGGGTCAAGTCAGGTGACCTGCAAGACTCAAGGATGGCCAGTCCCTCGTGACCATGAGATCATTCCTTTAGAGGAGTGGGAGGAGTGAAAGCCAGAGCACTGTCTGTTAAGGAGTGGGTGATAGGAGTGGAAGGGGAGACAATTGGTACCAACTTCTCTTCCTTGCAATTTGGTTGTGAACAGGAGAGTGAGCCAAGGTTGGAGCTGGTGAGGACATGGCATCATGGGAGGGTCTTAGATGAGAGAAACTTGTGTGTGTCTAAGTACTGATGGGAGGGGTATTCTGGTTATCTATTGCATCTAACAATCCACCCAAAACTAATGTTTAAAACAACAACCATTTATTATCTCTCACAATTCTAGGACTGACTGGGTTCAACTGCTTCACCTGGGACTGCAGTCACGTGTAGGTTTGGCTAGAACATTAAGAAGGCCCATCACATGGCTGGCAGTTGGTGTTGGCCATTGACTGGGGGCTTGGCTGGGGCTGCTGACCGGAACTTCTTGGTTCTCCATGTGGCCTTTCCCCCTTGACTGGGCTTCTCACAGCATAACAGCTGGATTCCAAGAGGGAGTATTTCAAATACTCACTCCAAAGCAGAAGCAAGAGATACCTTATGCTCTAGCCTTATAAGTTACACAATGTCACTTCTACCACATTCTCTAGGCCAGAGCAAGTCAGAGGCCACCCCAGTTCTGGCAAGGGAGAAGATTCCATGTCTTGATGGGAGGATCTGCTAAAAATTTGGGCAATCTTTAACATAACATAGGAGAAGGTGAAGCCATAAGTGGATAATTGGTGGATCCATTGAGAAAATAGCAGGACTTGGGACCCGGGGGACAGGATTGTCTTGAGAGAGAAGAGGGCCTTAGAATGGGGTTCTGGGAGGGTAGGGTCATCTTACATTTTATCAAAAATATCTGAGCGGGTCAATAAGCCACAAGGTATAAACAACTTCAATTTTTTTCCTCCTCTGCAGGATAGGTAGTTAAGTAGACAGAAGTCACATGACACATATTACTGAGAGCTAATATGTGGCCTTAATCAATTCTCTCAATAGCCCTATGAGGTCAATTGAGGTCAACGTCATGATGTCCATTTTACAGATAAAACAACTTAGGCGCAGCAAATCTCTCTCTCTCTCTGAGTTTACGTGAATGTGTTGATTATCTGTACATAAAAGATATTTGCTCTCTCCTATCTGAGGAGCATGAAGGTGTCATAACAATACCTTAAGGAAGGGAACCCATAATAGACATGGAATGAAATTCTCATCCCAGGAGAACGGGTCAGGGAATGGGGGCATCAGCTCAGGCTATGTCAGCCTGAAAGGTTCTTGGGATGGGATGGAGCCTGGGACTGTGAGGTGCAAGCCCCTCAGGATGAGAGGACAGGGAGGAATAAGATGCTTGGCTGCAGAAACCATGGGCTGGTGACCACCATTCTCGCCACCCTAATCAGGCACTCATGATATTAATAAAAATAATTTATGTCATATGACTGCTTTTTAACTAGCTGCTTTCAAGACTTAAGATCAGGATTATAAAAGGCATGCATTTATAAATTATTAGCCCAGAGCTCATAAGCACATATACTTTGGGGAACACTTTGGTAGCACTTTAAATTAATTTATTGTCATTCATTCCAGCTGTCTGTGATGTAAACCTTCAGCTATAAATTTGTACTATCATCTGACACACCATTAAGTAGGGTGCTGCCCAAGCCAGAGCACATAATAAAACATTCGAATACAATTTCAGAAGGTACATACGTCTCTCCTCCTCCTCTGCTCTCCTCTCCTCTCCTCTCTTCTTGTCTCCACTCCTCCTCTCCCCTCCTGTCCTATTCACCGCCCCCCCCCCCCATAATGATAAGAAGCCTGGAGAGAAGGCAGGTGTTGGCAAAGGAATCAGGGCAGGGAAGACCCATTCTGTCCCATGGCCACTGTGGAGTTCATGAGATTTCATCCCATTGTACAGATGGGACATTGGGGGTTCAGATGAGGGATAGGTTTATCTAAGGCCACACAGCCAGCAGAAACCATGAACTCCAACCTATCCCAATGCCTCCTTGGTAAACTGGCTGAGTCTATGCTCCTGAAAATGTTGGCTTGGACATGACTGACCCCCAGAATTCTGAAGAAAGCTAGGAACAAAAAATAAGATCTTTTTGAGAGGAATTTCTGGTGGGGCAATCCAAAAAGAATTCCCGGGATGCTGGGCAAAGAGAAGGAAAGAAAGGAGGAGATTAATGTCATGATCCCTGCCTTTATGCATCAGAAAGGCAGAGAAAGGCTTATTTTAGGGTTCAGGACTGGCACATTGGAGAGCAGTCCTGAGGAAACAAGTTGGATCCTATGAGTAGGGATTTGGAAATGATGAAAGCTGGCTGGGGTTGGAGTTCCTTGTCACTGGAGGGGATGCAACTGGAGGGTGCTGGGGGACATGCAATGGTGTGTATTTTCCTATTGCTGCTATAATAAATGAACACAAAAGTTGTGGCTTAAAACAACACAAATTTATTATCTTAGAGTTATAGAAGTCAGAACCCCAAAATGGGTCTCATTGGGCTAAAATGAAGTCGTTGGAAGGGCTATGTTCCTTCTGGAGACTAGAAGAGAATCCTATTCTTTGCCCTTTCCAGCTATAGAGGCAGCCTGCATTCCTTGAGTCAGGCCCCTTTCTTCATCTTCAGACCCAGCAATGACAGGCTGTGGCCCTCTCAGGTTGCCCTCTCTCTGGTTCTCCCTGCTGAACCCCTCTTCCACTTTCTGTACCCTGTGACTACATTAGGCCTGCCCTATAGTGTAGAAACATCCTTCTCAAGGTCAACAAAGTAACGGCCTTAATTCCATCTGCAAAAGTCATTCCCCTTGCCATGTAACCTAACACCTTCCTAGGTTCCAGGACTAGCATGTAGACATCTCTGATGGGCTTTTGTTCTGCTGACCATATATGTAGGGAAGACCTCTAAGGTCTCCCTCACACAGAGATTTTGTAGTCTGGAAACAGAGGACATTTTATTGCTTCACTGAAGCAAGATAAGGTACAAAGGAGAAGAAGGAGGAAGAGGAAAGTGAGAAAGACAAGGTAGAGGCAGGATAGAAGGAAGAGGAGGAGGAAGATAGAAAATTGACCTTCATATCACATCAGATGGCCTCATTGTGAGGTGGGGACATGCATCAGGAGGCTTGAACCAGACCCCAGACCTGCTCTGCGATCTTCGGCTTCTTCACTGGTAAGATGAGGTCCCTCTGGCCCTGGCCTGTGATAGCTCTCTGAATTACCTGTCTGTAGTGGGCCATGTTGAGGAAGCAAAGGGGGAGGCACTATTGGGGCCAGGCTATGATGGTGAGATGTCCTAGATAGGCTGCCTGGCAGAGTGGAGGCACTGCCATTGCTTGGCAGCCAACTGGCCATCACTGCTCCTTAAACGGAGGACTAGGGAGCCCAGTGGTCCCTGGCCCCTGAAGCCTCAGATGCATGGCCATGCCCTAACTGCAGAGCCTGTGAGTTTCCCTCCTCCACCTGAGCTAAGGTTAGGCATCTTGTCCCCACCTCCCCCACCAACTAGACCTTCTTGCCTTCATCCTGGAAGCCCTAACCATGCTGGGGATCTGGTCCTAGGGGAGTTTTGTGGCCGTCTGCCAGCAGCCCTGCAAGAGGCCAGCAATCATCTTTCTTTTACATACTAAGGGCAGGGACTGGGTCTTTCTAAAACCTCATCTGTCCACTTCCCTCATTTCTCTCAAATCCTGGGGATAAGGTCCTTAGCTTGGATAATAACAGTACTTACCTCATAGGGCTTTGGACAAGGTAGAGTGACAATCACTTTAAACTGCATTGCGGCACAACATCTGGTACATGACAGAAAATAAGTGGAGGGTGGTAGCTTTGCCATCAGTGCTGCCCCTGGGAAAGGGTGTATCTACGTAGGGTGCAGTATATTCTCAAATATACTGTCCTCCTGACATCTGCCAGGGACCCCAGCCCGAAATAGCTGCAAAGCTGAGCTCTGCAGCTTCTGCTTATGTGAGCAGGCCCTTAGAGCTGTGCTACTGCCTTGTTGTCTGTCCTGCTGCTGGCCTGGAGTAGGCCCTCAGGCCACACATGCTGTGCTGTAGGTCCTGTGTCTGATTGGACTCCTGGCTCCAGAAGCCCCCCAGGTTGATACTTAGTAGGTGCTGGGTCAGGTGTTAGAATGAATGGATGTAGGAAGGAAGCCATGAGTGAGTGCATGTTCAGCTGAGACTTAATTCACAAGGCAAGCATCCCTCAGTCTGGGCCAGGCCTGGTGGGAGGAGGGCCTCTGCCTCAGCCCCTGTCCTCCATGGGCTCATTGGGTGGCTTTGACTTTTTCTGTGCCACTGTGGTTGATGTACAGAGAACTGACAGCAGAGGAGGAGGGCAAAGGCTCAGGATGTGGCGTCTGTGGCCCTTGAAATCTCAGCAGCCACTCTGTGCTGGTACTCGCGTCTCCTCTTATCTCTGGCCAGACCTTGAAGAGCCAAGAATCTGTTCTATCAATCAATTATCTACTGCCTGCACTGAGAGCAGAGCCACCTGGCCAGATAAAGCCCCAAGAGAGAGACAGGGGACCAGGAAACAGGGTGAGCAAGCAGAGCCTGTCCCCTCATCTGGTGGGCACACACTCACACACACTGATGTGTATGTGTTTGGACATACCATCACCTCTCACACATCCACACAGCTCCACACCTTCACATAGCCCTCCTACGTGCACCTCTCGTGCACATGAACCCACAGTTATGCCTGGGTCTCTCCCGAAGCATGTCCCCTGCATACATGGCTGCCTATACCCATAGTCACATGCACCCTACATAGATACACCCTCTCCCAACAACTGCACACAGAGCCTGCTCCCACATGTCCTGACTACCTCCACACACTCGTCCCATACCTTGACAATCACACACCCTCTACATATCTCCAGCGTGCACAGGTGCCCATGCAAACATCCTCCACACACACCTTGTCAGCAGAGTGCTGGTGCTGAGGGCTTCCTCTGTGCTCCCCAAGGCAGAGAGTGGTGCCAGCATGGGCTGGCCTTTGGGGGCTTCTGGGGGCAGATGGATCATTATCTGGAGCTGGTTGGTTTGGTTTGAATTCTAGGCTGTGGAATCAGGAGACCTGGATTCGAGTCTGAGGTCTCAATTCACTAACCATGTGGATCCTGGGTGAGCCCCTTTCCTAATACAGAGCTCAGTTTCATCATTTGTGAGATGGGAATAATGGCACCCCCAGTGGGTGTTTCCAGGATCTAGGATTCAGCTGAGAGTTAATTCACTCCTCATGCATCACTCAGTCAGGCCTGGTGGGAGGTGGGCCCTTGCCCCAGCCCTTGCCCTCCAGTTGCTCACTGGGTAGCTCTGACTTTTGTGTGCCACCGTTGGTGGGTGTGCGTCACAGAAGTGAAAATGTTATATGAACACAGACAGGGTCCGGTTGCATTATTATTGCTCTATTTGCTGCCATTATGGTTATTGATTAGCCAGGGTTCTTTGGAGTCCTGGGAATCCTTGTTGCTGTGTCTGTGACCAGGAAAACCTGGCCTGATCCAGGTAACCTTGAGGGTTTGACACCCTCACCCCAGATCACCCACCCCAAATCACTGGAACCCCTCCAGGGTCCAGCTTCTCACCTGGGTGCTCTGTAACAAGCCTCTCCAGGCCAGAAAACATGGTCATGGCCTAAGACTGTGCTCAGCTGCCTCCTGACCAGCTTCTCTGTCCATGCCTATGCCTTCCTCTACCCAAGGCTTTGGGACCAGTCTCCATCCAAGACTTTGCCACCAGATTCCCTTACTGAGCACAAGTGTCAGCCACAGAAGGGTGACATCATAACACTGAAGGCTCTGGGAGGGCTCCGAAGAGCTGTGGTTCATAACAGCTGAGCAGGGCAGCAGGCTGTGGGGCCAAGGTGGGAGACAGTGGTGTGGGAGCATATGCAGGAGCTTGCAGATGTGTGTGCCTGGGGGTGTTGGGTGTCCCTGTGGGGTGTGGGAGTGTTGGTGGGTGTTAGGGAAGTGAGTGAGTATGTGTGGGGGTGAACATCTGTATGAGTAGGGATGTAGCCGGTGTGCACATGTACTGTATGGGTACGTCTGTGCTATTTGGGAGTGTGAGACTGCAGATGAATGTGCTGTGTGTACTCTCACATTCATGTCCATGTTGGTGTCTGAGAGTGGCAGTGTAGTAGATAGATGGGTGTGAGATGTGAGTGTGACCTTGTGAATATGTGGTGAGTGTGGGTTGTGGTAGTGTTTCTGTGGTGCTGGGGATGTGGGTGCAGAGGTATGTGTGTGGTGTGTGCATGTGTTTGTGTTATATGTAGGGTGTCTCAGTCTAGATGTGCATGTGTATGTTTGTGTGGTATCTTTGTGTGTCTGTAGGTGTGGTGTATGTCAATCTGGGTGTGGGGTGGCTATGGTGCTGGTGTGGGCTTCTTTGTTGGGCATGTGAGTGTGAGTGCAGCATGTGGTGTGAGTGTGTGTGGGTGGTGTGAGTGTGTGGGAGTGGTGTGTGGTGGGGGGAGAGCGGCAGGCAGGCGGGCAGGCAGGCAGCCAGGGCACTTCCCTACTTCCCCTGCACACGGTGGCTGGGCTGACAGCCGGGTGGAGAAGAAAACTAGACGTCAGGGAAATCAGTCAGAGACAAATCGATTCCCTTTAGAGGTGAGAAAAAGCAGATGCTGCGGCTGCTGGTGGCCTGTTAGGCTCTGAGCCACATCCCTCCCCAACAAGAGCCGCCCTCCCCCACTCTTCTAGCTGCCAACGTACCCCCCACCCCCACGCCTTTGTTAGGGGCTCTGCTGGGGCCTGCTGCCTGGGCTGCCCGCTTCCTTCCCCTGCAGGCCAATAGCATTTATGGAGCCATGCTGGGCACATGTGCTGTTGTGCATGCAGGAGTACAGTGTGTGGGTGTGCATGCTTGTGAGATGGGTGGGTACAGACCTAGTTGCGGGTCTCCCCTGATGGCAGAACCTCCTTGGGCACTTCAGAGCCTAAGATCACTGACTTGGCCAAGGAGACCCAGAAATTGGAGGCAGAGCTGAACCAGAACTCAGGCTTTCTGGGTCCTACCAAGGGCAGATCTTTGTCAAACCCCACTGCCCTTCTGCTCCTACCCCTAGGGCTCTTTGAGCAAAGCTGCCCTTTCTTCCCTCCATAATTCGTGCGAGAGTTGCTGCCCCTGGGCAGCACAGGTCCCTCCTCCTTCCAGGGGCACACCAGGCCCCAGGCCCATTCCTTCCAGTTGCTTTGTAAGGAGGGTTTGTCCCCAGATCCCTCTCTCTGCCAAGCTGGACCCAATCAGGGCAGTCCAGATCTCTCGTGGGGGACAAAGATCAGCTTCTTGGCCTTAACTTCATAATGGGGTGACTGGGGTTTCTGGGCCTGGGAGCCCTGACTCAGCTAAGAGCAGAGCTGCTGCTGTGGCATGGGGTCTGACACCCTGCCTCAGTCTTGTTGACACCTTGGCTGTGGGGTAGCCCCCACTCCAGGCCCTCCTCTCTGCCTCCCCCTTATCTGTTAGGCTTTAACATCTAAAACAAATGAAGACACCAGGGTAAAACGTATCAGAAGCAGTGCCTGTTCTGGACACAGAGCTTTGTTTTCTGAGCTTACCCTGGGTCTGGTAGCCAGCCTCTGTAGGCACCTGCTTAGGAGAGCTACTGGGTATTGTTCTGGGCCAGGTCCTGGATTTGGAAGTGGACAGGATGACCTGGGCCTGCCTTCAGGAGCCTTATAACTAGCTGGTAAGACATACCTTGACTCTAGTGGAGACAGAGAAGTACAGGCTAGGAAGAGAGGGAGGGAAGGGTCTCACACTAAACCTACCTTGACACTGGCCCTCACTTCCTGGGCTCCACCCTGCTCCCCAGGGTCCCCCAGGCTCCCAGCTTTAGCTTACGCTGGTTCTTCTGCCACAGTGACCCTGTCCATTTCCCCCCAACCTTCCATTTGTACACCTGGCTCCTCCACAGTGAGCATTCCTCACGCCACTGCCTCTTCTCCACACTTGAGCCCTAGCTAGGACAAGTGATTCTGCAAGGCTCCCACTTTCTTCCTCTTCAGGGCAGTTGGCTTTGTCCAGTACGGACATTCTGCTATTTGAGTGTGAAGTAAATAGATGAGGCTAGAGCTGCTTCATTGAGCAGAGTGGGAGAAGTGGCTGTTCTAGGAGCTTATTTCTAGGATGCCCACACCAACAGACTCCCCTCCTAGGCCTTCCCCTTTGCCCACGAAGACTCTTGAGACCCTGCTCTCTGCTTCCCACGCTCAGGCATGCCCTGAGCTGTGTCCATTGCTGAGCCCTCTGTGGCCATGCCCAGCCACCATCTGGAATCTGGAAACTGCACTGTGTTCCCAGTCCTGGCTTTCCCAGCGCTGGCTGTGAATCTAGAGATAGACACTGACATCTCTGGGCCTTGTACCCTCCCCTAAAAAGGGGATCCTCCAGGCCTTGCTCACCACAGAGAGGGTGGCAGGTATAATTGCTGCTCAGAGTCATACCTGTGTTTTTGTTACTGGTGGTCAGGGGGATGGCTCAGGGAACCCTTCCCAAACCCCACCCCTGGCCTAGATTCCCAGTGGTCAGCCAGATGGGCGGGGCCATGGATTGCTTTACAAACATTGATCGAACCAATTTTGAGCCAAGTCCTGTTGAGGGCAGGCAGTGCCGAACCCATGAGATGTGTCCAAAAAAATAACTGCTGAGAGAGGGAATGCATGGTGTTGGGAGGGTGGATGTTGCTGTCATGTTCCCAGCCTCCTGGCACCTCCAGTCTCACTGGGGCACACTGGGTGGGACAGGGGAGTGGGTTCTGCCTCCAACTCTGCCTCTGACCACTGCTGGTCTTCCTGTTTGTCCCTCAGCCACATTGGGAGCTCTGTAACCTTGAAGATCATTTCCTGCTGGGATATTAATACCAGCACTAATAATAACAGTAGCCATCGAGGCAGGAACAAGCATACTAATATTAGCTGCACCTGTTGAGGGCATGGCACGTGCCAGGCCCTCTACATATGTCATGACTCAGTCCTCATGAACTCTCCCCTGCTCTGTGAGCTGGACTCACCATTTCCATGTTGACACAGGGAGGGGATGGATGCTCTGTACTTGCCCAGGGTCCCAGAGCTAGGACAGAATTCAAGGTTATTTTCTTGGGCCTCTGAGGATGGCGTGGAACAGAAGTACCAGCTGACCTCATGTAAGGGAGGGCTGAGTGAAAAGAGAAACATTGTGGGGACCTGGGATGAGCTTACTCCTTGGGCTGCAGGCAGAGCTGGGCTGCCGTCTGCAGCTGCGGGAGCCAGGACAATGTCCATGTGGAGCCTGGGGCTGCAGTGTTGACATCACCCGCCATGGACCTCCTTCTGCCTGCCTCTCTTTCTGTCCCATGCTCACTCACACATACTGGACTCCAGACCCTCCTCCTCATAGGCGGCCTGCTTTTCCCAACTCCCCCCTCAGCCTCTGTTCAGGTCTCCTTTCAGGCTTCCTTTAAGGCCCTGTCCCCTGGCTGCCTGTCCAACTCACTTCTTGTTTCCCAATTCAAGGTCCACAGCCCAGGACATCTTCCTGCCCTTGCATCCAGGTCCCCTGCTCCTGTCTGCTTCTGGAATGGACTGCCTGTTGGTTAGCCACACCCCTTAAGCGGTCACCTGTGGTGGATGGGGTACTTTCTCTTTACACAAGAGTGTTCAACTTTGGCCTCAGGACCCTGTCACACTCTTAAAGCTTATTGAGGACCCAAAAGAGCTTTTGTTCTGTACCATATTAGAAATTAAAACTCAGAAGTCGTAAAATATTTATTTTTGTGGAACAATAATAAATCATGACATCTTGATATATTTTTTTCATGAAAAATAAGTGCTTTCTAAGATAAAAGAAATTTAGGATTATCATCACTTTACATTTTTGCAAGTCTCTTTAGTGGTTCACTTAAGAAAAGACACGTGGTTTGTCCTGTCTGCATCTGCATTCAATCTGTTGTAACCTCTGGAAACCTGTTTCCTTGCAAAGGGGAGTGTGTATATTAGGCAGATAACACCTTCTAGTCTCACAGAGCCTCTGAAAGACCTTGTGTCTCAGATTGTCCTTGCTGTGGCCTGCACAGGGACTCCCATTTATGCCATGTCTCTCTGGGACCTGACAAATGCCATGGGAACCAACAGTCACCTGAAGGAAGGATGCCAGGCCCATGGGTGAAGGGATCCTTGGAATCTTGTACTGGCTGGCCCGCGGGAACTGGAGAGCAGTTGGAACTGAGACTTGCTTCCTGGAGGATGCATGAGGTGAAGGAACCCATGCCAGATGGGTGTGTTTGGAGAGGCAGAGGAGAGGGAGAGAGTTTCCCTTGCCCGGGAAATGATTGCACACATCTTCAGGGTGGGCAGGTTAGTTAAGGGGCCAAGGCTGGCTGAGACCTTTAGGGTCCCAAGCACTGAGAACATCCTGGTGCTCACTCCCATCCTGCAGAGTAACTTAGAGTAAGGTTTATTTTCCACAGTGACACCAAGCTTCCTTGTATATTGAAGCTGAAATAGACTCTTCCTAGTTTCTGGGTTGCAAAACTCTAGATAAGCTCACAGAAACTCAACTTGTTTCATGTACAGGCACTTGGGGTAAGTGATGAAAAGGGTGAGTGGGGATGGGGACTGAGAAGGACCTGCCAGTGCTCCTGGGGTACCAGCAGATTCAGGACACCTGCTTCAGAGGGAGACTCTGAGCAGCCTGGCCTGGAATTGCCCTCCCTGCAGGGGAGGTTGGTAGAAGCCTTGACACTGCCTGAAATCCCCAAATCTTGGGTAGGGTGAGATCAGTCTGCAATGGCCTCTGGTCCCCCACTTCCTTGTTGAGTGATGGGCCTTGGAGGGCTGAGGGAGCATCACTCTGGGAGGAATGAACCCAATCCTGTGGATTGTTAGAGGACTTGGGGCTTGGTCAGGGGTGGAGGTGTCACGGCTGTGTAAAGGTCCAGGACCCGGTGAGTGTCTGAACCCCAGCTCTGAGCCACCTATTCTGTGCCTCAGTTTCCTCATCTGTAAAGCAGGGAGGAAGATGTCCAGCTCACACTGTTGTCTAAAGGTGACACGAGAAGGTGAAGGTGAAATGAGATGAAAAGGATCAAGCTCTGGCACAAACAATTGGGCCAGCTCCATGAGCCATGAGCTTTTCACTTTAGTTCAGTGTCATAGATCAGACCTGGGGTCACAGGAATTGCTCAATAAATATTTGTTGAACTAAAGAATTAATAAATGAACACATCGGTGACTCAGGTACTGCTGGTTCCTTTCCTAGGCAAGGTCTAGTTCAACCACCTCAGGCAGGAAACTAAGACCCAGAGAGGGGAAGAGACTTGTTTAAGGCCACGCAGCAAGTTAGTGCCTGAGCTGAATCTTGAACGGAAGCTCTGCTCTGTCAGGCAGGGGAACCACAGAAAGGAAGGGTGTCTGGGGGAGGGGACTGGGTCTTCTTCTGTTGCATGTGCATGTGTGCG
Organism: Desmodus rotundus; assembly: GCF_022682495.2. Taxonomy (NCBI): domain Eukaryota; kingdom Metazoa; phylum Chordata; class Mammalia; order Chiroptera; family Phyllostomidae; genus Desmodus; species Desmodus rotundus. Next base: position 57,339,623 of record NC_071390.1, on the reverse strand, counting down.
TGTGCACACATGTACACATGTGTGTATGTCTGGGTTGCCAGGAGGCTAGATTTTCTTTCCAGGGTGTCTCTCTCCTGCTGGAAGGCCTGTCATGGGTGGCTGGCCTGCCTGGCCCCTGTACACCTCACCTATTTATTGGGATTTTTGTGTAGCCCAAGCCCTGAGAACATCCTGGTGCTCAATCCCTTGCTGGGAGGTGCTATTGTGAACTTAATGAAAACATCTTGACTTCTAAGACAGCCCAGGCTGGCTACTCTAAATATGGGAGGGAGATGGGGAGCAGGAGATTTGAAGAGATGGAGAGTGGGGGTGGTGTCATATCACCCTTTGTATCCCAGGGCTGGGAGGGGCACCTTTCTTCTCCCTGCTACTGAAGTTCCCCAGGCCAGGTGAGCCCATTTTGGCCATGGGCCTGCTTTCTAATGGGTGTTGTAAGTCAGTTGTTCTGCTTTACTCCAGAACTTCTCCAAGTGCAGCCTGTGGAGCAGTGGCAGCAACACAGGGAGTGGATCAGACATGCAGACTGAGGCCCTGGCCCAGGCCTGCAGTGCCCACATCTCTGGAGGTAGACCCAGGAGTCTGTATTTTACAAGTTCTCTTCTGATGCTTATGAAAGTTCAAAAAAATCACTGCCTTACACACTTTCTCAACAGAAATGTGACATCCAGTAGGGCTGTAATTAAAAGGGGGTGAAGAGTCCCCTGGTTCATTTTAGAAACTTGTTTAAACTAGCCTGTTGTCCATCCATCCATCCTTCAGTAGACATTTACTTGCACTTAGAAGTTGAAATGGGAAAGCTGTCCCTGCTCCCAGCTTTCCATGAGGCTTCATTGTGTAGCTGAGGAGATGACCTCCTGCCCTCCTTAATTTTCCAGGCATCCAATGGTTCTGGAAGACAGTCACTCACTTTAATTTGAGTGTGTCTTTAGAAGCCACCCTAATGCAAATGTCCAAGAGGGAAGGGAGAGAAAACAACACTTATTTGGCATCTACTATGTGTCTGGCATTTTCATCTGTGCTGTGGCATCTCATCCTCCATCTTCCCTTCACACTGGGTAGTATTATTCTCATTTTCCAGGTGGGGAAACTGAGGCTTAGAGTAATTAAGGGACTTAACCAAGACTGTAGAACCTGAAAATGGTAGGGTCAGAATTTGAACCCAGGTCCTCCTGACCCCAGAGGACATGCCCTTCCTTCTGTTCCATATTGCCTTGTTCTTGGTAGACCTGGGGATTGATACCTAGAAGTCAAAGGGCTGGGTGATTTGGGATGTGTTTCTAACCACCTGTACTGTCCCAGGGTTAGCAGGTTGCCCACGAGGTGGTGAGCTCCCTCTCATTGGAGCTGTGCAAGCAGAGACTGGGCAATCCTGTGGCCATGCTGCTGCTGTTGCTGCTGGTGGTGGTGGTGGTGTGTGTGTGTAGGGCAGTATTGAGACTCTGAGAGCCCTCTGCCCTCTGAGGTGGGCCTGCTTGGGCCTGCTTGGGCCTGCTCCTGGGTCAGTGCCCCCATGGATGGAGGCTCTGTAGCCAGCTGCTCATTAGCTGTGGCTCCTCTGAGGGGACCCTGCCAGATCCAAAACAGGAAACATATCCAGAAAGCTGTAATTACAGCCGGGAGCCACAGGCCCGAGAGGTGTCTGCCGCAGCTTCAAGTGCAGACACGCTGCTCTGGTTAAGTCCCCTGGAGAGAATCTGGTGAGTCAGGTCCTCAGATTCTCTTCCTTCATGTGGCACTCGCCCCACCCCATTCTCCTTGGAAGAAAACCAGCATTCACTGGGAGCTTACTGAACGGCTGGGTCTCACATATATTCTCTCTTCCATTCCTCCTAAGTACACTTGGAGGAAAGAAGCATCATGCAGGCAAGGAGCCTGAGACCCTGGAATGTCACACAACTCACTCAAGGTCATTCCACTGTGATAGAGGTGAGATTTGAGACCCTGCCTTTGTGAGTGCCTGGTATAACCTCTTGATCATTCTTGGGGAGGATGTTTGAGTCAAAGGTGGTGTACAGGAGGTAAGAAGCACAGGTAGAGGATGCTTTGGTGGACCTGGCTGGATCCCAGTTATGCCTTGACTGACCATGACTTTCTTTAGCTTCTGTGAATCTACCATGGAGGGATGGGTCCCTGCTGTGCTCCCCTATCAGGTTGTGGGGTCACCCATGGAAACTGTTGTGGTTTAAAAACATGGCCACAGATTCTTTAACACTCGTCCCATTGAAAGATGGGGTCTATGTCACCTCCCCTTGAGTCTGGACAGATTTGTAACTACTTCACCTTATAGAGAATGACAGAAGTGACACTAAGTTGGTAAAATCAATGCAAAAACTTCCTTTTTGTTAATACTTGTTCTTGGAGACCTGAGCTACCAAGAAGAAGTAAAAAGAATCACATGCCTGAGGTTTCCATATTGTGAGGAAGCCCAAGCCACGTGGAAAGGCTGTGTCTAGGCACTCTGGTCAACAGTCCCAGCTGAGCCCAGCCATCCAGCCTCCTTGACTGTTGAGTTTTCCCAGCTGAGACCTGAGGTCACAGAGCAGAGACAATTGATTCCTGTTATGCTCTCTCTGAACCTCTGAACCACAGAATCTGAGAGCAGAGCAAAATTTGGGGGTGCTTTTTCATGTAGCAATGGATAACCAGGACAGCTATAGTTGGGATGTATCATGGTTATCTCAGGGGTTCCACCCAGACCATCTTTCCCTCACGGCCCCTAGGAGGCTGGCTGGGGCAGTGCAAAACCCTGCTTCAGGTAGAGAGTACCGAGATTTGGGGGCTCTGTATTTTCAGTTTCCTTTGCCCACTTCCTTCTCAGAGCTCAGTTCCCCAAATCAGGTCTTCTTGTGTATGAGTAAGAGTCCTGATCCCTGCTCCACCTCCTGTGAGCTGTGAGACTTTGGGCAAGTTACAATTGTCCCACTTTATTCACAGTTTTGCTTTCTGCAGTTTGTTACCCATGGTCAACAGTAATCCAAAATATGGAATGAAATATTCCGGAAATAAACAATTGGTAGGTTTTAAATTCTGAGTAGCATGATGAAATTTCATGCCATGCTGCTCTGTCCCGCCTGGGACATGAATCATCCCTTTAGCCAGCACACGCACACTGTGTACGTTACCCACCCATTAGTCACTTAGCATCTCAGTTATCAGATTGACTGTTGTCTTATCACAGTGCTTATGTTTGCTAGCCCTTATTTTACTCAATAATGGCCCCAAAGCCATTACCATAACTTTTATTATAGTATATTATCATAACTGTTCCATTTTATTATTAGTTATTGTTATTAATCTCTTACTGTGCATAATTTATAAACTTTATCATAGATGTGTATGTGTTGGAAAAAACATACTATGTGTAGGGTTTGGTACTATCCACAGTTTCAGACATCCACAGGGGGTCTTAGAAGGTATCTCCTGTGGGGAAGGGGGATAGTACTGGACTTTAACTCAGTTTTTTAGTCTGTAAGATGAGGATGTGAAATACCCACCTCTGAAGTTGCTGTTAGAGCGGTGCCTCTCACACAGTGATGCTCTGATCAGTGTGGTCCATGACCATGAACGCTGAAGTCACTCTCTTACTGGCCCCTTGTGCCATCTCCATGTGCACAGGACTTTTCAGTTTACGAGGTGCTCTCTAGTTATCCCAGTAACACTGTGGGATGGGTCAGTATTACCGCCATCGAAGAGATGAGGACTGCAGCTCTGAGGATGTGGCCTGTACCCATGGTCTGAGATATGGGCTCTTTCTCCTATTCCCATTGAGCCTCTTCTGGAGTTTCCCTCCATGTTCCCCCTTAGGGACCCTGGATGACTTGCCACATCTCCTTATTTCCGCTTTCTTCTGCCTCTGGACTTCTGGAGTCTTTACCTGAGGGCTTCAAATAACTCCCTTCCCATTTCTGGCTCTCACGTTCCCCATCGGTAAGATGAGAGAGTTGGGCTGGAAGATATCCAAGGGCCATTTTCACTCTAAGACAATCGAGTTGGTTTTCATACCTGGGGTTGGCTTGCCCACAGCAGTCTGCTGCTCCTCTGTAAGCTGAGTCTGTTTTGGTTATGAACACTGCAAGAGGGCCCCACATTCCTGAGTCTGGGGCAGCAGGGCTAAGCCCTGAGAAGGAGGGAAGGAAAGTACCATCCAGGAAAGGACCCAGAGAGGGTGCTGGGGTATTTGCTCCCAGGTCGGCCACAGTTGTAGTTTCACCTGAGGTTAATCCTTACAGTGTGGCCTGGGGATGGGCCCAACCCGACCAGGCCTCGCCTCTGGGGCCCCTTCCAAGGCTGTTCCCAGTGGCAGCTCTGGAAAATGATGGATTCTTCAGCATCCTGACTTCTGGTGGTCTAGTTGTTGCTGCTTCTGTCAGGTCTTTCCCTGGCCAACTTTATTCTTCCTACACACTGATGTCAGGCCTCACTTCCTCCAGGCAGCCCTCCCTGAACTTAAGCCCCAGGACACCAAGGTCCATGTGTGTCCTGGCCAGCACTACTTATCCACTGCCCCATACAGTGCTGACACTAATTAGGTACTCAGGAAATATTGGTTGCACGAGTGAATTTTAGATAAATAAACTAATAACAAATGCTATCAGTAGTGATAGCAGTAATCTTCCTTACTTAAAATGTCTTAACCACATATGCCTGTGTTTTAAGCCAGGCAGGAGAGGGTGGCTTCCATAACATGTTATTTTGGTCCCTGTAGGACTGCTTTTACTGAATTGTCTGTTTGTATGATGTCACTCCCCAGAAATCATCTCCATGAGATTCTCTTTTGTGTCTATTCTGAGAATTTTATAATAAAAGACTGCCAGGAAAAATCCTTCCTTTACAACCAGAGACAATTATGATTTTCCTAAATATTAGGTTTCACATTTTAATTTTTAAAAATTTCATGGACATCATATAACTGACCAGGTTTCCCCTTTTGCACTTGCTACCAGGAAGTTCAGCTCTAAAATGTTGATTCCTTGAAATATGTTTAGGACTTTGTAGTCTTCATTTTTGAACTAGTCAGATTTCTGGTTTATTTCATGTCTTTCCCTTTTTTACTTTCCTATCAATTTCTAATTTAAGTTTTCTTGTTGGTATGTTTTTATGTTTTTTTGTTATGCATCCGTGTAAATCCCTTACGGATTTGTGCATGTCTTAAATGATTTTCCTGGGAACAAGGCAAGATATAACTAAGTGCATCCACACAGTACATTTGAGCACACTATTCTTAGGCGGGTCCAGGATTCAATTACAAGCTGAAGAGTGCTGGTGCTGGGTCTGCTCTTCACCACATAGCCCTGTCTCCCTCCAGATTCTGGCCACACAGATTCTTGGCAGCCTGGCCCATGTTCTGTGGGCTATACTGGGTGGCCATTACCTGATAAGAATGGGTCTCATCACAGCCTTCCTCCTGAGCTGTTAGCCTCGCTGCCCTGCTGCTAGCTTCCTGACCAGCCTCATCTCTGTGGTTCCCAATCTCCTACCTCATCTCCTTTCTGTGTTTATGCTTCATACTGCTCCTGAGAAACTAGTATGGCTCCCATCTCAGCTAAGACTCAACATTGTCCATTGGATGCAGTCTGATTCCAGTTGCCATAGGCAATGGTACTTGGTCACCCAGGCTGGCTCTTTTCTGTCCTGGGACAGCTTGAGTCAGGACTAGGGGTTGGAGCTAACAATAAGGTAGGTATAATGTTGTGTCATTGTTTCATCTCTGGAGATGGGCATTTACCCCTAGAGGTAGCATTGGAGGGTAGTATGAGCCCCATCTGACAAATGGAGAAACAGGTTTAGAAGATGTGATTTGCCCAAGGTCACATAGGAAGTCAAAGGACCAGGGGGCTTTTGCCTTCCAGCCTGGGGTTGGGTCCACTTCACCACACCCCCTCCCATTCCAGAGGTGGGGGATTGACACTCTAGGGGAGATTGGGGACAGGAGTTTCTCCAGTCACTCACTCCCTGGCAAGGAGAACCCTCTGAGGGCCATAGTCCTCTGAGGACCAAGTTATCTCCCTTTCCTCTGCAAAGCTGCGTGATGGTAGGAGATTCAGTCCACATGCTCTGATGATCTGCCCGATGGATGCGGAAATGGGGGAGGGGAAGCTGGAGGAGGTGTGTGGGGATGATGAGGCCTCTGCCTTGAGGAAGCTTCTTTTGGGTCTACACCAGAATTCAGAACACGGCCCTCTGACTAAGTGAGGCTGCCACACATTTTCCCTAGAGCTGCACCCTTATCCTTCCTACAGGGCTGTGGGGTTCAGAGCTGGTCACTTTGGCATCTTGGTGCCCACTCCTGGGCATCGATACATCTGGTAGGGGCCCTTCCTTTCTGAATGACTTTAATCATGTCCCTTGACTCTGGAGTCTGAGTTTGTCATTCGTTCAGTGGGACCCTGAGTCCTTGCCACCTCCCTCTCGGTGCTGTTGTGATGACTAGAACCTATTTGTTCTAGAATGTTTCCCTGCCTCACATTTGAATGCTGTGCTGAAATGATTTCCCAGAGGACTTTGCATACCTGCTCCTGTGGACTTGCTGCTGAAAGAAACAAAACCCCTTCAAAAAACAAAAGACATCAGTGCATCAGAATGCATTGAGTGGATGGTGGTGTTTGAATTGGAAATCACTGAGGTGGTTGGTTTCTATTTGGTATCAGAGGTTTATTCACGCACTGAGAATTTGTTGAGGTTTTGTTCAGTTTCACAAATGTTTATTGAGTGCCTGCTCTGTGCTCAGCCCTGTGTTCAGTTTGGAGCTGGAGAGGTGGGAACTGCGAGGAGGTGGGGAGAGCAGCAGCCTCAGAGTCAGCCAGACTGGCTCTGAATCCCGGCTCTGTTCCTCACAGCCTTGGTGACCTTGGGCAAGTCACCCCCCTCTCTGAGCTTGGTCTATGTGTGAAGTGGGAATAATGTTAAAAACTTTCCTCATAGTGTTATTGTGAGGATCAAATGAGGAAGTACAGCATTGTTATTAACAGTGACTGAAATACTAAGTGTGGATATTGTTTTATAAGGAATGCGATTGTCAGCAGACTCTTCCAGATTTCTGGAGAGACGGACTGTGTGCTTGAGCAACAAACCTTTATTCCTCACAGCTCTGGAGGCCGGGAGTCCAAGATCAGGGAGCTGTCCAGTTTGGTGTCTGGTGAGGGCTCACTTCCTGGTTTGCAGATGGCTGCCTTCTTGCTGTGTCCTCACATGGCAGAGGGAATCACCTCTCTCCTGTTTCTTCTTATAAGGACACTAATCCTATTATGAGGGCTCCACTTTCATGACCTAATAATTACCTTCTAAAGACTCTACCTCCAAATATGTCACATTGGGGATTAGGGCCCAACATATGAATTTCAAGGGGTCACAAACATGTAGCCCCTAGCAGTGGGTTAATTGTTTGAAGGTATCATGACAGAGGTAGCAATGGGTATGTGGTGGGGAACAAATTCCAGGTGAGGGAGAGGGCAAGGGTGTGCATGTGTCCGGTGTGTGTGGGGAAGAGTGAGATCACCGATCCCTCTAGGCATCCCTGATTGCTCCCCTTCTTTCTTGTGCTGGATAAGAGTGTGCAGAGCTTTCACTGGCCTAGGAGTTTATGTTGGAATGCTCTGGGGATGGCAGCAGTGCCGGGTCAGAAGTCAGGGAGTGACAAGGTAAGAGGGGTGTGCTGCTTCTCTGGCAGTGTGGGCAGGGCTGGGTCAGGGTGGGGAAGACAGGCAAGAGATGCAAAAGACTATTTAGGCAGTTGGACAATAGTGCATATTAGTGGAGCTAACCATGTAAGAATGGGTTTTCACATCTGCCATGCTAGATGGAGCACCCATCAGGTCCAGGGTCCTAAAAACCTTGCCTTATATGTTCCATTTGTGCTGCTGGATTTTATCTGTGTTCCCCCATATTAATTCTCCACCCTTCTCCAGCCTGCTCTGTGCTCTGGAAGGGTGGCCCCTATATACTGAAGCAAACACTTTGTATAACTAACTACTTCAAACATTGTGGCCTAAAACACCCACTGTTGTGTTGTGCCTATTGATTCCATGGGCAAGGAATTTCGAAAGTGCACAACAGGGATAGCTTGTCTCTGCCCCACCATGTCTGGGACCTGGGGCTGGAAACCTCAAAGGCTGGGGGTAGAACCATTTGAAGGTTCACTCACTCACAGGTGGGACAGTTCATGCTGACTATGGGCTGGGACCTCAGTGTGGCAGTCATTGGAACACCTGGATGTGGCCTTTCCCTTTGGGTGCTTGGGCTTCCTCATGGCATGGTGGCTGTCTTCCAAGAGTGAGCACTCCAAAGAGAGCCATGTGGAAGCTGCATCGCTTTTTATGGCCTAATGGGGTCACACAGTGTCACTTCTGCTGGAATCACAACTGTGTTCAGATTTGAGTGTTGAAGTTCTTTCATAAGAAGAGTGTGTGGGATGGGAGATGTTGAAATAGTCATTTGGAATGAGATCTGCTGCAGGATGAATCAGCAGGAGGTCAGATTCATTCAGTTTTTGTTTTTCACTTGATGAGTAATATCAGTGATGATGATGACAGCAAGAGTTTACTGAGCATTTACCATGAGCCTGGCCCTTGGCTTATACCATCTCATTTCATCTCCCTCCTTTTCCAGAGTGCACGGCATTTTGGGAAGCCTCCCTCTCAGGGCTGTGCAAGTGCAGGGTGGCTCCTGGGGTGAGCTCCTCTCTAACAGTTGCGCCTCTCATCCTGGCCCTGTCTACAACATCTCTGTGAAGGAGGTCATGTCTCAGATGGTGGCCCCATGCTGCAGGGTCACACAATTAGTAGGAAGCAGAGGGGATTTGAACCCAGCTCAGTCTGCCCCTGAGCCCATGGTCTCATTATGTTCTTCACTCCCATGAATAAATAGCCTCAGGCAGATCAGGAGACTTGCCTTAGGCCACAGCGATGCAGGGCGCAACTTGAGCCCAGGGGTCCTCTCAGCATTGTCTCTGTTTTGAGTGTCCCAGTCTTTTCCTGGCTGCCATACTGGAGCCATCTCAGGGTGGGGAATGCTTGCAGGAAGATGAGGGGCAGAGCCATTCTACTAAGCCATCTCTTCCTTCAAATAGGGCTTTTTTGTCTTAGTCCACCCCAAGTTCCATCTCAGAGCCTGGGTATAAGTTAGGGTACCTACACTGGGGAAATGTTAAGTCAATTAAATCAATGAAGGAGTGAATGAGTGAAGGAGTGAATGAGTGACTCCTGAGGGTGTGACCCAGTAAGGAGACCAGCAACTAAAGGCTCCAGGTGAGCAAAGAACTTTCACCTGGATGGCTTCTGTTTATTCTAGGGGAAAAAAACTAAAACCTCTGATCTGACAACAAAACAAAACTGCGTGATAATTCTATTCCCAGATCAAATCAAAGTGTGGGGAATGCGTTATCATCAACGTGATTACCTTGGGGGAACAGAGACAGGGAGTTTTATTAAATGAGACAATCTCACTAAAAGGAAGCCTTACATTAGACTTCGGGCCTTAAATAATATTAGTGTCAAGAGCTGACAAATATTCTACATGCGGCATTGAGGCACAAACTGCTTTGGAGTGCGTGGCTGTAGTGGAGGCTGCTGGACTGGAGTGATTGAGGCATTGGACGGAGGAGCTTCTTGGCCCAGTGGCCACCAGACAAAGCAGTTCAGGCCCAGCTTTTCTGTCAGGTTAGCAGGTGCCTCCTTCATGGTGATGTGAAGACAGGGAGACCCTCTGCAGCCCCACAAGGAGAGGGTTCTACATTTCCTGACCAGGGCACCATGATCTTGAGGCTTGGCAGACCCCGAACGGAGAAAGACTTGGTTCCCAGATGGGATTCCCACTCCCCTCCTTGAAAACGCGCCTAGGCTTCCCTGAGACCTTGGTCACGTTACTTAATATCTTTGGATGTCAGTTTTCTTGTCTGTAAAATGGGTTAATGATTTAGGCCTCGGAGGCTTGTTCTGAGGGCAGAATGAGTTAATCTGTGGAAAGCCCCTGGAACAATGGCTGACAGACAGAAAATGCCCCATTCTCTTTAGTTCCATCCCTGTCCTGACCTTTCTTCCCTAGGGCATCATGTACACATCCATCTCCTGGGAAGGATTACTGGCTGCTGGAGGGCACATTTCCCCATGGTGTGTAAAGACCAGCTCATGGAGATTTTATTCTATTCAGATGATAGATCTGAGGGCTCTCAGAGGTCATCCAGTCCAGTTCCTTCTGTTACAGTTGGGGAAACTGAGACTCCAAATGGAAACCTCAAATTGGCAGCAAACTGGCTGCTGCCTGGGAGTTGGCTCAGTCTATGAAAGACGGTCCTGAGGTGGGTCTGGGGCACAGGCCAGTATACGTGAGTTTAAATTCTCCCTCTCCTAGTTCTCTCAACTGTGGGATAAGTTAAAGTAACAATAATAATTCTCATTTTTCTGAGAACTCAATGTGCTGAACCCTGTGCTGAATTTGAATGGACCATGCCATGTAACCAAGGAGAGGGTATTCTCAATTGCAGAGGAGCATGTTGAGGCCCAGAGTGGTTAATCAACAGGTCCAAGCCGTACAGCTAGTTCAAACTGGAGCCAGTACTTGAAACCCAGGTGGTCTGATCTGGGGCTGGCTCAAGAGAAGCAGTGGTTCCTGAGGGCACGAAGCAGAGCCATTCCCATGGCAGGGTCAGTGGCCGGGTGGCAGTCATGGACTCCATGTTTCCTCTGCTGACCTTGAAGAACTCGGTTATCCTTCAGCGTCTCAGTTACATCATTGGTAAAGTGAAGGAGAGAATTTGCAGGATGGTGCCAACCATTGTGAAGCCCAGAATCCTGGAATTTGGGGCCAGAGGGACCTTGGAGATCATCTCATCCTGCCCTTGTTTCTTGCGTGCAGGTATTAAACAACCTGCTTGGGTCACAGAGCTGGAAGGGGCTGGAGTGGGGATTTGGTCCTTGACTGCAGTGTCAGGGGCTGTGCAGCACCACCTGATTTTCCGTTCTTCTTCCCAACAGGGCTTGTGCCCACCGCCCCCCAGCCCTGCTGTACCCCAGTCCTCTGTCACTCTCTCTTCTCCGAGGTGTTTCTCTTATCACTGTTGTACCCCCTTTGCCGACCCTACCCAGAGCTTACCCCAACTCACAGAGGGAGCAGGGCAGAGCAGCAGGGTGTGCGTGGGGCTGAGAGAGCTGTGGTGGCAGTCTAGCTCTGATATTGATGGGTGTCTGGATTCTGTATGCCCCTTCCTCTTTCTGGCTCTCAGACTCAGAAGGGACTGTGCTCTAACCTACTAGAAACTACACAACCTTGTCTTGTCCCCAAAATATATTCCATACACATCCCCAGTCCAGTGGATACTTCTAGGCAGTACACAATTCATCACCAAATAATTTTGGGAAATGCTTGGTTAAACAAAGTATTCTTTTTCTAACTTACTTTGACCCTCATCCAAAGATACGTTATGTTGATTTTAGAGAGAGAAGGGAAGGGAGGGAGAGAAAGAGAGATGAACATGTATCGATTGCCTCTCATATGTGCATCAACTGGGGATCGAACCTGCAACCTTTTTTGGCGTATGGGATGATGCTCCAACCTACTGAGCCACCCAGTGAGGGCCTAACACTTCTTTACTTAAATAATTAAAAATTCATCCTCACTGTAACTATTGAGGATTGTAGGGCCATATAAAGCAAATGCCAATAGTCAACACCTTTGTAATTCTCACTTCACAGAGCAAGTAATGCTAAAGGCCTGAACTGTGTCTTTACTTATCTCTCTCTGTGCTCATAAAACACAAATGCAAACACTCACACACACCCAACGTGTTTAAGAACCTTGTCTTATTTTCTCCTGAAAGCCTTGTCTGATCTTTTACATGCCATGGGCTCTCGGTCTCCAAGTTCAGCTCTGCTACATAGCTTTTCCACATACTGGGCCTTCTTCCTCCCTGGGGAAAGCCTGTAGGCAATGTGGCACTAGAAGAGCTAATACTTGTGCCTGAGTGACTCACAGGTCAGTGGGGAGGCTCTGTGAGCTGTGTGGGTGGGTGGGCACTGGCTGCTTGGAATAGATAAGCACACTTGTGAGTCAAACTGGCTGTTGTCCTGGCAGTTGGCTCCATCTGAGGAAGCAAGGGGCTAGGGGACCAGGCATCTGGCAAGCTGGCCTGGCCTTCACCTCCTTCTTGAGAATGCTACCAGCAGCCACAACCTGGAGGGACTGGGTGGGCTGGATGAGAAGGGGAAGCAAATGTGCTGGCGCCTGTGTTCAAGGAGAAGTGAAAGGCTTGCTTGGCCCCCAGAGCTCTCTCCCAGTGCAGATCCTTCTGCATTGGTTAGATGGACTCTTTGGCCTGGCTGCTCTACTCAGACCTTGCCCATGCACCTGTGGATTTATCTACTCATCATCTTCACCCTGAGGCACAGGGGTTCAGGGACATGTCTGGGGTGATATAAGGTAGAGCCAGCCTACATCCTGGAACCTAGGATCCAGCTCAGTGTCTCCAGGTGACTTCAGGTGGGCCACCACACTTTGTGGGGAGCCAGAACTAGGAGCCTGAAGATGTTTGTTTGACTCCTGGCTCTACCACCCAAAGTACTGTCAGATCAGAAGAAAGCTCCTAACTTCTAGTCCAGGTCTCCATTTTCCAAGCTGGTTTGCTCTGGTACTTGGCCTTGCCTGAATCACCAATCCCTTTGAGAAGGAGCCTGGGCCTGCTCCTCAGAGTTGCATACAGATGTTTGTGTGTGAAGAGTGTTGTGTAGGAATTGACGGGCTGTCCTCTTGCACTCTGACACTGTGTCATAGTTCGTTTTTGAGGACTTACTGGATGCAGAGTTCTGTGCTGGGTATAGGAGAATGGACCGTGTGGAGGGTAGAGGATGGAAGACATGTGAATTTGTGCCCTGTGGGAGCATCCAGTCTGGCTGAGGAATCAAGGCGCAGCCACAGGACACAATGAGTTGTCCACAAATCCAGGTGAATGTCAGAGGAGGCAGGGGTCCGGAGGTGTGAGAAGGAGCAGCTCTGTACCCAGAGTAGTCAGGGAGCTTTGGGGAAGTGTTGATCCTTAAGCGGTGGACAGGAGCGGTGTTCTTGGTGAGAAGCACAGCTCATACAAAGGCACGGAGGTAGAAATGGTTGGGTGTTAGGAGCCAGCCTGAATGGCTTTGTTGGGAAGGTGGCTTGGTGAGCCACCAACGATCTCAGTGAGGGACTCCAGGGTGACTTTTTCTCAACTGTTGGCACAGCTCTGACGGCGTGAACCCAGCAGCACCGGTCACCCACCTCCTCTCTGGGGAGGGAAGCTGGCCTCTCTCCCTGTGACAGACTCCCATAGGCCAGAGATGGCTGAGAGATAAACATCTCTAATTGTTAATTACCATTCGTGGTGTGATTTTATGACTTTCCAGATAAATGCTCTCTGAGGGAGTGTCAGCATTACAGACTTCCAGTTTAATGATCTGGAGTAATGATTTAAGGGGTGGGGTCCCCGGCGGCTAGAGGATGGGAGCAAAAGCTACTGGGAGGAGGGTAGGCCCTCTCAGGAGTGAGGCCCAGGTTCCTGCCTGGGCAGGGGCAAGAGCTGGCCCGGGCCCGTGTGCCAGGTTGGGTGGAGCTGCCTGCTCCTCCTGTCATTCTCTGAAGCTGTCCATCTGCTGTCTGCTCCCTGGGACCACCTCCATGGCCAGGCATTTTGGGACTTTCTGGAGTGGGACATCCTGACAGTCCTTCCTGCCTGTCAGCTCCCTTACCCCTGCGTGTCTGATAGGATAGCCTCTCACCTCTTGGCTTTTATTCAAGCCTGCTTTCTCACCAGGCTTGTACTCTCCCTTTCTCAGACACATCCCATCTGCTCACTTTCTCCCTGCCAGTCAGCTCACCTCCACTAAGAAGGCCCCGCATCTTCCCTGAACCAGATGTATTTCTAAGTCTTCTAACTCTACACTCAGGTGGGGAACCCCAGGGCCCTGGGCCTGCAGACACGTCTCTGAATCATCCCACTGTGCTGCCCTCACCGCCGCCCCCCCCCACCCCCACCCCCAGCCTGGCTTGCAGTATATGCAGTGAACTTCCTGAGTGTTCACTGCTTTCTTTCAGGGAGAAGGGCTGCCCCAGGCAGAAAGGCCCCTTATGGAGCGCTGCTATTTGCCATGTGCTAAGCACTGGGCAAGGCCCTTTCATGCCGTAGCATGGGGTCAAGGTCAGGACTCTGCCACCAGACTGCCTGGGCTCAACTCCCATCTCTGCTGCTCCTAGGCTTGGTGACTTAGGCAAGTAACCCATTCTTTCTGTTTCTTAGTTTCTTCATTTGTAAATGGAGATTACAACAACATCTACCTCATAGATTTATTGTGAGGATCAAATGAGTTAACATGTGGAAAGTTCTGGTTACTGTTTCAATATGTAGACTGCAATGCTAGTTTGCTGTTAGCAGTGTATTTCATTGAATCCTAACAAGCCCTGAGTGATGGACACACATGGCCTGACAAGGGGCAGAGAAGTGGAGTGGCCGAGGTATAGATATTAGCTGGCTGCTTCTGTTTGATTCCCAGTATGCAACTTACAATGGAAACAGTTACTAAAAATTCTCTAGGCCTGAGTTCCCTCATCTCTAACATGCTGATGATAATACTAGTAGCTGCCTCCTAGTAGGAGGGCTCTGATGAAATGAGTTAACACCTGGAAGATAGGTAGCATGTAGCAGGCTCTCAATAAATTGGATTGTCCCTTATACTTGACAGATGGGGAAGCAGACTTGGTGAAGGGAAGGGACTTACCTAAGGAGGTCATTTAAACTCAGCTCCCTCTGAATCTAAAGCCAAGTCATATTCTTCTCTAGATCACTCTCCCTCCCATGGGCAAGGGTCAAGTTCAGGCCTTTCTGGGTCCCTGAAGCCTTCTCTTCTGGCACTTATAATTGGAAAACCTCCACCTGCCTCCTCCTGCACAGCACTCCTTCTTAGCTAATGGAACATTGGTGAAATGATATCTCCGAGGGCACCCTTCATCCAGGAAGCAGGGCTAGCCAAGACCACTCTACTGACCCTGACAGGCATGATGGGTTCCTGGCTGTTCAACCTGCTTTACGACCAAAGCCACCAATTTTTCCCCCTCTGAGTTTTCCTTTCCTGAAGCCTGGTGTGTCCAGTCTACACCTGGTCAAGACAACGGGGCATCTCCCTCCCTTCTGATTCCCTTCTGCCCTCCCTGGACCGCCTAGCCACATGGAGAGTTTGTCAAGTGCAACGTCTGCCTCTTCTTGCCGCCCTGCTTCCCTCAGAGTGCTGACCAGGCAAGCAGGGTGTGCAACTCAGTGCCGCAGACATCGCTCTCCCGAGATAAGGGCCAGCGCACACCCTTGAACGGGAAGTGTGTCATCCTTCACTCTCACCGGTGGTTGGGTGGGCAAGGCCACATCTCAGACTCATAGTGGAACACTCAACAGCAGACAGCGGGGGCAACCCCCAGCAGGCCCCGGAAGACAGAGATTTGGTTCCCTTGTGGTCTGGGCACAGGGGTGTTGGAGTAACAGAGGTTCCTGCTGCTGCCCTTGCAGAGAGAAGTCATGTGATCTCACACACATGGCCAACTGTGTATCAAGAGATAGTACTTAAGAGCAAGGCCTTTGGGGTGAGGCCAGCTTGCGCACTGAACCCAGCTGTCACTGTGGCTAATAACAATTCGGTTGCATTTCATTCCATACAGGTGCCAACTGCGAGGCTTTTAAAATGTGGTCATTATTCTTTGACGACCCTCTCTTTAAAAGTGCAGCCTAATTCCCCTCCTTGTGAACATGGGCCAGACTTAGTGACTGGTCAGGAAGGGACCTTGGGCACTGTGGAAATTTTAACAGCAACCACTGTTACAATTCCCCGAACAACTACTATAGGGCAGGTAATAGCTAAATAGTTTCCTGTAACCACCAGTCAGGTAGCTTCTATTATTTTCATCCCCTTTCTCAAAGATGAGGAAACTGAGGCCCAGAGAGGTTAAGCAAATCACTCACAGCATCAGCTAGTAAGTCACAAAGCCAGGTTTAAGTGTCCATTGCCTGGCCCCGGCTTCCTTCTCAGCCATTCTCTTACCCTGATACAAGTATGCCGCTATAAGCAGAGGCCCGGACCAGCTGTCTGAAGACCTGAGCGTCAGGCTCCGCCCTTGCCCTGAGCCAGGCTTCTCCAGTCTAGGTGGGTGAAACGGGTGTGGTATTCCCCACAGGTGACCGACTGTGCAGCGGAGAGGACCCAGGAATGAGAGAGGACTTAGTAACTTCTGTAGCTCTGTACCCACAGGGTTCTGGTGGAAGGCAGGAAGAGAAGCCCCGGGAGATGGGAGTCAGCCTTCTTCCTGGAGGAGGAGGGGAGAAGCCAGGACTCAGAGTCAGGCCAGACTGTGGGGGTCATGTGAAGGATACATGGGCACAGAGGCTCTGGAAGCTGGCATGGGAATTGCTAGCTAAACTTTGCACACAGTGGATATCTTTAGCAAAATGCCAAGAAAATGCTGTTTGAACAGGACAGTATGGTTTACACACAGTTTTCACAGCTATCTCAAGGAATCCTTACCTCGTCCTGGGTATACCAGCCTAGTGACACCCTGCCACACACTTAAGTCCCCCAGACCAGATCCTGGAGGGGCCCACTGGATTTTACCTGTTATCAAGTCCCCTCATCTCATCAGCCACTGGCAGGTTCTGCCTCTTACTGCCTTACTCCTGCTTGCTTTCTTCCCACACCACTGCCCCTACCCTACTGCCAGCACCACCTCTGGCCTGCTGGGTCACTGCTATTGTCTTCTGGCTGCTTCTTGGCTACCCACTGCTCTTCCCTCTGATTGCTTCTCCACCTTTCAGACTGAGGGATCTTCCTAAGGTACAACTGAGCTGGTCCTCCTTCCTGGCTTTCAATTCCTCATTGGCCTCTGTGGACCTCAAGATGAAGTCCAAAGCCCTGAGCACGTCCAGTGGAGCCTTTTGTGCCTCTGGCCACCCTGGACACAAATTCTGAGTTATGTCATTGAACTAAAACACTCCTCTGTCTAGGGGCCATGGAGATAATCAGAGAAGGCTTCTTGGATGAAGTGACAACTAGCTGCGGGGCTAAAGGATGATTGAGAGTCTGTATCATAGACCACACAGGAATGGAGCTGTGGGACAATAGCAGCAGAGGACCTTCCCCGAGGTGCCCTCCACCCCACCCCCCATCTCCCTGTGCCTTGGGATTTCTGAGAGTAAGTAGAACTGTCGGGCCATTCCACAGGTCATGCAGTGTAGACATTCAGCAGGCCAGTGTCCACACAGGAAAGGGGATACAGGGTTGGATTTACTAATCCCAGATAAGCATCCCTGGGTGCTCCGGAGAGGAAGCACCCATGGCATGGGAGCCGCGTGTGCATGGGTGATAGCTATGTTTGTAGTGGGCAGGTATTGATAGAAACTGGCATACACTTGGAGACAGAACGGCCACTGGACAGCTAGCTCTCAAGGGAAGCATTCCTGCAGGATGGAGAAGGGACCATGATTTTCTTCTGAGGGGCCCAAGGAGATCCCTGATGAATTTATGGCTGAGGGAAGAGGGCCTGCACTCTGTTTTTAAAACCATCTGCAAAGGCAGAGCTGGGCACAGGAAGCTGGGGTACCTAAGTTTATTGGTTCATAAAACAGGTCTGATGCAGCGTAATGATTTAAGATGAATCAATTCATCCGCATGGCAATTTATCTCAAACCCAGTCCTTGACTGCTGGGGTGCCCTGGAAGCTGGCCTGGGAATTGCTAGCTAAACTTTGCACACAGTGGAAATCTTTAACAAAATGCCAAGAAAATATTGTTTGAGCAGGACTGTATGGTTTACACAGAGTTTTCACATCTATCTCAGGGAATCCTCACCTCACCCTGGGTGTGCCAGTTTGGTGACACCCTGCCACACACTTAAGTCTCCCAGACCAGACTTGGTATCAGTGAAGACGCCTCTCACTCAGCCCTCCAGCTCCCAGTGTGACCAATATGTGATGCTGGGCAGCTGCTTCCTCTTTTGAGGACCTCAGTCTTTCCATTGTGAAATGGGAATCTTAGTAATAACCTTTCTGCTTCCTAAGATAGTTAGAGGATCAAATAGGATAATGGTGATAAAGTTACACAGGCATCTGGTGAGCTCTGCACAGCCATAGTTTGTGGGTGTGGGAGACAACAGGGATGGTTGGCCCCTTCACTCACACAGCTTACTTTCTGGTAAAGAGTCAGATAAGTAGCCAAACTACAAAATCCCATGGAAAAGGTGTTCTGACAGGGCAGTTCAGGGGCTGTGGAAGCATACTGTATGAGCACTTCAACCAGAGAAGGCTTCTGAGCTGAGACCTGAGGGAAAGGAGGAAGATGCAAGTGGGAAGGAAGAATGTTTAGGGTGGAGGTCAGGGGGGAGGGGGAAGCAAGTCACTTGAGTGGCTCTGGCTAGCTCAGCATCTTTCAGACATTGCCGGTTGGAAGTCTGGTAGGAGTTGGTGAGAGTCCGAGCTTGACAAGTCCTGTGTGTCTATGCATGGTGGAGAGGAAAGCATTCTGGAGGGCTTGGCTGTGCCCCAAATCATAAGTCAGATGTGGTAATGAATCTTAGGAGGAATCCCATAAGTTAGTACTACTATCAAAGAATGTGAAGATGGAGGCCCACATTCAAATTACCAATAT
Organism: Desmodus rotundus; assembly: GCF_022682495.2. Lineage (NCBI taxonomy): Eukaryota > Metazoa > Chordata > Mammalia > Chiroptera > Phyllostomidae > Desmodus > Desmodus rotundus. The sequence goes on along the minus strand of NC_071390.1, from coordinate 57,320,989 downwards.
CCCCCCTCACTGTACCAATCTTGTTCATGAAAACACCAAATGGAGAAAGGGTGACTATGACCTACCACCTGGTCTGAGAAGCCTTCATGGAGTTCCCCTGAGCTGAGTGAGTTAAGACTACCTGAGAACACCCATGACTCCCCAAATGGGCCCCACCATGATACAATTTTACACCCCCCAGGTTAGCTAAGGGACACCTTGGGCCCTCCTGCCTGTCTTGCTATTCCTGGGGCAGAGTTGCCAGTAGTTCCTGGTCAAAATTGTTATCATGAATGACTTGGGTGGCAGTTGTTTGTGGTAGCCTGGCTACAAGTTCTAGTGCCTTTCAGTCTACTGCATGTCTGTAGCCTAGTTTCCCAGGCTCCCCAAAGGGACACTTGCAGACATACTAGCCCACTCTGGGAAAACGAGAATTTCCACATGCAGATATCAGCTAATGGAGACCCTCATTACTTGTCACAGTGTTAATTTGAGGAGATAGTCCTGGTGCACATTAGGAGGCTATTTTAGTGCCACACAAGTTAGACACCTTTATTAACCATTGGAGGTCAGGGAGGCAATGAAGTATTTGAGGTAGAAGAAAGAAGTCACGCTTCACCTGGAGTTTGGTCATTTCCCCCGTGTTCCAATGATGTCAGCTTATTGGTCAGGCGCTGCCCATGGCCTGATTGAGTGTTAGGCATTCAGAACGGGGGATGGGCTGGCAGAGGCAGGGTCTGTATGGGTGATCTGATCTGAGTGCAACAATGGAGCCTAACTGTTGTGTGCACATATAGGAGTGTGGCATTAAAGTGTATGTGCATATGTGTGCATGTATGTATGTGGTGCAAGCTCATCTGTACATGTACACCTGTGTGTGTGTGAAGAATAAGTGGGTTTCCATGCACAGGTGCAGGTATAAAGAAGTTTCTAACTGAGCAAGAGGAAAACAGAATGGGCGACCTGTGGAGTAGTGAGCTCTCTGTCATTTGAAGTGCTCGTTGAGACCCTGGGCAGCTGGCCTCTTTGGATGGGTTCCTGAAAGGAAAGATAGATTCTGCAGAGGTGTTAGATGGACTCTCAGCTTCAAGATCCTTGATTCTGAATCTCTGCACTGGGATCTTGGAGACCTGGTCACTGCTCATGGCTCTAGCATTGCCTAGTGGTTTGGGTGAATCCTTTGCCCTCAGTGGGCCTTGGTATCCACTGCCAGGGGTACTTTAGAATAGAGACCTCCAGCTGCTTCCCAGGAAACCATGGCAGTTCTGTTCAGGCCCTCTTTGTAGGGTGTGTGTAGAGCTGGTAGACCCTCACCTAGCTCTGGGGCCCTTGCACCCCTAGGAAGGGCAATCTGACCTGCTCTAGGGTGTCTGCTCTTCTCCCTTGGGGCTGTCATCTTAGCTGGAATCCTTCAGGAATGCCCTTTGAGGCACCCTTTTCCTCCCAGGCTGCCACTCTCTGATTTCTTCTTGGCTCTTGGAAGAGACACTGAAGTTGTGAGGGTCACAGCTTCCCTGATGAACAAACAGATATGAGGAGTCACCTCCCCTCTCATAAGGACTTGTGTCTGTGATGCACTGGGAAGTGGGAGGGGAGGCAAGTGCGCCACAGGGAGCACTCTGATGACATGGAAGAAGGCCCCCAGAGCTCCTTCTGGCCTTCCAGGCTGCTGACCCTCTCAGTCACCCTGGTTTTCACGGGCACAGTGTTTTTCACTCCAGCAGGACTTTCTCCTCCACTTGCTCAAGAACTTCCTATTCCTGGCAGCAGCCTCAGCACATTGGACAGATGAAGAGGGCGGGACCCTCCTAGGGGCAGGCAGGGAGCATGGGACTGAGCTGAGTCTGGTCTGGAGCCCCTGTGCCCCTGCAGGGGAACCTGCAGCCCACTGTTCCTCTCTCTGCTTCTGCAGCCTCTGCCAGGCACATGCTGAGGGGCAGTGAGCTTGTGGGCAGCGTGGAAGGACAAGGGTATGGTCTCCTAGGAGTGCTTCCGAGTTCCCTCTGTAGACCTGGGCTGGGTCAGCTGGGTGAACTTGGGCAAGTCAGTTCATCTTTTCTCCACCTATAAAATCTTGTCAGAAGGACATGAGAAGAGCTCAGCTCATTTCTGGAGTTCCGTAGGCATGTCTCATGGTGGTTCTTCCTCCTTTCCCTTTCCCTTAAAACTAAGTGAATTAGAATAGGTTGGATCTTCTTTGACAGGGGAGAAAGTGAGATCTAGTTTAGCCTGGGAGAATCTGGCATGGGACCCCCATACTTCCCACTCTATCACCTAGAGCCCTGCTGTTCCCTTTCTGTCTGGGCCCCATGGCAAGGGCAGATGGCCCCTTATTGATCAGAGAGGGACCGAGGCTGGAGAAGAACAGAACCAGGGCAGTGAACAAGCAGGGAGAATCAGAGTTCCCTAAGCCCATCCTGTCAATCTTTACAGAGCTTGAGTGACCAGTGAGGCCACGAGGCACTTTGGGCCCCATGCCTTATGTCCCTATTTGAAAAAGGACCTTCTGATTCATCACTTTCTCTTGGCACCTGATGGGGGCCTGACACGTGGTAGCTATTTGCAGAATAAACAAATAAATTCATCAGTGGGTGTGGGTCTCAGGGAGACCCTTGGAGAGTCAGGGGCATTAATCCTTGCTGGGAACTTAGAGTTCTTTCAAACCCTTATTTTGCAGATGGGGAAACTGAGACCTGGAGGCAGAAGTCCCTTGGGGAGGCAGAGTACTCACTGGGCTGGAGCCAGGGAGGCCAAGGAAAGGCCCAGAGCTGGGAGCTCAGGGGCCTGTAGGAGGGCAGCCTGGGCTCAATGGTGGAGGAGAAACAAGTGAACAGCAGGTAGCTGGGCAGGTGGTGGAGGGGAGGGGGCGGGAGGTAGGGGTGATGGTTGGGAGGCCGAGGGAGGGGTGGGGTGGGACAAGTGTCTTTTAGGCTGAGAAGAAAGAGCATATAGCAGTTCTGATGTTAGAGTGTGCAGCCACATTTGGGACACTGTGGAATGTTTATTAGGGTCTGGAGCTGCCTAGGCTGCAACATGAGGTGCAGACAGGGCCAGGGCTAGAACCCTGTCCGGCTAGTCTAAAAGCCTGAGCAGCCAGAGCGAATGTGGCCAGATGCTGTTGAGCTGGGCGATCTGTGGGCCACAAGTGGGAATGAGATGGACGTCAAGGCTCCACCAGGCCCTGGGGCCCACTGAGGAGGACATCTGGTCCCCTGCCTGCAGCAGCATGCAGGGTTGCAGGAGACCTCTGCCCACAGACCTTCCCAGACATCCTCTGTCCCACAGCTTTGTTTTCTTGGGGTGGCAGGGCTGAGGGGAAAAGGGAGGCACAAGAGGCCTCCACACATGGCAGCAAATTTGGGCCATCGATTTGCATTTATTTCCTGCTTAAATGAACCAGCCTGGCTGCTGCTGGGGGTGGGGGTGAAGGGGCTGCTCTTTAGCATTTTAAGTTTTCAGATAATTGGAGGGAAATAACTCCAATAATGAAATCACTGCTGGATCGCATTCTGATACGTGACAAATCAATTCATTTATGATACCTTCTTTGTCACACTGAGCCATTCTGGTGCTCAGTGGAAACCTCTTAAATTAATAAAACTGTTAAATCCATAAAATCCTTCGTTCCGAGTAGCACATCACAGCACAAGTTTGAATCATTAAAGGAATAAAACTGATAAATGTGAGCCAGGGAGTGTCTGTGTCTGCAAAGAGGGGCTGGCTTTTAAGACAGATACAATATAATAGTCATAAGCTCCGATCTATCCTCACTATGCAAAGCAGGGGGAAGGGAGGTAGGGCGGGGCCATCTGCATATTCCAGTGCAGGAAGGCTGGTGGATACAGGCTTAGCAGCATGGGGCAGGCTGCTTTAGTGGTGATTTATGGGGCTTTAGCCTTTTGAATAAAATATGATTTAATAGCAAAGAGAAAAATATAAAGCCTTTATTGGACCCAGCCGAACCTGATTTTGCTCAACAAGGATTTTCCAAAATAGCTGCATTTGTCTGAAAGGGGAGGGACAGCACAGACTGTCAGACCACACACTGACCAGGGAGTGGCAGGCTTGGTGGATGCAGGGAGGGAGGAGGACAGATCAACCCCTACAGGCCTCCCTCCCCCACTGGCAGGGTTGGGCAGTCTCCCAGCTGGACTGCTTGCTGACTGTGTGAACTTGGGCAGGCTCCTGCACTTCGCTGAGCTTCGATTTCCTCACCTGTAAATGGGAATGGGGATGCTGATCTCATAGGTAGGAGTGCACGAGAAAGAGCTTTGTAAACCATAAAGTGCAAAGGGTAGGCCAGTTAATGACCATTCTTGAATGTGGCCCCAGCTGGTAAAGGTTCCTTTAATTCTTACTGCACAGGGCTAGATTTTGGGGTGTGGGTCAAATAACACGATTCTGATAGAGTGTACTGTGAAGTTCTGTGCACATGAGCTATATCATATATGATGTTGTGTATTCCATTTGGGCATGCTCCTCATCAAATTCATAGACCCAGGAAAGAGTCCCACTGTTACTTCTTCAGGCGGGATGGGCTTAGGAGGAAGCAGCAGGGAGGCAGGCAGAAAAGAGCCAATAAAGGTTATTCTTCCTCCATGTTAGCCCTGGATGAAGAAACTAATAGGTGTGTTCAGGGGCCCTCTGGGACAGGCATCAGGCAAGGGTGGGCAGGTGTCAGCCAAAGCAAATCAAGGAAACCCTGCCTGGACCTCGGGGTCTTATAGGGCCTCCTCTCTTATTCATTTGCCTTTTACTACAACGAGGCTGGAAGGTCCCTGAAGCCAAGTCTGGACCTTCTCCTTTCCTTGCTTCCTCCAGGCTTCTGCCCCACAAAGGCACTCTGGAATGGATGGAGTGTTCAGCTCACATTCTAGAGACTAGGGGTCATCCAATGTGTGTGCTTTCAAATTTTAGTTACCCGTAATAAGAAAACTCCTTACATTGCAATCCCCTATACACATGCATGTTAAACATTCACAAAATTGTTAAGAAATGATACTTACCTTAATGTATGTTTGAGATTCTATTCTATTCTATTCTATTCTATTCTATTCTATTCTATTCTATTCTATTCTATTCTATTCTATTCTATTCTATTATTCTATTCTATTCTTCTATTCTATTTGTTGCATTCCATTACACCCCATCCCATTGTTTTCTCAGTTTCAAAAATGTTTCTTGATCCACTAAATTAGTTTTATGATCCACTAATGGGTGTGACCAGTAGTTTGGATAATTCTGATCTGGTCCACATCTCCATTTTTCTGGTCCACCACCCTAGTTTTCTGACAATGGACGTACTAAAAGCTGCACAAGACTGACCAGCCCTACCTCCCGGGCCATCTGCCCTCACTGACACTCCTCTCTAGTTCCATCTGAGCCTCACCAGAGCCCTCCCTACAGGTCACTCTGTGTCAGACTCAGGGATTCCAGGGGGGAAAAGGATGGGGAAGCTGTCACCAGTGGCCTCAGCCCACCTTCTTGAAAAGAGAGTGGAAGTGACAAGACAGCTCACCTGCCCTCTCCACCCCACAGGATCAAAGGAGTCTGGGGGCTGGGGAGTCCGTGCCCCTGGCATAATGAGCCACGTGGGCCCAGCGACCTGACAAGCCTTCACTCTCCCCAAACGTCAAGAGCTCATGATAGCTGGCAACACAAGTGCTAATTGCCAGCCAGGGTGAGGGTAGCAGCCCCGCAATCCATATCAATTATGGGCATTGGCCGTGGCTGCTAGACAAAAAGGTTCCTCGGAGGCTGTCAGACCCCAGTGTCATTACTTGGGACTGCTGTGCCTGCTGGAGGCTGAGCAGGAACAATGACCAACTGTCACCCCCAGCCGCCTCGGTGGCCTGGCCCTGGGCACTGCTGGCTTGCCGGGCAGGGCCTGACATGTAGGGGCAAACACTCAGCCTGCCAGGCCCACGTTGATATTTTGTCACCTTGCTTGTCACCCCGGACTGATGGGCTGCCATCATCTCTCTTAGGGAGGGAAAGCTTCAGGTTGGGGTTTTTGTTTAACCAAATGTGTTTTCCCTAGTGGGGAAACTGGTTTGGCCCCCAAAGCATCATGATTGGTGGCTTTCAAACTGAGAGCTGCCGAGGGGAACTGGGAGGCTCAGTGGGTAACATTTGGGACCTGCCATCCTGTGCTCAGATTAAATGTGTTTTTCAAATCAGGTTTTCTATGACAACATTACTTCTCAAACTTCAGCATGCATCGGAGTCACCTGATGAATACGAGCTTGTTGGATCTGAGCTCCTGGGTCTCAGGTGTCAGAGTTTCCAGTCACTGGGCACAGGGTGGGGCCACATCTGCATTTCTAACAAGTTCCCCATAGGAGGCTGATGGCTGGCTCAGGGGCCATGTTCTGAGACCCACTGTCGTGGAAAGTGCTTCTCAGGCTGTGTGTGTGCATGGCATGTATTTGGGGGACTTGTCAAAATACACATGCTATAGCATCATCCCGAACCTAGAATCCAAATTTGCAGACCATTGCTGGGGGCCGGGGCATCAGATGCATGCAAGGCTCCCCTGGCTGCAAGTTGCTGGGGAAGGTCACAAGAGATGTCATGCTCCAGTTCAGGATTGAAATAGCTTTTTGAACATTTACAGTTGTTCAGGAGGCAAGTGCTGCCTAGAAAAGTAGTAAGTCTCTTGGGCTAGTGGAGTCCAAGCTCAGTTTGGGCTACCAGTTCCTTAGGCTGTGCTAGAAGGGACCGAGGATGAGGTAGAAGTTGGATGGGGGGGATCTCCAAAGGTTTTCCTCTCTCGTCAGACACCTGTGAACTAGAGGCTTGGGGATATAGAATTTGGGCAGTACTTGGGTTCAGATGTCTCTCTTCCATGTCCCAGGATGCCCTGTGGCTTAGTGGTTGAATTTTCCACCACATTTACTTCATGACCAGCTAGTTCTTCACGTACCATCTCACTCCCTCGACTGGTCCTAACAACCCTGCCCCCATCACCCCATGGGAGGCAGACAGGTGTTACTACACTGGCAGATGAGGAAACTGAAGCTCAAGGAAATTAAATGATTCATTCAGGGGCCCACCATACTTCCTTGGGGTCTCTGATGGAGGGGTGTGGTAACCTGGCCACATCACACTGGTGGTAAAGGTGATGGGGGCACTGGTGAGGCCAGCAAGACCCCACACAGCCCAGTGATTAATGATGTGTGTGTGGAAGGGGATGCTGGGAGCCTGGTCAAGAGACCTCTGAGTTGTCCATGGCTCTGGGGCTCTGATGGATCTAGGAGTCAGGTCTGATTAAGGGGCTTTCTGAGGCTGAAGTCAGTGTGTTTTCTGGGGGTTTCACTGCTCTTGGGAGTCTGAGTCTAGCGCTCTGCCTCTCCATAGCCAGCCTTATCCCTCAGGGCCTGCCACTGCCCCTGCCAGATGCTGGCACCCTGCTGTGGCTTTTGTAGAAAAACCAGCTGTACTGAGGTATACTTTACATACAAGGTCCAGCACAAATAACACCCCTTTTTTATTACAAAATCATAAGCATGTAATTCTGTAACATAACAATATCACACTCAAGCACACCATACGACATTGAAGGTGAAATGTTCAAATTAAAATTATACATTACTACATCCATATTATTACCCTACCAACCACACTCAAGCAGGCGTTCCTTCTGCTGACCCTGTACTATGAAAGTCACTCATTGGAAGTGCATGGTAAGATGAGTTTTAGTAAAGTTCCACAGTGTGCAGCCATCGCCACAGTCCAGTTTTAGATTCCCATCTCTCCCAAAATTTCCCTCAGGCCTGTTTTCAGTCAATCCTCATTCCCACTCTTGGCCCCAGGAAACTACTCATCCAACTTTCTCTCTCTATGATTTTGTCTTTGCTAGAAATTTTGTGCAAATGGAATCATTCAATAAATAATCTTTTGTGTCCAGCTTTTGTAATTAAGCATAGGGTTTTTTAGAAACATCTGTGGTGTTTCAGGTGTCAGTACTTCATTTCTTTTTATTGTCAAGTAGTACTCTAACATATGGCTACATCACAATTTATTCATCTACTCACCAGATCATGGACAATAGGGTTGCTTCCAAGTTTGGGCAATTTCAAATAAAATTGCTATGAACATTTGCTTGTAAGTCCTTATGTGAATATATGTTTTGATTTTCTAGAGTAGATACCTAAGAGTTACATGCTAAGTCTATGCTTAACTTTTTAAGAAACTGCCAAACAGTTTTTCAAAGTGACTGTATCATTTTGTAGTCTCAGTAGCAATGTGTAAAGGTCTTAGTTTCTCTGCTTCCTCTCCAACACTTGCTATTGTCTATCATTTTTATTAAAACCATTCAACTGTATGTACAGGAGTGTCTCTAATTTGCATTTTCCTAATGACTAATGATATTGAGTTTCTTTCCATGGGCCTATTAGTCATTCATATATCTTTGGTTTAGTGTTTATTCAAATGTTTTTCTTTTAATTGGGTTGTTTGTTTTATTATTGAACTATAAAATTTCTTTATATATTCTCAAGACAAGTTCTTTATCAGATATATAATTACTAAGCATTTTTTCCCAGCCTGTGGGGCTTGTCTTCGCATTTTCATAATAGTTTTTCTGAAGTGCGTAAGTTTTAAATTTAAATGAAGTGCAATTTATCAATTTTTTCTACTATGGATCATGTGTTAACATCATATTTAAGGAATCTTTGCTTAACCCAAATTTTCATAGATTTTTTTCCAGTTTTCTTTTTTTCTAGAAGCTGTATAGCTTTAGCTGTTATATTTAGATCTATTATTTATTTTGAGTTAATTTTGTATATGGTGTAAGGTAAGAATATATTTAAAAATATGGGTATATCCAATTGTTTCAGTATTATTTGCTGAAAAGACTCTCCTTTCCTCATTAAATTGTTGGCACTTTGTTACAAATCAATTGATTGTGCATATGTAGTTTTATTTCTGGATTTTCTATTCTGTTGCATTGACATATCCATATGTCTGTCCTTATACTAATACAATGCCGTCTTGATTAATGTGGCTTTATAGTAAAATTTGAATTTAGTAGTGTAAGTCTTCCAACTTTGTACTTGTTTTGAAAAATTGTTTTGGCTATTCTAGGTTATTTTCATTTCCATATAAATTTTAGGATTAGCTTGTCAACTGCAAAAAAAAACTTGCTTAGATTTTGATAGAGATTTGATAGGAATTTTGATGGCAGTTTGGGGCAACTTGCCATCTTAACAATTTTGAGTCTTCCAATTCATGAACACTTAGTTAGATCTCCTTTTATTTATGTCTTCTTTAATTTCTTTTAACAGTATTTTATAGTTTTCTATATACAATTCTTTTATTTCTTTTGTTAAATTAATTCCTACATACTTTCTTCTTTTTGTTGCTATTTAGGATGAATAGTTTTCTTAATTTTACTTTTAGATTGTCCATTTGTAGTAGATAGAAATACAATTGATTTTCTAATATCCACTTTATATGTGGTGGTAGTTTTAAACCAAACTATCTTGACATTCCTCCCATTGAGAGACAGGCCCCTACGTTTGAGTCTGGCTCTGGAAGTTCTTGACCGGTAAACTGCAGCAGATGTGATTCTGTTCCAGTTTCCAGACATTTAGGAACAAGCAGTTTCCATTTCCTGTTTTGGGGGTACTTGCTCCTGGATCCCAGCCACTATGCTCTGGGGAAATTCAAGCAGCCTACGGAGGGGCCTGTGGGCAGGTCTGTGTGGACAAGAGCTGAGGCTGCCAGCCCTCAGCAGCACTGACTTGACAGCCGTGGGTCTCAGAAGTGGACCCTGCAGACTCCGGGTGTTGCTTTAGCTGGTGCGAGGCCTTGTCTTAACTGCAGATTTGTGAGCAAAGTAAATGACCATTGTTGGTGTGCACCACTAGGTTTTCAGGGTTTCACAGAACCGGAGAACTGGAGCATTTGCCTTCTAAGTACCCAGGTGGGAAGGAAGGAAGGAGGGGTGAAAGGGAGCAGGAAGAAGGGATGACAGAGTGAAGAAGAAAGTAGGAAGAGACTAAACTCTATGGTGATTTGAAGGCCTGCTCGGTGCTAGACATGTGTCTTGATCATTAGAGTTAGCCTAACTCACAAACTGCCCTGCCACAAACATACCGTGTGTGCCTAACCTCAGGGAGGCCATTCCTTCCCTTCAGGGCACAGTACTCCCAGGATTCTCTCAGCCATGAACCCAGAGAAAGACTGAGCCTGGCCAGGCCACCTGGGCTGAGACTGAAGGGGCTGCCCCTGAGAGGCACCTGCGGCCAAGGCACCTGTGGCCGTGGACCTTTAGTCACTTTAAAAGTCTGGCTGCACCTATGAAAGCCCATGTGCCTGAGGGAGAAGAAGGAGCGGGAAGACAAGGAAGAAAACTGGAGTCATTATAATTACAATAATACTTGGTATTGTTATGTTTTTTTAAAATAAATTATTTTAACTAAACCTTTTATTTTGAGGTAATTGTAAATTTACACACAGTTTTAAAAGGTAATGCAGATGTCCTGTGTACCCTTCCAATTTCCCCCAATGGTAACATCTTGTAAAACAATAGCACAGTATCACAACTGCGACAGTGACATTGACCTAATCAAGATATGGAACATGTCTGTCACAGAAAGGTACACTTCTTTCTTGAGAGTAAGTTTCCACTTGATAAGGAGGGGAGCCCAGGGACATCAGACACAGCAGAAGAGTGATGGCCCCCTGGGTGTCCACTCTGCTTGGGGACTGGCTGTGTGAGGGAGGAGGCAAGGCAGAGCACAGGCAAAGCCAGCATCCTCAGAGTGAGCAAGGGGCTGGCTGATGGCTGAGTCTGGCTGTTGTGTCTCAGGAGAGATGGCCCTGGCAGGGAGTGGGGTAGAACGACTTCCCTCCAACAGAGGGAGGAGATGGGGCCTCCTTGGCCTTGAGGGCAGCACTGGAGGAGGCTGATTCCAGCTCAGGACAAGGTCACATGAGTGCTCATGACTGGAGGTGTGTCAGGGGAGCTGGACAGCCCCTGCTGGCCCTCACCTCCCACCCCATGGTGGAACATGGGTGCCTGATGAAGTCTGGCCTAGATGATTCTTGGAGCTCTCCCCAAAGGCTGAGAGACTACTGTGGGGACAGTGATGCCAGATCAGAATCTCCAGGCTCTGCCTTGAGGGATGCGGCTGGCCTGGCTGGGCTGCTCTGGGTACCCCCTACCCCCAACATTTCCTCTTGGCATAGCCCTTTTCTGTCCCACAGATCTCAGGACTGCTGTGCTGCCCTGTCCTCCCAGGACCAATCAGTGATCATGAGACCCAAGGTCAGACCTGTTTGTTTGGAGTTGTCTGGAGAGCAAAGCCCCAAGTGAGATGGGGTAGAGTGTGAGGCAGGCAGGACTAACAGGTGGCAGCTTGGCTCCATTTGCATATGCCACAGGGTAGCCGGGACCCTCTGCCAGGGCTCCCTTCTTGGTGTGCTGATCTTTGTGTGTATTCCCATGGCCTGGAGCCCTTTTCCTTTTGCTTTTACATGCCTGACTCTTCTATACCTTTCAGTTCTTAGCTGAAATGACACCTCCACAGAGAGGCCCTCCCTGACTGCCACAAAATACATCCCCTCTCTCTTCCTTGACAGGTCATTCACCTCCTGTTTGCTTCCTTCCTGGCACTATCACAATCTGTCATTGTCTTTCTGTCCACGAGTTCTTGATTTGGGCTGTCTGTTCTGCTGGACTGTCAGCTCTGTACAGGTAGGGCAACTTTGGCCTTGCTCTTGGCTATGCCCCCAGTATCTAGAGCAGCAGGTGCATAATGAACAAATGAACAGTAATAGCTAACACTTGCATAGTATTTATAGACATAGGCCCTGTTCTAAAGTACCTGCAGTAACTGAATAACTCCTCTTGACAACATATGAGGTGATGCTATTCTCTTTATTTTACAGATGAGGAATCAGTTACAAAGTTTAAGTGTCCCATAGCTACTAAGTGGTGAGGCCGGGACTTGAACCCAGGGAGTCTGGCACCAGAGCTGATACCCTCAAGCCCCTGAAGGAGTGATGCCCACTTGCCTCCTGTCCCTGACACTGTTTTGTGGGGGTCATGAACACCAGACTCCATTGCTCTCCCCAGATGACATGTGTAAGAAGTGCCCTCTTTGCCTCCCCTCATCCTTCTCCTCTCCTGGCTGAGAGTTCTGACTCCACAGGCCTTGGCAGGTCCTGTTCAGCTTCTCACCTCCCAGAAGGCCTGTGAGGGAGACTTGTCATCCTCTTACAAAATAGGGGAAACTGAGGCTCTGCAGGGGAAGAGAGTGAGATTGCTTGCTTCCAATCCAGGTCCCTTTTCCCTGGCCTCAGCTGATCGACCTCAAAAGTGGGAGAACATTTCTAAAGCCTGAGTGGGCTCCCAGGTGGGGCTTGTTTCTGATTTCCTGCCAGCCCTAGGAGGGCAGCAGGCATAACTTTTATCTCCATTTTACTGATGGAAAAACTGAGGCCCAGAGAAGTAAATCCTGTTGCCTGTGGTCACCTGGCCAAAAAGACCCTGCTTTCCTGGTTTCTAGCCCTGAGCTTCATCCAGGGTACCCAATGCACCTGGTGGCAGATGTTCCTGAGGGGCCTCTGCAGGCTCACCTGCCCCAGAGACAGGGTGAAAAGTCAAGGAGGCTGGCACACTATAGGTGAGTCATACAAGACCAGACTGCATGGCAAGTGATCTTGGAGATGCAGGCCTAGCCAGAGGTGAATGAATGCATGAGTGAGTAAATGATTCCCAGATGCGTGCCCCACAGTGAGTGCCAGAGCAGCCACCTGTAGGGACTCCATAAGTGCCACGTGTTCATTGAGTCCTCTAGAACTCACCTAAAATCTCATACTGGGGAGAATGGTTCCTATTCTAAGGAAGAGGGATATATCAGGGAAGGCATCTAGGAAGAGCTGGCCTTGGCACTAGACATGGAAGGTTGGGGGGAGAAGCTCTTCCTGAGTTAGTCCTGTTAGGAGACATAAACAGGGTCACCAGAACCCTGGATTCAGCTGGATTCCATCACTAGGTTGAAGGGGAGGGCAGGACAGAGGAAAGGCTCAGTCCCTGGGGGTGGGTGGAATCTACCTGTGCCTGTATGAGGCCCAGGACCTTCAGGCTTAGGCCATTCCTCTGTCCTTCCATGACTCAGAGTCTGAGTCCCCAGCATTTTCCCGGAGCTGCCCAACACTCCCACCACTCCTTGGCAGTGAACTCCAAGGATTTGCTGGTTTCAGCTGTGGACGGATGTGGGTCCTGCTTCAAAGACTTCCAATCTATGAAAACCCAAACTTCTAGGGGAAGGGAACTTCATTTATTGAACCCTCCAGGGAGCTAGGCATTTACATACACTCATTTCTTTCTCACAAGAACCCATGAAGGAGTTACTGTTCTTTTATGTTTTTATAAACAGCTTTATTGTTTAAAGTTCACCCATTTAAAATGTACAATTCAATGGTTTTTAGTATATTTGCAGAGTTGTGCAAGCATCACCATAATCTAATTTTAGGACATTTCATCATCCCCTAAGGAAGCCTTGTGCCTATTAGCAGTCACTCCCCAGTCCTTCCCCCTCCCTGCACAGAGCAAAAAGGAGAGAGGACATAATGAACTCCTTCTACCCCAACACCCAACTTCCATGGTTATCAAGGCCCATCCTGCTTCTTTCCTTTTAATGCTGTTGCTAAAGAATCTTAAACCTATGCTATCCCAAGTATAGCCCATTGACCAGCAGCATGGTGCTCCCAGGTAATCAGTTAGAAATGCAGAACCTCAGGCCCCACCCCAGACCTACTGAATCAGAGTCTGCATTTTAACTGGAGCCCTGGGGGATTTGCATGTGTGATAGCCTTTGAGCAGCTCTGGGATAAAGGAAACCCCAGACTTCGTTCATGGCCTGTCACCTTCATGTGCTTTGACACACATCTCTGAAACAGGGACACTGTCTTCCCTAGCCCATTGGGCCATTATCACAACTACTGAAATGAGAAAAACAATTCCCATTCTGAAACGTGGAAATAGACCCAGAGGGTCCCAGGTATGAATGCAGAGCAGGCTTCGAACCTAGACCCAGCTAGCTGCACATCTTTCTTCCCTCCAGCCTCACTGTTCTTAAGGGCCTTTAGCTATGACCAAAGTTTCCTGCTTTTATCAAGATCAGACTGGGACCCTTGGCAGAGAGTTTTATAGATACTGAGACCCACGGGCTGCTTGCTTCCTCTTTCTGGGGTGGCAATGGCCATGCTTTGAATGATGACCAGATGGTCAGCCTCTCAGTCAGCACAGTGATGATGTGAGAACAGAAGGCACTGCTGGCCGCTGGGGCAGGGTCTGCCTGCACCCAGACCCTACCTGCCACTGACCTGCAGTGTGACCTAGACCAGATTGTCTCCTCTCAGAGCCTCTGCCTCTTTCTGAAGGAGGTCAGACAAGGTGACCTGGGCCTGGTCCCCAGGCCTTAGGGTGTGCTGTGTTAACCATCACAATGCCCAACTGACAGGCTATTCTGGGCACTAGAACCATGGTGTTTGCTGGGTAACCCCATCCCTCCTCCCTGCCCAAACCACAGCAGGGCGCTGTGGAGTGAGGGCACCTGCTTGCTATGAGGCGCCTGATAAGAAATGGAGGATGGGTTCTTTGAGTTTGCTCTGATGAAGCAGAATCAGAGCCAGTATCCTTGAGGCCCTGCAGGGGCCTGGTCTTCTCTGGGGTGTCCTTAGGGAGCCCAGGGAAAGGGCACATCTGGGCATGACCTTCTTTGGGGGCCAGCAGGCTTAAGTGGAGGGAGAAATTGGAGAAGGCCCCACCCTCACATTGGCTCAAGTCATCCAGACACCTCATCTAGTAGATGGGGAAACTGAGGCAGCACAGTAAGATCTCAAGCTTCTCAGGGCTCCTCTGGCTCTAATGATGGGGGTGCTGCATCCTGTCAAGATGAAAGGCCATGAATGTGCTAATGGGGACATTCCCTATCTACTGGGCTCTCTGTGTCAGTAACAGGACAGTCAGTGTGTAGTCTCTGGGGTCAGGCGACCCTGGCTCTGGCTCTTACCAGGTGAGTCGTGTGACCTCAGGTGGAGTGTGGAGTAACTTTAGTCTTGGCTGCCTCTTATGCAAATAGGGAGTGATTATCTCAGTACCCATTTCAAAGCAGGGGGAGAACTGACAATAGATAAGCTACCCTGCACACAACACTTGATCAGTATAGGGTGGCTATTATTAATATTGGTTAGTATTATTGTCTTCTGTGTCAGAACCTTGATGTCTTGTAGGGTAAAACCCTTCATTGTCTGGCCCTGGTTCCCCCTGTCCCCTTAACCCTCTCTGCTTTTTGTTTCAACCAAAACATATCTTTAAATAGTTTCCTAAACTGGTTTCTTACCTCCAGAACTTAGCCTATGCTGTTCCCTCAATTTGAAGCACTCTTGCCAATTTGTACTTTCCTTTGGGTCTCAATGTAGACCTCATTTCCTTGGTGACCTCCCTCAACCTGAGTTGGGATGGGGTTCCTCCTGGGCGGACACCTTACAGACACCACAGGCCTTTGCATTGGTATTGCTCGTTTACTTGTCCACTTCCCCTGCCAGATGGTGAATCTCATACAACAAGGAAGAGTCCCAGTACCTAGTGCAGGTCCTGCTCACTGGAGGTTCCCAGGGAATATTAGTCAAATGATTGAAGGTGTGCTACCTGTCAGTGCAGAGTGAGTGTCAAATGAGCGTACCCAAACTGCAATGGGAGGTCAAGGCCTCCTGACCTCCATAGTAGATGTTTGTGGGTAGTGGTGGTCAGGAAAGCTTTGCTGTAGGAAGTGAGGCATAATCTTAACCTTAGAGGGTGCTGCACAGGTGAAGAGAAGAGAAAGGTGTTTAAATTGCTTTTTATAAATGTTTATTTATGTGCTTGATTCTAATCTCAGGAAGCCCTTCACCCGTGCTGCGTATTTGGAAAGCAAGATCTCAAGGGGAATTTATATTTGGGACAAAATCTTTATATTTTTAAAGACTTTATTTATTTATTTTTAGAGAGAGGGGAAGGGAGAGAGAAGGAGAGGGAGAGAAACATGGATGTGAGGGAAACATCCATCAGTTGTCTCTTGTATGCACCCAGACCAGGGACTGAACACTGTAATCCAGGCATGTGCCCTGACCGGAATCAAACCTATAACCTTTGCTTTGCGGGATGACACCCTACCAAATGAGCCACACTGGTCAGGGTGGGACAAATATATTATTGATTGACATGGAAAAAACTATGGAAATTGGGCAGGGAAGCTTGGGCAAGGTTTCAGGTAGGACAAGACACTTGAGTAAGGCGATGAAGGATGCATAGGAGTTTACAAGGTAGTAGAGAGGAAAGACAGTCTATACCAAGGGAACAGCCAATGAGAAGTAGTTGAAAGAAGAGTGTGTTTGAGGAATACTGAAAGGTACTTACTACAGGTTGCATGCAGGGTGCCAGGATAGGCTGTTGCATATTAGAAGTGCTTACAAATATCAGGCTATGGACTTTGAAGATTATCTTGTAACTCTTTTATTCAAGCATTTATTGCACTAATATTTACTGAGCACTTACTATGCATCAGGCTCTCTTCCAGGTGCTGAGCACACCCTGGTGAATAAAAAGGGTTTGGTCCCTACCTTTGTGGAGGTTGGAATCTACAAGGGACCCATGAAAATGCTGAAGCAATAAGTGACATGGTCAGACTGGGATTTTGGACAAATTAAGTATGACAGCAGCCGAAAGGGAAGATGGTTCAGAGGCAGAGGCAGGGAGGCTGGTCAGAAGGATACTGGAAAGATTACAGGTAAGGGATGAGGGCCTGAGCCAGGGCTGTGTGGAGGGGACTGAAGGGGTGAGGTGTGACAGACTGAAGATGGCTATGCATTCTTCGCTAATCCTCTCATCAAGAGGTACACTCTCATTTTTGACTCTTGAATCAAAGCTGCCTTAGAGACTTGCTTGACCAATAGAATGTAGCAGAAGTGATGTGTGGGACTCCTGAGGCTGGGTCATAAGAAACCCCAAAGCTTTCCTGGGCCCCCAAGGAGGCTCTATGTAGGAGTTTTGAGCTGCCACGGGGGAAGTCTGACTAGCCAAAGGCCTCCAAGCTGCAGAGGCCACGTGTGGGTGCTCTGGGGACAGCCCCAGCTGAGCTCTGCCTCTCAGGCATCCTCACCAAGTCACCAGACATGTGAATGAAGCCAAAATGGAATCTTAAACAAGTCCATCCACCAGCTGAATATCACTTGAAAGCCCTCTACCCACATCACATGGGCTAGGAAGGGTCACTCAGCTGAGCCCTGCCTTAACTCCTGACCTACAAAATTGTGAGGTATAGTAAAATAATTTTTGTTTTAAGCCACTAAATTTTAGAGTAGCTTATTACATAGCAACAGGTAAACTAGAATACTATGGAAGACCCTTAGTTGGCAAAGCCAGCAGGGCCCACCCACTAGACTTAAGGAGGAGCACCTGTCACTACAGGTGGGATTGAGGGACTGTCCAAGTTATGGTCGCTAGATCTAGCAAATGAAAATACAGGATGATGAGTTAAATCTCAGATAAACACCAAATAAGTTTTTAGTATAAATGTGTCCCAAGTATTATATAGGACATACTATATAATATTCATTGTTAATCTGAAATTCATATTTAATGGGCACCCTGTGTTTTACCTGGGCACCCTAATCCAAGTGGAGGAGATGGCCTGCACAAGCGCCTAGAGGTGGGGATCCAGGAAGACGTTAGCACGAGAGATTATGGGGAAGAGGCCCAGGGTCAAATGTGCAGGGTCTTCCGGGAGCCCAGCCAGGCTGTTAGCTGCCATGCTGGCTAGGGAGGGACCATTCTGGATCCATGATGGAAATGTGTGTCTTCTCTTGGCAGGTATCTTGGCATCAGTTGGACTTGGGGACCCTGCTGGAACCCCAGCGTGGTGCTGGCGATCTGGGAAGGGCAAGTGCAGGGTCCATCTGCTCCTGACAGGGTACCTTGCTGCAGCATGTGAGGAATCTAGCCTGCTAAGAAGAGTTCCCTGCTTGGCTGGGCACCCAGGCTGCCACCCCAGCAGGCCCTTCAGAGGCATCTCCTTCTCCCTCCTGTTGGCTGTCCTCTCAGACTGCTATCTTGGTAAATCCAGACCTCTCCTCCATGTCTTCAGAAATGTTGATGCACGGGCTCAGCCTGGGGAACTCTCTGCCTGTGTGTGTCTGGGCTAATACACAGAGAGAGCTTCTTCTGCCTTCTGTGGGGCCTGGTGGGATGGAGGACTCACAGGGCCAGGGACTGGGAAGACCTTATATGCTTAGCCTCCCAGGGAGCCAAGCCTTTCCAACCCTGTTGTGACACACATTTAGGGTGCCACTCTGGGGTCTGCCACTTCTGCCCAGTCTCTCCTCAAAAGAGTGGACCCTAGGATCCAGGAAAGCAGCTCAAGGACCCTCATAACAACTGTCCTTAAGGTCTCTCATCTGGGGGAAGCAGCCCCTCCCTCCCAAGTCAGCATGCAGGGCTGCAGCTGAGCTGGGGTAAGTTCAGGGTTCTGGCCTGAGGTGGGGAATCCCTCTTACAGTGACAGCTCCTCCCTTGGGGTCAGCCTAGGAGTCCCTTCAAAGCAGCCCTCTCTCCACATCTTCCAGTGGCCCCCCACTGTCCATGCATCAGCATGAATGGCCTGGCTGGACTCATCCTGCCTGCCCCAGTCTGCCCACTGCCCTTTTCCCACCCAGAGTCTAGAACCTCTATAGCCAACCTTGCACGTGATGAGGCTAGTGAGTGACCTAGTGGCCATGGATAAATCCCTTGAGGCTTATGAGCCTCAGGCGCCTCCCTGACTGTGGCCGGGTTACTTTTCCCTTCCTACTCCATAGACTGTGAGAATCAGGTGAGAGCAATTGTGAAAGCAGGGTGATGACATGGCTCAGAGTTGACAGGGATTATTTTTGTCTCAGTGAGAGCACAGCTTTGTTTACTTGTTGGTTTGTTTTGAATATAAAGTGCTGCTCTGCAGGTTTGGAAGATAAATCATTCTATTCCAGCTAAGGGGCTTGGGGTAGACACCAGGGAGAAAGGGACCTTGGAGGTGGGCCTGAAAGAACAAGAAGGCATTTTCCACAGAGAAGAGATAAAGGTGGGGCTGGGGAGGGGCAGGCAGGCTGTCTCAGGCATTGGGAATGGCATGTGCAAAGCCACCAGGGAGTGAGAGAACCTGGCACATTTATGGAGCAGTGTGTCCAAGAAGTTGACGCCCAGGTTGTGTGAGGGAGGGGCAGGACAGGGCAGCAGTCCAGGGATGCCGGAGTGGAGGGGTCACCCCAGGGTCAGCGTGGAAAGGTCTTTGCACATCATCCCAAGTTGTCTGGACTTTATCTAGTCCACAGCAGGGAGCCAAGGAAGGCTCTTAGCAGGAGACGGATGTGATCAAAAACATGCCTTGGCTCTTCTTGACGTTGCTCCTCACCCCATCTTTAAATCCTGCCTCCTCTAGGGTGCTTTTCCGAAATGTTCCAAGTTGCCAAACTTAGGACAGCAATGGTGGCAGGGCACAGGTGTGGCTGCCTCCCCAGCATGGTGGCAGCCCTCTTTTTTCTGGGGATGCTGAGTGGGCTATGCATTTATGTCCTTCACCAAACCTTGCAGATCATCTGATACCGTCTCTCACTCGTAATGTTGGCATGAACCTCTCAAATGCCACCTCGACAAGGATTGACCTATATCTCTAGGGTCAGACCAGCTTGATGGGCCAAGTCAGGCCTTTTATTTGATTTTCCTGGATTAGACTCAAGCTTAGTGACTGCACCAAAAATAGCCCCCCTTCTCCCTTGCGTTAGAGAGTTGTCGTAGCTGGATCTTGTGGCTCTGGCTTGTTTTTATTTTTAACCACTAGAGTTGTCACGTGGCCACAATGAAGTGCGTGATGTATAAAGAGGGCAGAGTAGTGGCATGTCTAGGGGTTCCTGTGAATGGAGACACAGACTTTGCATAAGTCCTTGGGTGACCTCCATGTTCCACCTTTATTCACAGCCTCCAGGAATTCTACATGCAGAGCTTTAATGGCCCAAGGGGTCCTCTGGTTTTATCCTTCACTCTATGAAGGGTAGCTGAGGCCCAGAGAGGGGAGGGTCCAGCTAAGATCACACCAGAATCAATGGCAATACCAGCAGCAGAATTCTGCTTCTTGCCCCATGGTGGGTCATTTTTCCTGGCCCCAGTCTGGTTCTGTGCATGGGGACCAAACTGAGTTAGAGCTTGGAGGGGAGATGCTGGAGCTGAGGATGGAATTAGATAAAGGGAATAGTCAGCGAGATACCAATGGAAAGCTGGGACTGAGTGCTGGGGGAAGCTCTTGCTTAGATTTGGCTAAATATTGTACATTACTCATGTTTTAGAAACTATGATGTTGTCCCCCAACTCTCCCCACCCCCACTAGATAGAGGGGCCAATCTAAGAAATGCCCTTAATCTGTCCCTTGGGGCAGGGCCTGAGGAGGAGAGCTGGGCATTACCTGGGCACCCATGTGCCCAGCATTCTCCTCCCCTCCAACATCTGAGTGTACCTGATGCGTTCTGGAAGCTGAGAAGACAGGTATAAAGAAAGAGTCTTATAGTGGATGAAGAAGAGGGCTGGCTAAACAAACACCTGTAACAGAATAGTCCTACCTGCAGAGCACAGCGTCTAACCTAGGAGGGGAGGAGGGGTAGTCAGCAAAGGCTACCTGGAAGAGGAGGGACCTGAGGTAAATCATGAAAGCTGAGAGAATTTAGCAGACTGAAAACAGAGCAGGGTGCTGTCAGCAGATGAAACAGCGTGAACAAAACCAGGGAGGCATGAAGCTGTGTAAGTGATTACTGCTTTATGCTGTGACAAAACATAGCCCAGCTCAAGGGTGGAGGGAGAGGTCACTGGAGGGCTGGGTGGAGGGGACCAGGTATGGGGCCTGACCAGTCATCCTTAACGGTTTGAGTTCATCCTACAGGTTTTTTTAAGCTAGAGAGTGGCTTGTTTGGATTTGTGTTTTAAAAGCTGGCCCTGGCAGTAGTGGGGCAGCTGACTCAGAGGGAGCAAAGGCAGGAGGCAGGGAGACTGTTGCAATAACCCAGGAGGAGAGGATGAGGGCTTGACCTTGGGCTGCTGGTAGTAGGGGCGGAGTCAAGGCTGGCCTTGTCAGGGGCAGAGCAGTGTTGCAACCAGCCACAAGGAACTCAGGGGGCGGGGCAAACTAGGAGACCCATGGCTGACCTCAGGTTGAGAAATGGAGAGTCTCAGGTGCCTGCGAGGTGCTAAGGTGGTGACAGAAATCCCAGGAGGCAGCTGGAAACCTAGGGTGTGGAGGTTAGGAGAGAGGCCTGAGCTAGAAATGTAGGTTTGGAAATTATGAGCATATGGCACCGGGGAGCCTGACCTTTAGGGGGAGTGGGTGGAGGAAGGGGTGAGAAGCAGGGTGCAAGGCTTTAGAGGCAGAAACCTGCAGGGTGAGTAGGTGAATGAAGGTGGATGGGGGGCAGAAAAAATAACATGACAAGAAGTAAATTTTAGAGCAGGTGAGAGGGTGATGAGGCTATAGAAAAAAGCAGCAGCAGAATAGTGCAAGATGGATCAGGAGTTCTGCAGGTGGAGCAGGGCAGGGGGCTGGGGGGAGGGTTGAAATGGGAAGTATGGTGGTCAGAATAGAGCCAGATTAGGCATGGTCTGGGTCTGCAGGAAAATTCCACATAGTTTGACATGGGAGAGCGAGAGGGGGCTGAGGGCAATGGGGAGAGGCACCTGTATAGTTATCCTGATGGATGGTATGCAGGAGAGTTTTTAGACAAGAATAATCTTCCGGGTTGGCTGAGAAGTGATGGGAAAAGGAAGGAGAAGAAACAAATACCTAGGACATCAGTTATGTGCCAGGCACCGTGCTAGGGACTCACTCTGTGGTCAGTCTCTTCTAGCCTCCATGATAAGCCTCCCAGTTAGGAAGGAACTGTCCTTATTTGTCCTTGGTTTACACGAGAACAATGGCAGAATCAAAGGAGCTAATGCGCAGCTCTGCCCTGAACACTGCCTGGATTTTCTTAATGCATCCTTCCATCACCTAATGAGGTCAGTGTCATTATCTCCGTTTCCTGATAAGGAGTGTGAGGTTCAGAAGTGTCAGCACTGTGGCCAAGATCCCAGATTGCAGAGCCAGCCTGCAGGACTGCCCCCCACCCCCACCCCCCAACCCGTCACTAGATGTGTGACTTCAGACAGTTCCTTAACCTTTCTGGCTTTAGCTTCCTCATTTGGAAATAGGAGTAATAAAAGCACCCGCCTTATAGGGGTGTGGTGATGATTAAGTGAGATGATGTATGTAAAACATGCAGACCAGGGCACAGCACATAGTAGGTGCTATGAGAGTACTCACTGTTACTATTATTTTTGGACAAGGTCATTCAGGTAGGAGAGGGAAGAGCAGGGTTTTGGACCGGACCTGGCAAGGCTGACCCTTGCCTCCTCCCAGCTGCCCCTGGCCAGGAGGGGGACTGGATGGGCTGACCCAGGCTGAGGAAGGAGCTGTACATCCTGCACCAGGCTGTTCCTTTGCTGCAGGCATGTGACATATTGTGGCGTGATGTGTTTTCCCCTCATGGTGCAAGATGTGACTCAGAGGGGCATGCTTGGGAAATGAGTTTCTTGGATTTGCCCACCTCATCGCCCCTGCGTTCTTTTGAATTTCTCTGATCAGACTTTATATCTGGCTCTGACATCCACCAACCTTTTTAATGTGGAAAACAGCCCCTCATTTCCAACTTGCTCAACAGCTGTAAAGATTCATCTTTGGCCCGGAGAGGGTGGCAAAGGAGGGAAGCGCGGGGGGGGGGGGGGGGGGGAAAGAAAGAAAAAGGAAGAAAGAGGCAGCAACAATCAAAACAGCCCTTTTCTCCCTGTGTAATCTGGGCAGTTTCCAGGAGGATAATGTCTTTCCACCGTGAATCTCCCCCTCCCTCCCAGGCTGTTTTCACAGGAAGCAAATCCTGGAGCATTTTCAATGTGCCCCTCGAGGCAGAACAATGAAGCCCTTGAAGCCTCGGAACCGTGCTCCCTCCAGTTATCCGGAGCCCTTGCCGCAGCCCCTCCTGGACCAGCTAGGAGAGCGCAGGGACCCGCTTTGGCATTGGGGGCGGGGGTCTGCAGGGTGTTGCCGCGACGCACGAGGGAAGCCCATTAGCCAAATAATAGGTTTGGATCCGACTGTTGTGCCAAGGTACCCGGCATTTATCCGGCTTCACGATTGGGGGCGGGGAGCAAAGAGGAGGCGGCGCGGATCCAATTACGGCTGCTCCAGCCTGGTCGCCGGGGGTGGCGGCAGGCGGGGAGAGCGGAACGAAGATCGTGCACGCAGAAGCCCGGGCTGGCTGCTCGGTCGGGGGGCGTCTGTCCCCGGGGCGGCCCCAACCCCGCGTCCCAGCTCTGCGCCGGGCTCAGGCTCCTCCGCCCCGCCGGCTCAGCTGCCCCATTGTTTATTGTGGAGTCTGCACTCCCCCTTCCCGTCCCCTCCCTCGCTCCCGCCTTCCCTCCGGCTCCCTTCTCCCCTCCTCCCGAAAGAAAGAAGAGCCAGTCTGTGGAAAGGAATGAGTCATGAATAAACAAACAGCGTGGGGGAGCTGTCACTCCGAGCTGACTTCCTGGCCGCGCTGAGCTCCGCGACCTCCTGGCGGGGCACAGAAGCCAGGCTGGCTGGGGTGGGCAAGCGTTGTCTGGGCGTCCAGCACGGGGGCGGGGGAAGGGTAGGGAGGGTTGCACAGGATCCCGATTACCAGGCCTGTCCTGGACCACAGCCCTCACAAGCATCACGCAGTTAAAGTGAGTGTGTTGTGACTGCTGTCCCCAAACCTATCTGTACACGGATGCTGAGGGCTGTGAGTCCGATTTCCTTGGGTGTGACAAAAGCCATACACCACTGACAGTCAATGCATGTGAGCATCTGCTGTGTGGGGTTGCTTTCCCTGTGTGGGGTCCCCTCTGGGAATGCTCACTGAGTTTTGTTGGTGTGGTGTTTCCAGCGTGTGTGTGTGTTTGTGTGTGTGTGCTGTGTGCTGCAGACGCAGGGGCACTGACAAGACATGTATTTGGTGTGTGTGCCCACATGATACATGTCTAGAGTGTGGGATACATAAGACTGTGCACACCAGGGCTGGTGACCTGTGTATATCTATACATTGTGTTTTTCTGATTCAGTTTGTTTCTGCCACTTTAAGTTTTGTGAGTCTTGCTTTGTGCTTAGTTCTCTGCTTGGTCCTTTTTCCTTTCCCTTGTGTGATCCTGTGGGTCATTTGGGGCCATCTCTTCCCATTAGTGAGGGCCCAGGCCCCCAGCAGACCTCCAGGGCCTGGCCTGGCTGGCCCCAGAGTCCAGCCAGCTGTGGCCACACGCAGGCTCACAGCGCTGACTCATGCCTGGTGAACGCAGAGCCCAGTCTGACCAGAGCTCAGGCCGGGTGGGCCGGGTGAGCCTGGCAAGCCTGGCTGCGGGGAGGGCACTTGGAGCCAGGTCTATGGGAGCCCTCATGAGCTCTAAAGCTTGGGGAGAAGGTCTGGCTACCCTAGAAATTCTGGAAGCTCTGGCACAGAAAGGGGCTTGCCCCATGGGGTCAGAGGCAGGGGCAGGAGTCAGGCATTTCTTCTGGCTTCCCTGGCAACCATACCCCCTCACAGAGGACTGCCCTAGGGCCAAAGGTGACAGCTAGGCCTTCAGGAAGAAGGTTGGTGAAACAGAGGCAAGGCTGTGACTTAAGGTACAGCCCAGACCCCTGCTGCCTGGTTGGGTTCAGAACCCCTTCCCCGCTCTGGCCCTGCTGCTGCTCCCTTTCCATGGGCAGGCCCATGCCTAAAGTTCTCCAGCTCTGGGTCAGAGATTTGCATGCGGAGGCAGACCCCCTGAAGCTGAAGCAGGGTCCCACCCCCCTTATCATCCTCTCCTGCACCACGACTGCCAGTACCTACTTCCTGGATTTGGTTTCCTGGCACTGGAATCATAGGTTGGTTGTGGCCCTGACAGGGAAGGCAGGCTCTGGGGGCAGTAGGCCTACCCTGGTCATTTTCCAGCCTCTTTCCCATCCTTCAGCTGGCAGGAAGTTTGGATCAACATAGGCTGGGAGGCAGGCAAATGTGGGTTCATAACCTGACTTTCTTCGCTTACTGTGTGATCTAGGGCAAGTCACTTAACCTCTCTGAACCTCTCTTCTCTCATCTTTAAAATGTGCATACAGACTTCTTCTACCTTATGAGCTGGTTGCAAATATCAAAGGAGAAAATGCCTGTGATTCCTGAGCACTGTTTGGCATGGAATAGGGGCTCAGAAAAGGAGAGTCACTCTTTGTCCACCCCTAGTCCTGCTCTGGGCCTAGATCATCAGGGCTCCAAATTCAGCTGCCCTATCTTTTTCATCCTCTGATCCAGATACTTGCTGGGCCTTGTGGATCTTGTCTGAAATTTGAGGACTCAGAAATAGTTCCATACATTTGTTGGGGCAGGATAGGGTCTGGGCCTGGACTTCTAAGCCAGGCCCATCTCCACAGGACAACTGGGACCCACAGCATCTCTCTGGGGCTTTCCCTATGGGGAGAAGTCTCCGCCCCTCAGGGGCATACTCTGGCTGTGTCTGGGCTGGCCTTGCATTGTAGACAAATTGTTTGGTCTACATGGGATTAAAAAAAGATACCCAGCCAATACTTAGGAATGAAGACATTTCACATGAAAATGTGGCTCTTCAACTTCTTTGAATAATTAAGAGATTTGACCACACTACACTCACAATTCTATGTGGCAGCTATGGGCTGGAGCTGAGAAGTGGGACCTCTTCAGACAGAACATGTGCTTTCCAAGTTTACCACAGTCCTCACCACTCCCTGTTGCACTGCTTCTCAAACTTGACAATCACCTACTTCTTAAAACAGATTGCGGGGTCCTACCCCAGAGTTTCTATGTTAATGGGTTGTGGGTGGGACTGATAATTTGTATTTCTAACAAGTTCCCAGGTGACACTGATGTTGCTACACCAGGTACCCACCTTTGAATTCTCCTGACTTACCTCTATGTTGGGGTAAACTGTCGGTTACCGTATATGATCACACGTGGCCTATTGTTTTCCCATGGAGTTTTCCTGTTTCCTAGGGAAATAGTTCTCTGTACTCACAACTGTAGCAAAAGTAAAAAAATAGAAAAGGACAGAGAGTGTCATTTTTTCCCCAGCAAAATGGAGAAGTGTATATTTCATCGGAGACACAAAGAATGTTCCTTTTTGTTTACATGTAAACAATTTGCATATATGTGTCCCATAAGCACAACTTCAGATGCCTTGAAGATGATGTGGGCACTGACTGTGTTGTTTCTTACACTTACTTGGCCATTCCACTCATTTATGCTACCTGCTTGGTCCTGCGGATGTTCCAGTATGTGCTTCCTGCCCTCCACACGTTATTCATTAATTGAACAACCCTGTTTTGAACCAGTTCAGTTGCTGACTGTGTTAGGATATGGAGACAGAAAAAGACAGAAAGTTTTCATCATCATGTGGCTCACATGTTGATTCTGATAATGAGAAAGACTATCATGGTTGATTAGCGATGTCTGCTGTGAGCACGAGATGGGAAGAATGTGCCACTGCTTTGCTGTAGCAGGCAAAATTTCTTTAGCCATTTTAGGAGATGCAAATGTGGGTGAATCAGTTCCAAGTCCCATGCCCTAGCATGTATGGAACCCTTGCTCTGTGCTCAGCCTTGGGTTAGATACTTTGAGGAAAGCCAAGAGGAAGGGGAAATTCTGCCCTTTGACTCAACTTGTTGACAGTGACCCTGGAACAGACAAAACAAATTGAACAGATACATAAAAAAGGAATTACAAATTATAACAGTAGGGGGCTGGGATGGAGAATAATGGGGTATGTGGGGACCTCCTTTAGTCTGAGTGGTGAGAGAAGTGTCTCTGAGGTCTCCATCCTATGTGTGGGGGAGAGGAGGTCTGGAAGCAGAAGGGATCCTGGACTAAGGCAGCCTGAATCCGCTGTGAGAAATGGAGCCCAGACTGTAGGTCAGGAGACCAGGGCTATAGTCCTAGTCCCAGGTCACTCCCCTCAGGTCTCCTCTAATTCGATCACTTTAACCTCCCTCAAAACAGCCTCTTCCATAGACCCAGGGAGCATTTCTGGCCTTCTGGCCAGTGCTGTGTGCCCTGTCCTCTGTCCTCTGATGTAGCTCTGACTGCTGTCTTCCTTTCAGGGCAGCCACAGGGCACCTTGAGTTGTTACTTAGTGGCTCATGAAGCTCCACAGGTATGTTTGGGAGGCCGCACCTCCCGCGGGCAAGTTATTTAGTCTCTCTGGACCTGAGAACCTTCAGGGCCACTTTGAGTGCTTCAGGAGTACCCAGTCCAGTGCTTTGAGAGTCCCCTCCCCCACTCCCAGTCACTCTGTCAATAACTTGGGTCATAGGACAGAATGTTCCTGTCCTCCTGGCTTTTCTCACAGTGTCCAGTCCAAGGCTGAGCACAGAGCAAAGGCTCCATATGTACTAGGGCACAGAACTGGGAATTGATACTTCCCATATTAGCATCTCTTTAAATGACTAAGGGATCCTACCTACTGTGGCAAATCAGCGACACATTCTTCTAATAATGTGCTCACAGCCAACATCACTAATCAATCATGACCCTCTTTTCCATTGAGTCCACACATGGCATCAGAACCATTCTCAACATAGTCCTCTAGAAAGCTCATGCCAATGAGTTGGAGTTGACTTGTGTGATGACATTTATTAGACACTCCTGTTTTAGGAACAGGTCTAATACTTCGTGGGTCTCATGTGGCCTCCCAAATAAGTCGAAACTTGGGACATGGACTTAATTAAGATTTGAGGCACCTGAGCTAGGCTTGGAGCTAGGGGCTGAACTGGTCTGTTAGCTAATGAAAAGAGAGCTATGGGAAGTTGACAGGCAGCGGGCAGGGGTGGATTGGACTCAAATCAAGTTAGAGTCTGCTGAGTGTCCATTGAAGAAGGGAGTACAGGGTATGAGGCAGTGGCGTAGGAGGGAGGACTCAGATACAGCTGGGTTTCAGGAATAAAGAGGAGACAGTGGGTCCTGCTGGGGATCCCTGAGGGCTGGCACAGGGCTTCTTGCTATTCCTGAGAATAAGGACATGAGGGAGCAGAGCCACCTGAGACCTCACCTCCTGCCCCACCAGGTTGAAGTGTCACTCTCCTGAAAGGACATGGACAACCCCCTCTCCTCCAAGTTATAAGCAGAGGCAGCTGAGGGTCCCTTTGTAAGCGTAGAAGCTTTTATGGAAATTAAGTGTAGATGTCTGTGTCCGGAATCATCAATATATTTGACAGAGCTGTGGTCATTAAGGGAATGCACAGAGATGCTGATGTCTGTCAAAGCTCTCATGACCCTTTGTTTGCCTTTCCTGTCCTCCTGGCCCGGTGCCCTGGCTCTGGGATGAAGCAGGGTATGGGTGCAACTCTGTAGACTCTAAGCTCCATGAGAGTGGCCCCAACCACATTGTCTGCTTTTCACCAATCTATGGTGGGTGCCTAGTCCCTGAATGAAGGAATGACCAACTGATGAAAGGAATGGCACTTCTCTTGTAAGCTTTTCATACTTTTATGCTTGCTTAACACCTGTTGTCTCTGCGGCATCATTGGCTTCACAAGGGGAGGGGCTGAGCTAGGAGGCCCAGAGCCAGGCCCTGTTCATAATAGTTATATGAACTGAAGGGAGGTCTACATATTCCACCTGCACTCTGCTCTGCTCTGTTGGGCTCTGCTGAGTCTAGGTCTGGGACATGAGGGGTCTTGGGCAGTTCTGGAGCTGGAGTCCTGGTGGTCCCTGAGAGTATTGGACACACCAGGCACTGGGCACTGCTCACTGCTCCCTAAATACTGCTGGCAATCCCATAGCCATGCCTCTGCTTCCCATTCTCCACACCTGGAGTGCCCCTCTTTGCTCTATTTGAAACTTTTTGAAATCCTCTCAGTTCTTAGGGCTCAACTCCAGGGCCACCTCCTTCAGGAAGCCTTGTGTTGAGAAGGCCTCTGCTGTCCGTATGTCCTGGGCTCTCCCCATTGCTATCCTCACAAGATCTGCTGTCTTTATAATAGTGTCTGTGAGAAGCTGAGGCCACCATGCTACATGAGGGCTATGTCTGATTATCCCTTAGCCCACGGTTTTGGGATGAGGCCTCATTTGATCTTGTGAGCAGCTCCAAAGCCCTTTGGGGACATACCTGGCTCTGTCATGGGGGCCCCACCCTGCTCTAGTAAGAGAACATGTCCAGGTCCTTCCCCTGCAAGAAGAGCCCTCACTTGTCTCCATGTGTGTGGGCCTTTCCATCCACAGCCTTTGCTTCTTAGCCTCAGGGCCCAGGTCCAGGCTTTGGGGACTGGAAATGCATGTTATGGGGTGTATGATTTGGGTCATGTACCGCAGCTGGATGTGTGAGGTCAGTTGGTAACTCAGCCTCTTGGAGTTTCAGTTTCTTCAATTATGAAATGGGACACCTGTTCTGATCTCATAGTTATTGTGGAAATTATAGGCCCCAATGTGCCTGCTCCCTCTTCAGATTCTCTCTGCTTGAAGTGTTTTTTGCTTCCTCTTTGCCTGGATAGCTCCTATTGGTCCTTCAGAAGGATTCAGCTCAATGTTACCTCCTGCAGGAAGCCTTCCTTGGTTGGTCACTTGTTCTTGTCACATTCCCTCAGTGTGGAATCCTGGTTTTCTTTCCAGTGGCTCTTATCTATGTATATGAGTTTCTATTTAGGGTTGGCCTCCCTCATTAATCTGTGAGCTCCATGGGGTCAGGGGTGAGTATCCCCAGTACCTAGTGAGGGCCTGGCACTTCAAAGGCACTCAGTGAATATTTGCTAAGTAATAACAAATTTAAAATGCCTCATGCATAAATTGCAGCTTTTCTCATCTAGTGTGACCTCAGAAGGCCATCATGTAACCTCTTTTCATTTCAGGCCACCTGTGGGATGTTCTATTGGCAGAAAACTCTACACCTGTCCTACATCAGCCTGCCTTCCCTGGGGAAATGCCAGCCTGCTCTGGGCTTTACTGTTGTCTCAGGCCCTGATGCAGAGGAGGCAAGGGAGGGCCAGGTGAGGTGAACCTGCAGCCTGAACCCTCAAGGTTGGTCACTGCCTGAAAGCTCAGTGTGCCAGGACCTCACAGGATCCATCCTGGGCATGGAATGCACCTGCACATAAGCTGGTGGCTTTCTCTGCCTGATAGTGGGGTTTTGGCTGCCCCTAAGCCCCACAGCTGTGAGGGAGCTGGTGTGCTCCTGTGCTCAGCCTGGACTTCTTCCCTCCAAACTGTGTCTAGCTCTTGAACCCACTTCTTGTGTCCATAAGCCTGGTGCTCTGGTATCTTTATCAAGCTGCCAGGTATTGGGTCTGCTATCTCACTTATCTGGGTCTTGATTTTTGCATCTGTCAAATGGGAATAAGAACCTTGTGAAATGGGTGGCATTTTGAGGATCTAATGGAATAACCAGCTTGCATTGTACTTTATAGTTAGTAATAGCTTATCATGTAAGTTTTCCTGACCAGATGCAGAATCCTTTTTCTGGGGACATGGAGGATGAATGAGCTCTGGGGAGATGACATAGCCATACATGAAGGTTCAGGGTGCCATGGTGTGGGTGCAACCCTGAGGGGACCACCATTCATTTGGATACACCATTCATCTATGTACCCTTGGCAATAGAGCCAGGTGGCCATGCTGGGGATTGGGGCAGACAGTTGACAGTGAGTTCTGTCAAGTGCTTGGAGGAGACTTGTCTGGAGTAGCCAGTCTCCTTGGCAGGACCACAGCTTACCTGAACTTCTCAAATTAGTCACTAGTGTCCAGACAGTCCCTGAACACTGAGAATAGTGGCTTTGGAAGCCCTTTGCCCTGGGCCCTGTTCTGCCTGGGCCATGGCCTAGACAGCCTGAAGGATAGGCATACTCCTGATGGAATATACCTGCCTGTCCATTCATACATTTCACACAATGCACATGCCTAGAGGCATGTATACACATGTGCATACACAGGTACACAGTGCTCTAGACTGACCTCTCTAGACCAGAGAGTGTCTTTGGTCTTTTCTTATGTAGGACATGTAGAAAAATGATTCCCAGGCAATTTCCAGGTAGACTATTCTATTCGTTTCCCTTTTGCCTCCTCCCAACTCACCATTTTACAAACTGGGACACTGAGTCAAAGAGGGTAAGTGGTTTGCCCAGGGTCCACCACAGGGCAGTGGCAGAGCCAGGAGCAGCAGATATGACTTGGGGGTTTCCTGTCACAGGGACTGAGTTTGTACCTGTGTTGGGGCTTCCTCATAAGGTGACAGCTGCCTTGCAGAGTACAATGACAGCCAGCTCTCCCCAACACAGCATCCCATTTTACAGACAGGGAAACCTGTCTGTAAGAGCATGAGTTGGCCATGCTCTCCTTCAGAAGGTCCTCACATTGCAGATGGTGCAGAATGGAGACTCACAGGCTAAGAATTGAAGCCCTGGGCTGTGGGTTACCCCATACCGTGGGAAACTCCAGGTTTGCAGCTGCTGCTAGGAGAGCAAAGCTCATTCAGACGGTAAGTTAGAAAAGGGAACTTAATAAACAAGTTGCACTGCAGAGGCCCTGGGGGCAGCCTCTCCAAGCGGCCACCCACTCGGGATTGCCCACCCAGAGAAGCTTGGACCTCTGTTTGTGGGCCAGTGCAGCCCAGGGCCAGCAGCCCTGCCTGGAGATCCCTCCCTGGCCCTCCCTGAGTCCTGCTGACCCAGGCTGCTCCTGGCCTCTCACCTCCCCAGCCCCCTCCACCCTCCCAATGGCAGGCTGCTGTAACAAGGTGCCCTTTGTGTGTGTGCTGGGCGGGGGTGGGGGCTCCTGCACTGCTTCTTGCTGCTGAGTCACAGCTTCCTGCCTGCACAGCACTGGGGACAGAGAATTGCAGGTGATTGGCCAGGCAGCATGGAGCCCAAGACCTTGGAGATGACCTCAGGCAACCCCTTCCTTGCACTGGTGGGGAAACTGAGGCTCAGAGACAGGAAGGGGATACCTCATGCTTTCCTGGAGCGAACATCAAGTCGAGGCACCTCCTCTGGAAGTCCATAGGCACCCAGGCTTGTCATGTGGTCATCATAGTGTTCCACTTCTCCCCAGAATTGCCAGAACGTGCATGGGCACACATGCTCACATGTGTCTCTGAGTTTGTATGCGGGGTGCCACCATTGGAGTGTTGGTTTGTGTGTGATATATAAGTGTGTTGGCTGTTTTAGGGTCCCATGCCTTCTCTCAGTGACACGTGCAGCCTGTCCTCAACAGCACAGGTCCTTCCATCTTCCTCTTAGGGCTTTCCTGGGCTTGTCCTGGCCCTCGCAGGAGGCATCTGGCTGAAGAATTCTAGCCATGGTGGGCAAGCAACTGTAATGGGCAGCTCATTACCTAGCAAATCACCACTCCACCATTTAAGGTAAGTGTCCCTCTGTCCCCCTGCACTCTGCTGTATAAGACTCACCAGTGCGAATCAGCCAGAAATATGGGGTATTTAGAAACATAGGGTCCAGAGCCAGACTGTCTGGGTTTGAATACTGGCTTTGCCATTTCCTAGCTGTGTGACTTGGGCTAATGGCTTCTTCTCTCTGACCCTCCATTTTCTCCTCTATAAAATGGGATAATAATAGCCTTGCCTCATAGAGCTATTGTAGGGATTGA
Source organism: Desmodus rotundus (assembly GCF_022682495.2). Taxonomy (NCBI): domain Eukaryota; kingdom Metazoa; phylum Chordata; class Mammalia; order Chiroptera; family Phyllostomidae; genus Desmodus; species Desmodus rotundus. The sequence continues at coordinate 57,288,304 of NC_071390.1, read as the reverse complement.
GTTTGCACTTGTAAAGCTCTTAGAATAGCATACAATATGTGGCAGGCCCTCAAGAAATAGTAGCAATTATTTTTACTGTTATAATTTCTTCTTCTTGACCCCAAGAGATCCCGCTGGAGGAGCAAAGCCCTGAAAGGTGCTCTTTGGTCTCTGGGCAGCATAAGAAGCACAGTTTGTTTGGTCATAGACACTAGGGAGCAAGGGGGTGGGAGTTGTCCCCAGGAAGAGATGTCTATTTCTGAAGGGCAGTGCCTAGGTGAGGCCCCCACAATGTGGTGTCAACCCTGACTCTATGTATGCTGCTACCCTGGGCCTCCAAAGATCACCAGACCCCAGGAGGCAGGGCGGGGTGGCCATGTGGCTGGAGCTGGTGCTCCTCCCTCTTCATGGGCTTCCGGTGGCCTTGGCGGACAGCAGGCTTCCTGTTGCTGCTGCTGCAACATCCTACCTAGTGCCCAGGACTGCCATCTGGGCCTGAGGGCTGGGTGAGGGGCCCGCAGGCCATCTGCCTGCTTGGAGCTGGCTGTTTCCGAAAGGCAGTGGGGCGCCTGCAGGAGCTGGAGCTGCTGGACGAGGCTCAGAGGCCCCGAGCTGCCATGGGGAGGCCAGGTCCCCATAGCTTCCTGCCTTAATTGTCCCTGCACACACCACACAGGGTGCAGGAGTCGGGAAACCCAGCCTGCCAGTAGTATTAGCTACCTCCAGGACTGCTGTGTGACCTCGGAGAAGTCCCACCTCCCTAGTTTCAGGTTTTCCATCTGCACATTGGTCAGGCTGGACTCAGGTGGCCCAGACTTCTGATCAGTTACTGCTGGCTCTAGGCACAGGGTCTCACTGGGGGACATGCGTGAGACTGGGGAGGGTTTCCCTGGAGGCTGCTTCTTCCTCCCTCCAGGGAGGGAGATTCCTGAAGGTCACTTCCCTGCCACTGTGGAATTGTGTAAAGTCTTGAATGATCAGAGGTAGGTTAGGTCCAAGCTGGGGTTCTTGCACAGCCCCAGCCTAGCCTCAATGCCTTGCATGGTATGTGCATGGTGACAAGATGGTGAGAAACATTTCTTCAGAGAGTTGGAAGCTGGCTAGACCTGAGGAGGTAGGTTTTCATCCACTTACTCGCTCACTCGGTCATTCATTCCTTCATTCATTCACCTACTCATCCATCTATCCATCCATCTACTCATTCATTCCTGTATCCATTTATTCATCATCTATTCACTCATTCTTCCATCCATTCACACTGAGCATTATGTCATTCTGGACACTGTGCCAAGCACTGGGGTTATGATGGTGTACATAATAGTCAGAGTAGGAGACACAGCTGTGACTTGTCAGTTAACACACAGTGTGACAAACTCTAGAATGGGATAACTTAGCAGTAACTGACTCCAGTCCATGGAGCCAGGAAAGCTTCTGAGACACAATGACTGAGACAAGTTGGAGTGAGCCAGGGGTGTCTAATTTCCATAGGACCCTTATGAGATGGGTAGCTGCTCTCCCCACTTTATGAGTAAGGAAAGTAATGCTTAGCAAGTGAATACATGAGCAGCTTTCCTATCATCACACCCTGAATAAGTGGCAGAGCTGGGATTTGAACCCTTGTCTCCCTGATTCTAAATGCCACAGGACCCCTACCTTCTCCAGGTTCCCGCTAGCCATGTGCTACTTACTATCTCTGATGAGGCTGGGGTTGGGCAGATGTCCTGAGTGGGAGGGCATCACCTACTTTGACTAAAGGAGGGAAGTGGATGCTGGAGGGCACTCTCCTGGATGTCCTTTCTTTACCTTGTCCAGGGCCAGTGTGTGGCTTATACCTACAACTCCTGGAAGAGCTTAGGGTAGAGCCAGGCAGGCCTCAGTACCTCTGTCTGAAAACAGAGTTCTCAGAACTTTGGATGCCTGGGGTGGGGACAGTGACACAGCCAGCTGGGAGCCAGGAGTTTCAGTCCTGGTTCACTGGGCACCTTGGGCATTGTCAGCCTGGCTTCCTGGTTTCTTTCTCTGGAATAAATTCATGGGGAGGGGTTAGGCACAGCACTGGCCCTGACCCACAGACAGTTCTGGTCAAACCTACTTGCTCTGAGAGTGCTCAGAACAAGGTGGTGGGTAGGGGACTCCCTCCTCTAGCTCTCTCCTGTGGGGAGCTGGCATTAGGTCCCACATCTCCTGGACCCGGGGGGGGGGCATTTATTAACCCAGATAGCTGGGGCAGACCCCTCAGTGGTATCCCATCCAAAATGATCATGGCTGATACTGGACTCCTGATTTCTGCCCCCGGCCAGTCTCTCTGAATGCACCCACCTCACCCTGAGTCATTCTTGACTCCCTGTTTTCTTTCCTCCCAACAACCAATTCAATTGACTCTATCTAGATCCCAAATCTTTCCATGTCTCTTCACCTCCACTGTCACCATTCCTGTGCACACCCTCACCTGCTGCCCACCAGGTAACTAAACTGGCTTCTTAACTGGGCTTTGTGAGTCCATTCCTGTGCCTTGTGCTCTCTTCTCCACACAGCTACCAGAAGGAGATTTCCAAACAAACTCAGAGCATGGCACCTCCTGTGGACTTGCACTGTGGACCTAGTATGTACAGCCTGTGTGACCTGGTCCTGCTCACCTCCCATGCCCTCCCAGCTCACTGAGCCTTGGCTCATCTCCTCTGCTCTCCTTCCTGACTTCCCTGTTCATTCCATCTCCTGGCCTTTGTGTGGTGCCTGAAATTCTCTTGCCTAGTCTCTGTGTGGCCTGTGCTGTTCACCTAGGCTAGGGCGACACTCTTCAAGGAGGCTCTCCTTGACCATGAGGTCTGACATTGCCCCCCACCCCATGCACTCCCTCTCCTATTACTCTATCTTGCTTTCTTTGGAGCTCTTAGTTATTTTGTTGTCCTACTTGCTCCCCCAACTAGAATGTAAGCTCCAAAATCAAGGCTGCTCCTGTCTCATCCTGTGTCCCAGAGCCTGGCTGGAGCCAAGAGGGCACTCAAAGAATATTTATCAAATGAGTGAACTTCATGGTGCTATAGATGCCCAGTCAGAAGGGACCTTAATCTTTACTGTATCTGGGGAACTCCCCTGCATGCCTCCTCAGCCCCAGATTGCACTCCTTTGGCGGCAGGGAGCTCATTCTTGCTAAAGCAGCACTTTTCATCTCTGGGCAGCTTAGACTGTTAGACATGGTGTTTGTTCTGACCTGAAATCTGGTTTTCAGTGATGCCACTGGGTCCAGCTTGGCTCGCTGAGTCTGACAGCTCCTCTGCAGGAACTCTATTGGAATTTGAAGAGTGTGACATGATGAGGACAGATGGGGGACACAGAGTTACAGGTCATGGGTTTGAATTCCCTCTATTCCATTTCTCCAAGGTCAGTTGTCAGTCCCCAAAGTCTCTGACCCTTGTTTCTCCTCTGGAACTCCTGGGAATCGTGCCCTCCAGGGCTGCACTTGGAGCAGAGGAAATGCCACCAGTGTGCCTAGCCTGGTGCCTGGCACAGGGCTGGGTGCTTAATACATGTTGTTTGAGTTTAGATAAAAGTCTCCATGATTTTTCACTACTCCAGGGCATCTGGGTCCTCACTGCTCCCTCTGCCTTGGGGGCTCATCTTCTACAGAGGAAAAAACAGAGACCAAATCTCATCCCCGCTCAGGTGGGCCCGGGCTATGGGAGGGAGGTGGGGCGTGCGTGGGGTGCCAAGCTCTCCTGCAGTGATTTATAGTGTTTTGCCTTTTGGAAAACATTGCAGTGCAAGGTTGCTCAAGGTCAGTGCCTCTGTTCTGCGATCGCTTTATGAAAAGGGAGAAGAGAAAAAGGGGACCGTTTCCAATTTTTTAAGGAGTTGGCTCAGAGCCAGTCACTAGGCATCAGAAGAAGGCAGCTGACTGCATTCAGCCCATCCTGAAAGTGCCTGGAAGGGAAGGAAGGAAGCAGATGTTTCTTAAGGAACTACTGTGTGTCAGGCTCCATGCTAGGAGTGTTGTATTAGGGAACAATTGTTGTGTGCTTGGGGTAGGCAAGACATTGTTATAGGTACTTTATGTGAATTAACTCATTGAATGGGTGTAATCCTTACTTCATCTCTATGAATAGGCATTATTGTTCCCATTTTAAAGATGGGTTAGCTGAGGCAAAGAGAGGTAAAATAACATGTCCAGGACCCCATAGCCCTCATGGATAGTATTTAATCCCAGTCTCACCTGTACGTGAGGATTACTGTCACTGTCTTTTTATGAATGAAACCTCCAAGGCTTGGAGCGGTTAAGTAACTTGTCCAAGATCGCACAGCAGGAAGATAAAGCAGAGATGGGATTTGAACTTGGGTATTAGTGGTTGCAGGCAGGGCATTGCTCTGTGCTATGAAAACTGGCTGGTCTCCTCATCTTCTCTTCTTTCCTCTGTCCCTTGAAATGGGTGGGCCAGGAAGGGAGTGGGCTGGACAGGGGGAAGGGATGGTGAGAGGTAAGCCAGCCTTAGAGTGGTTGTGGGCCCCGCTGATTTCCCTGCCAATGGTGCCTTGGGCTTTGTATGAATGGCTGCGTTTTCAACACAGACATAGAGGAAGAAGCTGAAATCCCCAGTAAACCTTCCGTTCCCTGTTAAGCTTCCTTATTTGTTATCAGAGAGGTGTTAGGAAAGACTCAGATAAAAAGGCAATGTCTGGGCCCCACCATCCTGGAACAGACCCCTGCACACCACAGGATGAAGTCAGATGGGAGAAGTTCCTGGGCCGGAGCCAGGACCTACTTGAGGCCAAGGCGCGAGCTGGCCCAGTGTGCTGGCTTGCATCCAGGATGCAAAGCCCTGCCTGCCTGCCTCAGGGACACTACTGCTCTGCTCTGCCTCCCACCCTCAGACCCTCCTTCCAGGAAGAGTTGGGATGTCCCTCAGAACCTGTGAGCCCCTGGGAGTCAGTGTCCTGTTTCTTTGTGACTATCCCCAAGGGCCCACCACAGCTGTGGTAATGTAGGAAGAGCCCAGGTTTGAGGGTCTGGCTCTCGTCTCAGCCTTAACAATGACTGTCTCAGGAGACATGGCAATAGCTTCAGTTTCCCTTTCCTCCTCCGTACAATGGGCATAATAATGTGGCTCCTGAGTTGGCAGATGATCATCAGATAGGGAGATGGATAAGAAAGCACCTTGAACAGGGTCAAGTCTGACCAGCTGCCCACAATTACTACCTATCATGTAGCCCAGTGGTTTCCAAGGTTTGAGTCATTCTGGAATCACTTAGGGATGGATCCTAAAACATACTGATGCCTGGTGCTTCCCTAGGCTTCTTGATTCAGTTGATCTGGGCTGCCACTGAGCTCTGTGAGACTTAGTGCTCCCAGGTGATTCAAATGTGTGGCCAACAGGGGAAAATGCTGGGAAGCCCATCCATTCTGTGATCTCACTGCTGTCCAGCAGCAAGTAAGCTGGGAGTCAATAGCAGGCCCAGATTTTTCTCTGGGGTGCCTTTTCTGTTCCTGAGATCTGTCCTAATGTGTCCTGCTGAGAGTTTTGAATCTAAAACACCTGTTTTTACGGAATGCACTTATGGCTGATGTCTGGGGAGTGGAAGGGCCTGTGATTTTTGCTGACCTCCTTCTACACATATGTGTCAATTCTTTGTTGGGAACAGAGAAGTAGGCACTTGGGCCTGGAGTCTGCCCTCCTCACTCAAGCACACCTAGGGCTCCTTAAAGGTGGAGGAGAGGACAGGGGAAGGGAACAGAGCATCACCAAGCACGTACCATTTGCTCAGGGCCTTCACATGGATTGGCTTGATTAATGGAAGACTGATTCTGTGGGAAAAGCCTTGGCATTCCCACTCACAGAAGAGCAAGCCAAGGTTCTGAGAAGTTCCAGACTTGCCCAAGGACTCATGGACAGCAAACTGGAAGTTGAGCCTTGACTCTGCCTACTAAGCCCGTGTTGCCCATGGAAGAGTTCGGTGCAGATGTCAGGGAGATGCAATTCAGTAGAGGCAGGCAAGGTTGGGGTCTGGGATCACCACAGTTTTGGGGGCAGATTGGGTCTAAGGTGCCTTTGTTCTTTCTCTGCTTCTCCTCTGTCCCCCTCTAGCCCCAATTTCCCCAAAGCAGACCACAGCTCTCAGTGTCTGGGACACAGGAGGGTTACAACCAGGTGTTTCCTCTCCTGAGATCTGTCATTTTAGTCCTACAGTAGCAGGCTGGGAAAAGGCCTGTGACTTCACTTTCTTTACTTATGGAGTAAGCAGGTGGGAGTCAGGGATCTGTGAGAGAGGGTATAACATTCTCAAGATCAGCTTAGCCTCAGTGGTTGGCTCCGAAGAGGGCCAGGAGGCCAGGGCCATGTCAGGACTGGTGAGTGCCACCTGAGAAGATGGCCAGATGTAAGGCTTCTATCAGGGTGGAGGTCTTCTATGCCAAGCTTTGGTAATCCCACTTGAGTGTCTGAAATTCGGCAAATTTCACCATGGGTGTAGCTGTTGGTGAGTGCCTGTGATCCAAAGCCAAACATGCTAACAGATTCCACATTAGAGAGCAGAATCTGCTTGACTCCAATGGGGCAGGGAAAGGCTGTGGGGAGGGTAATATGCTGGTCTGTCCTACTCCCTGCAGTCAAATGAGCCTCCCCCTCTGCCTAGCTTCTATCTCTCTTATTTTGTGGGTCAGGAGGCCTGTCCTGCCCAGATGTGGACAGACAAGCACTGGGAAGCTCTCATCATTCCCCATTCAGCCCTGGTGGAAGAAGAGATGCTGTCATTTGCATTTCAAAACCTGTATCTCCCACATCTTCCCTTAATAAGAGCCAATTACACCTCTGCCCCAAACTGCAGGTTGCCTGGCTGTCATTGGACTTTTATCCTGTTTGGGGTGGGGAGGAACTGTTCCCTTAAATGTCACATTTAGCATACGCAAATGAAGAGATAATTGTCCCTAATGGAAAATGAACTCAGCTGCTTGCTGAGCACTCCAGACAAAAGCAGGCATTGATGAAATGGGCACCAGGGTGGGCCTGAGGTCTGTTCTTCCCTTTCCTGCCTCAACCAGGGGCCCAGCTGGCCTTGCCCACATCTCTCCATCCATCTGGAAGATGGCAGTCTAGAAATCTTTGCCAGCTAGAAGGTAACATACTGAGATATCATTCCTCCATTTGACAGATATGGAAACTGAGGCATAAAGGTAGAAGGATTTGCCCAAGGTCACAGGTTGAATCAAATTTCTGGGGGGAAATCACAGTGGGAGCTGAGAGCAGTCCATGCTGCGGGGGGGGGGGGGTGGGGGGTGGGGGGTGGGGGGGTGGGAGTGAGGGCTGAGAGCTGAGTTGATTCTCTAAGCTGATATACAGAAATCAAAGAACAGCCCTCGGGTCTAGTGCTTGCCAGGCACTAGCATCCTTAGTAGGCCATATGTCCAGCTTGGGAGCTGTGGCTGGTAATCTGGAAGCTGAGAGGAGAGGGATGAAGAGGGAAGGGGCTTTGGAGACCCTCTGACCCACTTCCCCTGGGAGAGTAATCCCTCTACCTTATCCCTGGTGCATTTCTCTCGAAACCAAGAATGGAGGCAGAATTTGTTCAGAGGGTCTGAGCTGTCTGTAACTGGTAGTGTGCAAGAAGCATGGGAAAGTCCTCTGAGGATATAGCTGCCCCAAGAGTGGGGGCTTCTTTTTGAGAGTGAGCCCTGATGTCCATCCCACATGCCCTGAGCTGACCACAGGATAAGGAATGTAAGGAGCCCTAGGCCTGGGTAAAACTTGGAGATTTAGCCAGCCCTCTTTGAAGAATCAAAGCCCTCCCTTGTTCTCTAATTCCAGAGTCAGGAGTTGGGATGGTCCCTTATGCCTTGGCCCCATCCTGGTTGCTGCCTGTCCTTAGGACCCTGACTCTGACCCATGGAAAGTGGTGGTGGTATGAAGTTTGAAAAACTGGATTCCAGTCCCAGCACGTCCATTTGAGCTTGTGACTTTGCACATGGCTCTTATCCCCTCTGAGCCTTAGTGACTACCCCACTGGAGTGGACATGGTGATACCCGGCTTCTCATGGGGCAGTGGGGATCCTGCCAGTTGGCTCAGTGTGATGCTTGGTATATGGGAGGGATGCAGTAGAGATTTGTTTGAAAAATTACTTGCCCTGTTCCCTCTCCCTTGCCTATGGAGGGGCCTAACTCCTGCTGCAACCCCCTGTGCACCCCATGCTTTGCCCACCAGCCCTGCCTGGCTGTCCTGGGTTGTCTGCCTCCTGTCCTCTCTTGCTGGGTCAGATGGCCAGCTCAGCCCAGCCCACCTAATTACTGGCTGACCCAGGAATGCCAGTGACCTTAGAGAAGAGGCACAAGAAATCTCTGGGCCCTCTTTTTTTTTTTAATATATTTATTGATTATGCTATTACAGTTGTCCCATCCCCCCCCCCTCACTCCACTCCATCCTTCCCACTCCCTCCCTCCCACATTCTCCCCCTATAGTTCATGTCCATGGGTCATACTTATAAGTTCTTTGGCTTCTACATTTCCTACACTATTCTTACCCTCCCCCTGTCTATTTTCCACCTATCATTTATGCTATTTATTCTCTGTACCTTTCCCCCCTCTCTCCCCCTCCCAATCCCCTTTTGATAACCCTCCATGTGATCTCCATTTCTGTGGTTCTGTTTCTGTTCTAGTTGTTTGCTTAGTTTTCTTTTGTTTTTGTTTTAGGTGTGGTTGGTAATAACTGTGAGTTTGCTGTCATTTTTACTGTTTATATTTTTGTCTTCTTTTTCTTAGGTAAGTCCCTTTAACATTTCATATAATAATGGCTTGGTGATGATGAACTTCTTTAACTTGACCTTATCTGAGAAGCACTTTATCTTCCCTTCCATTCTAAATGATAGCTTTGCTGGATAGAGTAATCTTGGATGTAGGTCCTTGCCTTTCATGACTTGGAATACTTCTTGCCAGCCCCTTCTTGCCTGTGAGGTCTCTTTGGAGAAATCAGCTGACAGTCTTATGGGAATTCTTTTGGAGGTAACTGTGTCCTTTTCTCTTGCTGCTTCTAAGATTCTCTCCTTCTGTATAATCTTAGGTAATGTAATTATGATGTGCCTTGGTGTGTTCCTCCTTGGGTCCAGCTTCTTTGGGATTCTCTGAGCTTCCTGGACTTCCTGGGAGTCTATTTCCTTTGCCAGAGTAGGGAAGTTCTCCTTCATTATTTGTTCAAAAAAGTTTTCAATTTTTTGTTCTTCCTCTTCTCCTTCTGGCACCCCTATAATTCAGATGTTGGAACGTTTCAAGATGTCCTGGAGGTTCCTAAGCCTCTCCTCATTTTTCCGAATTCTTGTTTCTTCATTCTTTTCTGGTTGGATGTTTCTTTCTTCCTTCTGGTCCACACAATTGATTTGAGTCCCAGTTTCCTTCGCATCACTATTGGTTCCCTGTACATTTTCCTTTGTTTCTCTTAGCATAGGCTTCATTTTTTCATCTAGTTTTTGAACAGATTCAACCAATTCTGTGAGCATCTTGATAACCAGTGTTTTGAACTGTGCATCTGATAGGTTGGCTATCTTTTCCTCACTTAGTTGTATTTTTTCTGGAGCTTTGAAGTGTTCTGTTATTTGGGCCATTTTTTTTTTCTTTTGTCTTGGAGTGTCTGTACTTAAAGGTCTGTTACTTAAAGGGGTGGAGCCTTAGGTGTTCCCAGGGCAGGGCGGGGTAAAGCTGGTCACTGCTCTGTGACCCTGTATGTGGGGGAGGGGCCGAGAGGGAGCAATGGCGCCCGCTCCACTCTCCACCAGACCTCAATCCTTCACTCCGCTACCCACAATCAAACTGGGCTCCTCTGGTGCTGGTTCCCAAGTGGGTGGGCTTGTGCATGCCCTAGGCCCCTGTGGGTCTCTCCAACGACCTCTCCTGTGAGGCTGGGAGTCTCTCCTGCTGCCACCCCAACCCCCACGGGCGTTTTCAATCAGAGGTTTGAGGCTTTATTTCCCCGTGCTGGAGCCCTGGGTTGTGTGGTCTGCTTTGTTCCCCGCCATTTGTCCGGTTTATCTGTGTGTGAATGTGGGGCCGGGGGTGCTACCCACCACTCTGACTGCCCCGTTCTCCGCCACTCTGAGTCCGGCCCTCTCGGTTTATCTGTGCGCAAATATGGGGCCACAGGGTCTGCTAATGGTCAGACCGCCTGCCCTGTTCGTCCCGTACTCCGCCAGTCTAGGTCCCTCCACGGCCACACGAGTCCTCTCCGCCCCAGCTGCCTATCTCCGCCCCTCCTACTGGTCTGGATGAATGATTATTTTTTATTTTCTTGGTGTCGGACTTCCTTGCCGTTCGATTTTCTGTCAGTTCTGGTTGTGCGAGGAGAGGCGCAGTGTGTCTACCTACGCTGCCATCTTGGTTCTCCATCCGGGCCCTCTTTCCACAGGTGTCCTGATGGGTCACAGAGGGGATCAGGACTTTGTCCAAGGTCACATGGGAAGGTCTAGGGTCAGCAGGTCCTTCTCCAACTTTGATGGCTTATGAGCTTCTGATGATTACAGTGAGGTGCATCCCTGTGGGGCATGGAGGTTCCAGTGCTCCAAGTGTGAGCCATAGCCCTTGGCCCCCAAGACAGGGTAAGAATGGAAACATGGGGCTTTAAGCAGAATGAGGAGAAGCCCAGCTTCTGAAAGATGCCTATCCTCACTCGTGCGCTGCTGACTTCCTGCTCTCTGCCATGGCTTCTCCGAGAGCCCCCCTGGGGATGTATAGGTTGACTCCCATTGCCAAGCCTGCTCTGCAACTTGCCAAGGTCTGCCAGCTTGTTAACCATTTGTTCTTGGGTGACCTCTCTGGGCCTTAATGACCTCATCTGTAAAATAAGATTGATGATGCATGGCAGATGTGGTTTAGGGGAAAATTAGATAAGGTATCTCTTAAGCATATGGTGCCTGGGTTCTCGTGGGTGTCCTAACACATCAGACAGACCCAGGTTCCAATCCTAGCTCTGCCACTTTCTACCTGTGTCATCTTGGATACCCCCACCCCATGGACCTCAGTTTCCCCACTATAAGATGGGGCAATGATAAGCTCCATGCCATGGAACTGCTGCAGCCTTCAATGAAATGACCTATGTTTTCTGCTGAGTGTGTGTCCAGCACAGAGTGAGTGCTCGGGAAGGTCAAGGGTTTCCAAAAGTCCATTTTTTTTTCCCCCTCCAAAGCTTGGAATTCTCACTTGAGAGGCTCACAAGATTGTCCCCAGGATACATTCTGAGAGGAGATGGTTTCTTAGCATGATGTTCAAGGCCCTTATCAATGTGGTACAGCCTTTCCTCCTGGCTCAGGTCTCTCTGTTTTCCTGAAGACCACCCCACTCTGGCTACTTTAAACCATGAATGCTTCTTTGATTCCTCGTGACTTTACTGCTGCTGTTCCCTAACTTGCCCACTTGACAGACACCTACATTTCCTTCAAAAGCCACCCTGAACACCATCACTTCCTCTGCCTGGGGAACCAGGAAAAGCACTGCTGAGCTTGTTGTTCTTCCTGCACCATCATGTATCAGTCACCAGGGAGAGAACTCTACCAAAAGTGTCCCATATTGTCATATGTGTCCCAACTAGACTGGGCATTCTGGGGCAGGGTATCTGCTCTGCTCCTCATTGCATCCTGCTGGGGCCCAGCACCCCAGCATCCCAGGGATGCAGTGCTGGGCCCAGGGGTAACCACTCCGGGAAGAGAGGTGTCTTGGGTTTCTGCAGGAGGGTTGCTAGCTGCTTTGAGTCTGTTGCCCTCTTTGTGTTTCTGCATTTAGCAGGATGGAGCTTCACTCAGTCTATAAGAGGCTGCAAGTCATTGCTTCCTGGGTATGGTAGTCTTTAGGGCTGCCTAGATATCCCAGTGGGTTCTCTCCTCCTTCTGGGCACATGGTAAGACTGCCCTCCTCATTCCACTCTGAAGGAAGGCGAGGTCATGTGACTTGCTTTGACCAATGGGATGGGAGCAGAACCAAAGGGAAAAGAACCTTCTGAGTGGAAGCTGTGAAGGGTAGGAGTGCCACTTGCCATTTTCTTTCCCCGCCTTGGTGACTATGGAAGCACGTGGCAAGATGGAGCCTCTGTCAGCCTGTGTGATACAGAAACCTTGCGATCCTAGGTGACATGTGCCAGGAGTGCAAAAATGGACTTTACTTTGTTAAGCCACTGAGATTTGGAGGCTGGGTGTTTCTGCAGCAAAACCTAGCCCATCTTGATGTATTCCAGGGGCTGTGCAGGCAAGTTAAGTAGAAGGGGTGGGTTTCTGGCAATTTTCAGTGGTGAGGGTGGGCAAGTCTGATTGAAAATTGCATGTCCTACCCAAAGACATTCACATGCAAAGTTTTTAAAAACACTAAGCTGGCCCCAACACATCATCTCCCAGTGACTCAGACTGGGCCAAGCACCATGGCTGACTCTTCTGTGGCTCCAGGGATGGAGGGTATGGGATCGATAGGGGCCTTCCCACAATGTGAGAACTAATTTTAGGATGTACACACAGGTAGAGCCAGGACTCCTTCCCCACTTTGCAGAAGAAACCAAGGCCCTGAGAGGAAAAATTACTTGCCCAATTTCATACAATCAGCCAAAGGCCAGGCAAAAAACCAGGACTCCAACCTTCTGACTGCAGAGGCTTTGTCTGATGCCTCATTGCATGGAGGAAGGGAGGTGTGATGGCAGAGGGACACATTGGCCCTTCTCTCCTGATTCCCAGGCCACAACCAGGGGTGGGTAGCTCTCAAGGATTCCCAGAGCACTGGAAGGCAAGCCACTGGCTGATGGATTCTGTGCTGGGTCAGAGCACGAGCCTTGACCTCCTTTGGGACCTTGTGGGGAGCTCCCTCCCAGCTCTGGTCTCCTAGGCCTGTCTTCGAGGCAGCCCGGAAGCCGTCTCCCTGTGATTAACGAGCATTTCCCTTCCCTCGGGCCATGCTGGGGGACGGATGGGATGTGGCTTTGGCTGTTGTGGGCAGTGTTGGGGTTTGGGGAGCCTTGGAGCGTGGGCTGCAGCTGTTTACTTGGCAGGGTCTTGCTTGCAGATGTGGAGTTGTTGGGGTGGGTGGGGATGCTGATGGGTGGGGTAGGACCCAGAGCCATTGCCCATCTTCAGGAGGAGCCCATGCTGTGGCCACTGTGCTCTGGAGGGGGAGAGGACTCACACCCTTTGCCCTGTGTTCAGAACTGTTTTGTTGCTTTCAGAACCCACCCCCTGGGGGTGGCCCCACTGCCTCCAGCTGCCTCCAGATGTTGATCTAGTTTCTTTCTGTCCCTGAACCTCCTGGATGCTGACCCTAAGGCCCCTCTTCCTCTGGCCAGTGTGGTTTTGGTTTTGGGATTGAAACAACATTGGGCTCAGGCCCCAGATCCAATTATCCTGGGCAGTGGAATTTGGAGATGGGAGAGGCCAGGCTTGGAAGAGTTTTTAGCTAATGGAAAAATAGAACTGCAGGCTACTCCCTGCTTAGCTCATCTCAGGGGACAGGGCAGGCCCTGCCTCTTCCTAGAGTGCAGCCATAGGTTTCCAGGATGTGAGCTCAACCAAAAGGGTGGGGGGCCTTTCCCACCCGATCGTAGACACTTTTCTGTTCCTTTCCCAGAGGGGCCTGCCAGGTCTTTTCAACCTGGAATAAAAACTTGTAAGGGGTCTAAGCAGGGGAGGCTTCTTGAGTTGTTGGCTGAGTGTGGTGCAAGTAGAGAGGGTGCTCATATACTCTCTCAGTGCTGAAGAGCTTTGTTGATATGAGTAATTTACCCATTCCTTTTTTGTCATCCTTCCAAGCTCCATCCATCCCTCCATTAATTTATCCATCTTCCAATTAAGTCATCCATCTATCCACTCCTCCATTACATTATTTCTCTACCTAGCTCTCCATCCATCCATCCATCCATCCATTCATCCATTCATCCATCCACCCATCCATCTGTCCATCCATCTGTCCGTCCATCCATCCATCCATTCATTCACCATCCATCCACACATTCTAGGTGAGAACTTGCACTGGGCTAGAACTCAGAAATAAACAGGTCACCATTCCTGCCTTGAAAAGTCCTCAAAGTGTTCCCAGTCTAGTGACCAGATAGTCAGATAACCACTAATGTCTCCTCAGCAATATCACATTGTAATGAATGTGAAAGTTGTTTCATGAATCCAGAGGATTAACTGACTTCAGGTCAATGATACCTCTTTAGAACACTTTTTCTGATTGTACCTTGTGGCATGGGAACCTGACCTGCAGAGAAGAGGGTGAAGGGTGTTTCTGGGAGATGGACCAGGCCTTGCCAAGACCTGAGCCCTGCAAATATGTAGCATGGTCAGGGGAATGACACCCTGTGGCTGCAGGGTGGGCTGGAGGAGAAGAGCAGTGTTCAGGGCCAGGTTGTGGAGGGCCTTGAATGCTAGGGTAATTCTCTTGGACTTAGCTGGTTGTTGTGGAGGCACCAGGGAGCAGAGGGAAGCAGAGGACAGCTAATCAAATGTGTATTTTAGGAAGAGCATCATGGCTGCATTAGGTGTTTTTGAGACAGGCATTCTTGGGTTTGGATCCAACTCTGATGCCTTCTAATTTTGTGACCTTGGGCAAGCAAATTAACCACTCTGAGTCTGTCTTCTCCAAAATGGAGGTGATGCTCTCTACCTCACTGGTTTGTTGTAAGATATAAATGAGATCTTACCTGAGAAGTACCTGGCACAGTTCCTAACACATGGTAGATGCCCAATGGCCACCTTATTCTGAGGGCTCTGCTGGAACCCAGCTGGAATGAGAAGCTTGGGTCTTCTGCTGCTGCTTCCAACTCATTGTGCATGTTTGGGCTAGTTGTTTAATCTCTATGAGCCTCAGTTTTCTTATCCACATAATGGCCATAGAAGTAGACATTTGGAGGACTGGACAAGGTCATGAGTGTGCCTGGCAAGTGGTCTGGGTTGCAGACACAATGGGGGTATCAGGCTCAGAGGACCAGTGGTGCCCCAGCTTGAGACTAGAGGACTGGACCAGTGACCTCAAGTGTTCTGGAACTGGGCCACCCGAAACTTCCCACCCATGAGTAGCTGCCTCATCCCCACCCTGCCCCGCCCTGCCCAACTGTTCCCAGGAGATGGCTCTTTGGCCCCATGACTGCAACTGCTAATCCCAGGCAGCACCAGGCTGAGGCGAGACCTGACATGTTTGTGGCTCTCAGCAGCCTGATTTACCCAGAGCTGTGGCTCAGTGCCATCCCTCCAGCTTTGGGGCTGGGGCCACTGCCCACTACTCTGCCTGGCACTCTACACTGACCTTGGCTCCTGCCTGACCCTGGATCCTGATGGGCCAAAGAAGAAGTCAGAGAAAGAAGTGTCCAAGGGAAGAGCCATGCCCATAAGGGCCCGCTCCACCTGCCTTTCTGTGGGGGACCAAGAAGATAGAGCAGGAAGATCCTGTACCTAAGTCCTTTCCTCTCACATGTCACTTGGCCTCTAGGACCGCCTCAGTTAACTCATCTGCAAAATGGGAATGATATTATTAACCTCACAGGTTTTAGCTAGGGGTCAAGAATGGTAGGGAAGGGAAGGATCTTTGTAAAGACTTACTCACATGCATTTGGTGGCTATGGGCAGAGTCACCTAGTTCCTGCCCTTGTTCTCAAGGACAGTGATGTCCTTCCGTGGGAGGATGGGGCAGGCAGGCCAGGTTGATAGCTGCAGTGAGAACACTTTTTAAAAGGAAATAAAGGGTTCTGGGGAACCAGGAACAAGGAAGTGGAGAGGCAGGGGACATGCCACAGCTAGCTCTGTGATCTTGGCTAAGACAGGATTCTCACTGTGGTCATGGATAGCCCCATTGATAGCTGTGATGCTCCTCCTGCCATCTCTGCTCTGGCCACAGGATCTGCTAGGCCCCATAGTCCCCCAGTGCACCACTGGGCTCTCAGCTCCTCATCTGGGCAAAAAAGAGGCAGGGCTCCTGACTTGGGAGGTATGAACAGCCTGTGCTGGGAATGGTACAGGCAGGTGGGCCCCCTGGCAGTTGCATCCTTGTAAAGGACAGAGAAGCCTGGTTATCCACAGTGGGAATAGTGGTGTCCAGGGGTTGGTTTATCCATGGGCACCCCAAGCCCAGGGCCTGCAGATTAGATCTTTCCAAAAATATTTAGATACCTGAAAAAAATAGACTTCAAAAATGACTGCAAAATCAAAATTAATTGATGTTTAATTGAATATGTGCAAAATGTAACATCATGTCAACTTGTTAAATTCAACTCAGCTCCTATGAAGTTATATGTAAATGAGACTCAAAGTGGGATGTAGATGAATCCTGATGTGTTTATTCTGATGTGGTATGACATTCCAGAGTGAGAGGGTTGCAGGGAGCTATGAAGACTTAAAAATAGCTCTATTGGGGTGCTGTGGGGGGGGTGCTACCCATAATAGCTGGGCTGCTACTTTCTGACCATCCACAACTGCTGGGGATGCCCTGGAGAAGCTGAGCATTCCCAGCACCCACAAATGAATAAGCTAATCTCTAGAGGGCTGTTTGAACTGGAATATTCTAAAATCTTCCTGGACAATACTATAAGCTCATGCAGCAGCTCAGCATGCTCTGCTGCCCTGGCCTGCCTCCCTGGAGTAGGGACGCAGATGGGGTGAGGCCAGACATCCTGGAGAAGAGGAGAATGGGGAGCCTAGACTTTTCCTCCATACCTGAGACAGCCCCAAAGGCTCATGGGCAGGGCTGTTGGACGAGGGACCACCAGGTTTTAGGTGACTGTGAGGAAGAATGACAGAGCTGTCCTGCTATAGAGAATTGTAATGTGGCTCAGTTCTGCATGGCACTGGGATATTTGCAAAGTGTTTTCATGCCCTTGATCTTGGTTTTTCTTCATGACTATGTTAGGAGGTCAGGATCAGTGTATATACTTGGGCAATGGGGCCAGCAAGGCTTCAGGGGGTTGAATGAGTCACTTGGGTTCTTGCTGTTGAGAAAGGACAACTCTGGGACTAGAGCCCAGCCCTCTGACTCTGGCTTAGGCAAAACCCCTGCTCCACCTTCCCGTATGCCACCCTTGGGTGTCAAGTTGGCAAAAACATGGATCATTCTGGAACTCTGCGTTTGCATATGGCTTCCACCTCCACTCTCCAACTCCTCTCCTCTGACCTTGCATTACCCAGTTGCTGTGACACAACATGCTGTTGGAGATGGCCAGGGCTCCCTCACACTTCCTGGCTTCCTGAGCTGAGACTGGGCCCAGGTACCAGTTCTGGCCAGTGGGCTCTAAGCAATAGGGATGTGTTATTTCCAGGCTGGGCAGAGGCCAATTTATCCTGAAACTAACGAAATGTCGGCTCCAGCACTGTCACTTGCCCTGGCCCCTCTCTCTAGGAGGCCATGCGTATTCTATTTTTGTAATTTGTGTGTAAGTGTTGGAGCAGCTATGGGCATTTTGCATGCATAATTTTGTATAGCTTTTCTTACAGAGAGCTGCTAAATTGTGTATGTTTCAGGCGCACAAAACCTGGATGTGGCCCTGTGGCTGTGGCAGTTAATCTATGCATACCTCTGCCATCCTGCCTTCTCTGACAGGGCTCTAGAATCTGGCTCAGCCCCATCCTGAGAAAGGGGAGAGGGCACAGCTTCAAGACTTGAGGGAACTGGGCAGGAGGTGGCTGTGTACGGGTGCTGAGTTTGCTTGCTCTTGGCTGCAGGGCAGTGGCTGCTGGAATGCCCAGGGCTTCAGGGGCAGTGGGCAGTTCCTGCTGCTGTCTTAAGGGTGGTGCCCTTAATAAATTGTTCAGTGCACAGCTCTGCTTTCATTCTTCAATATCTAAGTGAAACAGTGACGTGCGGGGCTGTACATTGTGTTTAGCTGTATGTTTTCTTGACTACATATGCAATGCAAGTGGGCATGCTCACCATTTCATATAAAGTGAAGATTATAATACCTACCTAGAATGGTGGGAGGACTGAATAAAAGAATTCTATGCAATGGGCTAGCAGTGGGCTTGGCCCAGAGTGGCACTTGATACAGTATATACATTGCAGTTACTATTATACTGCCCATGCCTTTGTTGTAAATATATGTACAGTTTGGTAGCTCTTGTACCCCAGATAAGGGCTTTGTGGTATTGGTGATGTCCTTGGCCAGCAGTGGCTCAGCCCCCTCTGGACTTGTTCTGGATCACAGTTTCTTTGCCTGATGATGCTGTCTGGGTTGTCTGCAGGCCCCTATCTTGGCTTCTCTGGTCCCTGGTTGACCAAGGCAAACTGGTCAGCAGTGCATGAGCCCCAATAGGCCTTCTTTCTCACAACCTCAGGTGGCTTCTGAGGCTTCTACCAGCTGGACTGCACTCTGGCTTTACCTTCTATTGCACGTTAGCCCCACCCTGGGTATGCAAAGGTGCACCAATAAGCTCTGATCCTGCAAAATGCCAGCTGTCCAATGCCCTCTGCTCTCTTCTGCAGCCTGGTGAGCAGCTTGACAATGGTGTTGGCTTTAGATGGGAAATACTGCTCCCAAGCAGGGTTCTATTTGGAAAGGTGTCCTTGTTGTCTTAGGCTTGGTTTAGTAGGAAGAGGTTGAAACAGGGACTCCTGAACATGTGTTGTGTTGAGGGGGAGTTTGCAGGAGAAATGCTAAGGCAGTGAGGGAGGCAGGGAAAGGGAAGGGGAAAAGCTAAGCAGAGATGTGACGTTCACTTACCCCGATCCCATGGGGAGCTCTGAGGTGAAAACCGCACCAGAAATTTGTTTCAACTGGAAGCAAGGGGTGGGGGCAGGGACTGGTATTTAAACTCCAGGATTCACAAGGTAAGGGTGGAGGGCTGCCCCTTGGAGGGAAGGGCAGCAAATTTCCTGGCATCTTCTGGGAACTTCCATCAGCCAAGGGCTGTTCTGTGGAGAAGGGTGCTGTGTGTGCAATTAATGACCCACCCCCTCAGCAGCTGGGCAGTGGATCCATGAGCAAGGGGATTCAAGTGGAGCACCAGCCACAGTTGCCACACCATCCATGGCCCTTTCTTTTCTTCAGGGATGATCTTGGATTCTTCCCAGATTCAATTCTGCTTGGCTTAATGAAGATCAGATTATCTGGGCCTGGCCTGGTGAGGGTCCAGGCATGCTGAATGTCCACAAATAACAGGCTTGTCTGGCGGGGGCTGCTGTTGCATCTGCTGAGGGCTTCCACATTTGCCCGCATCTGATCTCCCTGGGCAGCATTTTTTCGCTCCAAGACCTTCCCACGGCTAAGATCATTAGGGCTGAGCTACATGAAGGTGTCTGCTCCAAGGCAGAGGCAGGACAACCTGGAGAGTGTTTTCTGTTACCAGTGGAGCTAGATTTCTTTGGGCTTGGTCAGGGGGAGGTGGAGGAAGGGTCTAACACGCATGCATGGTTTTTCCCTTTTGTGAATTTTCCAAGCCAAGCAGAGTCGACAGCACAGAGAAACCCTCTCTTTCCTGCTCTCCTCCCCACCCTCTCCCTCCCTGCTGGGCCATCTCAACTGCAGCCCCAGCCTTTTAGCTACTGCTGGGGAAAACAGAAAACCACAGCTATGCAGCAGCAAACAGGCCTGCATCATGTTTACGCAATGACAGAGGCCTGGGCGCAGGTCCAAAGAGGCTGGGGCTCCAGCGGCAACTCAGACAACCCTTCCACATCCAAGACTGTGCTTGGAAGGCGGTGAGGGCTGAAAGGCCCTTGGCGGTCATTACCTCCAAGTCTCTCATTTCATCGGGAGGCCCACAGACAGGGAGTGAATTGGCCAAGGTCGTGCAGAGTACTGAGATCTGGTTGGGGAAACACAGAAGAGAGGGAGCTGAGCCTGAGGTTCCTGGTGGGGGAGGAGGAGGAGGCTCATTCAAGTTCACAGGTGGCAGCTCTCAGCTCCTGTCCCCTTCTCCCCTCATGCCTACTCAGCTGCTAGCTTTCACCTGAGGTCACCGTCACTGGTCAAATGAAGAAATGAAGGCAGAGGAGACCAGGTCTCTGAGCTGATTTGCAGAAGCTCCATTTTCTTACCCTCACACCTTGGCAAGTACAAAGGGATGAGACCTGGGAGTCCCACTGAGAGACCAGAAGCCTGAGAGAGCCTGGGTTCTATATGGAGTCACTCTGGGCACTTTTCTTCTTTCTCACAGTCCCACAAATACCTCTAGCCTCTCCTGGTCACATTCTTATCTTGAGGACGTCGTCTCCTGTTTCTGTACAAAACTGAGACCAGCTTTTCTTTCCATCTTCACACTGTTCATTGTTGGTACTCAGCCTCTCCTTTCCCTTATCTCTCACAGGCTATCCTGACCCCTCTGACACTGGCTCCAACAACTCATATCTCTTTCTTCCACAGTACCAACCTCTCCCCACTCCCGGGGGCCCTGCCTTCTGCCTATAACCTGGCTTAACTCTGAAGCTGCCATTTCTGCTCCCTTACTGTTTCCACTTCTCCAAGAAATCTGTGGCAATCCGTACTTCAAACCTCTGCAAATCCAACCCTTTGTTTCCACTCTGCTCCCATGGCTTTGAGGTCACCAATGAGTTGTCAAAACGTAGTCTTACCCCATTTGATCTCTCTCCTGTGTCTGACACTGTGACCCCCATCCCAGCCCTGCCTTGTCATCTGTCACACTTCCCTTTTTTGGATCAAGTATTTGATCCTTCTTCAGTCTCCATCAATTCCTGCTCCTCTGTCTGATGCCCAAAACTGGCTCTTCTTCCTCTGTCTAGCCTTGACCCTTTTTGCCTAGGAAATGAGTGTGAAATAAAGGAAACTATGTTTATTTCTATTCATACAGCTGTGTCTACATTGATAAAGATCTGTAAGTCAGACTCTCAGAGTACTCCTCAGTCCTCTGTTCTGCATCCCCGTGGACTATTGCCTTAGGGGACCCACTTCCTGGGACATCTCCCAAGCTTCTAATTAGAATCAGCCTCTCCTGCATCAAGCTCATTATCTTCTCCACCAATCTCCTTCATTCTTGTTTGAAATCATCACTTGCTTGCCAAAGTAAGAAATCTGGCTTTCATTCCTGTGATAGGCCAAAAAAGGCCTCTCCCCCACTCCAAGATACTGACTTCGTAATCCCTTCGCAGATGTGATTAAGATCAGGATTTAAGATGGAGAGATTATCTAGGATTATCCAGGAGAGCCTGATAGAGTCACAAAGGTTCTGGTAAGAGGGAGCCTGGAGGGTCAGAGTGAGCAGTAGGAGACATGACAGTGGAAGCCAGAAGTTGGAGTGATGCAGCCACAGGCCAAGGATTGCCGACAGTCACCAGAGGCTGGAAGAGACAAGGAATGGTTTCTCCTCTAGAGACCCCAGAAGGAAGAACCCTGCTGACACCTTGATTTTAGCCCCTGTAGGACTCATTTTGGATTTACGGCCACCAAAACTGTAAATCTGGAGAAGTTGTGTCTTTTGAGCCAGTGAGTTTGTGGCCGTCTTTTAGAGAAGCCACAGGAAACTGATGGAATCCTGAGGCTGCTTCTCCATCACTTGTTATACTCATTAGGTCCCAAGTCCTTCAACTGTCTCTCAAAAACATCTTTCAGGGTTTCTCTCTTCTTTCTATCATTAAGCCCATGCCACTATCATTTCTCCCAAGAGTTTCTGCAACGATCCTTTAACTGACTATCCTATCTTCCTAACCCATCCCTTCTGTTGCTTTAGGCGTTAGGGTCTGACCTGTGTTTTATGGAGAAGAAGGCCCCTCTTCTACAGCCTTGACTTATAGGCTAGAGAAGGAGGCTGCTGTATTCAAACTAGAGAGAGCCATGGACACTGCTCCTTGGCCAATCTCTAGACTCTCTCTCCTGCCCATATTCCTACCTCACACTCTACCATATAGTCACTGGGGCAACAACAGGAAGCACTTTGAAGTTTCCTGTCCCTGAAATACTCCTCCGTGACTTCTGCCAACTCTTCAAGAGTCTGAATCTTCTTTGGGTCTAAGCTTTCTCATCTGTACTGTGAAGGGGCTTGTCCAGATGAGCTCCAAAGCTCTCTGGAACTTTTCAGCCTGAATCATTGAACTAGGTAAATTTCACTTGACCACCAGTGCTCAAAAGTTACCTTGAGGGCCTTTTAACCCACCCTGTCTTGGAGATGGATGGTGTCTAATGGGCTGTTTCTTAATGATGTCCTTTTAGAGTTAGTGGAGTGTGCATACCTACATGTGCTACACATGTAGGCATGTGTTTGTGTGTTTTAGGGGGAACAACAGAAATTTAAACAGTTTTATTAAAGAGCCGCTAAACACACCTTGGCTATGAAAGTTATCCAGGAAAAAAAAGTCTCTATTTTGATGATTTAAGTGTTAATGATTCAAAACCATATGGATCACATTTCCCTCCCATCCGTATGGTTTTTAAAAAGTATCAGAAAGACTGCTTAGGGCAAAATGCATTTATGATTCTATCGATTCTGTAGCATTGTGAGGGCTGTTCAACAGATCTGAGTGAGAGGAGAGGCTGGAGGGCCAGGATGTGGGCCTTTCCCTGGGCGCTCTCCACATCGCCTCTAAGGAAAATTGCTCTTGGCATCTGGGGAGAGTTTTCAGCACACAACTTGGTGGTGGGAAAGGAACGCTGCATCCCGGTGGGGTTTTTGCAAAACCTCCAGAACTAATTTTAAAATGACTTAGGTTTTGGCAGACTGAAGAGGTGTTAACTCAAACCCGGGTGTATTTCAAGGGAAATGTAATTAGAAAAATGCTATCCCAGTTAGCTGTGCTGAGCAATAAAGATTCTTGTTGGAGAACTGCTTGGTGAGATAAAAACTTGCTTCATCAGGGTCAGTGTGCAGATATGCACATGGGCTCTCCACTTCCCACCCCTGCTGGGCCCTGGTGGACCCATGTCCAGGTACTGGGGCCATCAAACCCAATGTGGAATGGACAGGGACCATGGAGGGAGTTCCTGCTGTACTAGTCTTGCCTTTGAGAACCAGGCTGCAGCTGAGCCAGTTAATGCTGGCCTCCTTCATGAACCAGACTGGGTGGGGTGAAGGGACTTAGCTGATGGTGAGGGCAGATTTTGATCTCTACAGATTCCTGGCCTAACCCCTTTCTAGTCCAATCGAATGAGTCTGACAATTGACCAGATTTGGGTCTCTCTGGCTTAGGTGTGAAGTCCTACCTCTTAATGGGACAATCTAGACCCTTCATAGTAGGTCTCAACTCTCCTTGCTGGCTTTATCTTTCTTTCCCTTCCATCGTGTTTTCTTTGCTAGTAGCTCTCCTAGTCTGCATGGCCCCACTTTTCCCCACTGGTCCCATCCCTTTGCCTGGGATAGCTTTCTTCTCCAGGAAGAAAATGCATTCTGCAAGGACACAGCAAAAATTCTGCTTCCCCCCTGGAGAAGCCCCTACAGGAGTTTGTGCCTCTTTTTACTTGGCCCTTCAGCATAGCAGACACACATTTCTGACCACACTGTCTGGAGGATGACTTATTGTCTCCTCATTGGACCTGAATCTGGGCCCCAACATTGAGCTCCTTTGGGCAAGAGACCTGTCAGAATCCTGTATGCAACATGGTCAAGGACTAGAATGGGGCTTAACATGTGGTATAATACTCAACAAACATGGAGAATAGGATAAACTTTGAAAATATTTAGCATTGTTTTTGTCATCCATTCATTCAATCCTTCCATTCATTAATCCACCCATCCTTTTAGCTACCCAACTACCCACTGCCTATCCATTTATCTATCCTTCCATCTAGTCACCACCCATGTACCCATTCATCCATTCATCCATTCACCTATCCACCTACCCATTAAGCACTCGTTCAACAGATTAAATGCTTTCTCTTTAATCACACTGCATTTAATATGAAGTGATCTGAGAATCTTCCAAAATCCTTAGACTCTACTAGCATATTATAACAAACAAACAAGGACCACCCACCCAACTTTATCTTATCTTAGTATTATGCCATTTGGACTTCAGATTTTTCTTTTTAACAATCAAAACACCATAGACATGGTTGAAGCACCATATGTGAACCTCCACAATTCTGGCCTTCTCCTTCCCCAGAGATGGCATTTCTCATTCTCATGTATGTTTTTATTTACTTATTTTTTTCATGTGTTCATAAACAACACATAGGTGCTTTTCAGGTTTTAAACTTTTATTAATACTAAATTATGTTCCACTGTATGTGTCATTTTATAACTTGATTTATTTTTGCTTATTCTTATAATCCCATTGCACTTTTTAAAATAAAGATTTTATTTATTTATTTTTAGAGAGAGTAGAAGGGAGGGAGAAAGAGAGGGAGAGAAACAGCAATGTGTGGCTGCCTCTCACACACCCCTAACTAGAGACCTGGCCTGCAACCCAGGCATGTGCCCTGACTGGGAATCGAACCTGTGACCTTTCAGTTCTCAGGCCAGTACTCAATCCGCTGAGACACACCAGCCAGGACCCCATTGCACTTTTTGTGCCTATGATATGATTATCTTTGTCTCTCCAAGTAGACTCTAGGCAAGCTCATCTTTACATCACTATCTCCCCAGAACCTGGCACAGTCTTGTTGGTTGACTGTTGGGATAATGGGCAAACTTGTACTGAATGCCAATACTGTACCAAACACTGTGCTCTGTGGTGGCACTCAGATGTGATTCAGCCTTAGCTTCAGACCCTGAGGGGTCACAGACTAGACTAAAAGATAGTACAGATGAAGAACCAGACTTGACACAGGAGGGCTCTACAGAAATGCAAAGGAGAGGTTTGGTGGGCTGAAGGAGGAGGGCAAGGAAGGTTTGTCACAGAGTGAAAGAAGTTAAGCACTGAAAAATAAGTAGAAATGTGGCAGTCAGGTAAAGAGGGAGTAGAACATTCATGGCAGAAGAAATAGCACACCTGAGACTCGATGGCCTAAGGCCATTTGTTTCTGTTACTTTGCCTGGGAGATGACTTCCTTTCTTCCCTGAAGGCCTGGAATGCCCTTTTTAGGTGAACCTTTGTCTCCACTGTGGACCTTTTGAAGCTATATTTCATTCAACACTCATCCCTTCAGCCATTTTGTTAGCAAATATTTCCTGAGCACCTACTATGTGCCAGGCTCTGTACTCATGCTAGCACCCACCCATGAACTGTAGGAATGATTCTTGTCCTTGGTCTTGTGGGGAGTGAGAGAGACAAAACAAACAAATAAGAAAATGCCAGATGGTGAGCATTCTCTGTGCAGAGTCCTTAAAGAGGCTCATAAATTTTCAAGTGACAGATAAGGTACTTACTGGGTAGTAGGGATGTCCTCTATGAGGAAGGGAAACTTTACCTTATGATGTGAGTGATTAAATTAGGCAGCCATGAAAAAAGCAGGAGAGAGCACACAGGAGGGAGTGAACTGGGCTTGTTCAAGGGAAGGAGTAAGGCCTGTTGTCTGGGTTGGGGCCAGGGAGAGAGTGGCAGGGTTGGAAGCTGTTGTCAGATTGTGTGTGGGTCAGGTAAGGGGCTTGTGTTTTATTCTCACCAAATGAGGAGACCTAAGAGTGTTTTAAACAGAGAAGTGATGGGATCTAATCATTTTTATAATGAATTAAAGGTAGGGGCCTGGGAGTTGGAGCTGAAGATAAATCAGGAGTCCCTTGTATGGTCCAGGTTAAGATGGCTAGAGCTTGGCCCTGGCTGTTGGCAGCTGTGATCGAGAGAGGAGGCATTGAGGTTGCTTTCAAGGCAGAATTGATAGGCCTTGCTGAAAGGATGGATATCGGAGGAGAGGGCAAGGGCAAGTTTGTGGCCTTAAGCCTCTGGGTGAGTGGTAGAAGAAATGTTCAGTGGGAGAAGAAAAGAATTGGAGGTTGGGGGGGTAATGAAGAGGTCTACTTCAGCCCCATTGATTTTGAAATACCTTGGAGTATTTCAAAATATACCAAGTGGAGCTGCCAATCAGGTGATTCATGTTGGGGTCTCAGGAAGAAGCCAGAGTTGGTGAAGCAGCACTTTGGGTGTTTGTTCTTCAAGTGGGGATGGCATATGGTAATTGGCAGGTGTCTCATCCTGCCAGGAGGTACAGCTTACACACAACCTCTTCCTCACCTTCACAGTGCCCCTTATGAAAGTTGGGCAGTGTAGGGATTAATGTGCCCATTTTATATCTGGGGAATTGGAAGCCCAGTGAGGGCAATGACTGGTCTGACCACTCAGTCAGAGCCAGAACCCCCTCCTTTGTTCCAAGCCTACCTTTTCCCCACTTTGCCCTGCAGGCCACCTCTATACAGCTGGGTGACTGAGGGCAGCTTCAGACTTTTCTGGTGTCTGGCTTTTTCTCTGTGAACTCCCTTTTTTGTTTTCATAATGTACCCAAGGTCAAAGTGGCTTTTGCTTCATGTGCTCTGTGTATTCTTTCTGTCTTGGTCACCCAGTGGTGAGCATCATGACATGCTACCACCCACCACTTTGTGAGGGAAAGACAACCCAATCTAAGCTCACAGAGGGCAAGGAAAGGACTTATAAAAATCAGAGCTTACACCCAAAATGCTTACAGTGCTCCAGGCACTGTTCTAAGTGTTGCAAAAGTACTATGTACCTGCACAGTAAATCCTAGAATCATACCCATTTTATAGAGAGGGAACAAGGCATGTGTTCATGCTATTACCTGCTCAGGGTCCCACAATTAGCAGAACTGAGGTTCAGACCCAGGAGGTCATATTGTGAGGCCCATCCCTTAGCCACATTCTTGGCCCTGGTGTTAAATCAGTCAATGGTTGTCCATCTGTTTTATTAGAGGTGAGGAAACTGAAGCACTGAGTGTGGGCAGTTCTCAGCAGGTGCACATGGAAGCTGAGGGTCCCAGTGGCCAAGACCCTGTATCAGTAGGAGGTTCTGGGGATGAAGTTCCCTACAACATGGGTCTTTGCCTGCCTGTTTGCAATAAGCCCTTGTTCTGGGCACACAGGAAGGACACACAAAAGGCCCTGGCACACTGTCCATGCCAGACTAGCTGATAGCTGGAAAGAAGGGGCTGATGCACCTGGGCTGTGCTTCTGCCTAGGGGGAGCTGCTGACAGGGAAGGGGCAGGAAAGGGCCTCTACCAGGGACAGGACAGAGTCAGAGCTCTGCTACCATCTAAGCACCAGTGTGACCCGGGCAGGGCATTCCAGTCAGACCTCCCATCTAACAAATAAATACTGAGTGCCTACTATGTGCCAGCTGAGTGGCTGTTGTGGCCAGGACCTGCCCTTCCCCTACCCCAAAGCCCATCTTTTAGTGACTAGGTGCTGGCAAGACACTGAACAGTCTGTGATAATATCCCCTCTGGATGGGACACAGAATTTGAGGGTACCTTATCGGGGGCCAGCAGAGGAGCCCTTGAGAGAATGATTTCTAAAAGGAAGCCTGAACCTTGAGCAGCAGCTCACCAAACAGAGGGAACAGCCTGGGCGAAGGCTCAGAGCCTAGTAAGACTGTCACATTTAAGATGAAAAGAAACTTTTTTTATTGTGTTAAAATTCACATGACATAGTATTAACCATTTTGTTTTGAAGTAAAATCAACATGATGTAAAATTAGCCAATTCAGTGGCATGTCATGCATCCACAATGTTGTGCAACCATCAGCTGTTTTTCACCTTGACCTTGGTGGTTTCTGCTGTGAGTGCTGATTCCATGATTCACACTGTAGGGGCAGGCTTGGCAGCTTCATGACAAAATGTACTTTAGTCACACGGGATGGTGTTGTATTTACAAAAACCATTGAGGTAGGTATGACATCCTTATTTTACAAATGGGGCACTGAGGCAAACCAAAGAGACTTGCCTGCAGTCACACAGCCTAGGGCTGAGCCAGGACTGGCATGCAGGCATCTGAGGCTCCTGTCTCAGGCCTCTGAGGTTTCCAAATGTTGGTCTTTGGACCAGCTGGACATCTGGTTAAGAATTCAGATTTGGGGCTGGGACCCAGGGATCTGCATTTCTCATACCCTCCCATCCATATGGAAATACCTCACCCCAGTGCCTCAGGGAAGAGACAGTGGGGCCTGCTGTGGCTCAGGCTCCAGGAGCAGGGCTGTGGGGCCCAGCAGCCTGAAGGTGGGCCCTTTCAAGTGTGGCAGCTGGTGGGCTGGCAGCTTGAAAGTGGTGGGTGTCTGGGGGCAGCAGGGAGGGCAGGTGGAGTGGCAAATTTGGCCCAGTTAGCTTCAGGACAAAGCCCTCTTCGCCAGCATCCCTGGGCGTTGGCCCTGCTACCAAATGGGCCATGGCTTCTCTCATTAATTTGTGGAGTGGCGTGTAATAATAAAATGCTCCTTAAAGCTGGGACGTGGCATGAGTGACTGCTTTTTTAGGTCCTAATAAGGATCATTAACTGCATATGAAAAGGTTTTATAAACATTTGTTAAAGTCCCTGAGCTTACTGTGTGCATGGCTTGCTGTTCCCCGAGATGTTGCAGCCAGCCAGAGCCAGCAGGGGAGGAAGAGGTGCCGGCCCAGGCCCCTACTGGCCCCTTCAGAGGCTGAGGCTCCCCACTCCCAGGCTTTCCCAGCTCAGCTGTGAAGTGACCCAGGGCCCTTGTTTGCTTCTGAGCAAGGCAATAAATATTTGTTGAGTGAGTGGGCCAGTGAGTGGATGGAAAGAGAGCTGACTCCACCATTCCCTAAATCTGGAATTTTGGGCAGCTCCTTTTACCTCTCTGAGCCTCATGCTCCTCACCTGTAAAGCAGAGATAATATTTACTTCCCATGTTTCTGGGGAAAGAGTTGGTGAAATAAAACACATAGGTAATGGGTTTTCAGAGTACCCTCTCTCCCTTCCTTCCTCCTCCTTTCTTCTCTGTAGTACTTGGGGGCTCTCCCGGAAGCTCATGAAGAAGGAAGTATTAGAGGCACAGGACTTGAGAGAGAAAGCAGAGTGGAGGGAGCCTCTCTCAGTGTGTGTATGGGGGGAAGACCCCCAGCCACAGGCTATACCTGAAGGAGCAGCCAGGGTTCAGTGTCCTGCTGCCTGTCAAATCATCCATTTTAAGTTGTTTCCCATTGTGCCCCATGCTATAATCATGCCCCATAACTTCCTAATGTTCACGAAAATTGTGTTATATACAATATTTTGCTGTTTGTGGACTTTTGGACCATGGAAGAGGGTGGACCTGAGCAGGGAGAGCAGACAGTAACAGCTGTACCTGCAGGGGTGTTGGAGCCAGGTGACAAGACAGCAGGATTCAGCCAACCCCACAGGGCTTGTTGCAGGGCCTCCAGTAGAGGAGGCCATGGCCATGGGTGGCAGGATCCCACCTCTCCCACCTACAGGATGGCTTCATAGCCCTGAGAAGGGCTCTCCCTGTGTTCAAGGAAGTCTGTACCTCTCCCCTTTTCCCACACAGAGGCCTGGGACAGATACTCCAACTGGCTGGTCCCCAGGACCTTTCTCCCAGATCTCCCCCTCCCTTTCTCTGCTTCCACCCCTCTTGTCAGCTCCCTGCCCCCATAAGCTCCAGGAGCTCATTCCTACTTCTCTCCATTTCTGAGGAAACTCAATTACAAAACCGCAAACAACACTGGCTTGCTTATTTAAAACCATGTGCGCATGTGGCTGACACCCCAGGCCTAGCAAGACTTTCCAACAGGACCGCCAGGGAGGAAGGGTGTGGTGGGGACTGGGGTCAGCAAACAGCACTGAGACATGAGCTGGGAGTATTTGCAGAGGAAAGTCTTTATCAGGAGTGACTCTGATGAACCTGGAGTTGGGGTGAAGGGGTGTATGTGCATGTGAGTGTGTGAGTGCGTGTGTCTTGGAGAGAGGAGTGGGTGAACACATTTAGGTTCAGTAACCTTGTCCCTAGGATGATCGTGTACCCTAAACTGCTGGGCACATTGACATCCTTGTCCTTGGGGTCATCCCCCCAGTCACTCTGAGAGGGGCATGCTCTTTTTATTTCCATTCTGTACATGAGGAGAGCGAGGCAGCAGAATTTCTTGCCCAACATCCCACTGCCAGACCCCTCTAGTTAATACCTTTCTGTGGTTCTGAAGTCTGTAAAGTGAAGTTCCAGCCACTAAGCATGGCAAGGAAAGCCTGCCATGCTTTCTGACCCTTTGTTCTGCTGGCCTTCTGCCAAGGATGGGTGCTTCTTCTCTATTTGGGAGCTTGGAGACCCCCTCTAAATCTCAGGTCAAATGGCTCCACATCTGGGAACTGTTTGTCCAGACTCAATGAGAAATCCTTCCTTCGTGCTCACACCTCAACCTGCCTCCCTGCTAGTACCTGTCACACTGCATCAGAGGGCCCAGCCTTGTTCCTATGTCTGCCCTTGCTCCTCAAACTTATGGTAGTGTCCTTGTTGCACCAGTGTCTGGCTCAGGCACTGAAATGTGGGGAGGTGTCAACGAAGTCTGATGGGTAAATAAGTGGTTGACCATGCCCAGTCACCCCCAGAGCCAACGAGGGTACTCTGTGGGCATGGGACTTGCTGCAGTGACCAGATGGTCAAGCTGGAGCAGAGGCTGATCCCAGCATGCTTCACAGTTCCAAATGGGGCTGCCCATCAGAATTACCTGCATAGTCCCACATGCTGGGTCTGCCATGGGGTCCTGGAATTCACATGTAAATGAGCCCCAGCCTGGCTAAGGCAACACTACACAGCGCCTTTCTCTGTCCTTTTCAAGAAGTGCAAGTTTAGGGGTGAGAGGAGGTTCTGTATGACTTGGTCTCACAAGAGAAAGACAAAAACCAACCAAAGACACTATCAGCTGAGAACCTCATGGTCAGGACTCATGGACAGATGGGGGAAACTGAGGCCCAGAGAGGGAACAGCTTTACATAGTGGGTAGGGCTGAGGCTACGTCTCAGATTACTTGTCACATGAACCTTAAACTCAGTCTTATAGCTAGAATCAAAATTAGAAGAGCAAGTGCATTGGTGTCATGGAGTCAGGGAAGAAACAAGGGTGAGATGGGTGTGAGACCACACAACGCTGTGGGCTTTTGCAGTGGAAGTCACTAGCTGCTTCACTGAGTTAAATCTACTTCATGTTTTCCTCTTTCAGTCAGCCAGACATGCTCAACCTCAGGCATCTCTTGTGAAGCTAGAAGGAAGGGCAGAAGAGAGTTATAAGATTTCCTTTTAAAATAAAAAGAAAAAAATTCCTCCCTGCTCTTTCACTCCTTCCTCTTCCCTTAAGGGAAAAATATGGATTGGAGATATTTTTAGTTGCAGCACTTCCTTGTGGCTCCAATGGCTGTTTGTCTAGCTCCTCATGGGCCCTGTGAATTTACAGCTCAGCATCTCAGTGAGTAGCTTTGGGGAGAAAGATGGTGGAATTTTATTCTTGCTAATTTAAAACAATAATAATTGTTCACGCATTAGGAAACATTCCCATTAAATCAGTCCAATCTTTTGGAACAAGTGGAATAAAAAGAAGCCACATTTCCTGATCAGGCTTCTATTGGTTTTGTCTCAGCAGATGATGGCTGAGCACTGACCTCGGGCCAGCCCCATGCTAGGCACTGCACACAGGGAAAGGAGAGATGACACAGAATGAGGTGGTGCTACTTAGACACTGTGTGATCATTCTCATAGGAAATAGGAGGACAGGCATATGAATCACTGTAACACAGCTATAGTTCAAGGGATCAACAGGGCTCCCCTTAGTGACTAGGTACCTAGTGATGTCTTTCACTAATATCAGGAATGAAGGAGGAGGAGGAGGATTGTGTTCTGAGGATAGGTTATGGTCCAATGGGCCATGTTTGTGTTTGGCTTGCAGTGAATGTGGAGTGCACATGATGAAATCAAGCGCAAGATGAGGGTGGGAACTGATACAAGGTGGTCAGAAATCTGAGTCAGACAGGAGGTAGGCAGTGGTTTGGCTCCTCAGAGAGGTCAGGGGCAGGAAAACTGAGGCCTAAACCCTGAATCAGTCTGAAAGGGGAGAAGAAAATGGGTGATAAGCATCCATCTCCAATTGGAGAACAAACCCAAAGGGTCTGGCAGGGATGATGACAGCAGTCAGTATTGCTGGGTGGTCTGCATCAAGGGGTGAAGTTGAGCTCAAGGCTGTGAGTCTGTGCTGAGAGTTGGCTTCTACTATGGCTCCTTGTGCACGTTGTGGGGTAGACCAGATGCCCACATGCACTTGGAAATCACACAGGACAGGATTTGAAGATGCTCATGCGTGGGCCTCATAGATCATCCAGAAGGAGGTGTCCAAGAGCAACTGGGAGGAAAAATCTGCATCGTAGAAGGAAGGCCTGAGCTAGTAGAAGGAAATCTGAGTCATCCTCAGACATGCCACTCTGAGGTGGTTATGTAGAGTAGAGAGGCTGGCTGGGGAACCTGGGACTGGAAGACTCTATGGCAGGAAGACATACATCCTGGTTTGTCAGGGATGGAATGGTTTGTGCCTGTGTCTTGCACAAATATTAGTAGTGCCCCATTTCAGTCCCAAAGACCCAGTTTATATCATCATGCATCTAAAACAAGTCAGCACTCTGTGGACCCATACATCAACTGTCAACCAAGCTTTGACTCAGAGAGCCTCTCTGCCTCTTCTCCCAGAGCCCACCTTTATTAGCTTGGTGACCTCTGCCTTTCTGAGTCTCAGTTTTGAAAAATGGTCATCATACAAATAATACCAGTATCTATTTCCCATAGATGTTGTACTCTGACATGAATGGGAAAGAATTGTTGTAAGCCCTTAAAGGCTCTACAGGAGGCAATGATCTCTCTCTATGTCTCTGTGTATGTGTCTCTCTGTCATTGTGTCCTGCTCAGAGGAAGCCAACTCCTAGCCCAATCCCAAGAAAAATGTGATGAAACACCAGCAGCATACTGAAGACCACAGGGAGGAGGGAAAGAGGTTTTTTCCCCATCCCACCCTCATAAATCAGGCCACATCTTTGGGGCAGTATACTGATGACCCTGGGACTGAGAGCATAGTGACGTCCCATTCTCTCTTCTGCCTCCTTTCATCTTTGTCCCAAAGACTCCTGAAACACTGCAGAGTCACAGAGTGAAGACAAATCTTAGGGGCTCAGTCTATGAAGACAGATGAAGGGGATTCAGAGGGAGGAAGGGGCAGTGGTTACACTTGTGTCCTGTGAGGGCATTTTCTCCTCCAGGTGTAGAACTGGGTGTACCATGGAACAGCATTGGCTCTGTGAGTAGAGAAGTATAATGTTTGTGAGAAAGGAGGTAAAACTCTTTTTTGTTTTGAGTATTTAGACCACATGGGGGATGTTACTTTTACTCAGGATGGTAACAAGACTAGAATCCATATCAAACTCAGTGTTGAAGAAACAGGGATATTTGGTCTGGAGGCTAAGGACTCACTGCTCTTATAAGAAAGGATGCATTTTTCTTTCTAGAGTTGTATCCAATGAATCAGGTAGCCCAAGGAGGTAATGAGTTCCCCATCCCTGGAGAAATAGGAACAGAGATTGCCTAACTGCTTGGTGGGGGTGTGGAAAAGCAACAAAGCATGTGCCAGGGGTTGGACAGTTGACTTTATAGTCCCTCCCAGGCCTGACCTCCTAGGACTCTCCCAATATCAACCTCTGTTTTTGGCAGCCAGCTGCCTCTGGATGAGTCAAAAGCCTGCCCAGCTCTGGCCTGCTCACTGGGTGGGGCTCCAAGGGAGCAACCAAACCTACCACCCTTGCCATATAGGGCCACTGTCTTCACTGTCTCTGGGGTGCCTCTTGTAGCCGCCACCCTCCTGGAGTCAAGAACTGAATAATTACACAAGGAAAAGGCAAAAACCACACACACACACAGACAAAGAAAGGGAGACCTAGTTTGAAATGAGGAATGCTGCCTTGCTCTGGCTTTTTATCATAAGCCCATGGAGATGAATATTCTGACCTAATAATCAAAACAGGCTGTAATTGCAAACAGACTGTCAAGGCTGTGTGGCCAAGGAGAGAGCAGATGAGATACCTGCTGAGCATAGCAGGCCCACCCCGCCAGCCCTCCTCCCAGCCATGGGGGATCGATGCTGCTGTCCAGCTGTGCACCATTTTGCTGGCCTAGCTTGATGGAGCCCTGCTCACATTCTGCCTCCTCCAGAGACCAAGAGCTCCCTTTGCAGGAGAACCTGTTCAGAGGAAGCCAGCTCCTACCCTTATCCCAAGGAAAATGTGATGAAACACCTAGAAGCATTCTCAAGACCACAAGGAGGAGGAAAAGAGGCTTTGCTCCCACCTAATTTCTGAACTCCACCTACTCTTGGCTCTGGAAGATGTTCCTCTGGGTGCACCACAAAAACTGGAAGGGCTTCGGGTCCCCTCCCTGCTCCCATCTCCTTTTTGTGTTTTGTTTCAGGCACACCCTCAGCTCAAATTTGCTTTAAAGTTCAGTATTTCCACTTTTTTTCAAAACAACTGCACAGTTCTTCTGGGACCCAAATGTTGATTCTCTCATTAAGGAATTTGTCTCCCTCAACAAGTACATTTCAGAAATATCCATCCAGCATCTCTAATGGGCAAGATAGCCAGGGGGCCAAAGATGAGCCAGGGCCAGGCCTTGTTCCCAAATCTTACCCCCAAACAAGGACCCAACTGCCCAATGGAGGACAGAGGGACACTGTTAGTGCCTCTCTCAGGCATTGACCCCTTGGAGCCATGGGGACCCCAAGGAAGAGATTCTCCCACTGGGTGGGATTGAGGCCGTGAAGGCTTTTGAGCTAAGTATTGAGGAAGAGAAGGATTGATGGAGAGAGACAGTTAGGGAAGGGCCTACCAGGTGGATGACACAGCTTGGGCAAAGGAGGAGAGGCTAGATGAGTTGGTAGTGTTTTTTAGAGCTGTCTGGAGGTCTGTTGTGCTGGTGCAAGGGGTCTGGAGTTTGATGACAGTAGGGAGGTGAAGCTAAAAGCTATGTAGGTTGAGACCACATTGGGATATGATTTAAAGAGCTTGCTAAGGAGCTTGACTTCATCTCAAAAGGATTAAGGGCCCCTGGAGAGTTAGAAGTAGAGTAGAGATTTAGAGATGCCCTTCTGGTGGCAATGTAGGGGACGGACATTAGAGAGAGAGAGAGTAGAGACAGGGGCTAGCAGGAAAGGTCTTTTCAGGGGTGTCCAAACTTTTGGTGTCTCTGGGCCACACTGGAAGAAGAAGAGTTGTCTTGGGCCACATATTAAATACATTGTGACATGTAATCACACACAAAAAATCTCATAATGTTTTAAGTAAATTTATGATTTTGTGTTGGGCCATATTCACAGCCATCCTGGGCTGCATGCAGCCCACGGGCTGCAGGTTGGACATCCCTGGATGAAAAGAAATGCAAATCTGACAGAGCAATAGTGGTGGGGAGAAGGACCAGAGTGTAGGGATGCTTCTTCCTGAAAAGGTCCTGACTGGGTCAGGGACTTTGCTTAGATGCTGGGTGGGATTGTCAAAGGACCATCAGGTTAATGTCATCAGGTGCTGAAGACCAAAGTCATGGCTCCACATTTTTTAATCTTTTCATTATGAAATAATTTTAGAGTCACAGAAAGTTGCAAGATAGTGCACAGTGGTCCCTTCACCCAGCCTCCCTCAATGGTTACATCTTGCAGAATTATAGTATGATATCAAAAGAGACCAATGCTGTTTAACCTTCAAACGTATCCAGCCCCTGACTGGAGAGCTTATGGGTACTTGGGCCATGTAGTGTGAGCTGTGTCTTGTCTGAAGCACTGAACTTCTTTGGGCATCATGGTCTTTCCCTGGAGATTGAGGGTCTAGACAAATTGGACAGGACAAGAGACCTCAGGAGAGTCAACTCCATTAGTAGGCAAGTCCAGAACTAGTTAGGTGGCTTTTGGCTCAGATTTTGCAGGGCTGACTCAAACTGCACGATATAGATCCTGCCTCAGTTTGCCTTTTTAGCACTTCTGGCTGAGCCTGGGACCTGTCTCTGAACCCCAACTTCCCTGACTGAGCTGTGTCTCTCTTCCTTCTCTATCTTACACCAATCTCACCTCAGAGGGATATTCCTGCTCTCGTCCTCACCCTAAATCCCAGACTTGCTCCAGAGACAACCCAGAGTGCATCATCATTGCCTAGAGGGTCCCAGGGTCAACAGGAGCTACCTAGTCATCATAGGAATGATAATCAACTTCAACCAAGACTAAGATGGACGCATCCTTTTGTGCTCTGCATGAAGTCCCTCTGGATTCCCCCCAGCTCACCATTCTCCCAGCCTTGCCCTCATCCAGCCTCCTCACCTCACAGAGGACTGGAATGATAAGATAGCCCCTCCAGCATAGGTCACTCTGCTGTCTTTGAGCTTTCCACCAGGGGAGCTGTGATAAAGTCTTGGATGGGTACTGAGTTGGGAGACAGAGCATCTGGCTCCTTGTTTGGCCCACCACTGACCTGACATGTGACTTTAGGCAAATGTTTAAATGCTTTACTGAGGGCAGTTCAATACTAACCATAGGTGATTGGGACCCACCAGAAGTTATCCACATGAACAAGTTTTGGAAGTAAAGTTCTATAAAAATTACAGAACTCTGTGGTCCAGATATTCAATCAGGTGTTAATTCCCTCTCACAGTTTCAGTTCTACTGATTGCTTTCTTTACCTGTGAAGGATAGTTAATGATAAAACCATCTGTGGAGCTTCTACCACCTTCAAAGTACATCACAAATATCCCTAAGTGAGAGACCAAGGCTCAGGACTTAGAGGACACTCCTCATTCAACAAATATTTGTGAAGCCCCCACCATGGGCATTTTGTTAACCTTGACACTGGAGCTTTGGACCAGCTCATCCTTGCCTACACAGAATCAGATGGTATACCAATGATACCCCAACCTCAGACTATCTGCATCCAAAGCAAGTGCCACCCCCCATTTCTTGCTTGTTTTTTTTTGTGGACAAGCTTTTCCTGAGACAAGGGAAAAACCTAAAAGGTCTGCTTCCTGCTTCCTTCTCCTTCTTCAAACTCATGATGGAGTCCCATATCCAATGATGGTCCTGCCAGAATACTGGACACTCAGCTCAGGAGGGTCCCAGCTCTCCCACTTCCAGCTGCTCTTCTGCTCTCGTCTCCCCCTGCATTCTGCCTGACCTTGGGCTGGTACTTCCTCTGTTCCAGAGGCTTCCATACCTGTTAACATTAGCTGGACTACTCAGCCTGTATCTCAGTCCTCCTCAGCTTGCCTACTATCTTCCTCATTGTGTCCCTGCCTCCTACCTCCTGTGCCTGGAAACCTTGCAGAGTCTCATAGGTCTCACTTTATTCCATGGGAAGGATGGGCCCGAGTTTCTCCCAGGGCCTGGAATCTGGGCTTGTCTTAGTTCCCTCCTCATCTCTGCTGAACCCTCATCAGGGTCCAGGACACATCCTTTGCCTGACTGGTGTGCACTCTGCCCTGCAGGACTTTTCCAAGCTGCTTGGATGGGGAAGAAGAATGAGATTGCCAGTACTAGGAGATGGGGCTCTCTGGGCTTCCCGTGTCCAGGAAGGGCCTTAGTTCCTGGCTTATACAGGGTCCAGCAGAAGTAACTCCTGCCTGAGCATGGTTGGTAGGGTAATAATATGGGCATAATAATTTATAGTTTTAATTTGAACATTTCACCTAAAATGTCATAAGGTATGCTTGAGTGTGATATTGTTATATTATAGGGTTATATGCTTATGATTTTGTAATAAAAGATTTTGTAACAAAAAGGGGGCATTTTTTGGTGCCAGACCCTGTACTTTACCAATTTCTGGCTCTCTAAAAATGGTATATTCTTACCAGGAAAAGCATTTCATAAACCAAGGCACCTATATCAGCTAGAAGCTTGCTAGTGGATTCGCAGCAGGACAGATGCAGTGTTACCTGTGGTAGGGTTGGGGGAGAGGTCATGCTCTTAAAAAACAAGGTCAGAGATAAAGGTCCCATGAATGCATTCAGTACTCCTTCACCAAGCGCCTCCTGGGATCCAACTCCTGAGGGCCAGAAAGTACCCCGACAGGCTCATCCTTTTTCTTTGTTGGCTGAACAGGAGAAAAAGGAAATGACTCCTGGTTTGCTTATTCAAGTGGTTCCATTTCCCTTCTCATTTGTCCCCTGTCACTGTTCTTGGTAACAAGCCCTTTTCTTTTAAAGGAAAACTGAAGGAGGCATCAGAGGCTGATGCCGATATCTTGACACCATAGGTGTTCTTGCACGGTGTCCCTGGTTCATTGTTTATATGCTTACTTACTCACGACCTCATTCAGCAGGTATGTGCTGAGTGCTCACTGTATATCAGACAGCATCCAGAACTGCTTCTGAGCCATGCTGAACCAGGCAGAGGAGCCTCTGCTCACATGGTCCTTCAAGCCCACCGTCCATTCGCTGGTGATTTAGGAGAATGTGGACTGGCTGGCATTCTGGACACCCCTTCTGTGACTCTGCTCGAGTCACCTCTTGTCCCCTGAGGGTGAGGCTCTGCACACCTGCTTCAGGCACCCACAAGCCCTTGCTCTCCTTGCCTTGACCTTGGCCAGCTCCTGACCTGGTTCATTTTCAGTCAGAGGCCCTTATCCTGGGCCTTGGTAGTGCCAGCACCCAGACCAGTTGCTGAGGTTGGGGTGACATTCCTGGTGGCACTGCATGGGATCTCCCCGCAACTGCTTTTATTAGCTCCCAGGGGGGCCCCGTGGCTTCTTCTGTGACCCCAACGCATTACTCACCCATCCTGGGAGCATCCCTTCATTCCGTCAACACTTAGGAAAGCCCTCCACATGCTGGTGCTGCACTCAGGGGCAGGTGTGTTGGGAACTTCAGCTTTGCTTCCTTGGTAATGTCTTCTGGTTTCCAAAGGACCCCTCACTGTATCTCAGTGTGTCACCCTTACTATTGATTTCTGTATCATTAACACCTGGTGCCTGAGACCCACTACAAATATTTGTTTACCAAGTGAATGAGGACATGTGGGAAAGGCTCCCCAGAGCAATGAACATTTGAGCTGGGTCATAAAGAGGGGTGGGAGTTACCCAAGTGGATAGAGGGCTGGGAAAGGACATGGCATGAACAAAGGCTTAGGGGTGTGAGAGAAAGAGCTTGGGTGTTGGGGGCTTGGCAAGGGTTCCATGCCATTAACGATGAGAGGAACACGTCCTGGGAGTGGAGATGGGGTGAGACTGACAGCAAAGGGGGGGTTAAGTCAGAGAGTCTGAAGGGCTTTGCAGGACACTAGGGGATTTGGACTTCAACCTGATAGAGGTCAATGGTGATTTTTGAGGAAGGGAAAACACCTTCCTCAATAAAATAAAAAAAATACCATTTTATTTATTAAATTTTTAGGTCAGTTACTGTGGGTAGAATGTGGACTTAAGGGGAGAAGAAAGGAGAATATTTAAAAGGCTCTTGTGACAACCTGTTTAAAAAATATTTAATGAAGTTCTAAGCAGTGATGTGGGACAAGCTAACCTAAAAATACACCATGATGGGGAGAAAAATGGATTTTCAAATTATTCTGTTATTTACATAGACTCAAGAGGCTACCTTCCCAGAAAGACTCACCTGTAGTTCCAGTGGCAAGGCTTGTGTGTATTTAACTCGACTTTTCTTTTTGCTCTATAAAAATAATTTGATTTTTTCATGGTCTGTCCATGCAGATTATCAGAATATAACTATTCAGAAAAAAAAGTCTTCTAGCCTTGTTTATCAGATGGCACAACAGCTTTCCTGGGCAAATGAGACACCTGATTTTTGTTAAGCAAAGCTGTGTATGATATTTGTCACACAATTATGTGGAGACTTTTAGCATACCTGCCAGGAAAAAAGGCCTTAGGGGCTCAAAAGCTTGCCAGGCATATTTATGCATGTTAGAGGTGTCATGCTTTTCCCAGAACCTTTATCTGTTTTGAAGGCAGTAGATGCTAGAAGTGAAGTCTCTATAGTCTGTGTTTATTGTTGGCATCTGATGTGAGGCATTATCAGTCAACTGAAAAGACACTGAAAACATGTACCACATGCCCTAAGAATGCACACAGGCATACACATTTGTGTACATGCATGCATGCATCCACACTGCATACATGTGCACACACCACATGCACACTGCTTGGAACTAAACATTAGGCTGATGATTTGACCTCTAGGATATAATTGCTGGAAGGCTTTTGAAATCATGTAGGCTAACCACTCGTGTTATAGATAAGGACGTTGACTACAGCCCAGATGGGGGAAGAGAATTGCTTGTAGTTACTCAGCAAAAAAAGGGTACTTGGGGGACTTGAAATCACAGTGGCTAAATCCCATTCTAAAGAGCACACAACTAAGACAATTTCTTTACAGCTAAATGTCTGTTTCAGGCTATGCCTTCAAATGACCTGTGCTGTCTTCTGCTGAGTCCTAATCTTAGCTGAGAATACCCATTTTAGACAATGCTGGCTACAACACAATTCTTATTTCATAGAAGGAGCTGAATGCATCCTCAGAATTGGTTTTATATATCTGAATTCCATCCCACCCATCTAGTTCCTTGGGGTTGGCAAATTATGGATGAGCACTGCCCTGGGGAGTGGTGTCATAAGGCTATGCCTTACCATCTTCCTGTGTATTGCTTAATTATTTTAAGATTTTAATGTAAACATCTATTGAACTCTCATAATAAGGCAGACAAATGGTCTCATAGATGACTTTTCTTCTATAATATAATTTTGTTCCTACCTCAGCCCTAGGAGATGATTATTATTGTAAGTGCCACTTTTCAGATGAGATGCCTGTGTGTATTTGGCTTCAGGTTACACAGAGATGCAACTCTTTGCCAACAACATTGTGTTGTGTGGTTAGAGAAGGTGTCCTGGAGGTGGGTGGCCTTTGAGTTGTACCTGGAAGGATTTGGAAAAGTAGATAAAAGAGTGGGGGCCTTCTAGAAGAGGGAGAAGGGAGTCTTGCAAACACAGGCAAGAAGAGTGCATCTGTCATGGCTCTGTTGCAAACAACAGAATGTGACTCTGGCGCAGTCTGAAGCTAGGCTGACTTGCTCATTGAGAAGCCCACCCTGAATGTGCTGCATGGGACTGGCTGGCTCACGGTTCAGGGGGAGGTGTCCTGGATCCAGAAGGGCTGGTCTCAGGGGAGCAGTGGCAGAGAACCTGCAAGAATGGGGACCCTTCCTGTGGGCCCAGCCTGTGTGTGTGGCAGATCAGATCTGCTCACAAAGGCTGAGCACTATCTGGGCCAAGTCCTGTTTCCAGGGAGTGGGGCCCAGCCCTGGGGGCTCAGTCAGTGGAAGATCTGACCCTCTGGAAAAGGAGCCCTGGTCATGCCTGAAGGCTTCTTTGACAGGGGAGGCTTGAACTAAGGTGAGTATGAAAGGAAGAAGGATATTCCAAGGGAAGGGGGCTGGATGTGGAGGGTAGTTTTCTAGTTGGTAAGATGAGGATAATTGGGGTATTAGTTGATAAGTGCAGTTGTGAGGGTTAAATAAAGGACTATCTACAATGAAATGATGAGAAAAATGCCCAGTATGCCAAAAGTTCTTAATAAATGTTAGCTGTTCTAAGTATTAATATTATCATCAAGGCTGGAAGCTAGGCCACAAGTGCTTGTGTGCCTGCTCAAGGTGAAGTGTAAGGACTGTCCCTTTGGCCCCTAGGGTTTGGATTTAACTCTAAGACACTGAGAAGCCACAAACCCTTCCCTGCCGGGTTACTGACCTGAAAACATTGGTACTTTAGGAAGTTCCCTGTGGTGAAGGTCTGGGTAGTAGGTTGGCATGGGCCACATCTCCAGGTTGAGGGGCAGTGAGAAGTGGGCCATCACCAAGCCTGTGGCAGGGAGATGGGGAGCAGGACCATTTTGGGGAGTGAATGGTCCAGGTACAGAGACCATGGTCTTGACTGCTGATTGGATGTATGACATGAGCAGAGGTGAAAGGAGACCATCAGCTTTGTGTTAGAACAACAGTGGCTCAGACCCAGGTGCCATACACTCAGGGAGGAGCTGGGGTTCAGGTTTGGTGGGAGGGTGGGGTCAGGGCAGGTTAGGGGATTGGTGAAGTGGTCTAGGGAAAGGCCGTGTCACCAGTTACTCATTTGAGCAGCTGTCCAGGAAGCAACATCTGACAGGCAGATATCCCCATGGGATGAAGATGGAGCTTAGGGAGGCCTGGGGCTGGAGAGGTAGAAAAGCCATCCTTTGGTATTTTAGACCCTGAGAGAGCATGTGTGCAAAGTCTCAACAGGGAGCAATTTTGCTCCCCAGGGAACACTTGACAATGTCTAGAGACATTTTGATTGTCATGACTGGTGGGTGCTCCTGGCATCTAGTGGGTAGGGGCCAGGGATGTTGCTAAACATCCTACTATATACAGGACAACCCCTCCAGCACTCATCTAGCCCCAAATGTGGGTAGTGCCCACAGTGAGAACCTTGATGCAGAGGAAAAAGGAACAGTCCCGAGGTGGAGGCCAAAGAAACATCCACATCTGTGGGGCCCAGGGAACTTGAACATCTCCTCATCTCTCTGATACCCTGGAGAAGTTAATTGCCCCCCAGGCTGTGCTAATTAAACCCCACAGTCTGATATTACAGTTCTTATTGTCTGCATTTAACAAGGCAGCTACAGATACTTTCTCTTTAACCTGAGTAGAAGATTCACCATGTCAGGAAGTATGTCTTCCTTCTTTCATTCATGGGGTTCTGACTCAGCACACAGACATGTTCAAACCTCAGCGGCATCCTCCCACCTCTCCTTACTTCTCTGTCTCTTCCCGGCCGCATAGGCATGTTCTGATTCCTGTGACCTTTGGTGCCTTTTTTCTGTCCACACCTCAGTTTATTGCCAATCTCATAAATGGAAACTTGGGAGAGAGGAGACTGAGTTTGCTTCTCCAGCAGAATTTGATTTAGGGCCAAGAAGGTGGCAATCACTGCAAAGTGTAGATCGGCTATTTAGGGAGTGCTGTGAATGATTTTTTTCCTTCTCCAAATGCCCTTACACACAATATATTCTATCTCCTGCCCACCCAGTGCTGGGATTGATGGTGGGGATGGGGGGCTAGAAGGGGAGGGTGTGCCACCACTGTGCTTGAATGGATCCTCCTGCTGCTTCTAGTAAATCTGTCTGATGGGCAGAAGGAACGCGAGTACCTGGGTGATGGACGGTTGGATGGGCCTGTGGTTTAGTGTACGGGGTTTGGGTAGACTTGGGGTTCCACAATAGCCTCTGCTGTTACCAGTACTTGCTGACTTGATCAGAGGGGGGCTGTCTACCTTCACTAAAGGCTCTGCCTGATGGTGGAGGTGATCTGTCACATTTGTCATGGTCTCTGAGGACATCAGGGGGCTTCAGTCTCTTTGGCTCTCTGCATTCTTTGCTTCCACTGAAGTCAGTACCCCAGCTCTTCCCACATGCCAGCACTATCTGTGCCCAGGGCACCAGAAGGAGCCCTCCTCTTGGGTCAGGAGCCCAAAAGCTCAGGTTTGGATCTCCTCCACTACTGGCAAAGTGGTTCATGCACTTTGAGCAGATTTTTTCTACTTCTGAGTCTTAATTTTTTAATCTGTAAAAAAGGGGTAACACTAGTATAACCCACTTTATAGAATTAACAAGAGAATCAAAAGAATCTGGGGTGCGGAATCAGGGGACTCAGTTTACTTCCCAGTTTCCCTCTGGCTTATTTCAGGGATTATGGGGATGTTCTCCTAGTCTTAGTTTCTTCATCTTTAAAACATTTTTTCATTCAGTGTATTTAAACTAAAAACCAATCAAGAAGTTTACTCATTTTTCAACCCCCCCAATCCCCCTGCCTCTGGCAGTCATCATTCTGTTCTCTGTATCTATGA
This sequence comes from Desmodus rotundus, assembly GCF_022682495.2. NCBI lineage: Eukaryota > Metazoa > Chordata > Mammalia > Chiroptera > Phyllostomidae > Desmodus > Desmodus rotundus. Next base: position 57,244,698 of record NC_071390.1, on the reverse strand, counting down.
ACATGTTTTTGTTTTTTAGATTCTCTATATTAGTGAGATCATAAGATATTTGTCTTTCTTTGTCTAACTTATTTCACCTGAAGGTCTATGCATGTTGTTGAACATGGCAAGAATTCCTTCTGTTTTATTTCTGAATAATATTTCATTGTGTGTTTATATATGCACACCTGAGTTATATCTATATATCTTTATATATATGTATATATATATATCACAATTTCTTTATCCATTGATGGACACTTAGGTAGTTCCCATATCTCAGCTATTGTAAATAATGCTGCAATGAACATGGGGAGTGTAGATATCTTTTTGAGTTAGTATTTTTGTTTTCTTTGGATAAATATGGAGAAGCAGAATTTCTAGATCATATGGTAGTTCAATTTTTAATTTTTTGAGGAATCTTGATACTGGTCTTCATAGTGGCTGCACCAATTTCCACTCCCACCAACAGTGCACAAGTGTTCCCTTTTCTCTATGTCCTCACCAACACTTGTTATTTCTTGTCTTAATAGTAGCCATTTTAACAGGAGTAAGGTGGTATCTCATTGAGGTTTTAATTTGCATCTCCATGATGATTAGTGATGTCGAGCACATTTTCATGTACCTATTGGCCATCTGTATGTCTCTGGAAAAATTTCTATTCAGATCTTCTGCTCATTTTTAAATTAAATTGTTCGTGTTTTTTTTCCCCTATGAATTATATGAGTTTTTAAATATATTTTAGGTACTAGCCCCCTTTCAGATAAATAATTTGCAAATATTTTCTCCAATTCAGTAGGTTCCATTTTCATTTTGTTGGTGGTTTCCTTTGCTGAGCAGAAACTTTTTAATTTTATGCAGTCCCACTTGTTTATTTCTGCTTTTGTTGCTTTTGCTTTTGGTGTCAGTTTCTCTGTCTTTGATGGAGACCAAGTGAAATAGGGAGTGTGTGGGTGTTCTGTGATTTATGAGTACTTTGAGGAGGGCTTCCCAAGAGCTTCTGCTTAGCGACATTGGGACTGGCTTGTACTGTCTGCCCCAACCAGGCTCAGCCACTGCCTGTCATCTCCCTGGCTGGGCTACTATGTTGTGGCTTTGCCTAAAATTTAGAGGGCTAGACTCCTGGAAGGCACAGAGGAGGGTATGTGGATAAGGAGAGCATTTTGATTTGGTTATATCAATGTCCCCATGTCAAAATGAAAATCATTGCCCTTTATTTCCAAGTAATGTGCTCGTCAGATATCCTTGCCCTCCTCCTTGATTCCTGAGCACCCTTGTCGCCTTCATATTTTTCTGGTCTCATCCCTACCTCTCATACCTTTGCTGGCTGGTTGGTCCCACCCCAAAAGTGAGGCCAGGTGGTGGCTGCAGAAGAGAGGGGTAAAGTGGGTTGACAATGGGAATTAAAGGGTAAGGCTGAATGACCTAAGAGCCACAGAGCCAGTGAGGTGCTGAGGCAGATGAGACCCAAGTGCCCTTGCTCAGCATCCACTGCTTCATACCTCACTCATAGCAAGTGAATTTCCTCTCTTGCCAAACTCAAAATATGTCAATTTGCACATGTAAAAAATTTTGAATCCATGGGTCTTTTTGTATGGATAGGGTAAAACAGGGCTCCATATATAAAGAAGGAAGGAAGAGGAAATAGTATTTATGATCTGCCTCTTGCTTGCTTGGGATTATATGGGGCGTTTCCCATGACTTTTGATATGATCTTGATAATAATCTCTTGAGGTACCTGCTCTTGTTCCTTTTTTGTTGATGAAGAGGCCAAAATTTAAAAAATTCAGTTACTTGCCCAGAGATCCTCAGAAAGTATGAACAGAACCTGTTCTGTCGCTTCCTGTAGCTGAGTTAAAGATATCTGTCTTCTGAGAGCTTCCATGTTTAGGATGGGAGACTAAACAGGACTTCACTTTCCTAGTTCCTCTCTGTTCATCATTCATTCATTCATTCATTCATTTATTCTTTTATTCACTCATTTGGTAAATCCTTGATGAGCAGCTCCTCCATGCCAGGCACTATTCTAACACTAGGGATGTGGCAATGAACAAGAGAGTGATTAAATTCTTTCTCTTTGTGGAACTCAAATTTAACAGGGGCTGGGGAGGGAGATGAAGGAATGAATAATAAATAAAATGACAGGTTGAACTATTTGAGCTTGCTAATATTCTACCATTATGACTTACAAAAACTGCCATTTTATATAGCTTAACTTAATAAGTAAAATATATAGCTGGTGATAACTACTGTGGAGAAAAATAAAGCTGGTGGCTGGGTGGGTGGGTGGGTTGGGGAGTCCGAGGGTAGAGGGTGTTGCTTCTCTACTGCTTTGAAAGGGGTCTTTCTAGCATACTCATCTGACCATGCACACCCTTGTCTCCATCAAAAATTCCAGACTTGAGGAACATTCCCAACTCCTACCTGGGAACTCAAGGTCCTTCATGCTCCACCTCTGTCTTCTCCACTGCTGTCCCTCTGTCCCTCTGTCAAACCCACAGCTCCCAGAACACAGCCTGCTCTGTCTGCCAGCACACACTCTTGGATGAAACTGCCCTCATGCCTTTGTCTGCCAGCCCACAGGTCCAGCTGGAGTATCAGCACCTCAGAGCGCCTTCCTGAACATTGCCCTCCTCCTAGAGAGTTTTAATTGTTCCCTCCTCTGCACTCACACACCACTTTATTATAGCACTTAGAACTGCTCTTCTCTTTAGAAGACACTGTGATTTATTTATGTGCCTTATTAATGGTCCTATTCCCAGTGGTTGGTGAGGGCCTGGTATGAAACAATACTCACAACAGGTTTGATGAGTGAATGAAGGAAGGAAGAAATGCTGAGTGGGAATTGCAGGGAGTGGAGAATCAAGAAAGATGGGGGCTTTATGGAAAAGGTCAATGGAAGCAGATCTTGAAGATGAGGGGAAACTCAACAGAGAGGAGAGTGAAGGCCCATGCCCAGCCAGCCCACACCTGCCCACACCTGCCCACACCTGCCCATATCTGCCACCTCCCATCTGGCATTACTTCCTGTCTTCCAGTCTCACTGGACTTGCTTTTCCTACTGCCTTGAAAGCTCTTGTCCTCACCTCCTTCTCTGCATCCTCTGAAAGCTAAGCATACTTCAGTGAGGCCTCTCCCAGTAATCCAGATTGAGTAGCTTGCCCTGGATGCTCGCCTACAGTGCCCAGCTCTTCCTGTGTAACCCCCTCACAGCTCTGATGCCTGGTGGGCAGTAGCACATGGTGGCTGTGTTGATGGTTTTGGATCAGACTGCCTCTGTCTGAATCTAAGCTGTGACCTCGCACAAGTTGGTTGTTTTTTCCATCACTCCTCTGTCATTATTCTGTTAGGTGGTGTAATCTTTCTCCTGACCCATTACGTACTGGGAAACCTGCAGGAACTAACACACATAGAGTGCCAGCCCAGAGCCAGCACTTAGTAAGTGCTCAGCATTCATTCTTATTGTCTCTTTCCCTCTAGGACAGTCTCCATGAGGTGAGCGCCCTCTTGGCTTTGTTTCTGCCTGGCACGTACTTGTGGGGGGGTTGCTGTCAGTGACTGCAGAGGGAGTGCTTCCAGCAGGGAGCAGAGTGGGTGGGCTGGGACTGGGCTAAGTGGAGAGGATGCCAATGTGACAGGGGAGGGTCCAGAGCACAGGGGCTTGAATGCGGGGGTGGGAAGAGCCTGAGTCCCTTTTTTTTCTGTGGGATGAAGACCGATCTCTCCCTTGCAAATGTTGACAAGTGACTCTCCACCCATCAGGGAAGAAGGTTGCCAGACGAACTAGAGGTGCCCTGAACCCACACTTGGCCTCTTGCTGAAACGCTTTTCTCTGCGAGATTATGTATTCTGGGCCACTGCCGTCCCATCGACACTTCCTCCTTCACTTTACTCCTTTTCTTACTTCTCCATCATAAAAATCTCCAGAAACAGGTTTTGTTCAAAGTGAATGAGGCAATAAATTCTCTGTTTCTGACAGGCTGACAAGAGAGATAAATTCTGTAATGGGTGATGCAGCCCTGTTCTCCTATCCTGTGGCCCTTGGGCTGATGTTAAGGTCTGTCCAGGGAAGAAGGGACTGTATGGGAGGATAAGGAAAAGGAGGCTCCAGGATGCCCCAGGGCCCACCTTGGGAAACTTGGTTCAGATGGGCAGCTACTCAGCTCATGTAGGATCTCAGTCATATATCAATTCACTCATGACTGAGGCAGGTCTTCTGGCTTGTCTACTTTGCTAACTGACCAGCTGGGCAGAACAAGCCTCATTCACTCATTCATTCATTCACTCATTCATTCAATCTTCTATTCATTCATTCATTAGTGACATAACCTGGATAAGAGATACCTAATTCACCTTCTTTAAGAATTCTTCCCACAAGGAATTAAAAATATTTTTAATTCAAGTCACAGCAAAAGATTGATTCCCCTGGCAAATAAATCATTAAGGTGGGAAGGCAGATTGGTAGAGCCACTGTATAGAAAGCAGTATAGAGTTACCTCAAAAAATTAAAAATGGAGCTGCTGTATGACCCAATGATCCCACTTCTGGGAATACATCGAAGGAAACCCGAAATGCTAATTTGAAAGAATATATGCACCCCTATGCTCACTGCAGCATTATTTATAATAGCCAGGATGTGGAAGCAGCCCAAGTGCTCATATGCAGATAAGTGGATAAAAAAGTTGTGGTACATTTACATAATGGAATACTACTCAGGTGTAAAAAAGAAAAAAATCTTATCTTTTACAACATCATGGATGGACCTGGAGAGTATTAAGCTAAGTGAAATAAGATAAAGACAAATACCATAGGATTTCTCTTATAGGTGGAATCTAATGAACAAAATAAACTAACTAAAGAATAGAAATAGACTCATAGACACAGAGAACAGACTGACAGCTGTCAGAGGGGAGAGGGTTGCGGGCTGGATGGGAAAAACCCTCATAGACACAGACAACAGTGTGGTGATTACCAGAGAGGACCGGGAATAGGGGAAGATAGAAGATAAAGGTAGGGGATAAAAGGTGATGTATTATAGAACTGTACACCTGAAATCTATATAATTTTATTAACCAATGTCACCCCTTAAATTCAATAATGAATTAAAAAAATAAACAACCCAATAGGAATCTGGGCAAAAGATATGAACAAACTGTTTACAAAAAGAGAGTACAGAATGATCTAAACCCCAGAATGTGTAAAAAAGGCTGACTGTAACTCATGATGAGAGAAATATGCATGGAAACGTCACCAAGGTATCACCTACCTTCCCATCCCAGACTGCTCAGGCCTGTGGGACAGGGGGCAGTGTGTACAGTGGTACAAGTACCATGGGGGTCATGCTGATCCAGCTCCTCTGGATGGTGATTTGGCAATATCCCAACACTGCCTCTAACCAGCAAATCCGCCTCTGGAAGTTTCTCTCACTTCTATGTGTACAAGATTATCCTATAGGTACGAGGTTGTTCACTGACACATTTTCTGTATCACCAAAGATCAGAAACAGCCAAATGTCTATCGCTAGGGATTGCCTAAATAATTTGTGGTGGATTTGTACAACTGATCACTATACAGTCATAAAAAAGAAAGAAAGGTAATAGGGAGTACCTGTATGCATCTGCATATAATCAATATGCATTGAGCTTCAAGATACATTTTTAAGTGAAAAGGGCAAAGTCACGCGTGGAATGGAATGCAGGTCATGCTATTTGTATAAAAGTAAAGGAAATGACTAGATAGGTATGTATTGTACTTTCATTTTCTTTACTTTTATATGAATAGTAGCATAATTTATATTATGAACAATATGAAATATGTTCCTTATATACTCATGTACACATATGTGCATGTATGCTTCTATATGTTTACTACTGGGAGGACAAAAGCCTGTGAACAATGGCTGCTTCTGGGGAGCAGAGTCAAGAACTGGGAGACTGGGGGCATGGGTAGGAGAAGAGTTTTCACTATATACCCTTTGTGCATTTTGGATTTTGACTATTTTGAAAGTTTTGCTTATTAACAAAACTGTCATTAACATTTTTAAAAAGAGGGAAGCAAAGGAGAAGTCATTCTTGAGCTTCTTAGCTGAGGTCAAGGTCTGAGAATAATAGATTGGGGAGGAATGAGGAGTCATGGCACAAACTGTGGTGCAGCCACAGCCAGTCGTGTGGTCCCCAGGGTGTAGTCATAGTAAAAATGTGGCTGCCCAGACACAGGAAATGGATAAAACAGACTTATGTGTCATGTTGATCATTCTGAATTTTATTGCAATAGAAGGCTATCGAGGGTTTAAGCAGTGGTGGGACATAGGTCTTATTTTAGGCAAAATCTCCTAGAGGCAGTGGTTTGAGCAAAGGGCAAGTACCTCACTTTTCTGGGTCTTTGCTTATTTCATCTTCAATAACTCTGATAGCGATAGGCAGGTGCAATTAACTCTATTTTACATGGGGAAACTGAGGCTCAGTTTCATTGAGTAACTGGTCTAAGTTCTTACAGCCTAGGAGCCTGAGCTCTGAACACAGCTCTGTGTGCCTTGTGTGTGCTCAGAGGCCTTTGAGAGGTGTGATTGCAGTGCCCAAGCCCCTTTAACTTGAACTATTTGACCAATCAAGTCAATGGATGCAACTGTAGGATCTTATCAACATGCTCCCACCCCCTCACTGGCCCCTCTCCCACCCAGCTCCCACCCAGGTCATAGGAAGCATAGTTCTTGATCTTATCCATTGGAAAAGAAGCAGCAAATTTCTTTATGACTTGATTTCCTCCTCTGAAGACACAACAAAGGTCAGGGGCAGACATAGCTCAGGCTGTATCAGGAAGGGTTACAAGGAGGTTCCCTGCAGCTGGGGTCTGGGGAAGATGCATTTGCCTGCAATTAAGCCAAGCTTTCTAAATTTCCTGGTCATTTGGTTTGCATTTTCCTGCCATTTCTGTGCCTGCATTTTTCTACAACTCCCACTTTATAAATGTGAAAACTGAGAGTCCAAGAAGCAATAATTCACCTAAGGCCACCTAGTTTGTCAATGGTAAATCAGGTCTCAAACCCTTGCCTTGGGACTCCAGATTTTTCTATCCCAGCCTGCTTCCTTTTCTTACTATTAATATGGGTTTATTGGATTTCTTATGAAACAAACCCATGAATGGTGAGTGATTTCTTTCTCAGACCTTCAATAAAGAGAAATCCAGATTCTCCTTGTTGTGATGCTGATATTTTCACTGTGTCCAGGTGTCGGGCCAATCAGATGTTGAACCCTGGGGCAAAATGGGTGCCTGCTGGAGGTTGGACCAGTAGCCAGGGCAGACAATGGGCAGCTCAGGAATAAGGCGCTGTCTGGGCCTCTGCTAGGAAGACTATCACGGACTAGTTTAATTAAGAGCTGGGGGAGGGGTGCAAGAAGGATAAGAAGGGTGCATTGTGTCCAGGAAGCTGGTGAGGTCAGCCGAGGAGGTTGGGAGGGGCCTGGGAATGAGAGGATGCTTGGTCTACCTCTGGGGAAGGCCCAGGCTCCAGCGTGAGCTGGTCCGGGTGGGATGCTGGTGGCAACGTGCTGTACTGTGACTGGCTTCTAGGTTGGCTCCTCAGATGCTGTGACCCTCCTGGCTAGGGATGGAAGGTCTCCAGGCCATCTCTATGTTCCTGGGATCTTCCTCCTGACTTTTCCAAAGCCCATCCCCTGGGTTCATATCCCATTCTGCCACTGACTCACCCGGTGATATTGGGAACTCCTGTCAAGCGTCTGAGCCTTAACTTTTTTTCATATGCAAAAATGGGAGTAAATCATGTTTGCTTTCCTACCTCCACAACATTTTGGGAGAACCAACTACCTAAGGAGATGAGATGCAATTTGGATATTGCAGAGTGCTATGCAAGTGCATGCAGCAACACCAATGACAACACAGCCATCCCTGCCACTAATACCACCTTCAACACCCCCCTGCAGTTCAGCAGCCCTGTGCTTTCCTTTCTGACAGTCATAGTAAGGTCATCTCGATTTCAAGTTTTCAATGGAAAGTACTTTATTATTTTTCTAATTCTAAAAGTAGTGCAGGTTCACTATAAAATATTAGGGATTTTTTTTTTAAAGAAAATAATCAGGATTTCTAGCCTTGACATTGTCACCCGAGGATTTTGGGGATGTCATTTCTCTTCTCTGGCTTTGCTTTCCCCACATGGCCACTATACCAAAAATGACAAAGTGTACATACAGCATGGACACAGCCCCATTCTGTCCAGTGTGTGGGGCAGACCTCACTAGTGGGCCACAGCATTCTTTCCTGCTGTACCTGGATGTTGCTTCAGAATCCTTCTCAACACAGCCTCCAGTCTATCAGAGAGGCTGGGAGAAGAAATCTATTGTCTATTGATGGCTGGTTGAGCTGTGATGTTCTCTGACATTTTGGAAGAGAGAGGCCCAGGGGCCAGGCCCTGGAGGGGAGTTCGGAGAGTCCCTCAATCTGTCCCAGTGCAATAGGGAGTTTCCTTTTATCTGGTTCAAGCATCTCAAGTATTGAGTAGCAGATACTTGAGCCTTCCACTGGGGAGTTCCCTGAATATTTTTAAGAAAATTAAAAAAAAAAAAGAATGAATCTTGCAAAGTCAATGGAATGCAAGCGAGTGACTTAATAAATTCACACCCACACAAATGCTTCTGTTCCTTCTTCATCTCAAGATGAAACTGGGTGCGGTGGAATATTTCTGAAGCTCTGTCTTCCAAAGAGCAGACAGTGTGGGGACAGAAGGTGATACAAGTAGGATCTCCTTCGTGGAGGCGTCACCACGTATTCCTCACATACCTGGAATGTGAAGATCAGAATTCCCCATTTCACAAATGAGGAAACAGACCTAGAGAACAGAAGTTGTCCCAGGTCATCTGGCTTGCGAGTGAAAAAGCAGGGAATGGAACCCGGCTTCTGAGGTCCCCAAATTTCTGAGGAAACTAACACAATGTGCCAAGTGTAAGTCCCCCCCAGTTTAGAATATTTCTGTGAAGTAAAGTGTTTCTTCATTATTGAAGTTTGAAAAACATCTCAGGGTTATCCTCTGCTGCTACATCCATGTGACCATCCCTGCTTTGGTCGCGAGCCCTTACCCTCTCTGACATGCTTGTGGCCGTGGAGTAAGAATTGGGCAGTAATGGGAACCAGGCAAGTGGATTCCTGCTCCCTTCGGGACTGAAGTCCCTGCACCAAACAGTGAGGGGACCCTGCAGGCAGCCCTAGCACATCTGTTAAGGCTACAGCTCCTGGAGCCAGCCTGTCTGGGTTCTTTTCCTTAGTTTTGCCACATATGAGCTGTGTAACCTTGAACCCCTCTGTGCCTCAGTTTCCTTATCTGTTAAATGAGAATAATAACGCTCTCTATCTCATAGGGTTGCTGTGAGCATTGACTGGGTCAGTCCACGTGAAGCAGCCATGACAGTGCCAGTCTGTAGTAGTGCAGTGGTCAGGAGGAGTCTCCTCAGAATGTGTCCCCCTGGCCTACAGATTATTTTGAGCTGAAATCAAAGCCCAATAAACTAGGAAGAGGTTTTTGTTTGTTTGTTTTTTTCTACCCCCTTTCATTCTTAAAAAGATCCAGATAGAAAAACCTGCTTCAGGAAGGGAACTTCAGCATAATCACCTTCACATGGTAAGTATGGTAGACAGGAAGGATCCATGCAAAAATCAGTTCACTAGATTCTCTTCGGTCCCATTGTTTCTGGTTGCCCAGCAAGAATTTGTTTGCCACTTTCTTTGTTACCTGTGCATTGACTATTTTTCCTTAGAAATCCCAGACCCCTCCACTCCTTTTCTGCTTTATCCACAATGACATATATACCTTATTTTGCCTCACAGTCTTTGGGATTTTCGTGCTTATTTGAATTCCCCCTGTGTACACATTAACATTTGATGTTTTCCTGTTAATCTGTCTCTGTTAATTTGATTATTAGCCCAGCTAGAACTTAGAAGGTGGAAGAAAAATTATCTTTTTATGCCCCTACAGTAGGCACTCAGTGAGTGTTAGCTATGACAGAAAGGACCCTGAATCTCAGGGCTTGGACCCATTTGTGGGGCAGAGATGTGTGACTTGGCACAGGGGTCCTTGCACATATTGACATGGCAAAAGCAGCTAGGGTAGCAGCCTTACTCTAGGGTGCTCTTCAAAATAGAAGCAGAGCTTCTTTCTAATATTTGGCCAAAGTCAGTGACATCAGCTTTTCCTCCAGGAAGCCCTCCCGGATGTGCAGGCTAGCCTGTTCTTGCTCCCTGCTGTGGGCTCCCAGCCCCCGCTGCTGTTGCCACCCTTTGGCCTCAGACAAAGCGGGCACCAGCAGCGGCAGCAGCCGGGCAGGCTCGGTGGCTTTCAAGAAGCTGGAGCTCCCGGGAGCCTGAACTGGGCTGGTCCGCTTTGAATGCTATTTGCATTGCAATAGGCAAGCCTAGCCTTCAATACAGGCCCCTTCTCTTTTGACAGAACAGCCTCACAATTGCCTATTGACCGGGCACCTGTTCCTGCCCCAGACATTATGCAAATGTCGGCCAGGAGCGAAGCCGCCAGCCCCCAGGGCCATTGTGCATTGAACCCTGATGGCGCCCTGCCAGCTCCCAGCCGGCCTTTGTCCCAGGGCTGCGCCAAGTCACCCCCGTTTCCCCCCACCTCGAGGTGCCCCCTCCGAGGAGCCGCCTGCTGACAGTTACTTGGGTCCTTGCACCTGAAGAAAGACCCTGTGATCTGGAGGCTGGCCCATGCTGAGCTCAGGCTTGGGGCATTGGAGGCAGCCCGGGGCCCAAGGGGCCCTTTACATCCCTAGGGACTGCTGAGAGGGGCCTCCTGGCAGGCGGAGGAGGGGGCAACCATGCCATCTGGGGGAGGGGGGATTATAATAATCACTGTCACATCTGCTGAGGGCCTTCCAGTGTGCAAAACCCTCTCGTGGCTGTTCTCCCTGCAAGGCACACCTGCCCCTTGAGGAGGTGGGCAGGCAGGGGGCTCTGTGCCTTTCACACAGGAGGAGATGTAGGCCCCCAGTGGGGAGCTGGCTGATGCCACACAGAGTCAGGGGGCATGGAGGTTCAGACCTAAGATTGTGTCTCTACCTCCTGGCTTTTGGGCACAGGGCTTCTCTGGTCTCCTTGTCCACCTGTCCTTGTTCATAGCTGTGACATAGGAGCCACCAGGGAGGGCCTTGCACAGCATGGCTCCAGCCTACCTTCTCTTTATGATTTTTTCATTCTTTTCTGTACTCTCAGCTTTACCTTCTCTCACCTGACAAGTTCTCAAAGTATGATATTGGGACCTACAGCATCAATATCACCTGGAACCTCTTAGAAATGCCAGTTCTGAGCCTCAGCCCAGCCCTGCTGAATCAGAGGCTCTGGGTTTGGGTCTGTGTTCTGATGTATGGGCAAATCTAAGGACCACTGACCCAGATGATCATTTCCACTCCCTTCTGCATTCACGCTTGGCTGACACTGTTTCTGCCCCCACAGCTTGGCCCCTCCTCTCCAGACCACCATTCCTACCTTCCCTTCTAGGCTCCGGCTATTGGGCTCAGGGAACATTACTGAGCACCTGCCTGGCCCCAGACTCAGAACAGCCAAATGAATGAGGCGCACCTTCCAGATGCTCAGTCTAGAGGGCTCAGCTGCCTGTGTCCTTCTGTTATTCCAAAGCAATGGGCTAGGGCTTTGGTAGAGGTCAGTGGTGGTAGTGGAGGGGTGCAGGGAGAGAATAGCCTAAGACCTAATGGAAGGCCCCTTCTGTATGAGTGTGCTGCACACATGGCCCAGCTGGGGTGGAGGTGGGAGGAGGAGAAGTGATATTGAGGTCACTTGAGTGGTCTGAATGTCACAATCTCCATGAGCTTTCATTTTATATGGTCAACGGCTACTTGTGTGTAGAGGAGGCTCATACTTAAGGAGGCAGGATGGGTGGAGGCTGCTGAGACATCCTGGAGATGGGAATCAGGGCAGGTGGAGGTTACTCCAGTTGGTGGCACTTTGTAAAGGTGTCGAGAATGGAGCTTTCCGATTGCTGTGGGGCCACAAACCTGTAGCTGCATCAGTAGACATCCTTGGTCACATGGGACCCCTGGACCTCACTCCACCCCCATGCCCAGTCCAGCTGTTTCCTGGCTTCAGAAGAGACACAAGGATGGGAAATAAGGGCAGGAGCAGGGCAAAGCACCAGCGTGGCCCTGGGCGTCATCCAAGCTGCCCCCTGCCAGCCCTTTGGCCCTGACAATCTTTCACCCGATGCCAAAGTGCTTTAAAGAGTTTGGTCCAAGGCAGGATAATCTGATCTCATGAGAAGCCAGGGCAAGATTTTCAGAGCCAAGTGTTGGTCTAGTCTCACAATTTGTCTTCCTCAAGTGCTGTCAGAGTGCTCTTTGCCTAAAAGACAAATCTAAAAGAAAAGTAAATAAAGTCAGGCCTTCACAAACCACGTTCCTCAGTGGGACATTCGAGGCCCTTTAGGATCTGGCCCCACTGCCTCTGCAGCCTGCCTGACCACTTTGTCATTCTGTCACACCTCTAAGGCCCTGCCAGGTGGGTCCCTCTGCTCCAGGGATGGGGCGGAGGGTGCTGTTGTTTCAACACTCCTTCCTTTTGTATCCAATGGATTAACTTCTACTAATGTTTAATGTATATGAGTGCCTCCAACATTGGTAAGGCTTCCTATTTTCCTATTAACAAAACATTTATTAAGTACCTTCTGGATACCAATGATCTGGGCTTTAGGAGTAAGGTACTGAGTGAGAAACTGGACATCTCTCAAGGGATTCTCAGCTTAGTGGAGAACACAGGTCACTATATGAAGAGACCTGAATGAGGGGCTAGGGGGCCTGAGGAAGGAGGGCTAAAGGAATTTGAGTGGATCCCGATTAATGACTCCTCAACATACAATTGGATTATGAATAAACCCAGAGTAAGTTGAAAATATCATAAGTCAAAAATGCACTTAATACATATAACCTACCGAACATCACAGCTTAGCGCAGCCTATCTTAAATATGCCCAGAACTCTTCTATGAGCCTGCAGTTGGGCAAAATCATCTAATAGAAAGCCTCTTTTATAATAAAGAGTTGAATATCTCATGTAATTTATTATGCATATCACTTTTGCACCATCATAAAGCCAGAAAATTGTAAATTGAACCATCAGAAGTAGGTGACTATCTGTAGTTCAGTGAGCAGAGGTATAAGGGAGGGAGGAACTCAGAGTGACTGCTACATTTCTGGGCGTGTGGATGGTAGTATTACCCCTGAGATGGAGAGCGAAGCAAGCTGGGATCAGGTGGGAAGATGGTGTGTTGGGTTTTGACTGAGCTGAGTTTGAATTATCTGTAGCACAGGCAGAAAGAGATGCCTGCTGGCAGCTGGATGAGGGGTCTGGCCTTCAGGGAGGGTTGGGTTGAGATTGACCGCTGACACCAGAGGACTGAGGTGGTAGGGGGCTTTAGGCAGACCCTCTTGTCCCCCCAAAAGAGTCATGGCAGCGTCTGCTCTGTCTTTTGGATTCCCATCCTACATGTTGCCCCTCCTCATAACACTGAGCATGCTTCATCCTGTTTGGGTGGTCCCCTGGGGTGAGGAGCACCAAGGAAGCAGGGGTGAAAGCCTGGTTTCTGGATTACTGGGGTCTAGAAGCTTGCAGGGGTCTTGATGCCTTTGTAGCTTCACCTGTGTGACCTCCATCTTCATTTGTGCCTTTGAGGAAATGTCTAAGAGCAGCATATGGAAGGAAAGGGGCCCTCATGACACAGGTGCTGCCAATGCTGTGCCCCTCTCCGACATAACAGCAGCTAGGAGCAGAGACACCCTGAGAGGAAGGTGATGCTGCCCCCGCCTCACAGAGGAGGAAACTGAGGCTCAGGAAGAAGCAATGATGTTTGCTGGTTATACTGTGACTTTAGAGCAGCACTGGCACTTTAAGAGAGTGAAAGGCAAAGATCTACTTTTGCTGATGGAGGAGTGGGGTTCAAAAAGTGGGGTCCAAAAAGGGCACCTGCCCAGACTCACACGTGGAAATCATGTCCCAATTTTTGGCTGAGTGACCATTCTGCTGCACTGGTCCATAGTCTAGGATGGATGACATCCTTGGCAGGCTTGGGCTTCTGACCATCAGGAGAGAGAGCCCTGTCAGGCCTCCGCAGATGCCTGGCCTGGACCTCCAGCCTGCTGGGCACTCAGTAGAATGTATTGGGGAACCATCCACTCAGGATTGGTTCTATGTCATAAGCATCAGCTGAGAACCTGCTGGGTGCTGGCATGGGATGTGCTTTGGTTCAGGTTATGCTGATGAATCTCCCCAGTAACTTCAGAAGCAAAAGTCCATCCTCCCCTCTGCCAGATGAGGAAGCTGAGGGCAAAGGCATTGAGTTCTGGCACACCTCTCTCAGGGGTGGGGGAAGCAAGGTTTGAAGTAGGCAGCCAGACACCCCTTTCCTCTATCTACCCCTGAGCACATCTCCTTGTTGGTCCACACAGATCCTAGTTTCAGAAGGGGACCTCTGGGATCCCCTCAGCTCACAACTTGCTTCTCAGGCTCCAGCGTGGGGTCCTCCCCAGTGGGTTTATTTCCTCCTGGCCCTGGCAAGAGGAGACAGTTTTGGACTGGGTGGCCCAGAACTTAACCCAGCTCTGTCACCATGTCACCCGGGTTCCCTGGCCAGGTCCTTCTCCATCTTGTGGTCCCAGTTTTCTCTCTTGCCCCATGTTGAGGGTGGGACTGCTCTGCATTTGCAGCAGTCGCCTTCAGCTCTGGCCTCCTCCCACTGTGAGCTGGCAGTCCTCGGTTGAGGAGAACATGACTTGCTCTCTGTGGGGCTTTGTGAAATGTTCCTTGGGAATTGTGATTCAGGCTTCCCTCTTTCCTGGTCACCACCCCTGATTTACAATCCAGATAAATTGTATTTTCTTTGTGAATCAAGAGTGGGTGGAGGATAATGGCTGGAGTTCCCTTCTATGGGTTGTCACAAGATAAAACCACTTGGCTGAATAGGCTCTTGGACAACTCTTCAAAGGTGGCATAAAGCCAAGAGGGGACCTGTGGGCCTTTGACCCACAAGTGGTGTCCCCTTCCCTTCCACGGCTTACTCATTTTCCAAGGGCCTTGCTCTGTCCTTCCCCATGGAGAATCTGTCAGCTTTCCTCATCTCTACTTTGGCCACGTGCTCTCCTGGGGCTGAAGGGCTCAGGCTGTGTTCACTTTGCTTTCAGAACCAGACTTCGACATACTTATCAAGGGCCTACTATGCACAAGGCCCATGGGCCAAGCCCTTCTTACACACAAATGCACTCTCCATGTGGTTGGTTTTATCTGTGCATTTACAAGGGCAGAGGTTGAGGTTGTGCAGTGAAATGAGCAGTGTGGGCTGTGAACTGGTGTGAGACAGAGCTGAGGCTGAGACCAGATCTGCTGCCTTCTTTCCTTGTCAGTCTTATAATTCTTTCATAACCCTTCAGTTTAGTTTTACCATGTTAAGGAAGAGAGCCCCATAGTGACTTCCACTGTGTCTGAAATAGCTCTTCTCAGTTCTTAGCAACTAGGAAGGTGCCAACCCCAAAGAGAGTCTGCCGAGAAAAGTGTCCAATGCTATGGCATAATGCCAGTTATTGTCCATGTTTGAAGGACCCAACATTGGTTGTGGCCTTTAATTCTGGCTGTAGTGCTCAAAAAAATTCTGGAGACAGTGGTCCGAGTCTAGTCTGCCTGCCTGTCTGGGTTTAAATCCTGGCCTTCATAAATAACTGTCAGACTCTGGGCAAGTTAATCTCTCTGTACCTCAGTTTCCTCATCTGTCCAACAAGGTTAATAATAGCAACTACTCCATAGGGTTCTTATAAAGATTAGATAAATTTATATGCATAGAATGTATGGAACAGGTTTTGGCACATTATAAGCCTTAATCAGTGGTAGTAGTAGTAGTAATGGACTATTCTGGATCTGAGAACACTGGGCAACTATCCCACCTTTTTGTTTTTTGTTTTTGTTTTCATTTTTGCTAAAAGGCCCTGCGCCTGGGGCCCAGCTGGGGAGCTGTGGCATAGAGATCCTGCTTGTTTTATCCTTCCCTTCCTCTCAGCCCTGCATGGCTGCCCCTGGTGGGTACATGGAGAGTGAGAAGGACCATTTCTGTGTCCTTGGTTCCCAGGAACCAGCTGGGGAATACATGCAAGGCCCTGAAAATTCCAAGATAATGTTAGCCAGATCCGGTGCTCAGTGCAGCCCTGGCTGTGATGGGTTCCAAATGGTGCACAGAGGCCTCAGTGTTTAGGAGCAGCTGAGGCATCTGTAGCCTTGCCTGGGGCCTGGGGACTGCTGCTTGAGCCAACATGAGACATAGCCTGAGACACCCAGGAAATGGGCTGAGGCCCACAAACTCTTCTCCTCCTCCTGCCTGGCCTCTGGTGGGAGGTGACATGGTGCTGCTGACCAGAGAGTCAGCAGTCTAAGTGGCAGTACAGTAATTTATTTTGAGGATCCCTAACCAGGTCTGACAAGTGCTCTCTCCTTGTGGTCAAAACAGAGCTCTAAGAAAGCAGACCAGGCAGGACATCTGGGTCAGCCTCTAGCCTGGCTCATATCACCTCTGCCATGGAGCCTGCCTTGCTTCCTTTCCTATTTGCCTTTAACCCGCCATTCCTGAACCCATTCAGCATGGCAGGTGCAGATGGGGCCATTGTGGTGAAGCCAGCCCAGCCCTTGACCTCTGTCTGGTTGTTCTTGGGGGAAGGCACTAGCCAAGTAGGATGCAGCATGATATGGTCTGCAAGCAGGGAAATACAGTCTTCTCCAGGAGCCTAGCCTAGGCTGAGTATGTGTATGGGAAACCTAGGATGACTTTCTAGGGGAAAGGTGGAGGCTCAGACTTGATGGACAAATAGGAGCCAGCCAGGCAGGGATGGGTGAAATAGAAAGTGTCACAGGCAAAGATAGTGGTGTCTGCAGAGCCAGAGAATTGGGGGCAGGGAGATAGAGATGGAGATGGAAATGGAGTGGGGTGGGGAGAGAAAGAGAGAGAAGGATAAGGAAAAGGAGAGCAAGGAGAAGTAGGAGGAGGAAAAGGAGGGGAAGGTAAGAGCAGTGGCAGCAGCCACAGATAGGTCTGTCTGTCTGAGCCTCATGTGTGGGGTGTAGGTGGTGACAGTGTACTGAAGAGGTAGTCAGGACCAGATAGGGAGGCCTGGGTAGCCACACCATGAACTTTAGACACTATGCTGAGGGCAAAAGGGCCTTGGGGGTGGTGGAGTTATGATAGGTAGACAGGATAAATTTATTCCTGCTTTAGGAAGACCATTCCAGCTTCTGTCTGAGAAATAATGAAGGGGAGGAGGCAAGCTTGATGGAAGGGAGCATCCCAGAGCTGCTGTTGTCATCCAGGCAGGAGGGGATCGTGGCTTGGTCCAAGGCGGCTGTGGGAAAGTAGGGGGACAGAAAGGTTTAAGAGTCATTTAGTGCTTCATGATTGATTGGATGTTTTAGCAATTGAAAGGAAGAGGGAAGCCCCAAGAGTGATACCTTTCTGCAATATTCCCTCCAAGGTTTGTACAGCCTCTTCTTGCATACTTCCAGTAATAGTCAGCTCACTACCTAGTTGTTTAGCAAGGTAATACTCACTTCAGTTTAAATCTGTCTATGTGTAGCTCTTAAGGCTGCAAAAATTAATCTAAGCCTTATCCTATAATAGCCTTCCAGGCATTTGAAGCCAGTCATATAACCTCTCCTTTTCTCTGCCTTCATCTTTTTTGTTGTTGTTATGTGAATGTCCTCAGATTTCTCCATCTAATTTGGACATCTTATTCTGTTCTATTTTATTTTTGGCAAACAAGAATACTAAATAATGAGTTTACAAAGAGAGCTACACCTGTTGTGTTGAGTATAATAGCATCACATTACTCAGCATACTCTCTTCTAGTAGATGATTCTGGGAGGAAGTCAAATTATAATGAAAAGGTCACCTGGTAAGCATGAGAACAGATTCAACAGTTAACTCACTGATGTCAAGATGATCAGAAAGTAAGTAATTTGCCCAAAGTCACACACCAATAAAAGTGACACAAGAGCTCAAGAACAGATCTGTCTGGCTGCAGAGCCCAGCCCTCGCTCCTGTCCTGCTGCTATGCAACAGTGGGTAGAGAGGAGCAGGATAGGAGGCAGGAGCCCAGACAGGAGGCAAGTGCAGAAATCCAGAGCAGAGCCATTTGGCAGGAGCAGGGTGAGGGAAAGCCTGGGAGGAGGACTGATTGGAGGTGACTTTCTTGGGGCATAGCTTGGGGGTAAAGGGTTTGGAAAAGCCCTCAGTGACCCCAAGGTGCTGGCTGAGGTACCAGTGGGTGGTGGGTTTTTTTGTTCCCTTAAGGGGAGTCCAGAAAGGGTGGGTCAGAAGTGGTAGCAGGAAGAGATATTGAGCCTGCATATGACATGAGGTGTTGGGAGTGCTTGTGGAACTCACAGAAAGTCGCCCGGTGGGGAACCTTGCTGTCATTCCTGCTTCCTCAGTGTCTCTGAATGCAGGGCCCTGTGGGCTGCTCTATAGCCAAGCTCCAGGCCCAGGACAAAGCACCGGACCACTCTGGCCCAGGGCTGCTCTCTATGCAGGCCACTCACCAGCTCAGCCCAGTGGCTGCTAGCCCCTACCTGGGACCACATGCCTCTCACCACTCCACAGGGCCAGACCACAGTCCCCAGAGGCTCACTTCCAGGAATCACTACTCTGCCAGTTATCAGCACTTCCAGGACATCTGGGGACGGTGGAGCCGTCCGTCTGGAGTCAGGCTGACTGATGTGGAAGAATCTAGGTCAGAACAAGCCTGGAGAAGTTCAAGGCTTAGGCAGCTCATTGCATCCACATAAGAAGGCAACCGAGCACTGCTGGGTGCCTTCTGATGCCTGGACATACTGTACACAGTTGCTCTGATCA
Organism: Desmodus rotundus; assembly: GCF_022682495.2. Classification (NCBI taxonomy): domain Eukaryota; kingdom Metazoa; phylum Chordata; class Mammalia; order Chiroptera; family Phyllostomidae; genus Desmodus; species Desmodus rotundus. Next base: position 57,225,814 of record NC_071390.1, on the reverse strand, counting down.
ATATTGGCTGATGCTCTGTAGGGAGGTGGACTTGACAGCTTTGTGACCTTAGACAGTCTCTCAAGATCTCTGAGCCTCTACCTTCCCCCTGGGCAGAGAGAAATAATCACCCCTCCTGTCGTTTCCCTTGCCTTCTTCACAGAGTCCTTGTCAAGAGCAAATGAGGTAATAACAGCAAAAGTGTGTTCTCAACTGTACTGCAATGCTGAGTGAGACGTAAACAAACCCAGCCCATGAGACCACGCATGCGTGTGCACACACACACGGGAGAGAGAGAGAGGGAGGGAAAAAGAGAGAGAGAGAGAGAGAGAGAGAGAGAGAGAGAGAAAGAGCTGTTGGGCAAGGAAGAAAGGCAGGGAGAAATGGGAAAATCAAGAGGTGATAAAAAGAGGGTCTAGGGACAAAGGGGAAGATGGAGGATATAGGGACAGGGTGGGAGGTAAGAGATGGGTTGAGACTGAGAGCCTGGCTGGCCCTTGCTTCTGAGTGAGGTGCTGCAGCCTCTGGCCCTGGATGCCCTGCTCAGGGGGTCCTCCTCAGAGCAGGGAACCAGGTGTCTCAAGGTTACCTACAGGTGAGGAGGTCTTGCTGTGCCCCCAAATCCACCATAGCCAGTGGACACACCCCAGTCCTGCCCTGAAAGAGGTCAGTGAGAAACCTTGAGCTTTGAAGTGAAGCAACAGGCTGCCTAGCTTCGGTGGGCCTTGCTCGGAAGTGGGTGCAATAGCAGGTGTCTGGGCAATGGCCTGGCCCTGCATTACATCTGCTGAATGGCTTTAAGCAGAATTCTCCTTTCTAGGCCTCAGTTTCCCCTCTGCAAAGTGGGTGCTATCTCAGGACCCTGACAGTGAGTTCAGAGATGCAGGCAGCTTGGTTTCATGCCCCTTCTCCTTGAATGAGGGTAGTCACAACCTTTGTGCATTTTGCAATGATTATTTTAAAGCTGAGTTTACCTGTCTTTCCAGTCCCTGCTTACTGTGCTCATGGCCTTTGTCCCCCAGTCCCTCCAACTCCTTGACTCAGTCTCCTCCTCATATTTGGCCCAGGGAAGGCTGGGACCACAGTGACCCCTCCCCCCAGGGGCAGTATTATGTTGTAAGGAGCTGGGCCAGGACCCAAGACAGGTAAATCACTGTTGTCTGGGACCTGAGGCTCCTGAGAGAGGTGCTCGGGGATCCAGGAGACCTACACACAGTCTTTTAAAGAGGAGGGCCCTGCTTACTGAGGAATCCATGTCAAGAGCTCATACTGGACTGAGGCTCTGTGCAAAGGTCAGGAGAGGTGAGTGGGAGTGGAGTGGGGTAAAGGTCACAGTGTCCTCTTTCCTTCAGTGGGAGTCTCCTTCTATCCAGGTTGTGGCCATATTCCTGTGGGCAGGGCTGGAAAGATGAACCACATTGTCACCCATTCTTGCCCAGGCTATAGGCCTCCCATACGTGACAGCCAGTGGCACCTCTGGCAGGAGTGATATGGGACCTCTTGAGGGGTAGGAGTCAAGCTACTCTTTAGCTTTTGGGGAAAGAGAACATCCTTTTTAATAGAAGGTGCAGAGGTCACATCTCCTGTTCAAGGTCATGCAGCTAGGTGGTCTTTTCTAGAACCAGGGCAGAAATACAAGTCTCTGACTTGAGAAAGTTGGTGACAGTAGCCTGTTCCAAGGGTCTATTTAAACAAGATGGAACGATGCCTCTCCTGGGGAGTGAATATGGAGATACTGCATGCAGCGAGTTCTTGGAGCAGGACTGAAGAGGGTGATGGTGGTGGTGTTAACAGTAGTGATGATGATTATGATGCTAGCAATGGTGTTTGGTCTTCAGCCCAGAACCTGACTAAAAAAGGCAGGATGAGCTTGAGTCAACCTCTGCTGAATTTCTCTAGTTCAGGGCCTGGCACTTAGCAGGTGCACAATAAATATTTGTGAATAAGTGAATGGATTTACTTCTGTGCCGAGGGTCTGGACATGGCTCCAAAGGTGGGAAGTTCAGGCAAGTGGAGCCAGCACCGCAGCTTAGAGTGTTGGAACCCCTCTGTCACCTTCTGCAGCCCCTTCCCCAAGGCATGACTTGGGAGGATAGAAGGATGATTGTGTTTGAGGAGGAAGCAGGGAGGTAAGAGACCTTCTTTTCTCCTGCACTGACTGCCATGGCCTCTCCTATCTTTTGGAGTTTGACACTAAGAAAGTGGCTGATTCAGACCTGGGCTGGACTCCAGATAAAGGATATGATACTGGGTCTGTTATAGGTATAGTTGTGAAGAATTCCTTCCTTTTTCCCCTGCCCCCATTCTTGCCAACTTTCTTACCCATTCCCTATTTATTAAACTTTCTTTAGGCTACTGCTCTATGCCAGGCCAGTGCTGGGATGGAATAGTGGCAAGGCTGAAACCAAGGAGAGGGATGCAGTCCATGGGTCACAGGAGCTCACTGGCTGGTGGGGGATTGACCACAGTCATAGTGTTGTCAGTTGCTGTCAATGTGATTGGATGGAAGGTGGGAGTTAAAGCAAGGGGTCTGATCCCAGCTAGGGAGATTGATCCTTTCTTCCTAGAGGCAGGGAATTAGACCTGGGCCTTGAGGGATTAGTAGGATTCAGGAGTGAGAGAAAGGGCTGTGGATGCCAGAGTGAGGGAAGTGTATGCACTGAGATGGAGGAGGAAAGGTGCAGTCTGCTCATGACAGGGTTTGGTGGGCTAAGGCTTGTGTTGCTGGTGGAAGATGGGGTTGAAGCACCAAGATAGAGTCAGATTATGAATGGCCAAATGCCAAAGCATTTGAACCATTTTCTGAGGGCAATGAGCAGTCACAAACCATTATTTTCATGATCATAGCTATGATTCAGAAAGAACACCATGCCAGGTAAAGTGTGGTCAGCAAGGGCCTATTTGGAAGATGGGAGACTGAGGAAGGGGTAAGGAAAATAATGATACTGATGATGATAGAGATGATGGTGGTGAAAATGGTGGGTGATGGTGGTTATGATGATGTTGGGGTGATGACAGTGGTGGTAATCATGATGCTGGTAATAATGATGGTGTGGGGTGATGATAGTGAGATGATATTTGCTGCTGGTGGTGGCGATGATGGTAACAGTAGTGATGACAGTGCTGATAAATTATGGCTAGAATGATGGTGATGGCAAGATGGTGGTGGTGATGGTGGTGATGGAGCCGATGGCAGTGATGATGGTGAGTGATGATGGTGAGGTGATGGTGAGCCCTAGCCAGGACAACAGAGGTGAGACAGAGAGGAAGAGCTGATTTCAAAGCATCTGATGACAGGATAGATTTGGATGGGAGTGGGTGTGAGGGAGAAAGATGACCAGAGTTTCTGGTTTGGTTGCTAGAGTGGATGATGCCCCTCATCCTGAGATGGGAACACAAGTATGAGTTGGTTTACAGGGGGAGAAGTTGGTTTTCCTCTTGAGCAAGTCATGTCTGAGATGCCTGGGGCCACTAGGGGAGGCATCCAGTGAGCAGCGAGCTCTCAAGTGTAAAGCACAGCAAGACAAAAGTTTGAACATTGGCAAAACAGTGGGGGCAAAGAGCTCCCTAGGACGATGTACCGAGGAACCAGAGCAGGAGTCAGGGCACTTGTGACTACTCGGCATTTGAGAGGTGAGTAGAAGAGGTGGAACTGGGGATGGAAATTGCAAAGAAAGTCAGGGATCCAAGGAAGGGCCAGAGGCTGCCCAGGGGCTGATGTTGGGCACTAGGATTAGGCTTCTGTTCCCCACCCGCCTCTCCCAGAGGAGGGAACATAGATCTGTCTGCATGCCAGCTTCTAAGTAAGATGATATTTGAAAATAGAATTGTATGCTAAAAATCCTTTCCTAATACAGGTAGGGAAACTGAGGTCCAGAGGTAGGGACATGCCTACATGACACATCATGGTGGCAGATTCAGGCCCCCTTGACACCAGCCCAGACCTCTGCCTTGCGACATGCTGCTTCCTGTACTCTTGGGGAGATGAGGCTGGGGGCTGATACCATGTGGGCTCTCGTCTCTCCTCTCCCTTTAACATGCCTTGCGTAGACTTTAAGGCTGTTTGGAGAGGGGTGTTGGGTGGGCAAGTCCCCCAAAATGAATATGGAGTGGGGCATAGAGGAACTGCCCTAACCCCCAACATTGCCTGAATCTGGGTGGCTGTGCAGCCTAGGCATGGCACCCAGTTTGTGCAGGGCTATGCTGTGGGGCTTCAATCTCTGCCTTGGAAATGGCAGCCTGGCCTGTTCTACTCTGTGCTGCTGCAGGCCCTCCGATGGGGCCAGAATGTCCTCAGGAAGTGGGTTACCTCTCTCCAAGGGGTGCTTCTGGATTTCTTCTTGCAGCTTCAGCCAGATATTTCGCAATGAGTTTAAAGAAAGCGTTCATTCCAGGAAGAATTGAGGAGTGGAATGCTCCTTGCCAGCAGGGGTGAGAGGGCTCAGGGCTACCTTCTGGGGTGGGGTGGGATGGGGTGGCACTGGCTACCTGGCTACCTGGCTACCCGGCTATCCATTCTTCAGCCCTCAGGGACTTTGGCCTCATAGCTGTTTATCTGTCTGCTTGTCCATCTGGAGTAGAGAAACTGGCTGGCTCATACCAGTCCCTCAACTGTTTGCCTACTATAAGGCAGCTTGAGCTTGTTTTATTTTATTTTTGGATATGACTCAAAGATGATTACTAGATGGAAAGGTATACTCACCTCCAACCCTGCTTCCTCCACCATGTCTCCTTGCCCCCATAACTAAAGCTTCTCTGTGTTTTTTATTTATCCAGGGTTTCTATTTGCCAAAATAGGCACCTACACATCTACATTTGGATCCCCCTCATTTCTTACTCCAGCAGAAGCATATTTGTATGCATTGCTCCGCTCCCTTTTTCCCCCATTGAACCTGGATATCCCTCCACACTGGTAACTTCAAGGTCTGCATGATGCTCTGTTAGGAAGGGTTGTACCTTAGTTATTTCAGGCATTTGAGTTTTTCAACCCAGGTACTTCTGAGTACTGTGCTGATTCCCAGCCAGGCTTTCTTTATATTTGTTTCCCAGGAACCCCACCCAAAGGTGTAAGAGTCTTCCCTCCTCTTGTACTGCCCTGCTAATGTCCTTTGTTTCCCACGGTCTCCCTCACTCATTCCCTTTCTCCCATCTGGGTGTCATTGCTGGGCACCTATTTCAGAGGAGGAAACTGAGGAACTGAGAAATCAAGTAACACATCTAACAGGATAACCAGTTAGGTGTGTTAGATGAAGTCTGGGATTCTGACCTGGGTCTAGAAGCCTTCTTTTTATGATGTCACACTACTGGGGAAGACAGAGCTACCTAGTCATCCATCTTCAGGAATCATGGAGCTCCTGAGCTCAGAGAGAGGTGGTGACCGGGTCAAGGTCACAAAGCTATACAGCAGTGTTTCACCGAGGGTGAGAATCACTTCTTCACCAGGCCAAATACCTGAGCTCTTCCATAGGTGAAGGGCTACCCAGAAGGACTCTTGTATTTCTCTGAACTATTGGGCAGAAAACTTCAAGCCCACGATAGCTCTTCTGCCCTCATAGACTCAGAGGCTCACTGTTAAACGATTTATCCGATTCTTTGTCCATATGGACACCCTGTGGCAGGAGAAAGAAGGGGAAAGGTCACACAGTATTCCCGCCACAGAACTGGAGTAGAGTCCAGGGCCCTTGACTGGTAGTCTAAGCATTGCTTAAGCCCAGTTTGCCCTGACCTGGCACCCTCCTTACCTGGCAGTACCCAGTCCTTTCCCACGTCCTCACTTTGTGCACCTCCCTACCAAGCTTCCTCTTGTCTTCTTTCAAGATGATCATTTCTCAGTTCCTCTCAGCCCTTGCCCACAGGCCAGACCCCCCTTTTCAATTAGTGTTGATTGGCTAGGACTGGCCTTCACTAACCAGGTGGAGTAGGGTAGCTTGTGCATGACATCCTGGCAAAACCAGCAGCAGAAATAACACCATGGTCAGTGTAAAATACAGCGGCTGTGTGCACATGCGTGTGCATGTGTGTGTGTTGGTTGAGGGCCAAATACATCAATCCACAGCTTTCACTCCATGATCTTTTGGTATTGACCCTTCTGTGCTCTCCCAGAGATAGAGTTTTAAAGTTCCATATGTCCTGGGTGGCCTGGAGATTCCTTTGATGCATGAAGGTAGGAAGTGGCCTGAGGTAGGCAGCCACCTCTGCTGGTGGTTTGAGTGTGGGCTCAGGCTCCCAGGGACCCTAAGATCCACACTAATATTAATTTGGGCCTTTTGTTGAGTGTGAGATCTTGGACAAATCACTTCCTCCCTCAAGTGTCAGTTTTTCCTCCCCTAAAGTAGGGATAAGAATGACTATTTGTTTTATTCTCAGGGGCATTGTGAAGATGGAAAGAGTTGTATGCAACCACACCTTGCATGGAGCGGAGCAGGGCCTAGTGGCCCTGCTTATGTTTGAGTCCCAGTGCCACCTCTTGCTTAGCTGGGTCAACTTGAAAAGCCACATAACCACAGTGGCCTTCATTTTCTTCATCTGTAAAATGAGTCAGTGAGAATGGCTACTTCCAGGCTGTCACGGAGATTTGATGGACTAAGCACAGAATGCTCCTGATACAACACTAGCCTTGCATATTACGCATTATTAGTTCTTCATTCAACAAGAAATGGAGAAATAACATAAAGTGCCACTACCTCAAAGGCAAATTATTATGAAGAGGACGGTGGTATCTCCCACCTCTGACCTTTTGATCCCTTTCCTTTCCCAAATGCCTGGATCTGATGGTCTTAGTTATATACTTGATACTTGGGGTGGATTTTTCTGCTTGAGAGTGCAAGAGGATGGTGACGGGAAAGGTAAGCTTTTGGACAGACCCGTGGAGCTCCTAGCTTCCCTTTCCTGGGTGTATCTTTGTTGTAGAGAAGACTGTCCCTTACCAGGCACCAGAGAACCCCACGTTTCTTATGGAATCACCCACTGTCTGTAGTAGTTCTTCCTGTACTGGTACCAGTGGGAACCTGCAGTGCTCCACACTTACCAAAAGGGGTTTCTGCTTCAAGTGAGTTTGGGAAATGCTGCAGACAGTATCTCTTTATGGACATCAAAATGTTTATTGATATTATAAAGATGCTGTAAAACCTGAAGTAAACAAATAATTTTAATTTAGTTTAATTCAGCATTTCCCAAATGTACTTTCTTTTGCATAATCCTGCTGTGGAATGCACTCTACAAGCACAGATTCACAGAATCAATAGTATGGAAATCTACAAAACCATGCATCTCTGGGTCACCCTCTGAGCCAGGCAAATGATATGTCATAAAGAAGTGCTTCACCCAGGAGCTTGTGAAAATTCAGATTTTGAATCAGCAGTTCTGGGTGGGGCCTGAGGTTCTGAATTTGTAACAAGCTCCCGGGTGACACCCATGCTGCTGGTCCTGGAACTACACTTTGAATGGGGAGATTATAAAGAACCATCTGCTAGAATGGAATTTTACCTGTATCCATCCTTTTCACAGCATTTGGAGACTGGTGACCACCTACAGAAGTTCCCAAATCACACCTTTAGACCGATCAACAGGGAGGTGACCTTGTAGTCCCATGCCAGACAAGCAGTTCTGTTAGGGATAGTAGTGGCCCAGCTGGGTTAGTGACCAGAACAGATGCAGGATCACAGTTTGGGGATGGCAGTCCTCTGGAGTTCTGCGATTGTAAATGAGTCTTTCTGAAAAGATGACAATCAGGTTGTACCTGGGCCATCTCTCCTCTCTGGGCAAATAAAGTTGGGATTGTTAGTATTTTAATTTAATTATTTATTAAATTTTAAAGAGACATTTCCCCTTTCTCCTTGGGTCTGGAGTCATTAAACAGGGATTAGCTAGATAAATAGAGGAAGTGATTTTTAAACTGTTTGCAAACTTAATGCGAAGAGCCCAGCCTCGCAAATTATCACGTCTAATCAGAGGCCCTCGCTTCACTGCTCCAGTAATTGTACTGGTATTAGTCAAATTCTTGTTGTCTCCTCATTAGCTGTGAAAGGAGACTCAAGATGTACTTCATTAGAGTGTCCTGGAAATATATGGCTAATGTGGAGTTGGAGGCAGAGGGAGGAGGGGGGTGTGAAGGGTGTGAGGGTAGGGCGGGAGCTTGCAGGCCCACGTCTGATCCAGGCCCTCACTTGCTCAACTCCACCTCACACCTCTGGGCTTACTTCCTATTTGTACAACAGGAGGGTGGGCAAGCTGAGATGGCCCTTTCTGTCTGACACTCTTGAGTCTCTCTGGTCGCAAGTTTTGAGACTTTGGAGGGCAGTAAGCACTTGATGTTCACTCAGATCTGTGAACTTAGGTTCCCTCAGGGCTAAGAAGGCTTGGGGTGGGCTCTGTCTGGTCTGCGCTTCTGTCTCTATCACTCCAAGGCAAAGAGCAATGGGGTCATTATTGGCTAGACACCAACATGCAGCTTTCCCGATGTCTGACAGCAACTATTATCAATACTTCTTCCCACCTCTGTCCTTCTTTGCCTTCCTCCCTTTTTGTTCTGAATGTGTATCTTTTATACCCTCAGTGTCTTGTTCTCTTTCTTCTCCTTTTTCTTTTTCTTTTCCTTCTGTCTTCTGCCAAACAGATATTTATGGAGTGTGTAGTCCTGTAGTTACTTGAATTTAAATTAATTGAAATAAGATTAAAAAGTCAGTTTCTCCTTTGTACTAGCCATACTTCAAGTGCACAATAGCCACATGTGGCTGGTGGTTACTATACTGGACAGCACAGAAAGTTCTATTGGACAGCTGTGATCCAGTCTTTCTGTTACGCCTGTGATAATCGACATGGGAGTGAGGGTGCTGTGGAGCTGAGGAAGAGAAAATTCTCTCCCAAGTGCTCACAGTCAGATGGGAGAAACACCACATCTGTTATAGTTAGTTGAAGATGGGTCCAGGTACTGGACTACAGGTATACACCTGGAGTTACCTGGAGGGTGGGAGTTATCCTGGTGAGTCAGCCTGGCAAGCTGGATTACCAGTGATCAGGGAATTTTCAGCTTGAGACCTGTCCACATTTGTTCTTGTTTTATGTATGAGACTAGCCCACAGTGCCCGTGGGCTGCGGAGTCCTCATGTCTAAGCTTAGGGTAACCTAACTGCGAATGGGTTAGCAGTGACAGTAATTAACATGCAACGTGTCTAACCCCCACTCCCAGCAGCCACAGAGACCTTTTTAATGTCTGTTTACATATCTCAGGATCTGGCAAGTCTTCCTGGGTATCTGGGATGCTCTACCCAGGTGAGACTGGGCAATGGTCCAGGACCACTCACCATGGCACCCTTGTTTCTTTTTCATCATTAACCATCTTTGGCAGACAACCCTGAGACACTATGTGGGGAAATGAAATGTTCATGACCTTTGAGATGAGACACATCTGAAGTTGAATTTATGCTGTATCACTTGCCAAAGTTCACTGAGCTACATAAGTCACTCAACAGTCTGAGCCTCAGTTATGACAACTGTAAAATGGGGATACTAATACCTACCTTGAAAGATTGTTGTTGTTGAAATTAATGAGATGACGTGCACCTGCCAAGGAGTTGTGGGTAATAAATCAATTCTTCTCCCTCCCTCCCTCCCTCTCTGCTTGCTTCCTTCCTTCCCTCCTTTCCAAAGCTTCGCCTTTGATCTAGATGGGAACATTGGGTTTCTCCCCTCTTCGGCAGCAGTCCTTTGTCTCTCCAGACTTCTGATGCAGACCTGACATCCCTGACATCCTCTGTGGCTTGGAATTCAATTTCTCTACCTCTGGAGGACAAAGGGCTGAGTCAGTTCCCTAGAGATACACTCTCAAGGTTCCAAGGAGTCTGGGGGCCTCAGTGCCAGCACTTGGGCTGCTAATGGACTCAGAATGGATTCAGGGCTGATGACACAGCTCTGAAATGTAGACTTCACTGGAGGAGCCATGGTGCTTTTTTCTTTTTTTAATAACTTCCACACAATATGTTCCTTTTAATCAGGAATGGGTTGTCTGCATTTCTGTCTTCTGGTAGCTTCCTCTTTGGTCCTACAAAAGCCACAGGAGAATCAGTTAGCTTCCCCTGATGCTGAGGGAGGAACAGGAGCCAAATAGGTGGCCTTGGCTTTCCTCCCCACTGCCCCAGATGGTGTGGAGAGCACAAAGCCCTAGGGTAAGCTCACTTCACAAGGTTCTCAGACACTCCCAGCATTGCAGATGCAGACCTGTGCATGCACAGAAGCCAGAGGTGGAAAAAAGGGGGAGACCTTTGGGCAAGGTGACTTGGGAGGCACGGAGAGATTAACTGACCTGACAAAGGTCACATAACTAGTCAGGTGACCTGGGCTAAATTCTTCTTCCCAGGGTTCTTGCCACACTTGACCCTTAAGCAGTAATTTGCTGTTATTGCCCACTCACCACTGGTGAGACACAGTGTAGTTCAGAGATGGTATGTTTCATTGTATGAGCTATAATTCCTGGTAGAAAAGCTTTGTTTTCATGTGGCCATTGCTTTTCCAGCCAGCATCAGCCCAAGGTAATGGGAGAAGATCTGGCTGCCCTTGACCTCGATTGTATGCTGCCTTCTCTCCAAAAGCCAGCTTACTCTTCTGAAAGCTGAGGGTGAGAATGGACCGTCTTTGGAATGCTGCTGTGAGGCAGAAAGCAGATGCCATGCTGGTGTTCAGCAAACTCCTTACTCAAAATAACCCTCATCTAAGGAAAAAGTTGTTAGTTCCAGTAAGTTCTAGAGAGACTGATGGGCTAGACCTATGTCTCTTGAAGTGCAGTCCTCGGACCAACAGCAACAGCGTCATCTGGGAACTTGTTAAAATATAAATTTTCAACTCCATCTTGTACCCAGTGAATCAGACATTCTGAGGGTGAGGTCCAATAATCTGTATTTTAATGAGTCCTCTAGGCAATTCTCATGCACCCCCCTTCCACCCCCAGTTTAAGGCCTCTTGGGCTAGACATTCCATTTCTATGGGCCCAGAGAAGGGAAAGATCATCTTGGATAAGGGTGTGTGATTGGAGAAGGCTTCTAGGGTTGAAGGCATTAGAAATGGACAGTGTAAAATAAGTAGTTGCTGGGTGCTGGGGAAGCATTTGGGTGCTAGGGAATAGTGCTCAGGAATGGGTCAGATTTGACCCTGAAAGGGTTGTCACAAGTGCTATGTCTGCAGTGGCTCAGAGAAATCAGGGTGTCCATCCATCCTTTCTTTTGACCAGTATCTGCTGAGCCCTTACTCTGTGCCAAGCATTATGCTATACCCTTGGCTTGCAGTGATGAGACTTCTGGAGATACCAACTTGTGTGATTTGATTAACTTAAAAAGTCAAGGGATTTAACATTGCTTTAATTGAAACAACTTTTCACCAAATATTACTATCCAAAATACTAGATGAAATATTTGTGTGGCACGAAACAGGAGCAATATTCAAATTAAAGGTCTGGTCCCATCACTGAGGAGCTCATAAGGCCAGGTGTAGGAATGAGACATGGTAAGCATGGGACTTCCCCCAGGAGACTGTCATGAATAACCATATTAATTTGTTGAACTCTCAAAGCTTCCTACCTCTCCTTCTTATCCATTTTCTGAGTTAATCCTGACAACAATACTGTGAAGTCTGAGGAAATTCAGACTCAGAATTTAAATGACTTGCCCTAAGTTACAAGGGAAAGAGTTACAGAATCATAACAAAACCCGATTCTCTGAAATCCTGAGCTCACTCATGCTGACTTCCATTCATAACATAGTGGAAGATCAGGCACTGTGTTATCTGAGTCCTTTTCTGAATGAAACTGGGCCCTTCTGGGATGTCTGGACCACCCACTACACCCATGTGAAGGGGCATCTATAGAGCTGTGTCTTACCATAAAGCAACTCAGGAAACCCAACATCCACTTTCCAGCATGGCCGTTGCAGGGGACTGCAGACCCTGGTCTCGCCCCCAAGCATGACTACTCTGAGATCAGAATAAAAACCCCTGGTTTCCTAATACCTGGTGATTACCAAGAATTTAACACCTCACCCACGCCAGGAGGTCACTGTGGGGAAAAAAAATCAAAACACACACTGGTGGTAAAGATGTGGCTCTTTGAACAATATTAAAACACTTCAGCAACCTTTCATATAGAATTAATTAACATAAAACACTGCGTCCTCATTGCGGCAGAGCCCTAAAGTGGTTGCCAGAATTTAATTAGACTTAACCTTTTTTCCTACACCAGTACCACTTTATAATAACTGCAAATCATTATTAATTCCTTTGGTGTTCACTGTAATAACATTAATCATGATGAACTTCTTTCTGTTGTAATGTGTATGTAATATGTAATTCCATAGCAATTTAGTATTAGTTAAGGCTAAATTGAAATTAATTTCACAAAAAGATACTATTTGTTATTGGATACTGTATATTCAGAAAATAATATTTTAGAACAATTTATATTGAAGTGGCTAGATTAGGAGACATTTGGTTAACTGCTAAAAGTTCACAGAAAGAATTATTTCTTGCTGATTGCTGGCATCTCATATCCCAAGGTACTTGAAATGTTAAACAAGAAAATAGGTAACCTGTTGTGGGGTGGCCTTTTGAGGTACAGTATTTTACCTATCTGAAGACAATGTGTTGGATAAGAAGATATTTCAGAGTTGTTTCCAGGGCCTAAACCTATGTATGATTCATTATCACAGATCTCAAGATTCAAGCCACATATTTGGGTTCAGTTTTGTCTTCAGTAAAATGGTTATATTATTCCCTCACGGTAGTCTTCACGGACCCCAAGGATGTGATGATATGAGAGTAATTTGAAAAATAGGAATAACTGAGAACACACTTGATAGAAAGAAGGTGGCTTGTGTGAGTTTTATTTTATTGTTCGGTTTCATTTAGTTTTGTGATGGAATGTTTGCAAGTGGGGGTGCTGAATGAGAAAGTAAAGCCTTTAATAGATATCAGGTGTACATGTCAGTAAGTTTTAGAAGTCACCTGTCTCGGCCTTTGCCTCTGTTGTGCCTGTCCAGATATTCTTGTGTTGACAAGTCTTCCAGGAACTCTCCTGCATCCATTCATCCACTCATCTCATCATGTGGGATGGAGAAGACAGACTTCTACCTTTAGGAAGCTGGTGGTCTACGGTAGGGGTCCCCAACCTCCAGGCCTTAGACCGGTACCAGTCTGGGCCTATTAGGAGCCCAGCAGCACAGCAGGAGGTGAGCTTGAAGGTAATGCGCTTAAAACATCCTGAAACCACCCCCACCACAACCCTGGTTCATGGAAAAATTGTCTTCCACGAAACTGGTCCCTGGTGCCAAAAATGTTGGGGACTGCTGGTCTAGAGAACATGAACATATATGGGTAAATAAAATATATTCTAGTAAGGGCAATAGAGAGGTGCTCATGTCAGAGGTGATATTAAAAATAAGTAACAGAGTGCAATATGCAGGCCCTGACCAATCAGCATGGCTGGCACCTGGGGGGCATCCAGGTGCACACTGGATGGACACCAGCTGGTCTCAGCACATGACAGGGCCCCAGAAGAGAGTCCTCTAGCTGGTATGCAGGAAAGTAGGGCTCAGGAAAGCTTCCCTAGAGGAGAGAGTCTTGCATGAAAGTGGGCTTTGGCTAGGAGCAGGGAACAGCAGAGGCCCAGCTCCAAGAAATCAGGCCCCTTGATGTGAATGTAACTACAAGCAATTTTCCTTGTGGGAGATGTAGTCTGCAGGGGAGGAGGAGGCAAACCATGGGGAGTACGTGTGGGGCTCCCATGGGGGGCTTTGTATGCTGCACTGGGGAACTTGGACTTCGAAGGCTGAGTGAGGGTGGGGGTGGGGAGTGATGCATTGGGGCAGGAGCATTGCTTTTCCTTTGTTTTGAATTAAAAAAAATTTTATTGATTGTGCTATTACAGTTTTCCCAATTTACCCCCTTCACTTCCCTCCACCCTGCACACTCCCTCCCACCCACATTCCCCCCCTTTAGTTCGTGTCCATGGATCATACATATAAGTTCTTTGGCTTCTATGTTTCCTATACTATTCTTAACCTCCCCCTGCCTATTTTCTACCTTTGTTTTGAATTTTTTAAAAAATGACCTCAATGTTATGGTAAAAGTAATATATGCCACATGATACCATAAGCAAAATCAAAAGGTCTATGATAAATGTTGGAAGAGAAGATTTATACCATGTATTATAAAAAATTGGTAGCCTTTATCTAAAAGGAGCTTTTTACAAGTTGATAAGGAAAAGACAAATAACATGATAGATAAATATACAGGGAAAAGCCACAAATAACCAATAACAGAAAAAAAAAAAGGCTTGCCCTAACAAAATAAAGGAAATGAAAATTGAAATACCAATAAAATATCAGTTTTTAAACCAAATTTGCCCAACTTAAATGTTTGTGAATTGTGGTATCCATTACTGGAAAGGGAAAATGGGCACTGTCACAGTTACTGGGTGGGAGTATAATTAGCACATGATCTTCTAGCTATTAAAGTTTAAAGTGTGCATATTATTTTTATAAGAAACCTAATTTTGGGAAATCAAGGCTGCCAAAAAATTATGATGCAAAAAGCTGAGGTGGATGTTTAAAAAACCTGAATGTTCAGGTGTAAAGAAGTGTTTAAATAAATTAAAGTGCATCCATGCTATAGAATATTAATCAATGACTTGGAGAGATGCCCTTGGTAATTGTTAAGTGAATACAGCAGAATGTACACTAAAACACACTGATATTAAAACGTAATACATGCAAGACTATACTTTCAGGGATCATTTCTATAGTTTGTTACTAAAAGGTAATACATACTTATTATAAACAATTCAAAGAATTAAGAAACTACCAAGAAAAAAGTAAATAATCCGCACAAAGTTTATCCCAGAAATAAACACATGCAGTTATCTCAACAGAAGTCTATATGGCCAGGAATATAAAGGTGGGGTCACAGCACATGGCTACTTTTTAATAAAAAGTACTAGATTGAATTTCCTTTTAGTTCAAAAGAAGAAAAAGAAACTAAAGTGAAATGGAAGAACTACTTCATTTAGACAAATATTTCTTCAGCGCAGGAGATATTATTTTCTAACAGATGCCCTCTAAGGGATTAGAAAACATTAGGAGGTTGGAGTCAGTTATAAAATGACATGTTTTAAATTTACACAGTATTGATTAACTTCCTGCTGGGAGAGATGAGGGGATCAGCACTCTTATACTTCCCTTTTCTTCTTACTGCCTGATATTGGTAGTTATATTAGTATTTCAAAATTTGAAACTCGATAACATTTTTATTCTATTCTGTGGGCATAACTATTTTAATTTTTAAGTTTCAAGAAAATATTTAGTGAGCTCTGTGTATAAAACCATAGTTTCTTAAATTTGACTAAGTTCTTTACTAAAATATATGTGTTAATTGACTGACATATAGGTTGGAATTTTGTTCTACTGCAAGTAACAACAACAAAACAAAAAAACAATAACAAAAGTGGTGACTTAAAAAAATAAAAGTTTATTTTTTATATAGAATGAGCCTGAAGCAGGGGTCCAGAGAAGGTTTGGCAGATCCACAAATTTATTAGGTAGCCAATCACCTTCCAGCTAACTATTCTATCAGTATTAGGGCTTGGCCTTTGTCCTTACGGTTTAAGACAGCTGCTAGAACGCCATCCATCACATTTAGCTTTTTAGGTCAGGTAGGATGAAGCCTGAAGATGGGTATCTTCCTTCCCTTTCGTTAGACTTCCTGGAAGTTGCACACACTACCTCTGCTTATATATGCCATTGGCTAAGACTTGATGACTTTAAAGACAAATCATTTATTTATTTATTTATTTATTAAAAAATTAATTTATTTTCCCACTGCAGTTGACATAGAATATTATATTGGTTTCAGGTATACAACACAGTGATTAAACATTTATGTAACTTATGAAGTGGTCACCCTAATAAGTCTAGTTCCCACCTGACACTATACGTATTTATTACGATATTATTGACAATATTCCCTATGCTGTTCTTTACATCCCCATGACTATTCTGTAACTATCAATTTGTACTTTTTAATCCCTTTTACCTTTTTCACCCATCCTCCAAACCTTCATCCTATCTGGTGACCATCGACTTGTTCTCTGTATCTATAAATTTGTTTATTTTTGTTTGTTCATTTAGTTTCATTTTTTAAATTCCACATATAAGCAAATTCATATGATATCTATTTTTTTATGTCTGACTTATTTCACTTAGCATAATAGGTCCACTCATGTTGTTGCAAATGACAAGTTTTTTTTATGGCTGAGTAATATTCCGTTGTATATATGTACCACATCTTTATCTATTTGTCTACCAATGGACACTTAGGTTGCTTCCATATTCTGGCTATGATGAATAATGCTACAATGAACATAAGGGTGCATGTATCTTTTTGAAGTACTGTAAAGTTTGATGACTTGACCATAACTAGCTGCAAGAAAGCCTAGGGAATATAGTCCTATAGGTGGGTGACAATGTGACGGGGATTCTTAGGTCCAAAGGAGGAAAAGTAGATATTGGGAGGTAGTAATAAGTCTCTACTGGATTTCTACAATGATTAGCTGTATTTCATTATCAGATAGCCTTTTAACAGGGGGTCATTAGTATTATAATTCCTTCAATCATTTCTTGAAAATGTCTTCCTGTGGTCTTTATTCTTGAATGATATCTTGGCTGCAGATAATAATCTTGGCTTACATTTTCCTTCCATCAGAATTTTGAATATATTCTTCAGTGTCTCCTGGAATTATATATATTATTATAAAATATTTAGAGCAACAGTTTACTAAGTTTTAACAGAAGTACACCATGAAACCAGTATCACAATCAACATAATGAACATGCTTATCACCCTCAAAAGTTTTCCTGCACCCTCAGTAATCTCTTTATCTCTTTGTTGGCTTATTAACTATATCTTTTGATTTAGCTATTTTCTTATTTTAGTCTTGCTTTTAGGGTTTGTAGTATACACCTGTAACTTATCACAGTCTACTTCACTTGATATTACATCACCTCCTGTACGGTGTAAGAACCTTACCACAATGTACTTCCTTTCTCTTCTCCAGCTTTGTTATACACTTTACTTATATATATGTTATAAGCCCTACAAGAAATTATGATTACTTTTGCTTTAAACAGTCAATAATCTAAACAGATTAAATAGTAAAGGATATCTTTTATATTTAGTGACATAGCTATTGTTTCCAGCATTCTTTTTTCTTTGTGTAGATCTCAATTTCTTTATAGTATCATTTCCCTTGTGCCTGAATAATTTTCTTTCTTATTTCTTGTATAATAGATCTGAAAATGATGTATTCATCCAAAGTCATTACCTTGCCTTTATTTTGGAAGAATAATTTTTCTGGGTATAGAATTATAGGTTGGCAGTTCTTTCCTTTCCATACTTTCAAGATGCTACTCCATTTTTTGGCTCGTACTGGTCTGCCAAGAAATCTGTTGTCATACTTATTCTTCTCTGTACAGTAATGCACAACTTAATAATGAGGATATCTTCTGAGAAATGTGTTGTTAGGCAATTCTGTTATTGTGCAAACACCATAGTGAGCACTGACACAAACCTAGATGGTATAGCCTATGATACACCTAGGCTACGTGCTATATACCACTGTTGTATACTCAGTCCATCATTGCCACAATGTCAATGACCAAAGAGTCTGTATAATGTATTCTTGTCCTACCACTGGCTCCTCTTATTTCCCTTTTGAACTAATTTTAAGTAATTTTATTATCATGTATCATGGTGTACTTTCTTCATGTTTTTTGTGCTCAGGATTTGTTGGGCTTCTTGGATCTTTGTGTTTGTAGTTTTTTATCAAATTTGGGAAAGTTGTGACCTTTATTTTTTTTCAAATATCTTCCTCCAATTTCCTTACCAGACTTCAATTATATATCTTTAAGGTACTTGAGTTAGTCCCACAGCTTAGTCATGCTTTGTTTATTTTAAAATTTTATTCCTTTGTGTTTAATTTTGACTAATGTCTATTGCTATATTTAAAGTTTATGAACATTATTTTCCTGTGATGATTTACCTGTTGTTTATCCCACTTAGTGCACTTTTCATCTTAGATATTATAGTTTTCATATCTAGGATGTTGATTTTGTTTTTTATCTCAGCAGTCTCCATATTTCTTTTCTTCAGTTTCCTGAACATATGAAATGCAATTTTAATTACTGTTATAATGTCTTTGTATACTAATTATATTATCTGTGTCACTCCTAGGTCTGTTTTAATTGATCAGATTTTCACCTTATCTTTTCTTGTTTCTTTGATAATTCTGTGTTTGATGTCAGACATATTGAATTTTATCTAATGGGAGCTGGATAGTTTTGTATTTTTATATGTATTATTGAGCCTTGTTTTGGGATGCAGTTGTTTCTTAAAAACTTCTTTTGTGTTTTTTTTGCTTATAAGCTTTGTTAGAAATGGCCAGAACAACATTTAGTCTTGAGCTAATTTTATCCCACTACTTGAAGCCAAACCCTGTAAATTCTATGTTTAACGACTGTGGATTGTGCCTGGCAGGGACAGGAAATAGTCCCAACTCTGTCAGAGCACCTGCATGTGTCAATGCCTGAGAACTCTCTGGGCAGTACTCTGGGGCAAACGGAAGGCTCACCCAATTTGTTCCCCCTCTTTTAGTGATCACTGCCCTTTCTTACCTGTCTCGCATCTTGAAAATTGTTATTTCACATATTTTGTCTGTTTTCTTGGTTGTTTCAGGTGATAGAGGGAATCTGGTGCCTGTTTCTTCATCTTGGCTGCAAATACAAATTGTTCTATTGTTTTATTGTCTGTTTTATAGGTTCTTATTTTGACATGTTTATTTTCATTGAGTTTTATTTTAATAGGGGAAATGTTTTTCTGTTATTTGGAATTACTTTTTTCCAAACTGGATTCCTTATCAGTTTCTTACTTTTCTTTTTCTCCTGAACATTGTTTACATGGTTGCTATGCTGATTATTTTAATCTTGTCTATGCCTAACATAGAGACTGCTGTTCAGTTCTTGACTCTGAAATAGTGAGTGGCTTTGCTTACCAATGTTCCCACTTTAACAGTAACCTATTTATCTTTTTCTCTGAACTACATTTTAAGTTTCGAGGCTTAAGTGTTTTAATGTAGCAACCATTCTGTAGTCTCCCCTGGTAGTGCAAGGGGAGGAGGACAGATTTAAGGAAGAAAAAAACCTTTCAATTTCACCTTCAGGGTCATCTGAGTTTTGGAAAATATTCAAGGAACTAGGATTCAAACTCTGTGGGAGCAGGGGTTTATTTATTTATGTTTTTGGTCAGTTTTGTTTGGTATTGGAACCCTAGCTCCTAGAACAGTGCCTGACACATAGTAGATTTTCGGTAACCAAGATTTGAAGGAATAAGTGCACTGCATTTATTGACTTCCTGTTTTATTTCAACTACCCCCCCTTCAGGAGGGTCCAACTCTCTTGGGAAATAAGGTAGGAAGAACATCTAAGCATCAAACTGCTACAAGTGCTCTCCACC
Source organism: Desmodus rotundus (assembly GCF_022682495.2). Classification (NCBI taxonomy): domain Eukaryota; kingdom Metazoa; phylum Chordata; class Mammalia; order Chiroptera; family Phyllostomidae; genus Desmodus; species Desmodus rotundus. The sequence continues at coordinate 57,206,293 of NC_071390.1, read as the reverse complement.
TAAGCCCACTGACAAGGGTCCCCTGGATCAAAGCTTTTTCGGGCAGTAATGCCTATCCACAGAACAGGCACATCTGTGTGGACATGTGGCCACATGACATAAACTAGGCTCATTTCAACCCAAGTCAGTGGGAGAAAATACAGTTCTCAAATGCTCCATCTTTGATTTCCGTATTTGTCCACAGAACAGACCTGTCCCAAGCTCCAAAGATAGAACTAGGTGGACCTGTGTTGGTCCACAACCAAGTCCCAATAACTGCACTTAGGTGTTCCTTCTTTCTTCTGATATTCTATTAAAAGATAGGGAGAGTGCATGCACAGACCAGCCTCTGCTGGAATGCCTGATCTGCTTCATTTGGTTAAAGTCCAACCAATGCTCAGCTCACCTCACTTCTTGAGGTGGCAAGAATGTAAACAGTCTGCAGCAATTCTCTCCTCATTTTGTTTGTATGTCCTCAAGGACGCAGTGACCTCTATATTTCCCATCGACTTCAGACAGCCTGTGTTTTTTTATTATTGTGATATATTACTCCATCGATTTAACTTATTTCCTTTTGATATCCATTGCCCACTTACCAACACTCTTATGTACCATAATAGCCTCATTTCAAAGTCATGTGCAAAGACTCTTGACTCCAGCTCAGTATTTGCTCTAACGTGTAGAACCTCTTTCTGGCATGAAGGGTCAGGATGGCCACCAGCACCATTGTCCAGTCTCAGCCATTGGTTTCTGGGATTCCATGAGACATGCTGCCCCATGGGAATGAGGAAGAGGGAAGCACAGGAGTTATGACATCCTAGGAGACTCCAGTTAATAATGTAGATTTGACCCTAGTTGCTTTTTGCGGGGAATGATTTCCAAAAGTCATGATGGGGTCATGATAATTGGTGGGGGAAGCCTCCCAGTGCAAAGGCAGAAGCCATTGGCAGGTCTCTAATGAGATGTAGCTGGAGAAAGTGCTGTGAGTTCCAAGCTTGCCAATATCTGAAACATGAAGAGGAATGACAGGATGTTCACAGAAGAGCAATAAAAATGATTGAGCCTCCAGAGAGACTGATTTATGACAAAGGCTCTAGGAGCTAAATACATTTTACTGTGGCCCAGCAGAGCAAGTGAGGGAAGGGGAGTGTTGTGGGATTCTCTGCTGAACCAAGCATGGGAGAGTGGTAGAAATGGAGGTGTACTTTGAAGGGAAGGAGAGCAAATAAGCAGAAGAAATCTGGAAAAAGGGAGGCAGAATATAGAGAAGGAGAAGAAGAATTTAGGGGGGACTAAGAGAGACCTAGGATTTGAGGGGCAGCTGGGAAAGGCTTGAAGTTGGTAAGGTCAGCCACATCATTCAAATGCTTATCATCTCTTCATCAAGGTCAGACTTGGGGCCCTTCCCATTGCATTTTCCCAATCTCCTGTCCTGGGGATCTCTGTATCTGCCTTCCCTGCTTGAGGGTACCATTAGCTGGAGACACTGCCTCCCCAGACTGTGTGTTTCCTGGGTGTCCAGCATCCAGCACAGGGCTTGGCATAGAGTTAGGTGTGCCAGGACGACTTAAAACTGAATCCCTAAATTTGGGGTAGAAAAGATTGTTCTGGCATGAGGGAGTTTAAATGGGCCTCAGGAAGCCCCCACTTTGGTGTCTTCCTGTATTCCCATCCAAGAAGGCCTCTGGCTGTGGAAATCCCTTTGTGTGCATTTAACAGAAGCAATAGGCTGGTGGGAAATGATGCTGAGACCCAGGACTGAGCCTTGGAAGAGAAGTATGAGGTTGAACTATTAGAGAGGTGTCTCTAATTCCACTTCCAAAATTATAGTGTAAGGCTCTTCAAAGAAGAGATGAAATTAGGATAATCATAATAGTCATGGTGAGGTCCTACATTTATGTACCACTTATAGGTCACTGAAAGCTTTCACATCCATTAACCATTTGCCCTGGTAACATCCTCACCTAGCTCAGTGGGTTGTCAGGAAAATCAAAGGGTCCCCCCCAGGAACTGAGACTACAGGCATGCCCCACTTTAAGCAAATCCTGCTGTGAGCATTTAGGTGAAAAAATTCTGCTTCACAGAAGAATTTAACAGCATTATTTAACTGGTGGGCTTCCCCAGCATGTGAAGGAATAACAGACAATTTACTAGAATGCTTGCTTGATTGACACATATCTTGTTCATGACCAGCTGCATGCCTTCAGCATCTAATGTGTGCTGAGCATGGCTATTTGTGCTAGAAGATGTGGGCCTGAATCCGAATGGCCAATACCAAGACAGGATGAACTTTTGTTCTTGGGCTCATTCTCTAAACCTTCCTCTGCATTCAGTCGCCTCAGGATCTGCTGCACCCTGACCTGGCCAGGACTGCATCAGAACGGCCCTACCCCCAGCTGGGCTGGAACCCTTCTCTGACACCTTTGGTTTAGATCTGCCAAAAAGAGGCTGTTCCCCCACAGTGCACAGAGCTGTCCATTGTAACACTCTTGGAGGCCATGCTTGCTGTCCTGTGGAGAGAAGGGGGAAAGCCCCAGAAATGAGAAAGGAGAGATGAGGGAGGTCAAGAAAGGGCTGGTGCCACCTGAGGCTCTGCTTCTGAGGCTCCTAACCCACCATTCCTGAAGTTAGGTCATTCAATGTTACAATCTAGAATGCAATCACATCCCCACTCCTAATTTAAGCTGGTTCAAGTTAGGTTTCTTTCACTCACGATACAAAATTCTTAATAGACTCCTTTGCCGAAAAAGACAAGATGTGCATGCACAGCTCCTTTGATATTTGCAAAGGCAGTTAAATGTGGTGGTTGAGAGTTGGGGCTCAAATGTCTGAAACAGCAAAGATTGGAAATACTCAAAATGCCAATAAAAAAGAGATTAGTTAAACAAATTATGGTGTGTAACCATACAAGGAAGTCTGATCTAGGTGCAGAAAAAAAGTGAGTAGCTTTCTATTTTGACATAGAAATATCTCCAAACTGTTTAAGTCAGAAAAATAAGGTGTATGCTGAGGCACCACTATACACCTACCAGAATGGCTAAAATAAAAAAAAAATAGTGACAATGCCAAGTACTGGTGAGGATGCAGAGAAACAGGAACTATCGTGCTTTGCCAGTGGGAAGGCAGAACAAAACAGGCCCTCTGGACCAGCTTGGCATTTTCTTATGAAGTCAAACAATGTGAACCATATGAACCAGGGGTTCCTCCCCTGGGTATTTACCCAAGAAAAATGGAAACTCATGCTGATACAAAAACCTGTACACAAATGTTCATAATAGTTTTATTTGTAATAGCTAAAAAATGGAAACAACCCGAGGGTCTTCCCATAGGTGAATGGATAAACAAATTGTGCTACATTCATACAATGGAACACTACTCGGCAAGGAAACGGAATGAACTACTGATACACACAACGTGTGGATGGATCCCAAGGGGATTATGCCAAGTAAAAAAAACAATCCCAAAGACTACATAGTGTGTGATTTCATCTATCAGTTATTATCCGTAAGCGACAAAACACGGTGAGGGGGAATAGCCCGTTGCTGCCAGCAGTTCGGGTTGGGGGAGAGTGTAACCATAAAGAGGCATCACAAGGGAAGTTCTGTGTGGTGATGGAAGAGTTCTGAGTCCTGACTGAGGTGGGGGTTACACAGATCTACACATGTGATAAATTTCATAAGGCTATTTACCCAAACCCTAAAAAATTAGTGCACGTAAAACCTGGTAAAGTCCAAATAAGATCTGCAGTTTAATTGTATTGTACCATCTTCAATTTCCTGGTTTGCTAGTTTTACTATGGTTATTTAAGATGTCTTTGGGGGAAGCTGGATGAAGGGTACATGGGAATCTTTGTTGTATTTTTGTAGCCTCTATGTGAGTCTAAAATTATTTTAAAATTAAAAAACAACACATAGAACTATATATATATATACACACACACATACATACATATATATATAATATCTGACCTTTTATATAAAAAGGCAGAAAAAAAAATCTGTGCTGTATGTACCTAAAGAAACTCTGGATATTAAAATAGGAGATGTAGCCCTGACTGGTGTAGCTCAGTGGGTTGGGCATCATCCCACAAAGCAAATGGTTGCTGGTTCGATTCCTGGTCAGGACACATGCCTGGGTTGTGGGTTTGGTGCAACCAGTCACTGTTTCCCTTTCTTTCTTTCTCCCTTCACCTCTCTCTAAAATTAAATAAATAAAATCTTTTAAAAAAGATACATAGAAGAATAGTTATTGAGAGGAGAATGGCTTAGGACGCAAGCAGTTGATGTGAAGGAGGCTTTACTCTGTATGTCTTTGATACTTCCTGGGTTCTGGATCATTTATGTTGCCTTAAATTTCTTTAAAATTAAGAAAAGATGACTATGGGTTTTTAAAGTTATGTGTAGTTATGTTTGACCACAATTCTAGCATTTATTGGCTGTGTTACTTTGCACTACTCAATTTGTCTCCCTGTGCCTCAATTTCCATGTCTATAAAATGGAGCCAATAATAATAGGATCTCTCCATAGTGTTGTGAGGGTTAAGCCATCTAGAGTATGTAAGATGCTCAGCATTGTTTCTACTGGGATATAGAGTAGCCTCCACTTCCCACTGGGTGGTTCCTTCTATGACTTTCCAGCTGAGAGAAGGTGGGAGGAAGGAAAGCCAGCCCGCCCCCAGCACCAAGGTGCTGCTCCCTCTAATATCGTTCTTGTATCTAGGTAACACCCGAGTGTCACCATCTCAGCAAGTAGCTACCCTGGGATGGGGTGGGTCCTAGCTATGGCCTTAGCCAGGCAGTGGGCTCAGGACTCAGTGTCCACAGAATGGGACCCCCCTCAGAATCCAGCAGTGATGAGAGACAGCAGCCATGGGGCCTGTCCCCAGAACACATTTTTTTAAATTATTATTTTTTTAATTTTAATTTTGTATTGTTATTCAATTACAGTTGTGTGCCTTTTCTCCCCATCCCTCCACCCCACCCCAGCTGAACCACCCTCCCTCCCCCACCTCCACCCTCCCCCTTGATTTGGTCCATGTGTTCTTTATAGTAGTTCCTGTAATCCCCTCTCCTCACTGTCCCCTCCCCACTTCCCCCTGCCCATTGTTAGATTGTTCTTAACTTCAGTGTCTCTGGTTATATTTTGTTTCCTTTTTTCTTCTATTTATTAAAGGTGAGATCTGGAAGCAACCTAAGTGCCCATCAGCAAACGAGTGGATCCAAAAACTATGGTATATTTACACCATGGAATTCTATGCAGCAGAGAGAAAGAAGGAGCTTATACCCAGAACACATTCTGATAATAAATTAATTTCACATTCTAAATCGTAATTTCTGGTTTCATTCATTACATGAATGGCTTTCCCAGTACATCTTAAGCTGAGTGCATGCTGGGGAAGTGGGATTTGGGAAACACATGCTGCTTCAGCCTCTCCCCAGGGAATGGACAGTGCCTTATTGAGAGGGAGAGAGGGCCCGGCAGACGCTGGGGGCCGGTCACGGGCCTGCTTCTGCTGTGGCTGGGCTGCCAGATCATGGTTTGGCTTGGTGCTGGTTGCTTCTTCCTTCCAGACTTCAGTTTCCTCATCTGAACCATGGCCCCCGCGAACAGAGGAGACATAGACTTGGATTGGACGCATGTTGTCAGGTTTTGAAACAGGACTGTTGAGGTGCAAGGAAAGGAATGAGCAAAAGCCGAGAGGTTTAAAAGACAATCATTCACTCCTTTGATACACTGTTTGAGCCCTTCCTTTGTAGGGCCTAATGAAAGGCCCTACAAAGGAAGCCAATTCGAATTGTTTTTCTTTTTTTATTTGCTCATCTGAAAAGTCCTTCCAGATCTGAGTTGTTCTGAGTATAGGGCAGAATAATCCATGCCTATCAAAAAGTTTAGAGTTTAATAGGGAGAAGGATGAAAAAAGAAGGACAGTTCTGAGAGAATTGAAGTGGGAATGAGGGAGCTGGGAGGCAGGAGGGCAGGCAGCTTTCCCCTCCTTGGGAGGAGGCAGGGCCAAACCCACTGGTTACCCGAGGGAACACATTGGTTTTGGATATAGAGGTTTCCAAATGGTGGCTGAAGGACCAAATTCCAGCCTGGGTATATTTTATTTGGCCCTATAAAGTATGTTAAAATTATAATAAACTTCCAACTGTAAAAATAGAGAGATTTTATATAGAAACCTGGAATTCTGTTCTTGAAGGCTCAGCAGCCAGGGCTGCATTCCCATGTAACCGTGGTTACCTGGAGCCAAGGTGAGGTTGTCCCTGAGGGAATGGGCTCCCCAGCTCCCCAGTCTCCACCATTCCTTCTTGTGTCCCTGCCTGCAAGCCCCACTTATTGACTTTACTTTCCTGACTTCATTGACATCTGAGTTTGCGCCCACTGGCTTTGTTAGTCCTTTAAAGAACTGACCTGGTGATGGTTGCAAACATTCTGGGCCCGACTGATGAAGGCTTGCCTCAGGTCCCCATGCCCTGGGAGCCACTTTGTGCTTCTGATCATCATAAACAGTCTGTGGTCAGGTTGGAAAGATTCGAAACATTCTTGCAGGCCAAAAGGGTCCCCCTTGGCAGGTACAGAAGCCAATTCAAATTGTTTTTCTTTTTTTATTTGCTCATCTGAAAAGTCCTCCCAGATATTCCTTCTTATTAACAACCTGCACACCACGCTGTGCTTAAAGTTCAGAACGCCATAGGATACGGAGCCGTAATTAATCTCAGTCCCTGAGTTCTAGAACACTTACAGCAATTATAATTTACTGTCGGAAAACCAATTTGGGGAAGCGGTGGTGTCCTCACCTCTGATCAGGGCTCCACCAAATGCCACTTCCCATCCACATGCTGCCTGCTGGGTGAGCAAGACCTTTAGTCTTTGCCCCTCTGGGAGGTGAGACAGAGTGGAGAAGGCGGGAGGAGAGAAGGGGGAGTGGGAGAGCCGCCTGCGTGGGCACTGAGCTCGCAGGACCGCTGCTGGCATGCCTCTGAGCTGGGTTTGTCACACTGCTGCAGGCACCTCTTATTTTCCAATTTAGTCCAATTTCACAGTCACTGTCCGCTTAGCCACTTCCATGTCCCAGGCACTGTTCGAGCTGTTCCGGTTCCTCTCCTTGTCCTCACCCTTTTCCCAGCCACTGTCCCTGTTTTCTGGGCCACTGTCAGGCTTCCAGCTCCACGGACAGAAGTTCCCTGTTTTCCTCCTCATTTCTTTTTGCTCGAGGCCAGATTGTCATATCACCAAAATTGCACGCACATGACTCCCAGATGACTGGGTCTGGTGGACGCACCGCTGGATATGGCCATGTGTTTATGGGCCTGTCTGCACTGCTTCCTGTGCCATCTGCAGCCAGGAACCAAGCTCATTTGTCCACTGGCCCCAGGTCCTGGCACAAGGCTCCACACAGAGCGGGCAGGTAGTAAATGTCCACAGGGTTGGTTAGCTTATCAGAATATATATATATATATGTATATATATATATATATATACTACTGTGTATGTATAAGTAGACATATCTCCAAGGGAACAATCTGATAATGGCATTCATTCATTCATTCACTAACTCACTCACTCATTCAACCAATCCCAACAGGCACCAGGACTTTTGCTAAGTCTTAGGGATATTGAAATGTATTTATCCTTGTTTCTGGTCCCAGCTTAAACATATCCATAATACAGTGTGGTAAGAGCCCTACTAGGGCCCACTTCAGGTGTTATGGGAACAGAGAGGAGGGGTCCTGGCTGCTGCTAGGGAAACTTCCTGGAAGAGGTTGTATTTGAACACTTGACAGTTGTTCTAAGTTTATTCACTTATGTGTTTGTGTCCTCAGGGTGGCTGGGACCTCTTTAGAGAAAGGACCCCCTCTTAGTTATTCTTGAATTCTCATCACCTAGAGCAGTGCCTGTAACACGGGATAATGTGTTTGGTACATGTTCATTGGATGAATGAATGAATGAGCATTTTCCAGGTGAGGAAGGTGGAGAAGGCCCACCAGGAGGAGCAGTGTGGACAGATGGAAGGATGTGGGTCTGGGAGGGGAGTATAAGAGCTGACAGCTGGAGAGCAGGGTTAGAAGGAAGTGTAGAGAGCACCAGGGGAGTAGAGGGGCAGAGACACAAAGAATAGCTTCTGGGGGTGACACTTGGGCTGACAAACTCTGATGCCTTCGGGAGCAAGGAGGATAATAGCAATGAATGAAGGAGGCTGGAGGGAGACCCTGGGGAGTGGCCAGGCCCATGGAGAACTAAGTAGGACCTTACTCACAAACAACACTGGAATACAGATTTAAAAAATGCTATTAGCCAAACAAAATCTTCGGGTTCTTAGGTCACAGGTTTGCAACCACCCCTGCTGCCTGCCTCCCCCCACCTCCCCCCCCCCCAACCACTGCTTCACTAGAGTTGAGTGGAACTGTGGGAAAAGTCCTGCCTTGGATTTCCAGAGAAGTGAAAGCAAATCCTGGCTCAGCCCCTTGTGTGGCGTGAGAACTTGGCTGGGCCACATCCCCTCCTGCTCCTCACTTTTCTTTATGCTTGCTCACCTGTCTGCCCACCTGTCGGACTGGTTAAGATGATGGATGCTCAGTGCTCTGAAGATATTAAAGCTCTGGGTTCATGAGGGGAAATTTAGGGGATGTCTGGCTTCCTTGTGGAAAGAGGTGGACTGTAGTGGGCAGCCTTATAGGAAACCTGAAATGTATCACTTTTCATTTCAGGAAGGAAGTTCTGATGGAGCCAGAAATGTCCTTGCTTAGAGAGGGGAAGGAGAGTTTATGCAGCTGGAGTTGCTGGAGTGGCTGAAGAAGAGATTCTGGAAGAGGCAGAGCTGCTAAGAGAGAGTGGCAGCAAGGAGTGGACATTCTCAGTCATGCCAGTGTCCCAAAGCTTCCCTACCAGCTCGACCACCTGGGACCTGGCCAGAGCAGGAAGAGCATCTGAAACAAGGCTGTGCAGAGGGGTGGCTGGGGTGACCCCCAAAGGCCTGGGACAAAGGATTGGGATGGAATTCCCATCAACACATCGGCACTACTCACAGCCCGATACAGAGACCCAGTCACCCACCAAGGTCTAGATCCAGGCCTACTCCCTTCCCCAGCTGGGTGACTGCCTAGTCCTTACTGGGGCCTTAGGGACACTGCCTGTGGGCACTGTGAAGTGAACACCATAAAGAGGAGGTTCCCCTGACTCAAGGAGAGCCAAGGATCCTGGGAGGGGTCTGTGCTAAGAGGGTCTTGACAGCCATGTTTCTCAGGCTTTTCATTTTACTGGTACAGAGAAAGAAAGGGAGTTGCCCAGGCTCTCCCATGTGCTTAGACTTGGAATCCTGCAGATCTTGGTTCAGAACTCTCTCTTTAATTCCCAAGTGTCCAGGAGTCAAGGACTCTGAGGGTCTCAGGGCTGAAAGGGCTCCTAAAGTGAATGTAACCTGCTTCCGGTGCCCCCACAACTCCTGCCTGAAGATCTGCTTTCCCTCCTCTCTGTGGTTTAAGACTCCCCACCGCTAGGTCCTGCCAAGCCTGGGGTGCCCACTGGAGGGGATTTGGGAGAATGGAGCCAGCCCCTGGTTCCCAGGGCCATCACAGCTGGCTGGGAACTCCTACCACCATGCTCTGTCCCCCACTGTATCTCAGCAAATTACAGGTGCCTCACAAATACTGCTCTACAAATGAGTAGATGGGTTTGAGTCCCAGGGAGACCCAGTGCACAGTGTCCACAGGCCTAACTGCAGTTAGACAAGTACTTCCTGAGCACCGACTGAGAGGCAGCAGTGTGCTGGGGGATGAGGCCACCCTGGACACTGGAGTGGATTGGGTCCTGCCTTAGGGAGTGCACAGCGTAATGGGGAGGCAAACAGAGACGGAGAGCAGTGCCTTGTGCTCCCCCGGGGTTGGAAAGCCTGCAGTTGTCCTTGTAACAGGCAGTGAACCTCTGACTGGGGCTCCCCAGGGAGCTTTCTGAGCCTCTGTCTTGGGTAAGCTGCTCCTTCTTCCCTTTGTCTTCCTGCCAGGTCCCATTCCCTCTTTAAGGTCAAACAGCACCTCCTCTGGGGAGTCCTCCTTTACCTGTGTTTTCATCAGGCTTTCCCCTGGACCAGCTCTGTTCCCATCAGCTGTATTTGGGGGTCTGTGCTTACAAAGCATCTACGAGATCCTAGGCCATGTGCTGGGGCAGATGTTTGCTGAGTGAATGTCTGACTTGTCAGCACTTGGGACAACATTCTCATCTCCTTTGTGGAAAGTGCAGGTGGAGCGTTGAAGGACTTGGCCCTGCTCAGAGTTTCCTGCACCCGCCCTCTGGTGGCGCAGGGCCCTGGCACACAGCGGGAAGCACTGCTTTGCTAACAAAAGCACTTTTAAATGTGCACCCGGCACCACTCAGCCCAGGTATGCATTACCTCATTTGATTCTTCTCACAGCCCTGTGATTTGAGGTACCATTATCATCCCTATTATACAAACATGTGAAAGTGGAGAGGCTCAATGGCTCAGAAAGGCCAAGACATGGGCCAAAGATCACATAGCTCTCTGGCATAGTCCTCGGACAGATGCTTGGCCTGTGTGTTTGGTTAAGGAGGAGCCTGTGCCTGGAGGAAGAGGACAGAAAGCCCCTCCCTACATCACATTCCAAATGCCAGAAGAGTCCTACTGGAGGCCAGAGGTCTGTCTTGGCCATGGCATAGCTCCCACAGGCAGCTTCCCAAGCTGCTCTATCCCCTGTAGCTTCTCTGGTACTCGAGGACTGAGTTGCAGGGACCTCTGATTTATGCTGCTCTCCCCTTGTTCCCTGCATGTGACTCGGTGCATCAGGTCTCTGCACTCACTGAAGTCAGGGATTGGCCTTGGGCACAGAGCAGGTGCTTACTAAAGACATGTGACTTGATCACGTCCTTTTGAAGATTGTCAGTCCCCACACACAGCCACCTGCATTTTCCTCTTTAAGACTAATGGTTTGCCTACTGTCCATTCTAACCAGTGTCCTTCCTAGACAGCTCCAAAGAGTTGGCCTGGCCAGTGGGAAAGACAGGAGGCCAAGGTCTTATATATCAGCACTGCCACTGACTAGTCATGAAGCTTGTCCTTGGTGTCCTCTGATGCCTCATCTATGAGTGGTAATAATCAGATGTGCTCTTCAGGGTATGGTGAGGGATCAAGGAAATGCAGGTGTGACTCTTTGTCATAATTTTGGCTGAGCTGCCCAAATCTGAGAACCAAGGGAGCAATACTGAGGACTCTGATCCAAAGGATGTGCTAAACCAGCCTACTAGGCCTCCAGGGAGACAGTGACAGCAGGTTTTGTGACCTTAATTAACACTCCTAGGAGAAATAGGGGAGAGGCCAATAGAAGTTCCCTTGGAGGAAGTGTGCGGGTACTGGGGTGTTTGTCCTCCCCCCTCACCTTCAGCCTAATGAAAGGCTTTCAGGCAGGTGTCTTAGTCAGTGTTCTCCAGAGAAACATCACCAACAGGAGACATATAGATCTATCTATCTATCTATCTATCTATCTATCTATCTATCTATCTATCGATTCGCCCATTACCTATCTACCTATCCATTCATTCATCTATTTATCTACCTATTGAAATAGAAAAGGAGATTTATTAGGAGGTTGGATCACATGACTATGGGGGTTGAGATAGACTATGATATGTTGTCTGTAAACTGGAGTACCAAGAAAGCTAGTGGTGTAATTTAGTTGGAATCTGAAGGCCTGAGAACCAGGGAAACCCGTGTGCAATTCCAAGTCTGAGGTCAAGGCCTGAGAATGGGAGGACGAGGGTGCTCGTGTAAGTTCCAGAGTCCGAAGACCCAAGAACCAGGAGCTCTGATGTACAAAGGCAGGAGAAGATGGACATCTCAGCTTAGCAAGAGGGAGAAAATTTACCCTTCCTCGGCCTTTTTGTTCTATTCCAGCCCTTAAGGAATTGGTGATGCTTGCCCACATTAGTGAGGATGGATCTTTACTCAGTCTACTGATTTCAAATGCTAATCTCTTCTGAAACACCCTCACAGACACATGCAGAAATAATGTTTTACCAGTGATCAGGGCGTCCCTTAACCCAGTCAAGTTGACATGTAAAATTAACCATCACAGAGGGCTTGACAAGGGTGCCCCAAAGTTTGGGAAACATAGTGATAAGTGTCTACTGAAGGGGGGGTAGCTGGGACCAGAAGGGTCTGAAGTGGCAGAAGGGACAATGAGGCATGCATGGGAGGTGAGCTGCCTTCTCTCACCTGCAAGGGTGCAGGTGAATACCTGTGCTCCAGGGGCTGGCTGTGGGACTCCTATGGAGCAGGCCCAGAAGGGCAGTATGGCGTCAAGAGTACCCACAAATGCCTATGAGCTGAGGAAATATCTGGAGTTGGGTGACCAGCCATAGCTGAGATGATGCAGTGCTCAGCAGAGGACTCAAATGAAAGCCCGTGTCAGCCACACATGAGAAAGAGCCAGATTTTATCCACCAACCTCAGAGAGCTCAATGTCAGGTCCCAGCCACATCACTGCAGGAGGTTGGACATCCTGTCCTTGCTCCCCTATTCCTCTGGGTCTCGCCAAGGGGTCAGAATTTGGGGTATGCATTGAAGGGTGAGGGCAGAGGTCAGAGGAGAGGAGAGATAGGATACCCCTCTCCCTCAAGGCCAACGGCATTTCAGACCCAGATGGTGGAGAGGGCAGGCTGGAAGTGGGATGAGAGTGTGATCTCAACTGGACTGGACATTCTGATTAATGAAATAAGACTCTTTTGGGTTAGTCAAGTGACCATATGACTTTTTATTACTGAAGAGTAATAGGAAAAAGATATGGAACTGACCTGTTGAGATTTCATTCAGCTTAGGGAAAGAACCACACCCACCAAGTGGGTTTAAGTTTTGATAGTTTGTGCATGATGGATATTTTGCATTAATTTTGATTTTTAAAAATATTGTGCTGAAATATGATTTATGTTGATTACGTTGCCTTCTCAAATTTTGCTCCCAGTGCCAGTGCTGTCCTCTGCTCCCAGTCCTGGTGGGGAGGAAAATTAAGGTCATTTCTACCTTGTACCCTATTGAGTTTAGTGGACTCACTCCAACACTTAACAGGTATAAAGACTCCAGAATGCTGTGCAGCAAGGTAGTGGTAGTAGTAGTCATGATGATGATGATGATGTCAATACTTACATAGTGCCTCCTGACTAACTTCTATGGAAGATGCTATTTTTATCTTCATTTTACAGAAAAAAAGGTGAGGCTGAGAGAGGTTAGGCAATCTATGCAGGGTCACACAGCAGATGGGTGGTAGAGCTTGAATTTGAACCCAGGCAATCTGGCTCCAGAGTCTATGCTCTTAACTGCTCCACACAACTGCCTCTCTGGTAGACAGTGTCATTGTTAGGTGTTACCAGATGCTGCCTGGGCTTAAGTCAGAGGCTGGTGGCTCCACTGCTGATGCTTTTGCAGTTTGCTCTCATTGGAAATTCATGGTGGAAACCCAGCCTGCACCCAGAGCTTTGCTTATCCCCCAGTCTCTGCCTAGGTACAGTTATACTCTGTGGTGTGCAATGCCTAGCCCTTTGTCTCCTCCTGGTCCCCAGAGGACCCCTTCCTCAGAGGGCAGAGGGTGGAAGAGTGTGGGCCCTGGAGTTGGAGACCAGGGCAATGGGCCAAGGAAAGTGATGGCCAAGCTGTGCTGATTTGCAGACAGAAATTTACATACCTAATGTAATTTAGGCCAATTGAATTGTCAATTAAGATGGAATCACTTGACATGCAACACGTACTCTGGTGGTTGACTGAGGAGACAAGAGGCCCTTGAGATGCCTGTAGCAAAAACATGCTTTCATTTATGAAGGAGATGGCCACTTCCAAATTCCACATTTGAACAACCTCCTCTCCTAAGCCCCCCTCAACAGATCCCTCTGGGTCACAGCTGGGATCTGTTGAGATGAAAAACTTCATGGGCAATTAGTGTTTAAACCCGAGGTAGAGTAAGCATGCTCCTGAGCACTGCAGGCCAGGTGGGGGCCAGGACACCTCCTGGGATGGGGGAGGCTGCAGCCCTGGGTCTTGGGTCTGAGCCTGTAAACCTACATCTACAATAGCCAGGAAGTGGTACTGGATGAATATTGGGGTTGTGGGGAGGGGGTCAAACAGGCTCCTTGGGGTCACATGGATCAGGCTTTGAATCCAGATAATACTTCCTGGCCCCATGACTTTGGGCTTCACCAATCTGAGCCTCAATTTCCTCATCTATAAAGTGGGGAGAATGTTCCATTATTACCTGTGATGGCTATGATGGGAAAGCAATGAGATAACCTGAGAACCTTTAAAATCCTCATACAAGGTTAACAATAGTGAAGGCTAAAACATTGACACTAGGCACAAAATGTTCACTCTCTGCCTTACTCATTATTTTTCAGGTTTACTAAAGTAGTAAATTTCTTGCTGCCTTTGGACATTTGCACAGTTTGTTTGGCTTGAAATTCTATTCCTTCCCCTTGCATCCTACATTTGTCTGGCTTCTTTCAATCTCCAGCCCAAAGTCACCTTCCCAAGAACTTCTGTCTCCACCTGCAGCCCCGCCTAAACCTTCCTATTCTACATTCTGCATGACCTGAGCATTTTCTTATTACACTGTGATAATTGGGTAGCAATTTTCATGTCACATCAGCCTCCTCACAAGGCTCTAAGCTCCACCAAAGCAGGAACTGTGTTGCCTTGTTTGCTGCTGATCCCTAGTGCATGGTACAAATTAGACATTCAAAAAAATAGGTGTAACACATTGGCAGCACACACTTTCTCCCTCTCTTCACTTGGCTAATCCCTGCTAGTCTTGAAGGCCTCAGTGTACATGCTACTTCCTCCAGAAAGTCTTCTCAGATGCCCTTGATGTGAGTTAGGTGCCCTCACCATGAGGGTGCTATTGGAGGCCTCGGGTTTGCCTTCCCATCGTAAGGCCCCTGGATTGTCACTGTTTGTTTGCTGATCTCTGTGCCCTACTAAGCAGTAAGTTTCCATGGTCGGGCTGGCATCTTGTTCACTGGGGCTCAGTGCATGGAATACAGTTTGTAATGGAATAAACAAATCACAGAGCATCCAATCTGAGCAGAGAGACTGTGGCTTACGTTGTGTCTGTGGATGGAGAAGGTGTCACCCAGAGGGTTGAAGGAAGGGAGTGAGAAGTACTGCACTGAGATGGGGCAGGACTCTCTGAGCTGGTACAAGACCTCTGAGCATGCTAACCAGGCACAGCAAAGACCTGTGCTGAATGAATCAGGGCCACCCAAGTGCAGGGAGGGCAGTGTTGGCTTCCTGTGGGCTTCCCAGAGGAGGCATTCTGCGCTGTATGCTGGGGGTGGGTGGTGGTGTTTGGGACTGTCTGGTAAGTTGGAGAGAGGGGCCTGGCACTGACAGGGTTCAAGAGGAGCTTCTGGGCACAGGGATGGCCACCATGAGGAAATGTTCTGGGTGCCCTTATCCCATGGGGTCACAGAGCAGCCCATGTGCTCTGTCTGAAAAGTGAATGGCAGTGGTTGGTGGTCGGGGCCATTTCTCCAAACTCCTCCTTCTCACCCTCCAGGCTAGCGGCAATGCTGGCTATGGCTCCAGGATTATATCTTAGCAGCTGGCACTTGGAGTGGCTCCACTGTCACACCTGGGTAGCGGGGTGCTCATAGAACAGGCACGCTATCTCCAGCCTAGTGGTGACAGTCCGCTGCTCCCAGCTCTGTTGCCCTTCCTCTGCATGGGGCCCCCACCTGAGGGTCCTAGGAGCCCTGGGAGCTCTATCAGGCTGCTCTGTCCCTACCATCTCTTGGACTCCAGCTGCATCTTGTGGGGGCTGTCCTTGC
Organism: Desmodus rotundus; assembly: GCF_022682495.2. Classification (NCBI taxonomy): domain Eukaryota; kingdom Metazoa; phylum Chordata; class Mammalia; order Chiroptera; family Phyllostomidae; genus Desmodus; species Desmodus rotundus. Next base: position 57,190,496 of record NC_071390.1, on the reverse strand, counting down.
CTCAGTGGCCCCACTGTATGCTCTTCTCAGTGTCCTTAGGGAAAAGAGTCTTTGTGGGCCCAGCAACAGAAGAGTTATGCACATAGTAGGAACTTCAATGAATACTTGTTGGAACCCTGTTTGGAATCCTGAAACTGGCATCCCTCACCCTTGCTTTCCTAGTCATCTGACTGGATCAGCATAGACCTCTGAGCCCATTTATGAGCCTCATAAATGTGGTCAGTAGCCAAGGGTAGAGACCAGGGCCCTATGGCACTCCACTAGATCCTTTCTTCCAGGTCACTGTGAACCCGTGTTCAGCAGAGTTCAGGAGTTATTAGATAATAAATTTGCCCAACCATGTGGCCATAGAGCTATCTTTCTGCCACTTCTAGAATAAAGTATGGGGGATGTATGACAACACCTTTCAGGAAATCTTGGGATCTTGTTCTTTTTCTCTTCTCTCCCAGAGCCACCTGCTACCTTCCCTGTGTCCCAGTTTTGGGCTCCACTGGAGCTAACCATGTGTCACCCACTTCTGTGGAGATTGGGTACTTACAGGCCTTGGGAAGATGCCCTGGCTCATTCCCAAAAGGTGCATCTGGGAGAGGGGACAAAGGAAGAGCAAAGAAAGGGGGGTCCTGGTCTACTGGGTCTGTCTGTTCCTCCTGCCGCTCCTCCTGCCTACCTCAAAGTGGCCTCCTGCTCTTCCCACTCAACCCCTCCTCTCCTGAGGCCATGGGCTCCCACAGTCAAGCAGGACCATCTGGGCATCAGGCATCCACAGAACATGTTATAGCGAAAGCGGCCACGTTGCTCCCTCGTGAACCTGGCATGTCCCTTCCGCTCTCTGGCCCTATGTTGTAGAGTGAAATGTTCTGCAGTAACTGTTATCTAAATGGGTGAACAGGTCTAATGTGTTCTGAACACAGTAAAAACTTGTGTTCTCAGCCAAGCTCAGCCAAAAACTCTGGGGCATCAGGAAAGTCCCTTCTGTGGCTTTTAGTGTCCTCAACTCTAAAGTCGTGCGGTCAGTGAGTGGGTGGTGATTGGGTGCAATAAGCTCTGAGGACTCTTGTTGCTGTTCTTTTTCTGACTTTATGAATCCTAATACTAGTGACTTAAAAAAAAAACTATTTAAAGAAAAATCCCTGAAAATCACTATGCCATTAAGATCTGATTTCTCAGAAATGATCAGGAAGACAGAATGTGGGACACTTTAAGGGGTGTGTGTGTGTGTATGTTCTTTTCTTTTTTCGTTTTTTCCACTCCAGTGAATCAATCTCTGCAGAGAGTATGAAAGGAAAATCTACCACCTTGCAGTAAAATTAAAGCTGGCATTGCTGTCCTTAAAAAACAAACCAAAAAAAAAAAAAAAAGCAAAAAAGGCAGCTTCAGAAAAATATGAGCAGCTGCCTGCTGCTGGATTCACCCTGCTGAGGAGGTGCCTTGTGACACAGTTTATGACCCCGAGGATTATGGCGGTGTCGATGCTATCATCTTAATTGCAGGAGTAGGGCTGCAGCCAGCAGGCTCCCTGAGCCCCCATCCTCTGGCCACATGACATGCCTGGCTTTTAATCGAACAGATTCTTTTCTCTCCCTCTACCTGCTCCAAATAACATTGCACAGGCTGTGGCTTCCTGGCTACTCCTGATTGCTTTTTCTTCTTTCTTCCTTCCTAAAATGGGGTTTTGGAAACCCAAAGAGGTGGCAGGAGGGAGTAGGACAGCTTGTTCTTCTTAGTGTCCTCTCAAGATGGCAGGAGAGGGTTGGAGAGGGGACTCACTGTCTTTCTGGGCCATGAGCTGCTGAAACACATGATGGTGTCTGAGTCTTTGGGGATCATAGGCAATGCCAGAATTTGGACTTCAGCCTCGAGACCAAAGCAGCCTCCAGCATTTGGGGGCCTACTGTCCTTGGACTGGAACAGATGGAGTAGTGCTATTGGCCCCAGACAACACTGGGCACATGTGCTGTGTGTGGTGAGTACTCTCGAAACATTGCTTGGAGAGGAACTGTGGAGAAAAAGATGTGCAGAATCCCTAATCTTTGAAACCAGACTTCCACATCCTAGCCCCATCTCCACAACTTACTTGCCTGAGGGCCTAGGGAAATTCACTTTCCTTCTCTAGGTCTCAAATTCCTCTTTGTAAAATTGGGCCTTTGGATTGGAGCTGGGGTTGCAAACTAGTGACCCTGAAATTTAGCCTGTAGATGCTGTTTTGTTTGGCCTGAATTGGCCTTGTAAACTAGGAAATTTTAAATTAAAAAAATCCAAAATTTTGACTTCTCTTGCAAAAGCAGACAGAAAAAAAAGAAGGTTCACGTTCGCATGTGACAACAAGTAGACGGACCTAGAAATTGACAAGCTGATCCTAATATTCATCTGGGTCAAGAGACCCAAAATAGCTGAAGCAATCTTGAAAAAGAACAAAGTTACAGTAGGTACACTTCTGCATTTCGAAAGTTACTACAAAGTTACAGTAATCAAAACAATGTGGTATTGGTATAAGGACAAACGTATAGATGAAAGGAGTAAAAAAAAAAGAGTCTAGTTTTTTTATGGGAAGATGGCGGCAACATAGGTGGGAGTGGAGTCCACTTCCCCTCAACGCCAGGGAAATACCTAGCTGATCTGAGGAGCAGAGCGAACAGCCAACAGTATTCCAGCATATATGAAGATCAGAGACCAAAGATAGAGGACATTGAAAGATCTGACAGTAAGAAGAGTGCTTAAGGACAATAAGGTCCCTGGGACCCGGGACCCGCACGGGGACAAGGGCACAGAAGTGCCAGCCCAGGCGCAGGGGCTGCTGCAGGAGTCTTGGGAGAGGGCCAGGCTGAGCTGTGAGCAGCCAGGTGCTTGTTTGGACCAGGGGGGCTTGAATAGGAAGAATTTCTCAAAAAGAAAAAGAAAATAGAGACACTCAGGGGCTAGTTAGAGAACTCTGGGCAGCAGCCTCAGCCCCTGGCGCCCCTCCCCCCTCCGCCCCTGTGCCAATGAGGGATAAGCAGCCCCCGCGCTCACCTGAAGCCCGGTTGCGCGCACGCAGATTAGCGAACTGGGGGCCCACACTTGAAACCCGGGCGGGGCGCCCACACCTGAAAACTCAGGTGGGAGAGCATCTGGAGCAGAGGCTAGCTGCTCCACCCACAGGCCCAAAACAGCGGACCCCAGTGCCGTGTGACTCAGTCCCAAAGCGCCCCGCCCGCCCGAGTTGCAAGCCCGAAGCGGCTGGATCAGCCGGCTGCGTGCCTCCCAAGCACAAAGAGGCTGGATTGGCTGATCAATAGCTTGGCTGCCTGCCAGGGACCACACCTACAACACCTACCTAACAACTGAGCACAGAGCCCTGCAGGGCCTACTGGCTCTCTAGGACAAAGGCAGAACACCCAGCAGAGGGGAGCTGCAGGGCTTGGGGAGACTGCATTCCCTGGAAAGACTCAACCCAGTAGGGGGCTGAACTACCCCATAGCAGCACCGAGAGCCCCTAGCATCTAAGACAGCAAAGAGCAAGAAGGTAGAGTGTGAGTTGCACCTAATGGGTGCAACTCAAGGACAGCACAACTGGTGAACTAAAGGTCCACTAGGGAGCAGAAGGACCATGAGGAACTGGACTGCAGGTTGAACAACAGCGAAGAGTGTGGCCCAGGAAGGGAGAAAAGTGAAACCAATCCTTCCAACCATCCCCTCCCATTCCACAGACAGGAGGACCAGCAGAACTAACCTGACCGGTTGAAGCCAGCAGAAGATTTTTTTTTCCCCTTTCCTCCTTTCCCCCTGAATTCCTTCCTCCTTTCTTTTTTTTTTTCATTCCTTCTTCCTCCCAACCTTTACCTTTTTTATGCCTTCTTCCTGCCTTCTTTTATTTATTCCTATGTTTTAATTTTTGTTAAAATTCCTTATCTTGCCTTTGATCTTTCTTTATTCCCTCTTCCTTCCTTCCTTTCCTTTTCTATTTCCTTTTTCCCTCCTTCCCTTCTTTTTTTTCTCTCTCTTTTTTTTCTTTCTTCCCCCCTTTCTCTTTTTCCCACAGGTGAGACAACAAAACCTGGAGTGCTGAAAAGACTAGAGTTAGACCGTGTTACACCCATAAATGTCAGCTCAAGACCAGTGAGCACAGGAGATTAAGGAGACAGCACCACTGAATCCCATTGGCATTCTACCATAGAAGTTCATACCATAAACCCAGGGAGTCAGAATAGAGCAATTTAAGAAGCAGAGGCTAACAAGAAGAGTCTCACAAACAATGGGAAGACAAAGAAATAATTCCCAAATGAAAGGAAAGGAGGAAGCCTCAGAAAGAATGCTAAATGAAATACAGGCAAGTCAACTATCAGATACTGAGTTCAAAGCAATGGTTATCAGGAAGCTCACTGAGCTCTCTGAGCTCAAAGAGAACTACCAGAAACTACAGGGAAACTACAATGAACTCACTGCAAACTATATCAACATGAAAAAGGAAATAGAAACTATCAACAAGAGCCAAGAGGAAATGAAGAATACAATTTCTGAATTGAAGAACACAGTAGAAGGAATGAAAAGCAGACTTGATGAAGCAGAAGATCGGATCAGCGAGCTGGAGGACAAAGGAGAAAAAAACACCCAGAAAGAGCAAGAAAAGGGAAAGAGGCTCGGAAAAAATGAAGAGGCAATAAGGGAAATGCATGACAACATGAAATGTAACAATATCCGTATAATAGGAATACCAGAAGGAGAAGAAGAAGAGCAAGGGATAGAAAACCTGTTTGATAAAATAATGATGGAAAATTTCCCTAATCTGAGGAGAGAAAAAGTCACCCAAATCCAGGAAACACAGAGAGTCCCAAGCAAAAGGAACCAAAAGAGACCCACTGCAAGACACATCATAATTAAAATGGCAAATTTCCAAGACAAAGAGAGGATCTTAAAAGCAGCAAGGGAGAAAAAGGAAGTAACATACAAGGGAGCCCCAATAAGGTTAGCAACTGACTTCTCAATGGAAACGCTCCAAGCCAGAAGAGAATGGCAAAAAATATTCCAAGTAATGAGAACCAGAGGCCTGCAACCAAGACTACTTTACCCAGCAAGGCTCTCAATCAAGATAGAAGGCCAAATAAAGAGTTTCCCAGACAAAAGAAGTCTAAAAGAATACACTTCCACCAAACCAGCTCTGCAAGAGATGCTAAAGGGACTGCTTTAAGGAAAGGAAGGAAAAGAGAAAGACAGAGGAACACAGGTAGGAATAAAGGCAATGAATAACTACCTATCGATAATAACCTTAAACATAAATGGATTAAATGCTCCAATCAAAAGACATAGAATAGCTGAATGGATAAGAAAACATGACCCACACATATGCTGCCTACAAGAGACCCATCTCAGGACAAAAGACTTATACAGACTGAAAGTGAAGGGCTGGAAACAAATTTTCCAAGCAAACGGACAGGAAAAAAAAGCAGGGGTAGCAATACTCATATCTGACAAAATAGACTTCCAAAGAAGGGCCATAAAGAGAGACCCAGAAGGTCACTTCATAATACTCAAAGTAAGAATCCACCAAGAAGACATAAACATTGTAAATATATATGCACCCAACATAGGAGCACCCAAATACATTAAGAAAATCTTGGAGGACTTCAAGAAAGATACTGATAGCAACACAATTATAGTAGGGGACTTTAACACCCCACTATCAAAAATGGACAGGTCTTCCAGACAAAATATCAACAAGGATATTGTGTCACTTAACAATACCCTAGAGGAAATGGACTTAACTGATATATATAGAGCTTTTCATCCCAAAGAAGCAAAATACACATTCTTTTCAAGTGTCCATGGAACTTTCTCAAAGATAGACCACATGATAGGACACAAAGCAAGCCTCAACAAATTCAAGAAAATTGAAATCATATCAAGCATTTTCTCTGACCACAAGGGGTTGAAACTAGAAACCAACCCCAAAGGAAAAAACCCAAAACACTCAAAATCATGGAGACTGAATAGCATGCTATTAAACACTGAATGGGTCAAGAATGAGATAAGGGAAGAAATCAAAAACTTTCTGGAAACAAATGAAAACGAACTCACAACAACCCAAAACCTATGGGACACAGCAAAGGCAGTCCTGAGAGGGAAGTTCATAGCAATACAGGCCTACCTTAAAAAGATAGAAACATTTCAAACAAACAACCTAACCCTATGCCTACAAGAACTGGAGGAACAACAACAAAGACAGCCCAGAGCAAGCAGAAGGAAGGAAATAACCAAGATCAGAGCAGAACTAAATGACATAGAGACTAAAAGCACAATTGTAAGGATCAATGAATCCAGGAGCTGGTTCTTTGAAAAGATAAACAAAATCGACAAGCCTTTAAGTAGGCTCATCAAGAAAAAAAGAGAGAGGATCCAAATAAACACAATTAGAAATGAAAGAGGAGAGATTACAACTGATACCACAGAAATACAAAGGATTGTAAGAAATTACTATGAAGAGCTGTATGCCAAGAAATTTGAAAACCTAGGTGAAATGGACACATTTCTAGAAAAATATAATCTTCCAAAACTGAATGAAGAAGAAGCAAAAAACCTGAACAGACCAATAACATCAGAGGAAATTGAAGCAGTCATCAAAAAACTCCCAACACACAAAAGCCCTGGACCAGATGGTTTCACAGGAGAATTCTACAAAGCATTTAAGGAAGAGCTAACCCCTATCCTTCACAGACTATTCGAAAACTTCCAAACTGATGGAAGACTCCCAAACTCTTTTTATGAAGCCAGCATCATCCTAATCCCAAAACCAGATAAAGACACAACGAAGAAAGAAAACTTCAGGCCAATATCTCTCATGAACATAGACGCTAAAATTCTCAACAAAATATTGGCAAACCGCATCCAGCAATACATTGAAAAGATCATACAACATGACCAAGTGGGATTCATCCCAGGGATGCAAGGATGGTACAATATTCGCAAATCAATAAACATAATACATCACATCAATAACTGCAAAGACAAAAATCACATGATCATATCAATAGATGCAGAAAAAGCATTTGATAAGATACAGCACCCATTTCTGATAAAAAACACTCAGCAAAGTGGGAATAAAGGGAGCATTCCTCAACATAATAAAGGCCGTATACGAGAGACCTACAGCCAACATCATACTCAATGGACAAAAACTTAGAGCTTTCCCATTAAGATCAGGAACAAGACAAGGATGCCCTCTCTTACCACTCCTATTCAACATAGTATTGGAAGTCCTAGCCACAGCAATCAGACAAGAAAAAGCAATAAAAGGCATCCAAATTGGAAAGGAGGAAATGAAACTGTCACTGTTTGCAGATGACATGATAGTGTACATGGAAAATCCTATAGACTCCACCCAAAAACTACTCGACCTAATAAATGAATTTGGCAAAACAGCTGGATACAAAGTCAACACTCAGAAATCAAAGGCATTCCTGTACACCAGCAATGAAACTGCAGAAACAGAAATCAGGAAAAAAGTCTCATTTGATATAGCAACAAGAAAAATAAGGTACCTAGGAATAAACCTAACCAAGGAGGTAAAAGACCTGTACTCAGAAAACTACACAACACTGAAGAAAGAAATTAAGGAAGACACAAACAAATGGAAGCATGTACCATGCTCATGGATTGGAAGAATTAACATCATCAAAATGGCCATACTACCCAAAGCGATTTATAGATTCAATGCAATCCCTATTAGAGTACCCATGACATATTTCACAGATATAGAATGAACATTTCAGAAATTTATATGGAACCATAAACAACCCCGAATAGCTGCAGCAATGTTGAGAAAGAAGAACAAAGCAGGAGGGATCACAATACCTGATATTAAACTGTATTACAAGGCCACTGTAATCAAAACAGCCTGGTACTGGCATAAAAACAGGCACATAGACCAATGGAACAGAACAGAGAGCCCAGAAATAAACTCAAGTCTTTACGGTCAATTAATATTTGACAAAGGAGGCAGGAGCATAAAATGGAGCAAAAACAGCCTCTTCAACAGATGGTGTTGGGAGATCTGCACAGCTATGTGCAAAAAAATGAAACTCGATCACCAACTTATGCCATACACAAAAATAAACTCAAGATGGATAAAAGACTTAAATATAAGTTGTAACAACATAAAAGTCCTCGAGGAAAACATTGGCAGGAAAATCTCAGACATTCCACGCAGCAACATCCTCACAGACATGTCCCCTAAAGCAAGGGACCTAAAGGAAAGAATAAAGAAATGGGACCTCATCAAAATAAAAAGCTTCTGCATGGCTAAAGAAAACAGCATTAAAATACAAAGAGAACCAACAGTATGGGAAAACATATTTGCCAATGATACCTCAGACAAGGGCCTGATCTCCAAAATATATAAAGAACTCACACGACTCCACTCCAGGAAGACAAACAACCCCATTAAAAAATGGGCAAAGGACTTGAACAGACACTTCTCCAAGGAAGACATACAGAGGGCCCAGAGACATATGAAAAGATGCTCAGCATCACTAGCCATCAGAGAGATGCAAATTAAAACCACAATGAGGTACCATCTCACACCAGTCAGAGTGGCCAGCATAAATAAATCCACAAACAAATGTTGGAGAGGATGCGGAGAAAATGGAACCCTAGTGCACTGTTGGTGGGAATGCAGACTGGTGAGGCCACTGTGGAAAACAGTATGGAATTTCCTCAGAAAACTAAAAATGGAACTGCCCTTTGACCCAGCAATTCCACTGCTGGGATTATACCCTAAGAACCCTGAAACACCAATCCAAAAGTACCTGTGCACCCCAATGTTCATAGCAGCACAATTTACAATAGCCAAGTACTGGAAGCAACCTAAGTGCCCATCAGCAAACGAGTGGATCCAAAAACTATGGCATATTTACACAATGGAATTCTATGCAGCAGAGAGAAAGAAGGAGCTTATACCCTTTGCAACAGCATGGATGAAACTGGAGAGCATTATGCTAAGTGAAATAAGCCAGGTGGTGAGGGACAAATACCATATGATCTCACCTTTAACTGGAACATAATCAACAAAAGAAAAAAGCAAACAAAATACAACCAGAGACATTGAGGTTGGGAACAGTCTAGCAGTGGCCAGGGGGTCGTGGGGTGGGGACAGTGGGAAGAGGGGATTGCAGGAACTATTATAAAGGACACATGGACAAAATCGGAGGGGATGGTGGGGGCGGGGGAGGGAGGTGGGTTCAGCTGAGGTGGGGGGGAGGGAAGGGGAGAAAAGGCACACAACTGTAATTGAATAACAATAAAAATTGAAAAAAAAAGGTGAAAGAGAATAAAAAATTAAAATAAAAAAAAAGAGTCTAGAAATAAGCCCTCATGTTCATAGTCTAGGGAGCCACTTTTTGACTAGGTGCCAAGACAATACAGTGGGGGAAAGAATAGTCTTTCAATAAATGTTGTAGAGTCAGCTGGTTCTCCACACGTAAAAAAATGAATTTGGATCCCTACCTCATATCACATACAAAATTTAATTCAAATAGATGAAAGACCTAAATGTAAGGGCTAAAACTATAAAAGTCTTTGAAGAAAAGATAGATGTAAACCGTTATGACTTTGGATTTGGCAATTGTTTTAAAAATATGACACCAGAAGCACAAGTGCTCCCCCCCCCCGCCCCCCCCCCGCCCCGCACACTTAGGTAAATTTGGACTTCATTAAAATTAAAACTTTTATGCTGAAAATGGTATCATCAAGAAAGTGAAGAGACAATTCACAGAATGGGAAAAATATTTGCAAATGATATATCTGATAAGGGGGCTCATATTTAGAATATATAAACAAATCTTACAACTCAATAATAAAAAGATAACTTAACTTAAAAATGGACAAAGGATATAAATGGAAATTTCTCCAGAGAAGATATATAAATGGGCAATATACACATGTAAATACATTCAACACCTTTAATCAATAGGAAAATGCAAACCTAAGTTATAATGAGAAACCACTACACACCCACTAGGATGGCTACAATCAAAAAGACAGATATTAACAAGTGTTGGGGTATGGAGAACTTAGAACCTTCTGACATTGCTGATGGTAATGTAAAACAAGGTAGCCACTTCAGAAATACTTTGGTAATTCATGAAAATGTTACACATAGAGTTGCTGTAAGGCCTGGCAACTTTATTCTTATGTATGTGGGAATAACGAAAGAAAAATGAAAACATATGTCCACACAAAACCTCATTTAGGTGCACAAATTAGCAAAGCAGTGTTATTCATAACAGTCAACAAAGTAAAAACAATGAAAATATCCATCAACTAAGAAATGAATGAATAGAATGTGGTATAAACATTCAATGGAATATTATTTGGCAAGAAAAAGGAATGAACTTATACATGCTGCTACCAAAAAGAGTAAAAATAAAAAACCAATCACTATATATTGTACAATTTCATTTACATGAAATGGCCAAAAAGCTATAGAGAAAGAAAGTGAATTAGTGCTTGCCTAGGGCTGGTGGCCGTGGGTGAAGGGAATGGAGAGTGAACACTAATGGGCATGAGGTTTCCTTTTGGGACAAGAAAAATGTTCTAAGATTAGATTGTGGTGATTGTTATACACCTTTGTGAATATGTGAAAAAACACTGACTTGGATACTCTACATGGGTGAGTTCTGTGGTATTTTCTATAGAATTCTATGAAATCACTTGGAATTCTATAGAATTATACCTCAATAAAGCTACTTTTTTTTTTTTTTTAGTGTATCTGGAAGTGAGGAAAGCCATCTTTCTTCAAATGGAGCAAATGCTCCCGGATCATCAAAGCCCCGACCAGGCTTGTTACCCACTTATGTCACCACCTATCTGGCCCCTGCTGGCATTTGAGTTTGCAAACCTGGACTAGAGGTCTTTAGAGAACACTCTTGGTCCTCTTTCCCAAAGATCCACGGGATGTTATTTTATTTCCTTCTAGAAACACTCTTTCTCCTGCTCACCTGCTATATGATCTTAAAACCTTCCCTTCTTAGAACCTCAGTTTCCCCATAGGTACAGGGAGGGGTTAGGACTTGTCCATCAGTCAGAGCTCCTGCAGCACCTTCAGTAGATCTTTGAACCTGAGAGCTCTGGCCCTTACTACCTCTTCTAACCCCTTTCATCTAATTGACAGCCTCCATGAGTTCTGGAAGGGCCTGGGGCACGGTTGGGGAGTGGGGGTCCTGGGATTGGGCGACAGAATGCAGGTCACATGCTTGAGAGGCCAGCTCAGCAACTGCATGGCCTCCTGAGGGCACTACCCCATTTTGACCAGATGCACATTCAGATCAGAGCACTGCTTGGGAGCCAACCAGTTTCTCCCTGGCCACAGGGCCAGGCCTCATCACAAGTTGGTACAGAGCTGTGAGTCCACTGGAGTGGCCAGCTGAGGCTTCTTATAGCAGAGCAGAGAGGTGACAGGGCGCCAATCCCTCACTGAGTGGGGAAAGGGGTATAAGAAGCCACCACCCTCTCACACCTTGTTTCAAAGGAGAATGAAAAGCAAAAGTTGTGGATGAGTGGGAAGGAAGAAAGGACAGCTACTCTGTAAGGAATGCTCTTACCTTGTGCCAGACACTGTTCTAAGCACTCTCCCCCACTGTTTGAACAGGAAAGTATTATTAGGATTGCTGCTGTTCTCATTATTGTTATTACCTCCACCTTATAGAGTAGGAAATAGAGAGGCAGAGTAGTCATGTGACTTGTCCAAGGTCACTCTGCTAGGAAGTGGCAGGGCTTGGATCCAGACTCCACAATCTAAAATGCCACACAGCTTTATGATTTTTATTAAAATTTTCCAACTCATTTCTGACTCTCCTCCTGAGTGCAGAGGCTGGAGTGGCCAGGGAAGGGTTTGTTTTCAAGTCTATCTGGGGGAGAGAGTAAGAGGGTTTTGTTTCATGGTGAGGCTGAGCCCCCTTCAGCTGAACACACCATTGGTGTGCCCACTCTTGGAGAGTGATGCAGACCTGGACACAAACATTCTGGATCTGGCCATTTATTGCCTGTGAGACCTTGGGCAGGCTGCTTTGCTCTTCTGACTCTTGGCTTTCCTGCTGTAGTGGTGTCCACCCTTGGAGCAGTGAAGATTAAGTGAAATAATGTTGGCAAAACAAATTTCACACAGTACCTGGTAGATGGAAAGCCCTCAATGAACATCAGCAATGACCACCGCAACAATGCCCGTGTTAGCGTTTTACCTGATGGTAAAGGGCCCGAGGAGCTGTCACTATGACTGTGCTCCTGGTGCTACAGAGCAAGAGACTCAGTCCTTGCCTGCAAGGATGGGGAGGAGGATGTGTCCAAGAAGACTGGCCTGCCATTCAAGTTTAGCTGGAACATGGACCTCATTGCCCACTGCATTCTTGGCTTCCTTTGCACAGGCGTGGTCTGCCCTGCACTCTTGTTCCTGTCTCTATACCCATGTTTATGTTCTTCCCTGAGTCTTCCCTTCCCCTTGCCCTCTGGTCTGGTGAGACACTTGTTTCCACAGGCTCAACAGCTGGGCTGATGGGCTCCACTGTACCCTGGTTCAGAGTTGGAGTGTGTGTCTGTGTGTATACGTGTGTGTTATCTGGGGGGAAATGAGAGGAGGGGCAATGGGCTGGAGAAGCAATCTGACTTAGGAGAAAATTCTCAAGACTTTCTCTAGGTCACAAACCTAGATAACTAAAGGGGCCAGGCAGGGCTGAGTCATTAGTGAAGCAGGGAGGATATGAAAGAAATGGGGTAGTAGGATCTGTGGCAAACCAGAGAGTACAGGCTCGGTATAAAGGCACAGCTGTCACTAATTTTTCCCAATTGATGTGTAGTGAGAAGGTGCCTCCAGAAAGGCTTGATCTTTTCATTTTTTTTTTTTCAAGAGTAAGTGGAAATCTGTAATTGCTTACAAAATCTACTGATTTTAAAAAGTATTGCACAGGACAAGTAGAGTTCTGTAATGCTTTTAACATTTTCATGTATAGGTCTATGTTGTAGGCCACCAGCTTGAGGTCTCTTCTCTATGTGAGGGCCAACAGTCCACTGGGCACAAGGGGCTCTGAGAAAAACTCGCCTGAGCCTACAGGCACCAGGTGGCCATGCTGGACATCACCTGAACTCCCTTCCTGGAACCTCCTTGCTGATGGGTGGGGCAGACCAGAGGGATGGTAGTCAAGAAGGAGGCCAGGAGAAAGTACCAGATGTTGTGGGTTTTCAGAGAGAGAGAGAATGAGAAAATGTGGTAACTTGGTGGGCCCAGTCTCTCATGATAGACTTTGACATGGAAACAAAGTTTTACTTTATCTACTGGTGTAGTACTAGATTGTCACATGGTATTCAAGGGCTACCTACCAAGGAGGGAGCCCTCTATGCCCCCTAGGGCCTGGGCTGAGATAGCTCTCCAGGGAGGAAGGAGGGACATCCGAGTTGGTATAGAAGAATCAATAAGATGCTGTCATCTAGGTGAGGGCATGTGTTCTGGAGTATTGGTGGACTCTGTCCAGACCCTTATAGTGTATGGGATAGTGACAAATATGGAGAGAATCACAGTGGGGAACAAGACCAGAAAGGGACTTGGATCAGGTGATGAATGGCTTCAGTACTGGGTAAGGGTTGTAGCAGTAAAATCATAGGAGTAGGGAGGGATCATGGCAGGCCTGAAGTCAGAAAGAGCCATAATATATTCATTCATTCATTCATTCATTCATTCATCAAATACATACTGAGCACTGAGGACTTAGCAGCCAGCAAAGCATACCAACTTCTGTCATTGTGTAGGTTATAGTCTGGGGCAGGAGGAGACAAGAATTAATGGAAGAATCACACAAATAAGTTTATCACTTAAGACTGTGATAAGAGCAGGAAAGAAAGAGGCCAGGGTGCTGTGACTAAGAGCCGGGAATGAGGAGGGAGGGGAAGAGAGAAGGCTGGAAACCTAGGTGGTGTGGACTTGGCCATGCAGAGGAGTTTGGGTTGTATCCTATCTGCTTAAAGCCTTTGGACTCAGGGCAGGACTCAGCCACAGACTTGCAGGGAAACTTGGGCGGGACCCCACCCTCTGTCTTGGATTTCCCATCTATATGGTAAACAGACAGGACAAGGATGCCCCCAAGGCCCCTTGCAACAGCTCTGATGTTCTCTTCCTCCAATATTCTCCCTCCTCATTGCAGCCCCCCAGCTTGTTGTCCTAGAAGACTCAGCAGGGTCACTACCAATTTCACACGGTGCTTTCTCCCTGCCTTCCTCTTTGGAAGCTCCATCTGGCCTCCTGGTTGCCTTTGCTCTTTATCAGCCCAGTCTAGAGCATGGGAGGGTGACATTGAGGTATCCTTCTGATTGCTGAGGAATGTCCTTCTCCCTCCTCAAGGGCTGAGGGGAAATTATGTGTTTAGGGGGTGCAGGGGAGCCACGGCCTGCATGGAGCACTGAGAGGCAAATCGGCTGAACATGACTGAGTATGGGCATCCTGGTGGGGTGACAAGAGCACTGGCCTGGAGCTGGCCAGAGTCCTGGGCTCTCTGTGATTGTGGCCTTGTCCTTAACTTGCTATGTGCCCTCATCTCAGCCTCAGTTCCCTCACAGGTAAGATGAAGTAGTTGTCTCAGCGAAGTAGTTTTATTAATAATCTAAAGCTCCCTTTCTTTCAAGAAAAACCTCATGTCTGATCCTGATGTATAAACCAGATACAAGTACAACTGCTCAGCTTTTTGTGATGGGTGAGGGTCTGGGGTACCACCTGCTCAATTGGTCTGGCCCGGGGTGCCTTGGGGTAGGTGACCTGGGTTGGGTGGGCTCCAGGTTCCCGGGTATGTTACAATGCTGACTCTGGAAGAGATTTCTGTAACTGGTTCAGGGCTAAAAATGATGGGGCCTTATCTTTGACTAGATGGATGGGGCCTGGAAGGGGAAAGGCCCATCCCCCTTTCCACTGGCACTCTGCTCTCAGTCTGGGGCACACAGTCTGGAGGTGCCTCTGAGAGTCAAGGAAAGGCTCTCTCCACCTAAATCTCCCTCAGGTTCTGGGGGAATGTTCTGGTCTGTTTGGGCCGGGTCCTCCTTGCCCACTCCCTGGGGGCCTTCCTTTTCAGAGGCACCGACAAGAGTCCTGCTCTCCACCCCCACTGCCTTGATGGAATTTGGGAAGGGAGAGCAGCCCAGGCTGAGGCCACGTCTTGAATTATTTTGCAATCATATTGGGTTTACCAAAGCCCCACATATTTCATGTCCCCGGCACCCTCTCTCTGGATGTGTGAGCCCATATGTTCCTGGGCAAATGTGCGCCGTCTGCCCAGGCTGTATTTGCAATTAGCTCATCAGGATGCTGTTCTTTAATAGCCCTTTGATGTCCAACCAGCTTCCTAAGCCTGTGTGTTTCCTTTCCTTTGAAGCAGGACATCGTGTTTTGCCAGAAGTCAATGAAACATCCTAGTAGAACAGAACAGTTTAATTCCCTCCTCAGATACAGGGCTGAGGGAGTTCAAATGGGCTTCCGCCCATGCCTGCTGTCCCAGCCTGCCTGTCAGATGTCTGCCATGGAGGCCCGGTGGAGGCTACGGCCCCCTGGAGCCTGAGCCTTCAGAGGAAGCTCTGACCATCTCCATCAGGTAACAGCCCAAACTGTCCAGAAGACTTGGCCTGCCCTTGGTTCCTGAACCTCCTTCCCTGATGTATTTGGTCTTGCCCATGACCCTGACTCCTGAACTGGCTATCACCTGATTTCCTGTGTCCTCTGACTTGGGCCTGGCATCATGGGTTCTGGCCTGGTCTGGGCTCCCCTCTCAGGTTCTGGTGCCTTGTGCACCCTGGCTTGGCTTCCTTTGGGCTTCAGAACTCCTGTCTCAGCCCTAACAGCTTCTGGTAACCCCATCCATGTGTTCAAGGGAGCATTCCCCCAAGTCCTGACCCTGAGTGGTCTGGGACTCAGGTACAGGTTCTCACCCTAGCATAAGCACCTGTGTCTTGTCTGCTCTGAGTCCATCTGCTGCCGTGGAAATTTCAGAGCCTTCCTTGGTGTTTTGGGAATTGCTAAGGATGTGGTTCATTCATGCATTTTGGGGGGTGCAACCATCATAGTTGCTCACTAGTGCTCCTAACCAGGTTGATGTTGGGGACCTCTGGCCACACCAGTGTCCTCTGTATCAGGCCGGACCAATTCTAGTGGCAGAGCGCTATTTCCTCAGAGCTCGGCACACCTGAAATTGATGCTATATGTATCCCAGTCATCTCATTACTGGTGTTTGCTGTTGGCTCACAGCTGAGTGGTTTGGCCTCAGCTACTGACCATGAGATGCAGACCTTGCATATATTCCTTGTGAAATTAGGAGTATATTCTCTGCCTCGAGTACTGTTGGTTGAGGGGTGAAGAGTTCCATAGCAAGGTTATGTGGGTCCAGTGAGTTACTCATTCGTTGATTCATTCACTCACCACAAATTTGTTGAGCTCCCATTAGGAGATGGATGTAGTGATGAGCAAGCCTCACCTTGTCTGCTCTCATGGAGCTTATATCCTAGTGGAGGGTATTCCACTTTACATAAATAAATAAACATTGTTTATTTCTGAACAGGAAAGAGCAAAGCCAGAATGAAAACATGACAGGGAGCTACCAGAGTTCAGTGTAGGTGGAGTCATCAAGAACTTCTTTCAGTAAGTGACATGTAAGATGAGCTTAGATGATGAGCAAGAGACAGCCATGCAAAGTTCCAGAGGGAGAGCATTCCCAGAGGAGGAAGCAGCAGTGCAGAGGTAAGGGCCTAGGATAAGAATGGTAGATTCAAAGAATCAGAATGAGGGTCTGCATGGCCAGAGCCTGTGAGTGAGAGGGAACACACAAGGTGGGAGATGACAGGGAGAAGTGGGCAGAACAGACCAAGAGGATGTGCCTGAGAGGTTCAGATTTGACTCTTACAGCCTTGGTGACTGCAGAGACTGTGGTTGGATACAATCAGGACAAGTCATCTCGCTTCTCTAAACCTCAGTTTTATTATCTGTGAAATGGAGGCCATGATGCCTGTTTCACAGGCTGGATAAGGAGTGAGAAGTAGAAAACTATGTGGCAAATGATATACGTGCTGAGATAAATTATAACAACTGAAAGTGGCTCTTTTTAGTTTCCAGGAAACGAGGGTAAAAACACAACTCATTGCCTACTAGTATGGATCACTCAGTTCAACAAGAAAGGCCATTTTCCTACCTCTAAACTTAGAAACTCATTTACCACTTAAGGATTGGATGTCCTCTCCCTTATTTTTTGCATCATTCTGATGCCTCTGAGACATCCTGATTGTTCTTGGTCATAGGCTGGTTTAGAATAGACCTGAGCAGATGGAGACAGGACTCAGGCTTGAGTGAAATCAGTTAGTCCTGGCTTGGCTGTAAGCTGCAGTTTTATCTATAGATTTGGGACACCTACCAGTGAGTTGACATCCTCAGCTCTATTTCCCATAGCTCATACGCTGGCCAGGTCAAGAGGGCCTGGTGACAATCCAGAATGGCTGGACTGAACCTTTTCTCATTTGAAACTCACAACTTGCAAATAATCCCATGTGTGTTATTGGTAAAGATGGAAGATCGGATGATGTTACAGAGTTACCGTTGGGCGGTAGCCTGACTCCTGTCATGGTTTGCCCTTTATGAGCTAGTTGTGTGACCTGGGGCAAATCATGTTGACCTCTTGGGCCACAGTTTCCTCATCTGCAGCATGAGGTCAGGATCTCTTTCTGGAGGGCTGTTGTGAAATCCAAGATAATGCTCCGTCAGGTCTGGCCATAAAAGGGCTCTTACACATGGTTCTTCTTTAATGAATATATACCCACAGCTGCAGGACAAGAACCAAATTGTGAATTAGTGATATATAGCCCTGTTGGCTCTAATGATAATCCATTGTTGATTAAGTCTAGATCTTGGCCAGGTGGGTGATATTTGGGCATACTGGCTAATGGCTTTAAAAATTAATGGCTTTAAGGCAGCTCCAGAAAGCTTTACCAGGTCATCCCAGCAAAGCGGAGGCTTCAGATGCAGGAAGATTACAGGGGAGGAGAGATAATTCCAGTCATTCCTTGTATCTGTGGCTGAGAACTGGGCAGGCAGCCTATGGAGCAGACACTGTAGTCCCTGCCTTTCCAGGCCACTCACAGCAGGCACAAGGCTGTGCACAAGAAGGTGCTCAAGCCAAACATTCAAACATGAGTTCGTTAATCGCTAGACCCCAGTGGTTTTAATCGGCATGGCTGTGTCCTTTAAAGGTGAAGGGGAGGGACAAAGAAGTATAAACTTCCAGTTATAAAATAACTAAGTCATGGGGAGGTAATGTATAGCACAGGTAATATAGTCAATAAAATCATGTTAACTTTGCATGTCGACAGATGGTCACTAGACATTGTGGTGATCACATCATAAGGTATATAAATGTCAAATCACTGTGTTGTACACGTGAAAGTAATATAATATTGTATGTCACCTATACTTTAATAAAAATAAGTAAAACAAATGTACAAATGCCCTTTGACAATCGCCTCATTCATGCCTTTGGCTTAGACCTCTTTTCTACTGGACCCACTGCTCTTAGGATCTGCTGTCTTTACTTGTACCTCCCAACACACTCATAGACACTCGTGCACACCCTCACAGCTCCACTCACACCCACACCTACACATATACGTAGTCAGAGAGCAGCATTGCAGGGTGAATAACCTCCATTCAGTGCTCAGGCTGGTCCTGGTTCTACTCCATCTTTGCTGTGTGACCTTAAGTCACTTATCCCTTTGAGACCCATGTGAAAAATGGATAGACAATACCATGCATAACTATTGTTGTGAAGAGCAGAAGCAGGTAAAGCACTCCACATGAAACCTGGCACATAGGAAGTCCTCAATAAATGCTGGCAGTATACTACACAGTGTCCCCACATGCACTCACATACGAGCACTCAAGGAAAAGCACATCTAACTATGCAGCTGAGAACTTGAGTGTTCTCTGTCTGTGAACTGCTGGGTCAGGAGACAACCAGGGTCTGAGTGGTTGTGCCTGGATGGTGCTGTGCCTTTCTCTCAGTCTCGGATTTGTGTATGGCCTGTGGGGATCAGGCCAGGCAGGGAACAGCAAAGGTTTGTGTCTGGGAGGAAATGAATGGGAGCCAACACTAGCACCTCATCCTCTTGTCAGGTAACTGTGGAATAAAAGCTGGCATACTTTTGTCTCTATCAAGTGGTCTTTTATATGGAGAGATAACAAAGTACAATTAATATAGCAATTGGGAGCAACCTTTGATACCCCAGTAATTTTTCTGCCTCATAATTATCAAACAATCAGGGTTTTTCAAGTTCCCAACTAAATCACAGTCAGACCCAGAGGCAGCCAGAAGGTGGACACTGCAGCTAAAGGCCAAGGAAATGCTTGGGGTGGGGCGATGGCAGAAAAAAGTGTCTGAGTTGGAAAAGAGCCTCCTGCCTGGGTTGCAGCTGGACCAGTCTAGGAGAATAGCAGATGCCATTGCTGATGGAAGGTCTGGGAGGGAGCACCTGGCCCTTGGCGCTGGTCCACACCTCAGAGGAGCAGGCTCTTGGCACACTGCTCACCCCGCCTGGCACACCCTGGGACTGGAAGCTGGCCCTGTGCTCCATCTGGGGGAAGTGTCAGCTGAGGCTGGTCTTCTAACTCACCGAGGGCCCCTGACTCCTCTCCAGGCCACTGCTCTAATGCAGGCATTAGCCCATTGTATCTCTGAACTTCCCACAAGGGCAAACACTTGATGATTCATGCTTAAGTAGCACCACTGAGAGAAAGGTCAGTTCTCTCTGAGAAGGTTGGTTCCCTGCATGGAGCACACATCATGGTGAGCCCTTCCCAGCTGCTGTGCATCAGGAAAGCTATGCTGGCTTTTTATAGCTGGCTGCATATGCCCTAGGTTCAGCCACCCATTTTGGAAGCTCCTCTTCCAATAGTTTTTCTTCCTTCATCACTAATGTGGCCTCTATTCACTGAGCTCCTTCCAGGTGCTGGGCTGGGAAGTCCACTCACATTGTCTTATTTGAGCCCTGCAACAATCTGTGTGAAATACTCACTATTGTATTTGCTTCATGGAGGAGAGGGTAATGTTCCATGAGGATATGTAACTTACCTACAGACAGTCACATTGATCTTAAGGGGCACAAACAGAATTCAAACCTATGTTCATCTGACTTTAAAGCTATTGCTTTAACTATCAGGCTATACTGCCTCCCTTTGGTTGTTGCAAAATGGACAGGAACTAGGCTGGCAGCCTGAGACACAGTGTCACACTGCAGGAAGTATGTTTGAAAGGCTGCCACTGGCCTGACCACTGCTGGACACTTGTCACCACACTGTCTCTGGGTATTGGGCAGCTCTCCCACAGCCACCTTGAGAAACCTCCAACTATTCCTGTCTCTGTGTCACTTGCTTCATACTCATATTTTGAGTGGGAACATCCTGTTGGCCAATTTTAAATACCATTTTTCTGTTCTGGAAGCTGGGAAAAAAATTTCCTCCTTCTGGATAGTATGAAGGATTTAAAACCCTGCACTCCACATACTTTGGGATTCTCGCATAGAAAGTGTATTTGATGCTGGGAACCAAAAGAGAGAGAAAGAAAGAAAGAAAGAAAGAAAGAAAGAAAGAAAGAAAGAAAGAAAGAAAGAAAGAAAGAAAGAAAGAAAGAAAGAAAGAAAGAAAGAAAGAAAGAAAGAAAGAAAGAAAGAAAGAAAGAAAGAGAAAGAAAGAAAGAAAGAAAGAAAGAAAGAAAGAAAGAAAGAAAGAAAGAAAGAAAGAAAGAAAAGGACATTTGTCTAAGTCAGATTCTAAGGACACATCCCACTTTTGCCCAACACTCACAGGGGGGGAATATACTGGGGTTGATTGATTCATAATATCTGCAAACTTGTATGGGGAGATGGAAGCACATGCAGTTTCCATGTAAGGTCCTATCTCACCACTTTCCTTTATGCTTGGAGATGGTGGGTCCCAGAGAGGGTCATATACCTGTAAAAGGTCACACAGCTGTTTAGTGGCATTATAATTATAAATAAAAATTTCATCAGTGTATATACCAGATTGGGGTGGCTGGTCTGAGTCAGTGAATGTTGAGTGAAAGGCCTTTTCTTTCTTTCCCTTATCCCTTCCTTTCTCTTTATGTTAATTAGCAAGCTCAGCCCTATGATATATGTTCTGGGAGACACAAATGCATATGAGACTTGATTTCTGTGTTCAGGGAGCTGTCCTGGGACTCCCAGCATTTAGGAAGGGTGAGCAGAACAAGCTCTTCTGGTTTAGAACAATGGCTTGTGTCTTACCATCCTCTTGCTTGAGGCTGAGGAGTGTCTGAGCTATGAGAAGACCTGGGAAGGAAGAGTGTTGCCTGCAAAAGGTCCATGAGATGGCATGTGACCTGCCTTAGGGTCGTGCTGGGGACACACCAGTTCTTGTCTCCCAGAGATCTCAGTTTCCTTGGCTATAAAGTGGAGACTATGGACAGACTCACTTTCCAGCATTGTCATGAGGATTAAGTACTACGTGGTGATAAGAAGGCTTTGTAAATTGTGAAGTGCTCGCACGTTTGTTGTCACTGAAATTTCATGAAGCTGGA
This sequence comes from Desmodus rotundus, assembly GCF_022682495.2. Taxonomy (NCBI): domain Eukaryota; kingdom Metazoa; phylum Chordata; class Mammalia; order Chiroptera; family Phyllostomidae; genus Desmodus; species Desmodus rotundus. Next base: position 57,168,912 of record NC_071390.1, on the reverse strand, counting down.
GGTCCCAGGATGCTAGTTCCTACCTGACTCCCGAGGCTTTGGGGGCCCTGGGCTCTGAGGAGGTTTGGATTTTAACTTCAAATCTGCATGGTTTTACTGTTCTAACGAGAGAGCCTTGAGGACAGCAAGTGACATCTCACATCACCTGTAGAAGAATTCCTAACTCCTCACCCCAGAATCCAAAGCCTACTCATGTGTGTTCTTAACCACCCATTTCCCATTCCTGTCTGTACTCACACATCCCTCAGCTCATAGCAGCCCCCAGCCTGCTTCCTTTTCACCCCTCACACCGCCATGACATACATTCTCCCAGATCCCAGTCACTACATCTGAACTTCTGTCTCTTCCCTCTTTCAACTAAAAGTGTTTTTGAATAAAAGAAAAATTTGTTTTCAGCAATGAAGTCATTTTATTATCTCACTTAAGAAGTCTGAAGGCAGGTAGGGGTTCAACAAAGGTGTCAAGGCCCAGGCTCTTTCGTCCTGCATCAACATCCTCAGCCAGCTGCCCTGACGTGTGCCCTCATACTGGTTGCTTCATGGTCATAAAATGGCTGCCACAGCCCCAAGTATTATCTCTACGTGCATGGCAAAAAAGGGAGGAGGGCAGCAACAGCAAATCTTCTCTCTCATTGGAAAAGTAAAAGCTTTCCTAGAAGCCCTCAGCTGACTTTCTAAGATGTTTCATTAGCCAGAACTCATCATGTGGCCGCTACTAGCTGCAAGGCAGGCTGGGAAAGTAAACATCAACTCAAGGGAACATGATTACTCAACTGGCCTAGACAAATTATACTTCATCCCTAAGAATAGGACACATTGTCATTCTGAACAAAATCAAAAGTTTTAAAAAATATTTTATTTATTTAGTTTTAGAGAGAGGGGAAGGGTGGGAGAAAGAGAGAGAAACATTTTGCAATGCACCCTGATGAGGGACTGGCCCACAACCCAGGCACATGCCCTGCCTGGGAATCGAACTGGCAACTTTTTGCCTTGTGTGTTGACTCCCAACCAACTAAGCCACACTGACCAGGGCCAAAATCACAGTTTTGATAGCAAAGAAGGAAAGAATGGCTTTAGAAAGGTGTTTTTGGTGATTTCCTGGGCTATGTTATGTGACTGAAAGTCTCTCTATTCTTGATCTTACCCACGTCCTCATGGGTAATTATATCTATTGGTCCACAAACCCATTGATCCATCAATTTATTATGAGTGCCTACAAATTCCTGGATCAGCCTCCTGAGTTCCAGCAGCTTTCATTAAGCCCTTGCTATAGGTATCCACTTCCCCTTGCCCATCACCCGACATGGTTCTACATTGAACATCCTCATCTCTGATCTTATTCTCTCTGGTTTCAACCTTGCGTCTTTCCAGATCTTTTCACCATCTACTCCTGTTTTTTGTTTTTATCTGTTTTTTCATCTGTCCAGCCCTCCTATTCTGTTGCCCAGGTTGCAAACTTTTTCTTACAGGATCAGATAGTAAAGATTTTAGGCTTTATGGACTAAACAATCTATGTTGAAACTACTCAATCCTGCTCTTGTAACACAAAAGCAGCCAGAGATAATGCATAAAAAATGGCACACTTGAGTCTAATAAAACTTTATTTACAATAGCAGGTGGGGGGCTGGATTTGGCCATAAGCCCTAGTTTTCTAACTTGTTCATCTCTATCTCCTGCCTTCACTGTGCTATCTCATCTAGACTCCATGGAATTTGACTTTCAGCCTTCTCTCCAGGACCCTTAGCATCTTTATGCACATACAATTTATTAATTGTGATATAGATGAACTTTCATGACAATATTCTGGGTGTCAAGCTCTAGACTAAGACCTTTACATGCGAGGTCAAAAACATCAATCCCATTTTGTTCACAAAGCTCAGAGAGGTAGAGGGATTTGTTCAAAGTTGCACAGCAGTGAGTGGACTCAATATGTCTGTGACTCCAAGCCCAGACCATTAGCCACTCTCCCCTGTGGGTGGGCTCCTCCTGTCAGGTGAGACTCAGTGTCGACAGTGCTCCTTATACTGCTGTGAGCCATGGGGAAAGCCAGATGTCTGCCTGAATACCTGACCCCTGCATGTTCATGGTCTCAGTCTCAGCAGAACCCTTAGTGAAGCTGCAACCCAACCCAGCTCTATTTAAGACCACCCTTTGCTCTCCCTTAGCTCCATCTGTGATCACACCTCTGATGTAACTGAGAAAATTCAGGCCATCAGGACTTTAGCTTCCACCTCCAACCCTTCACTTGCATTCTTGAGTCAGACCCTCTTTCCTCTCCTTTGCAGAGGAAGTCTTCTGATCAGGTCTTAACTTCCTGTGCCTACCTTTCTTGACTCCTTATAAACCTTGTTCCCCTCATCACCTCTTGATTCTTTACAGACGCTTCACCACTGTATAATCCTGCCTTGTCTTTCTCATCTTAAAGTAACAAAACAAGCATAACAAACAACAGCTCTCCACTCAGCCTGCCCTCTACATCCTTCTCCTTTTGTCTCCTTCCATTCATAGCCCAGTGTCCAGGCATAACGAGAGCCTCCCCTCGTGATCTCCACTCTTTCAGCTCCCAGGAGCCCTTCCATCTTCTGAAATCTGGGTTCCCTTTCAGCCTTCCCATGAGCTCTCACTAAGGTCACCAAATGACCTCCTAATTACCATGTACAGTGGGCTTTTCAGTGCCTCCTCTTACCTGACCTCTCTGTGGCATCTCACCTTGTAGACCATTTCCTGTTTCTCACAGCTTCCTCCTTCTTGGCCCTTTCCCCAGCTCTCCCTCCTCCCTCCATGCTCAGTGTCCTTTCCTGGCTCCTCCTCTCCAGCCCTTCACTTCAACACTGGCACTCTCAGGGCCTCTGGCCCTGGCCACACCTCTTCTCTGGGTGAGTCTGACAATTCTCATTGCTTTGGAGATTACCCATCTTTGTTATCTCCTAAAAGGATGGGTCTCTCTACCTTAGCCTCCCTGCTGAGCTTCAGACAGAAATATCTGGAGGCTTCTAGAAATTTCCATCTGGATCAACATGCCAACACTGAATTTATGATCTTCTTCTCCCAAACCTGATCCTCCTATAAACCTATTTTTGCATTATCAGTTGAGTCATATGAACCAAGAGTTGAGAGCCATCTTAAGCTGGTCTCTGGTCACTCAGTCCCACATCAAATTTGCCATCAGGTTCTATATATTCTGCACTTTTTTCTCTCTAAACCCAATCATCCTTCCTCTTCAAGTCTTTTGTGTACATATCTCTTGGAAATAATCCAACTCTTTGACTTTGTTTCTACTCTTTACTGGCAAAAATCATTCAATCATGGGCTTTCATCCCTCAGGACTAAGAGCCTGCAGCAGGATGCTGCCCATATCTCAGGACTCCTTCATTTGTAGTTAGTCAGCCCCTCCTCCACCCTTCCCTTCAACCTCTGAGCCAAACAACCTAAACTCCCAGGAGCTCCAGGCCCATGAACACTCCTTGTACTCTCACAGGGCTTCTGTTTCATGGAAAAAACCCGAGACTCACTCAAGAACTTCCTCAACTTCCCTGTTTGAACTTCCATTAATTAGTTTAATACTGAATATGTCATTACACTCATTGTCAACAATTCAATATTAAAATATAATGGACATATAATATTTTCTCCCCAGACACCTGACACCCCAGTGCTCCTTGGAGAGGCAGTGGCTATTATCAGCTTCAATATTTTTTAGCCTACATTATTCAATGCCATAGGCACATGTGAATATTTATATTTAGATTGATATGAACATTAGAGATTCAGTTCCTCAGTCACGTAGGCCACATGTCAAACATCGCTACCCGCATGTAGCTGGTGGCTACCATACCACAGAACGCAGCTCTAGAACATGTCCATCAGCACAGCAAGTTCTACTGAACAGCATCTAGTTGATACAGTGCTGTGCACCTTGGTATTTTAACAACTATTTATCTTAAAGACAATGCTTCTACCTCACTCCTTCTCATGACTTTGTTTTATTTGTTGTCTGACAAGTTCCCTACTGATGAGCATTTAGGTTGTTTTATAGCTTTTGCTATTCCAAACAGTGTTGCCACAGACTTTTTGTGCATATGTATTTATGTCCATACACAAGTGTGATTACAGGATACATTTCTACAAGTAGAATTGCAGGTATGTGAATTCAAAAATATTTATTGGAAAAATTTTCTCACGTGACAATTACTTCACAGCAGTGAGGCACACCTATTCCCTTCTGACCTCTTCACCAATACACATTATCAAACTTTTCAGTCTTTATCAGTTTGATAGGTGAAACATTACAGCACACTGTTCTTTTACTTTCCACACTTCAAAGTAGGAAAGATTATGTCATATATCATTTTTTTCTGTGAATTGTTAGTTAATGCCCTTGCTCTTACTTTATGTTGGGTTGTTGTTTCTCTTACTGATTTACAAGATCTCTTTACACACATTAGCCTGTTTTCATCTAGGTTGTGATCATTGTAATCTAGGTTTGTCTCCCCTGCCAGGATGAGTTGTGTCATGTGAATGGTTAATGTGATTAACAGTATTGATATTTTTATTTTATTTTTCTAAGGACTTTATTTATTTAATTTTAGAGAGAGGGGAAGGGAGGGAGAAAGAGAGGGAGAGAAACATAGAAGTGTGAGAGATACATCCATTGGTTGCCTCTCATACACCCATACCTGGGGACCTGGCCCACAACCCAGGCATGTGCCCTGACTGGGAATCAAACCAGCAACCTTTTGATTCACAGGCTAGCACTCAATCCACCGAGCCACACCAGCCAGGGCCATATCAATATTTTTAATGGTTTCTGAATTTTGTGTCTTGGAAAAGTCTTCTCTACTCCAACATTTAAAAATGTTCTCCTATTTTCTTTTTAAAATCCTCACTCAGGGACACTTTTTCAGTGCTTTAGAGGCAGAGGGAGGGAGAGGAAGAGAGAGAGAAACATCATTGTGAGAAAAATATTGATTGGCTGCCTTCTCGTACGTTCCCTGACTGGGGAACAACCCACCACCTGGGTACATGCCCTGACTGGGGATTGAACCCGTGACCCTTCAGTTATGGGACAACACTCCAAGCAACTGAGCCACCCTGGCCAGGGCTCTTTTACTTCTTTTATTGTTTAGTTTTTTCTTTTCAGTTGGTTCTATGTGGAATTAATTTTAATGAAAGGAATGAAGAGACCCACAATACTTTTCCAGATGGCTAGTTAGCCTCAAATTATTTGAGTGATGTTTCTTTGTCCTAATGAACTAAAAGATCAAGTTGACTATATGTAAGTTTCAGAAACTTCTTTGTATCTTGGTTACCAGAGACATAAAGTGAGAATAGTAACATAGGGTGGTTGCAAGGGCTAATGAACATATAGAACATTGCCTGGCACAGAGTAGATGCTCAATAAATGTGAGCAATCATTGATATTTCCTCCAGATGTGTTTGATCTTTTTCTGGACCTTATATTTATTCAGTTAGTCTGTGTATCAGTCAGGATTCAAAGTTGCAAACAAGGAAAGCTACTCTGCCAAGTGGAGCAGAAAAGGAATTTATTAAAGACTGTTGGGTGACTCACAGTGTCTCCAGGAAGGCGAGAGAATCAGACATGGAAGCCTGTGCTCATTGCCCTGGGGGGCTGTTCTGGGGAAGAGACCATAGCCCCTGCTTTCCCATTGTGGGTGCAGATTCGAAGCTCCCTCACTCATTAAACTCAGATCACCTGTTACTCTCCCCGATCCAGGTCTCATGTGGGAGCATCTGGCTGGCAGATCCTCAGTCACGTGACTGTGGTTAGCTATTGGTATTTTTGGATCACACTGATGTTGATTAATTTAGAGAGAATTGGAATTTTTACAACCAACATAATTCTCCCAATCCTAGAACAGGGTGTATTTGCATTTATTGAAGTCTTATGTTATGTCCTTCACTAGAGTTTAATTTTTTTTTTCCTATAGATTAGGCACATTTTGTGTTTAGTATATTTCTGGGTATTTTATCTTTTTTTTATTACTCTAAATGAGGTCTTTTCTCCATGTTCTTTTCTTTTCTTTCTTTCTTTTTTGGCTTAATTAACTTTAAAAAAATTTTATTGTTATTCAGTTACAGTTGTCTGCCTTTTCTCCCCATCCCTCCATCCCACCCCAGCCAAACCCACCTCCCTCCCCCGCCTCCACCCTCCCCCTTGATTTTGTCCATGTGTCCTTTATAGTAGTTCCTGTAATCCCGTCTCCTTACTGTTCCCTCCCCACTCCCCCCTGACCATTGTTAGATTGTTCTTAACTTCAGTGTCTCTGGTTATATTTTCTTTGCTTTTTCCTTCTGTTGATTATGTTCCAGTTAAAGGTAAGATCATATGGTATTTGTCCCTCACCATCTGGCTTGTTTCACTTAGCATAATGCTCTCCAGTTCCATTCATGCTGTCGCAAAGGGTATAGCTCCTTCTTTCTCTCTGCTGCATAGAATTCCATTGTCACACAACTGCACTCGAGGAAGACAAACAACCCAATTAAAAAATGGGCAAAGGACTTGAACAGACACTTCTCCAAGGAAGACATACAGAGGGCTTAATTAACTTTTTAAAATTACTTTATTGTTGTTCAATTACAGTTGCCTGCATTTTCTCCCACCTCCCTCCCCTGATTTCAGTCCCCACTTGGTTTTGTCAGTTTTGTCCATGTGTCCTTTCTAGTTGTACCTGAAATCCCTTTCCCCTATCCCCCCTATTATCCCCTCCAACCTCCCTTCTGGTTACTGTCAGATTGCTCTTAATTTCAATCCTGGTTATATTTCGCTTGCTCATTTGTTTTGTTGATTAGGTTCCACTTAAAGGTAAGATCATATGGTATTTGTCTTTTACCACCTGGCTTATTTCACTTAGCATAATGCTCTCCAGTTTCATCCATGCTGTCGCAAAGGGTATAAGCTCCTTCTTTCTCTCTGCTGCATAGAATTCCATTGTGTAAGTGTACCATAGTTGTTGGATCCACTCATTTGCTGATGGGCACTTAGGTTGCTTCAAGTACTTGGCTATTGTAAATTGTGCTGCTATGAACATTGGGATGCATAGGTTCTTTTGGATTGGTGTTTCAGGGTTCTTAGGGTATAATCCCAGCAGCGGAATTGCTGGGTCAAAGGGCAGTCCATTTTTAGTTTTCTGAGGAAATTCCATACTGTTTTCCACAGTGGCCTCACCAGTCTGCATTCCCACCAACAATGTACTAGAGTTCCCTTTTCCCTGCATCCTCTCCAACATTTGTTTGTTGACATGTTTATGATGGCCATTCTGACTGGTGTGAGGTGGTATCTCATTGTGGTTTTAATTTGCATCTCTCTGATGGCTAGTGATGCTGAGCATCTTTTCATATGTCTCTGAGTCCTCTGTATTTCCTCCTTGGAGAAGTATCTGTTTTCCATATTACTTTCTAATTGGTTGTTTTATATAGGAGAGCTATTGATTTGTATATATGTTAATTATTAGTAAAGCCTTTTAGTGTTTCTAATAGCTTGTTAAAAAACTGGGATTTTTGCCTGTGTTTTAAAAGTGTATAATCAGAGGATCAATAAATATAATAATTTTGCATCCTCCTTTCAGTGCTATGCCTCCTGATTCTTTCTCTTGGTTCCATTGGGTAGTAGGCAAAAAACAATGTTTCATAATAGTCATGACAGTGGGTGTATCAGACAGTGGATGTATTGCCACAATAATGCTGCATAACTAACCACTCAAAGCTCAGTGGTTAAAACAAGCATTTATTCTTGTTCACGTGTTTGCAGGTCGATTGAGGGTGGGCTGGTCAAGGCCAGGCTTGACTGAGCTTGGCTCCAGGCTGCAGGTTTGGTCTAGGTCTGCTTCATGTGTTCTCACTCTCCTTACCCAGGTAACAAACTATGGCCACCTCTTGTATGGTGATGATGGAAAAGCAAGAATGGTGAGCAGAAACACCTGATGCTTCTTGAATTAGTGCTCAAAACTGGCATTCTGTCATGCCTGCCTGCTTTCCACCAGCCCAAACTAGTCATGTGGCCAAGCTCATCATCAGGGGGTGGGATATATCTCCTGTCCTTAGGAGGATAAACTGTGAAATCACATGATGAATGACATGGATACAAGGAGGGGTGAAGACTTGCAGTGATGCACATCACAACAGTGGTGTTCTGTGCTTGTTCCTGACTCTAGTGGGAAGGGATTCTAGTGGTTTGACATGAGAAATAAATCCGATTTTTGGCTTAAGTCATGAGACATATATTCCACCTTATATTAAGGGAGTTCCATTTTGTCTTATTTTATTAAAAGTTTTTAATCAGGAATCAAAATTGAATTTTTAATTAATTAACTAATTAATTAATTACTGTCCAAATACAGTTTTCTCCGTTTTCCCGCCACCACTTTCCTCCTCCCCTCCCACCCCCAACTTCCACCCACAAACCTACCCCCTTTGGCTTTGTGCTTGAGTCCTTTATACCTGTTCCTTGATGACCCTTTCCCTTCTTTCCCCATTATTTCCCTCCCCCCTCCTCTCTAGTTACTGTCAGTTTGTTCTTAATTTCAATGTTTCTGGTTATATTTTGCTTGCTTGTTTGTTTAGTTAATTATGTTCCACTTATAGGTGAGATCATGTGGTATTTGTCTTTCACCTCCTGGCTTACCACAATGAAAGTTGAATTTTTATCATCTAACTTCTTAGTATACATGGAAAATTACATAGTTTTCTTATTGGCGTTTTGACATTATGCATTATATTAATTGATTCCCTCATTGAGAACCATCCTTGAATTACTTGAATAATCTCCTTGTGGTGACGGTGTATTATCCATTTAAAGCAGTGTGTGTGCTACTTGTTTGCATTTATATTGTCTTAAACATAGGACTATAGTATATTTTGTCCTTTTATGGATTTTTTCACTATTACACTGGATTCTTAGATTCATTTTAAAGTCTTCCTCCCCCCCTCTACAACATGTAGGAATGGTTTAAATAGCATTGCAGTTATATGCTTATTGAAATAGTGATAGATTTTACCTGTGAAGTTGTCTCGGGCTAGTACTTTAATGGATAGTGGCTCCTTGACAACATCCTCGATTTCTTCTCTGGTAATTGGACTGTTTTGATTTCCTATCTTTTATAAGGTTAGGTTTCCATCATTTATGTTTCCTAGAAAATCACCCATTTATCCATGTGTTCAAATTTACTTTCAAAGCATTGAATTGAGTAATCCATTATAATACCTTTAATTTCCTCTGTATGTGGTTATTTCCTTATTCTCATTTCTAATTATGTGTATTTGTGCTTTTTTATTGATTACTTTTAACTAGTTGTCTATTTATTTTATTTCTTAAAAATGTGCCCCACTCTATTAAAATATATTTCCATCAAAACTCACTCTCTGCTTTTCCCCTTCCGTTTGTCTCTTTTCCCTTATAAAGGCTGACCCACCACCTCTGCTTTGGGTCTTGGCCACCTCCCTCCTTCCATGCTGCATTCCCTTGGTGTCCTGATTTTTCAACCCCTTTCTCTCATTTGTGTCTTCCCTAACAGCTTATAAACATTCTCCAGTTTCTTCATCTTGAAGTTTCCTTGCCCAAGATCCCCCTCTAGCAGTTGACTGCTATCTTTATTTTCTAAGGCTTCCTAGGAGTGCTCTCCCTGTGTTCATGCTGTAGAATTACTCTTCAGGACCACACCCAACTTTCATCTTCTTGACCCTGCTTAAACTGCTGTTGTTAAGGCCATCTATGACCTGCCTTAGAGCCAAGGCAATGGGCACTGACCTGTATTTACCTTTCATGACTCCCTGTGATCTTGGCCAATGTTGACCATTGTTTCCTTCCTGAAACTCACTCTGCACCATTTCCCTGAGACCTCCTCCTCTATCTTGGCTCTCATTTCTCTGTTTCTTCACAGTGTCTTTTGCTGACATATTTTCTTCTGCTTACTCAATATGTGTCAATCTATACAAGGTTCTTGGTGACCACATCCACACATGTGGCTTAAGTGACCACCTACCTGCTGACTCCCCATGATCTTTCTGCAGCCCTGGTTAAAATCCATTCTTGTTTTCTCAACTTGTTCTCTTGGGCATTCCACAGGCACTTTGGCTCTGCACATTATCATTCTCCTTTCATCCCCTGGAGTTTGAAATAACCTCCTCCATGGCCTCCCTGCTCTAAGAGAGCCCCTTCCTATATATATCTTCCCCTGGGAATGTTCTAAATCACAGGTCTACAATTTCATTTCTCTGCTTAACATTTTCAATGTCTTCCTATGGCTTTTTGGATCAAAGTTAACCATCCTGGCTTTTTCCCAGGACCCTCATGTCCTGGATCTTGCCAGCCCTTTCAAGCACCACCTCGTCTTGGCCTGCCTGTCTGCACCTTTGCCCTAGTCACCAAATGACCTGAATTCCCTTGAACATAGTCTGTATCTCTGGGGATCTGCTGTGTTGTTTCTTCTTGGAATTGCTTTCTCACCTTTCCTGCCTGCTGCATGGAAAACTGGCTTAAGATTTACCCCCTTTTTGTAAGTTATCCCTGACTTGAACTCTGGTCTGATTTTCATGCCTGTTTTGGGGGAGCTGCTTATCCCAAATCCAGCTCTACTTCTATTTCCGTTTTCTGGAGCCCACCCCTCTTTTGCCTTCCAGAAAGAAGTCTTCTCTGGAGATAGAGCGGGTCCAAGCCCCAGAAAGAAAATGAGGAAAGGCAAGGGCTTTGGGGTTGTGCAGACCTAGAAGCATGACACCAGTTCTTTCAGGGCCTATTCCTCATTTGTAAGGTGGGGAAAAATAAATAACCATCTCAAATTGTTGCTAGGATTAAATGAGATAACATATGTGAAAGTGCCTTGCATATGAAAGTTAATTTTTATGAAAAAATGCATTTGTTTCCTTTTCCTTTTCTCAGTGATTTTACCCAACTGGGGCAGCAGAAAATCTCTTCAAAAGTGGCCTGGACCAAAGTCCTTATGGGAATTAAGAAACTGAGTAGTAACAACCACATCAAGTGTTGACAAAGACATGGAAAAACTAAACTCCTACACACTGTAGGGATACACTGTGGGGATGTAAAATGGTACAACCACTTTGGAAACAAGCCTGGTAGTTTTAAAAATATTTAAACAACTATTATGGTAAATTAAATAAATCAGACAGAGAAATACAAATACCATGTGACTTTATTGAAATGTAGAATCTAAAAGACGAAATAAATGAATAAACAAAACCGAAACAAACTCATGGATGCAGAGAACAAACTGATGGCTGTCAGATGGGAGGGGAGTTGGTTGTAGGAATGGGTGAAAGGTGAAGGGATAAAGAAGTACACATTTCCAGTTGTAAAAACAGTCGCAGAGATGTAAAGTACTGCATAAAGAATGTAGTCAATTATATTGTAATAACTATGTATGATATCAGGTGGGTATTAGACTATTGGGGTGATCATTTCACAAGTTATATAAATATCTAAACACTATGTTGTACATCTGAAACTAATATTATATTGTATATCAACTGTTATTAAACATTTTTAATAAAAATATTTAGACATACACACACACACCTCTCATGTGGTCCAGCCAGTCCACTCCTATATTTACCCAAGTGTATGTTCACCCAAAGACTTGTACACAAATATTCATAGCTGCTTTATTTGAAATAGCCTGACATGCAAATGTCCATCAGTCATTGAGTGGAAAAACAAATTGTGGTATATTTATACAATGAGATACTACTCATTGATAAAAAAGAATGAGTGAGTCACACAAAAACATGGCTGAATCTTTAATTATGCTAAGCGAAATAAGTCAGACAAAAAGGTACATGCTGTGTTACTCATTTATGTAAACTGTAGAAAATATTAGCTGATCTCTAGTAATAGAAAGCATATCATTGGTTTCCTGGGGACAGGGTTGAGGAGGAGGAGGAAGGAATTAAAAGGGGCACAAGAAACCTTTGGGTTAATGGATATGTTTGCTATCTTAATTGTAGTGATGGTCTCGTGGGTTAAACATATATCCAAGATTATCAAATCACATACTTTAAAATGGCATATAATTTATTGTGTGTCAATTAAACCTCAATAAAGCAGTTGAAAAAGATGATTTGACTGATAAGAAAAACTTCACTGCCTCCTTGTCCAATATTTGTTCTCCCTTTCTTTAGCTTAATGAAACCCCAATTTTGTTTGGGGTAGCAGTGGAAAGGGATCATGGTCTAAGCCACTCTTGATAATTTCATTAACCACTCTTCCTGCCTCATTTGTAGCTGTGACAGGTCATATGACCTAAGTAAGAACAAAGAGACCCAAGGTGAAGTTTGCTCATGATGGTTTGGGACTGCTTTGGCTCTCTTAATAAAAAGGGATTAATATGGCTGGTATAGCTCTTACCTTCTGTGTTCTTCTTTCTTGGAATTAGAACATGATACCTGGGGCTGCAGCAGCTATCTTGTCACCTTGAGGGAAAGGCCAAGAGAATTGTTAAGATGCTGACTTTGATTTCATAAAGGCTTTGAGTAGCCACCTTCCTCTGTTTTTGTTTTGTGTGAGTGTGTGCATGTGTGCAAGAAAATATGCATTAAAACACTGCAAATGGGTTTTCTGTTACATGCAGCCCAACATATTCCTATTGTTATAACCTCATTGTTAATTCAGTTTATCTACTGCAGATAACAAACCACTCTGAAACTTGGAGCATAAAATCTCTACATCCATTTTATTATTCTCATGGTCTCTTGGGTCAGAAATTCTGCCAGGGCACAGGAGGAATGCCTTTTCTCTTTTCCATGTCTGGTGAATCAGCTGGAGATGGTTGTGACAAGTTTACTAGAACCAGTTGTCTAGGGCCTCTGTTAGATTTGCTGGGGTTAGAATGTCCAAGATGGCTCTTTCACTTGCATGTTTGGTGCTTGGGTTGGGACAACTGTGGCTCTGTCTGGCATTATTCTCTCTCCATGAGGCCTCTTTGTGTGGCTAGCTTGGGCTTTTTCAAAGTATAGCAGTCTTGGGGTAGTTAGACTCCTCACATGGTGATTAAATTCCCTCTGAGCAAGGGTACCAAAAAAGGAAGTGGAAATTTTCTGGCATAGCTTTACTTCTACTTAATTTCATTTGTCAGAGATTCCTAGGCCCCCTAGATTCAATGGGTAGGGGACTTCCACCTCTCTTTAGGAGAATGACATGCACATACAGGGGAGGGAGGAGTTGAGTTACTTTCCTGAAGACAAGACAAGAAATAACTGCAAAACTGACACATAGGCTCAAGGTCCAGTTATGGTTTTAACTACCTCTGTGACCTGTGTGCACACTGTCCTCTTGAAACCTCAGGACAACGTCTAGATTCCTGATGTCAACACATAGGACCTTTCATGTGGCCCTTGGCTTTGGCCTTGTTGAACTCCCTGAAGATTTATCAATACCAGAATGCTGACTCCAATGTCTAGATCTTTGGACATGTTGCTTATGATGCCTGAAATGCCTCTCAGTCCTTTCCCTCCAAACCCACTTAGCAAACTCTTACTCATCCTTAAGGCCTTATCCTTGATGCCCCTTCTCCTGTAAACTTGAATTTCTGATGTCCCCACAGATATCCAGGCTTGAATCCTCTACCTATGGGTTCTTGTCCCAGCCTGGCTAACCTTTCTTGGCCTCTCAGCACCTGTCTGCTGGCCAAGCTGACTTACCCACTGGCATGGGAGAGCTGTGGAAGCTGAGGCTGTTGTCTTCCTCTTGTACTCCCAGTTCTCAGCATGGTGCCTGGTACAGAGCTGGCAGGCAGGCAGTGTTTGTGGAGGAAAGACAGGAAAGCTGTAGATACAGACAAACTACCCAACAAACATCCTGGGGATTCTCACAGGGATTTTTCCTGTTGGCACACTGTTCTCAGCCCTCCTGGGAACAGCTGAAATCTGGGGCTGTAATTCTTACACAAGAGTTATATTGAAATATTCAGTGGCTATAGAACAATGTTTGTTCAGGGCTTGGCTTAGGAGCTGTCAGCACCCCTCCTCACATGCCACCATGTTTCCAATGCTGTATCTGTCAGAGCCAGCTCCCACGCCTGGCTGATATGTGGGTGCCTAGCTTGCTGTGTGGCAGACTTTCCCGATGGGCTCCTAAGGCTGCTGCATATCCTGGCCTCCCATTAAATCCAATACTAATGATTAAAACACCTATTTTGCCCCCATCTCTCTGCTGTTACATGGTGTCATCTCTGGTGAAGGGACAGCAGAAAACTGGATAACAAAGCAAGTGCACTGAGGTGAGAGAGTGAGTGGGCTGGAGGACAGAGTGGAAGAATGGAGGGAGGGAGATGTGGCTACAGAAACTGGTCTAGACAGAACCTGGCCCCAGGGCTCAGACTCCTGCTGACCTGTAGCTAATCCTCAATGTTTGGCCTCTGTGGTTGTCCTGCATCTCTTCTGATGGGCAGATGCCCAGGCCTTCCCAAGCATTCACTACTATAAACACTGCTTCAAGCCACAGAAGGAAGTTTGAGAAAAGTGGAGAAACATCAAAGGGTTCTTTGCAGGGAACAAGATGATCAGATTTGGGTTTAGAAAGCTCACACTGGCTGTAGACGGAGAGTGGGTTGGAGGAGGCATGATGGAGGCAGGGAAGCTGCTCCAGTCTTCCTGAGGACAGATGCTGGTGGCCTGCAGTGTGGTGGAGCTGTGGGATGGGGAGAGGTGGATGGTTTCAAAGGGTGTCCTGGTGAGTAGTGAGTGCAGAGGGGGAGGGGGGTATCAGGACTGAAAGTGGCAGGGGTGTGGGGGTGTCTAGCCCAACCGAGGAAAGGAGCACTTTGGTGAAGATGATGGCATCATTCTGGCCATCTCCACAGTGCTTGCTTGCCTTACTTTTCTTAAAGCCATAACCACCAAAAACATAGTGATTTTTCTCCATATTTAGGAATGTAAAGGCAAAATGTTTTCCATATTTGTGTTATAAATATGTCTTCTTCTATGCTATAGCTCCAAGAAGGCCAAGGCTAGTTGTGAGCACAGAACCTAAATGTCCTTTGTACCGTGACTCACCATGTACCTTCTGAGTCAGTGCTGGTGACTGAGTTAAGCACATCATTACTCTCGCCTCATTAGTACATTTCCCTGGAGGTATCACACCCTGTAATATGTGGAGAGAGTTCTACAGAGAGAGTGCCCTGAAATCACAGAACACAGAGTATCCGGGTGGGGGAGGAGGGGAGACTTACAGAGATCATGACATAGAGGTAGGGAGGGGTGGGATAAAGATTATTCCAGGCAGATGGAAAAGCAGGAACAAGGCATGGAGTGGGGGCTAGACAAGCTGGAGAGGGTGGGAAGGGAATGGCCTGAGATGAGGCTGGAAGAGAGGCTGTGGTAAGTTCACACAGGACCTAGAGTATCATGGTCCAGAAGTTGCACTTGACCTTGTAGTGTAAATGAGCTTTGTTTTGTATGTCATTGTCATCTGGTTGATAGCGGATGCCTGGAGCATGTGTTAAGAAGGATTCTGGAGTAGAGTTGGGGAAAGAGTGACAGGATCAGTAGTGATACCTGCTGTGGCTGTAGGAGGAGAGCTGGCAGACTGGGTACTAAGGATGTGCCATCTCTGCAGTGAGATATTCAGTCTCACTGAAGGAAGCTGGGGGCTGATCAGTGGGGCTCAGAGAGAGTGTGGAGCAGCTCAGCTGGGAGCTCTGGGAGCTCGAGTTGCTGGGAGGCCAGACTAAGGCCACATTACCAATGAGACAGCAGTGAGTTTAAAAATATCGAAGGAACAAATGAACTACCAAGTGTCTGCAAGGCTAAGGGTAGATCTTATTGTAGCTGCTTCTGTAATGAGGGTGTGCAGGAGGAATAAAGAATTTCAGTGCAAATGCTGTCAGCCTTGTTCTTCCCTTTAGCAAAAACACCGAGGGGGGTGTGCAGAGAAGACGTACACATGCACAAATGCACACACTCATAGCAATGACCCCACCAAGGGGCAATTTCCACCTCCCCTTCTCTGCTCCCTGTGAAGTCAGTGCATAATTACCGGAAAGCATTTTTGACTGAATTTTAGATGAGCATTTTGACAAAATATAATATTGGAAACAATCTTTATCAAACATTCATGTGCCGTGTGAGAGATAAAGCCCAGAATCCATAATTCATATGGCGTGTGTATTACCAAGTGTGCATGAGAGGCTGAATTTCAATGAGGCAGCCCGAACAATATTTTCTGCCAGACGTGGGCTTTCATCATTTACATTATTCACTAGGTTTTCCAGAACAGTAAATCTTAAATATATATTTGTGTTGGGAAGAGCTCATGTGTGTGTCTGTGTACACACAGAGGGACACGCACCCATTTGGGCACAGTGTTGGCAGACGCATGTTCCAGCTGGAGGGGCACGCAGTGACAGCAGGGAGGCTTGGCGCAGAGAATGCACAGGGATCCTTCTGGAGGACAACCACGTCACCCTGGACTCCACAGCTCACTGCACAGGCATTAAATCCACTAATCCTGTACTGTACCTCTCTAGACCCATCCAGCATCTTACCTGGAACCCTAAAATAATGTAGGTCCCAGAGTAGGGACATTGCCACAGATGCTTAAGAGCAGAGGTGTACTGTTAAGACAGAAATTGTCCCTGAGTCTCCAGAGGTCACGACTGAAATGATGTGTTCATAAAGATTGTTGAATTTTGTTCCACTCCAATACTTAAATCTCTTCAACTGAAGCTTTAACAGTTGGTGGAATAGTCTCTGATTGTATACCTTAGAGATGGGGAGCTCAGTACCTCCAGAGTTAGCCTCAATCTATCTCCAAAGAGTCAAACTGCTCAGAAGTCTTCCATTGACTGAGGTAAAATTTGCCTTCTTATAATTGTCACCTGCTGTTGCTGGACTGGCCCCTGAGATCCCACAGAAAAAGTCTAATTTGGAGCACAGGAGAGTCCATCAGAGCTCTGAGCACAGCGTGACATTCCTGGAACATTCTTTTTCCAGGCCTTTTTTCCTTTAGCTTTGTCCCTTGTCCCCTGGCATGTGTGGTAGATGCAGGGGTGCACTGCCCAAACTTTCCCAGGGCCAAGGACCTTGTTCTCCTAATGCCAGGAATGTTGTTGCTGATGGGTCAAGACTGAGTCCCCCACTCAGGAAATGCCCTGGGCTAAGGGAGTGACTCACCCAATGTTGTGCCCTCCCCGGAGAGCAGCCACACACAATGACTGGGAGATGCACCTCTGAAACGCCATTCCACAGGGTGGGCTGAGCCTCTGTTGCAACTGCATGGCAGTTCAACCTTTTCCTCTACCCAACCTTGCATTTATCAGTCCCCATAGGAGTTGATTCAGGGATACACCCCAAAAAACTTCCTGCATACAAGTCTTCGTGTCAGAGTCTCAGGGAACCTGACCTAAGACAATCAGAACTAGGAGAGGGCTGAGGGGGTGAAATCCAAGTGGGATTGTTGAACTGGCTCTCTCTGCTGGTCAGTGGGCAGTGAAGACCCATGACTGGTAGTGGATGCAGGACTGAGAGCTCCTGCATTTGTCAATCTCATGTTGAGGACAGATTGGTGCAACTGTTAAGAATTTTTTTCTGCTAGAGAAACTGAGATGGGATCCTTTTGGAAGGGAATGCAGGGCAGGTTGCATATTTCATGAAGCTGAGAGGATTGGGGAAATTAGTAATTATAAGGACAATGGAATTGGAGGGCTCTTGCTGACTGCAATCGATGGGTTGGAAAAAAACAATAAAAGGTTGTAGGTGATTAATTATCAATTTAAAGCAATGTGTGAAAGTCAGTGGGCTTCCTTGGCTATGTATAAAGAGATTCCCTTCTCCAGCAGCTGGAGAGAAAAGAAAGTTGAGATACAGAACATAGAGTGAATTATAAGGGTGGAGGTCATAGAAGACTGCATTCTGAATTCTCACCCTGGGTAAGTCAGCTATGCCCAGGTCACGGCCCTGGTTGGAAAGGAGTGAGACAGTGAGACTTGGGATGATGATATCTGGGTCAAGGAACTTGAGAACTTTGAAAGCCCAGGCCTGCTGATTCCTCAGCATTCCCTGCCATTAAAGCCCAGTGTTCTCTCCTTGCTTGAAGATGATACAGAGGCCTCCTCCTCACTAAGCAACATCTTTTCTACTCAGGAGCTATCCCCCACCCCCAGAATACTGGGCCAATAACTGGGGTCAAGTCATTACAAAAACCAGGTAGAGAAGTGGGGGGCCTTCTAGGGGCAGAAAGGAAATCTCTGCTGGAGGAGTTGTAGGACCCACCGTCCATACTGGCAGGGTCCAGGGATGTATGCATGGCAAACTGAGGGTGCTGAATCAGGGGATGGAATATAAAGTTGGATGAGTGAGTTTATCATTTGGGGAGCCTCTCCCTTGATATAGAATTTCACACCCTGACAAGGACCCAGAGAGATCATGCTAGTGGGCTTCTGGGTTGGCTCCTGGAAGCTTAGAAGGAGATATGACCCATACTATGCAAAGTAGAAATGCCGGAATAACCATGGCAGATGGCAGGAGAAGGAATCAAAACACTAAGAAGAGTGAGCATGCTAGACAGAATATTCTGTGTAAAGCCGGAAAATGTACCAACTGACTGTCCCACAGAAGGGCTCAGGTAACACGGCATTTAGCAAAGCAATGGGAGATGTGTTGGTGAGGAGGTACAAGCTTCAGGAAGGAGCTCATTGGGGCTGTTGTTTGCAGACCAGGCATGCCCATAGGAGATGTCCTTACAGACCTGAGATCCCTGCTAGCAATTGGGATCCTAGGAAAGAACAGAGGCCAGGTGGTTATCTGTCAACAGCAAGGTGGGCACAATGATTGCAATGAGCACTAATAAGGTCAGAGTGGCAGCCAGGCCTGACCTGCAGGTTTATGGGTAAGACTGGAGAACACAGTGCCCTCAGGGTGGGGTGAATAACTGCGCTGTTTATTTGATACTGAGGGGATTTCTGGGACAGGAGCCTTTTGACTCTAGAACCAAGAAGGTCTTCCTGAAACCAGGATGTATTCATCACCTTACCCTACAGACAGCTAACAAGGGCATTGCTCAATCTAATAAAATCAAAGAAAATCAAAGGTAGATGATCAGGATGCTAAAAGCATCTGTCTCATCTGTCTCACTTTAATCAAAGGCACCTACTCCCCCCCCCAAAAAAAACCCCTACAAACAAAACCCACAAAAACCCATGATTCCTTGTCTAGTTTCTGGACCCAAGCCAATTTTCAGGCTCAGAACCCAGTGACTAATGGAGCAGCTTGATCTCCATGAGGAAGGACCTTGTATCACCATGGTGACTGGGTTCAGTGATGACTACCCCAGGTCTTTTGTAGCTTATATAATGAGGAATGGCAAATACCTAGAGTTGACATTAATGAACAGGGACCTGAAGTCATCATGGCCCTTGTCAGAGAGAGTGCATATGGGGTTAGGTTATAAATACACTCCTGGCACAGATCTGACTCACATGAGTCTATAGCATCCACACAGTCACCCTAGTGATATTTCTCCAGTCCCTGAATGTCCAATTGTAATGGACATGGCTGATGGTTGACAGACCGCCTACGTTGGTTCCTTGAACTGTGAGGTTCAAGGTATCCTAGTGGGAAAGGCCAAGTGGAAGTTTCTGAAACTATTCCATCCCCACCCCCATGTAAGATAGAAAATTAAAAACAATATTGCAGAGATTAGTGCCGCATTTAAAGTCCTAAAGACTGCTGGGGTGGTGGTCCCCGTTCTCTTACCATTTAATTCACCATCTGAAAGATATAAAAATGAGATGGATCTTGGAGGATGAAAAATGACTACTATAATGTGACGAAGTAGTAGCTCCTGTTGCAGCTGTTGGGATTCTGCTAGAGCAGATAAAGACAGCTCTGAGTACAAGGCGCATGTTCTGATCTCTATCAAGAAGGAGGGCCAAAAAGTTCACATTCCTGTGGGGGTGGAAAATCACACACATTGAAGGTCTTTCACCAAGGTTAGTTAATGCTCCTGTCTTCTATCATTATGTCAAGGTCTAGAACTGTCTAGACAATTTGTAGGATGTTGCATTGGTCTGTGGAATTGATGAAATTGTGTCAATAAAATTGGGTGAGTGAGAAGTGGCATCAGAGGCCTCGATAAGACATGTGCTCCAGGCAGTGGAAGATGAACCAAAGATTAAAAAGACACCTCATCAGTGAAGTGCTTAGGGGTCAGGTGTCCTGGGGCTTTCCAAGACATCCCTTCCAAAGTAAAGGGACTTACTGCATCTCAAACCTTTCACCACTTAGAAGGAAGCACAACACCTAAGTGTGTCTTTTTGGCTTCTGGAGTCAGTGTGTTAGCCTTGGAAAATCTGCTCCAACCCATTTATTGAGAGACATGGAAGACCCCTAACTTTGTAGGAAAGAGCCTGGCAGCAGATTCATGTTGCTGTGCAAGCAGCCCTGAAATGTAAGCCACATGACTAGTGTTATGGGTATCTGTGATGGAAAAAGAAGTTATGTGGAGTTCATGGTAAGCTCCAAAAGGAAAATTATGGCATAGACCTCTGGGGTTCTGGAACAAGGCCATGCCATCTGCAGTGCAGAATTGTACACTATTCAAAAAATAGCTCATAGCATGTTACCAGGCACTGGTACAGATGGAGCCCCTGACCGTGTGACATCAAGTGACCATGACGCCAAAACTGTTGAACATGAGCTGGGTTCATACAGAGCCACCAAGTCATACGTTTGATGTAACTTAGAAGTGGTACATCTGGTATCAAGCATATAATGGAGCCATATGACACTTGTAAGCTGCCCATTAAGGGGACCCAAACCCTGTGTCTTTCACTACTCTTGTTCATCTCCCATCTGGATCTCCATAGGTAGGGTTCCTTAAGACTAGCTGATGGAGTAGAAAAAAAGCCAAGCCTTGTTCACGGACATGTTGACCTATATATGGGTAGTGGATGGAAATGAGCTGCTGCTACACTACAGCCCCGATCAAGAGTGGCCCTAAAAACAAGCAGAGAAGGGAAATCTTGTCAGTGGGCAGAGACCTCACCACAGTGTACCTGGTCATCAATTTTGTACAGACAGAGGAATATCCTGAGGTAGAATGTATCTGGACTCATGGGAAGCAAAGAAAAACTGAGCTTTTGGTCACAGTCTTAGAAAGAGGAAGATGGGAAATGATAAGAATGTCCAGGGAAGAGTCATCTCAATAAAACTATGGGAGGGGTCATGAAGATCTTTGTTACCTCATGTTACTACATGTCAACACAGTTTAGAAAACACCCACCATGGAAGAGGCACCAAGGAGAGAGAATGACTCAGTTAGCTGATGCTGTTATGTTAGCCAGCCTTTGTCATTAGCCATCCTTATGAATTTATGAACAGGGGAATCACAGGGCAAGGAGAGAGGCTACACATTTTTCCAACAGCAAGGGTCCCTACTCATCAAAACCAACCTAGATACTACCATTGTCCAATGTCTACCCTGATAGAAACAGACTAGTGCTGGTACATCAATCTGGCACAATTCTTCAAGGAGATCAACTGATAATTTGATGGTGAGTTGATTACATTGAGCCCTTTCACTCTGGAAGGGGAATTGATCCCTTCTGATTGGAATTGACGTAAATTCTAGGTATAAGTTTATCTTTCTTCCCTACAGGGCCTCAGCTTGCACCATGTCTGATGGCTTACGAAGTCAGTGATCCACCAACACAGGATCCCATATAACCCTGAATCACATGATTCAAGAGGGTCACTTTACAATAAAGGAGCTGTGGCAGTGGACTTACGACCATAGAACACTTTGAGTCTGTGACATATTGCCCTTCACACTCTGCCACCTGATAGAGTGATGGGAGAGTCTTTGAAAGTGCAGCTGGGGCACCAGTTTGGAGATGATGCCTGTGAGCATGGGACAGCATCCTCCAGGGTGCAGTATGTATCCTAAATCAGTGATCAGTTTATGGTGCTTTGCCCCACTGGGTAGAATGAGTGTGTGTGGGGGATGAGAGGTAGAAGTGAGAGTGTCTCTGTTTATTGTTATTCCCAGGGACCCACTTGGGGAGCCTGTGTTTCCTGTCTCCACAATACTAAACTTTGTGGGTCTAGGAATCATGGTTCCCAGGGGGGAAATGTTTCCACTAGGGGACACAGCAAGAGTCATATTAAACTTTAGGCTATGGTGTCACCCAGTCTCTTTGGGTTTCTTATTTAGATTGAGAGACTGGAAAACAAGGGGAAAAGTCACTATTCTGGCAAAGTTAAGGGATCTTAGTTGTTGAAAGGAAGTAAGATGTTGCTAAACAAAAAAGGACTGGGAAGAATATGTTTGGCACTAAAGTGATACCCCAGAATATCTCTTGTTCTTTTCTGCCCAATTTCAGTGATAAATTGAGAAGTATAATAACCTGTGAAGTGAGTACCTGTGACACAGAGAGGCTTGAGAGAGAATGGCAACCAGGAATCCAGACCCTTCAGGGATGAGGGTCTGGCTCATGACACCAGATGAGCCCCAGGGACCAGCACAGGTGCTAGGTGCTAGTGAAGGGACTCCAGAATAGGAAGTAGAGGAGGAGATTGTGAGTATCAGCTGCAGCAGTGATACCTGCAGTTTGTCCCACTAACCTTCCTCTATAAGTTTCCCCAGGAAAAGAGAACCAGAATCCTGGAGACAGAACAAGCTGCTCCAAGAACTTATTCTATAAAACTATAAAACAGGTGGATCTGTGCATTTTAAGAGGTGGACTGCAGTGGACACTGTGATGCACTGCTCAGAGCTTCCTCCAGGGCTGAGCTCATTCCCACAGCTGCCAGGAGTGTTGTTTACTGATGGCTCCCAGACAGGTCCCTTCCTGGGAGCTGCCCTTGGTCAAAAGGAGCTATTGTCTGAGGTCATGCTTCCTCTCTGGGAGCAGTCCACATCCAGCCGTTCATTGACATAGGGTACTAAGGTCCACCTTCAATTCAGAACAACTCTGAATGGACAAGCCAGCACTAGAACTCCCTGTAAGTTTGTTGAGACCTTCATTGCAATTGCAACACAGTTCTACTCCTTTTCCACAAATTTGATTCTTTCACACCTTCTCAGGTTTCTGTGCTGAGTGCACTGCCTAATAACCTTCCTGCACAGAAATCTCTATCTGTGTCCTGATGAACCTATCCTACAATAGCAGGTTTCTGAGATCCTCGCTGTCTGTTTTCAGGTTATGTTCTAGGATATCAGTGTCTCTCTTGACAAGTGCTTTCTAAAATAGAAATAGAGCTCTGATTTTTCAGTGTAGAATAGCAGACTCTCACCATACCTACTGTAGACACTATACATTTATTAATGTGACCTAAGTTAGCAACAAATCTTTTGTAGCCATGCCACATTGTGGATTTTTTAAAACTCACCCTTGGTTAAAACTCCACATCTTTTCAAAGCCTTGCTGCTGTTAAATCTCATGTCCTTTATCAAGCACGTACAGTCAGCTTTTGGGGAATCACTTATCATTCCTACCTGTTGGAAGATTTTCACATCAGACTTTCATTGGATTCATTTATCTTTTCTTTCAAATTCATGTCAGACTCAAATTTGATAAGCTGGCTTCCCGTGTCCTTATTTAGGCTGTTAATGAAAATGTTCATCAAGCTTCTTCCAGCCTTCCTGGGGGTTGACTGTCTCCTCCCTGGAGTGGCAGAGAGAGCTCAGTCCTGTTAGGAAAAAACACCTCTATCCCTTCTCTGCTGACGGTCTTTTAAGGAGCATATTATTACCATTGCCAACACTGACTGGCCCTTTTCTCTGTGCCACCCTCCTATGTACTATTACTCATTCTCTCACTTAGTCCTCACAGCACTACTGCACAGTGGCTAAGTAACCAGCCCAAGGTCACGGGCAATGAGGTGACAGAGCCTGGATTCATACCTAGGTAGGTTGTCCCCCAGCAATCTGTTGCCCGCTGGGTCATTGTGCCTCCTCCAGGAAGCCATTCCTAAGGCTGGCTGCTTCCTGCTGCTGGAAATATCAAGTGTGGAGGGACAGGTCACTGGGGTCAGGTCAGGGGAAGGGAGAGAGATCCTAAGCCCTGGAGAGTTACCTGGAGTAGCCCTTTTCTCTGGGGAGAATGAGGCCTTTCGTGGCTGAGGCAACAGAGAAAGGAGTGATGCTCACTTGGTTCGATTCTCTGTTTTCAATAATAATAATGCTGAGTGTCACCATGTGCCGGGCACTGTGCAAAGCCACCTACCTATACTAACTCAATTGTTTCCCCAACACTCCTAAGAAGTATCTGCAGCATTGAGAGGTCAAGTGAGTTGCCCTAAGTTGCAAGCTAGTCAAAGAGTGAAACCTAGATGGGAAATCACCAGGGTCTTCTCAAGAGAATGCTAACCTCCTTGTCTCAGTTGACAAGCCAACTGAAGCCCAGAAGAGGGACAAAGACATAACAAGTCACATTGTAAACTGGTGTCAGGGTCCTCACAACAGTAGTATAAATTCTGCAGATGGCTTTGTCACTTTCCACCCGTACTGTTAGAATATAAGCTCCATGAGGGCAGGAATTACTGACTGTTTTATTTACTGATTTACCATTCTGTCCCATGCCAATAACAGTGCCCAGAACAAAATGGGTGTTCAATATGTTTTTCAGTTATAAGAAATGGGTTTATGATATCTATGGTATAGGTCTCAGGAGATGGAAGACAATGTATAACTTGTACCCATGTGCAGAGAGAAGTTCAGCCATACCAAATGCTTTGTCCAAGGTCTTGCCACCTGTGAAATGGCTGGTCCTTTACAGGATGTTTGTACTCCCTGATATCACCAGCTTTCAGTTATTCTTTGCTGAAATTGCAGCTTGAGCATAGCTCAGGTAGGAATGTATGGGGAAAAACTTCAGGGTTCCCTGAGCAGGTCTTGATGGCTGCCCTATCTATTCTGCCACCCACATGGCACCTGGTTCAGGGCTGGCCACCAGGCAGCTGATTCTAAGGGATCAGGTAGCTTTATGTCAAGACAGCTGGCATTTTTGCTGGGTAGTTTGTACTGATGTTGGAATTTCTTTCTTTGCTCTTTTTTCCCTCCTCTTCCCCCCACCACCCAAGGAGAAATAGAAACATATGACTCTCCTAACACAACACTAAGAATTTGTCTTAACAAGCTCCTCTGTGGGTTAGCAGTAAATACTGCAAGAAACCCACCAAGGTTTTAATTATGCATGGCTGTCCAGCCAGCTGCGAGTGACAGGAGGAAGCTGGCTGCTTTGGAGAACTTCCTGGAGAGCAGTTCAGAGAGGGACACACCCTGGGTGCTTGAAAGGCCTGGGATATGAGCCACTTCTAAATTTCAGGACAGAATGAGTATTTGGAATAACAAAATATTTATTTGGAATTACTACTCAATAACAAAAACTCTTTGGGCAAGAGCCATTTTGAATAATCAAACTATAGTTTCCTGTACTCTGCCTCTGGGCTCAGAGTGGTTGGTCATGCTCATTACAACATGGTCAATTGAGAGTCCATGAGTCCTCGGCTTCATGAAGTAGTGGCAGCCAGGCTCCCTCCCACAACATCCTGACAGCCCCACACTGGGAGCTGTGCTCACCAACCCTCAAATTTCTACTCACTTATAGGCCCTGTAGTAACTGAACTGGGTCCCAAACATTTTCAGTATGATTGAAGTCAGCTGTGTCAGCAAAATATCTTCTGGCTCTGCCTGGCATGTCCTTTCATTTTGCATCCTCTGCACAGAGCCATTTCTTCCCAGGGTTCTGTTAGGATGGCTCTAGTATCTCAGGAATGCCTTTTCTTGCTAACTCTTAATCATTTTTTAAAGGTACATGTGTTTGACTTATGGAGTATTAGAGTTGGGAGACCACCTAGAGACCATCTAGTCTTCTAGTTTCTAGAGGAAACTGAGGTACAGAGAGGTTGAGGGCCTTGTCTAAGATCATACAACAAGTAAGTGGCAGAATTGGGAGCCGGGACAGGTGGGTAGATTCCAAGCTCCTACCCCAACCATTGCCTGGTGCTACCTCTCCCATCAGGCCCAGAGGAGCACATTGCTTCAGTCATTCAGCTGATGGGAAGCCAAATTAGAACCCTATATGAGTTTTTTAGAGCTGCCATAACAAAATACCACAACAGGGAGGCTTAAACAAGAGAAATTTGTTCTTGTAGTTCTGGAGGCTAGAAGTCCAAGATCAAACTGTGGACAGGGTTGGTTCCTTCTGAATACTGTGAGGGAGACTCTGTTTCACGGCTCTCTGCTACCTTCTGGTGGTTTGGTGGCAATTTTGGCCTTTGTTGGCTTGTAGACATTACCCCAATCTCTGCCTTTATCTTCCCATGGAGCTTTCCATGTGCCCATCTCTATATCAAAATTTCCCCTTTAAAAAGGACCCCAGTCATTTTGGATTAGGGACCCACTCTACTCCAATGTAATGCCATCTTAACATATTACATATGCAGTGACCTTGTTTCTGACTAAGGTCACATTCTCAGGTACTAAGAATTAGGACTTCAACATATAAATTTGGTGAGATGTAATTCAGCCCACCACAGACCCTGATCTTCTAACACTTGGATTATCCTCTTGTTGTCCAGAACAATCTTGAATTTAACACATTATCATAAATGGAATAAAATATGTTTTTTTAGCTGTCTGAAAGGAACTACTGTAGCTTTAAACAGTAATGTGACACCATGACTCTGAACTATCTCCACGTAAATTGGTTGTGTCTTGGGTCCACTCTCACTGGAGCAACCAACTGCCTGCAATGGTTTAAAGGGGATGGATAGCAGAAGAATTTGAAGAGAGATGAGTGGAAGGGTTTAGACCCTAGGCTCCAAGTCTGACATATTATTTATTTGGAGGGTTAATTTGCATAGTCTATCTCCATGCTAGGTGTCAACTCCATGAGAGCAGAACTGGAACTATTTGGTGCCTAGTGGTAGAGCTGGGGCTGGAACACATAGTCTTAACCATGAGGCAAAAATAATTCAATGTCTGCTTTATGCATTTCAGACTTATTTACTCAATGGAACTGTAAGTCCTCTGATGGCAGAGACCCCCTCCCCCACTGCCCATCTCAGAATGCCTTCCAGTTGGAAGGCATTGGGCACTGGGATAGGTCTCATCATAACCCATAGCTTCAGCCTCTTTCTCTACAACTGAAATCTCAGAGAAGCCCTAAGGCAGCCTCTGTTCTATATAATTGCTTTGGAAGCACAATGCTTCACCCTGGCTCTTACTCTCAATCCTCTGCTCCCCCCACTTCTCATTCCCCCATTTCTCCTGGTGTAATTAAAGGAAAATGTTCTGCATTCATTTATTTTATACTTTATCAAATAATGGAGAGATGAATTAAGAGGTCCATATTTCTATTTCAAGGTTCATGTGCTTTCACAAACTGTGCAAGTTGTGCTCTTAAAACTTGCCACATCAGCAGGAAGTCTCCGCTCAGAGCACGGCCATCTCTCCCCCTCTCTCTTTCATTCCCCCGTACAGTTTCTAAATAGATGTGATGGTTGGGAACTCCGCATTGACAATTGTGAAATAACATTCAAGGCTGCCAACATTCTCCAGGTCTCTGCCTCTTTCTCTCTCACATATCCTCAAGTTTTCTGGGGGGTGGGACACCAGGTTTGGCTCAACTAACTTGACTGCTACAAACATTTACTCAGTACCTACTGTGTACAGAGGATTGTAGTTGGCATCACTGGAGAAATGAAAATATTCATATCTTGTATTTCTATATTTCTTTCTAGTTAACAAAGCACATCTTCATCCATAGCTACATTGAATTCTTGCAAAGACCTTCCGACATGGATGTTATTATATTAGCTTTGCCACTCTGCAGCGAGGAAACTGAAGCTGAGAAAGCTTAAATAACAAGGGTCCTTTACTGTCAGTGGGCCAAAGACCCCTTGGAAAACTGGTGATTGGTAATCTATGGAGCTTATCTCAAAATAATTTTTAAGCATATTTTATTGATTATGCTATTACATTTTTCTCAATTTTTTTTCCTCTTTATTCCCCACTCTGTCCTGCACCCACCTGCCCTCCAGCATTCCCCCTCCCTTTAGTTCATGTCCATGGGTTGTACATATAATTTCTTTGGTTTCTCTGTTTCCTATACTGTTCTTAACCTCTCCCTATTTTGTACCTACCATTTATGCTTCTTATTCCGTGTACTTCCCCCCCATTCTTCCCCTCCCCCTCCCCACTGATAACCCTCCAAGTGATCTCCATTTTTCTGGTTCTGTTCCTATTCTAGTTGTTTGCTTAGTTTTTGTTTTTGTTTTTTAGGTTCAGTTGTTGATAGTTATGAGTTGTTGTTTTACTGTTTATATTTTTGATCTTCTATTTCTTAGATAAGTTCCTTTAACATTTCATATAATAAGGGCTTGGTGATGATGGACTCCTTTAATTTGACGTTATCTGGGAAGCATTTTATCTGCCCTTCCATTCTAAATGATAGCTTTGCTGGATAGAGTAATCTTGGACGTAGGTCTTTGCCTTTCATGACTTTGAATACTTCTTTCCAGCCTCTTCTTGCCTGTAAAGTTTCTTTTGAGAAATCAGCTGATGGTCTTATGGGAACTTCTTTATAGGTAACTCTCTCCTCTTGGTGCTTTTAAGATTCTCTCTTTATCTTTAATCTTGGGTAACTTAATGATGATATGCATTGGTGTGTTCCTCCTAGGGTCCAATTTCTTTGGAACTCTCTGGGCTTCCTGGACTTCCTGGAAGTCTATTTCCTTTGCCATGTTGGGGAAGTTTTCCTTCATTATTTGTTCAAATAAGTTTTCAATTTCTTGCTGTTGTTCTTCTCTTTCTGGCACCCTTATGACTAAGATGTTGGAGAGCTTAAAATTGTCCCATAGGTTTCTAAGCGTCTCCTCATTTTTTTGAATTGTTATGTCTTCATTCTGTTCTACTTGGATGTTTATTTTTCCCATTTGTTCTAAATCACTTATTTGAGTCCCAGTTTCCTTCATTTCACTGATGGTTCCCTGTATATTTTGCTTTACTTCACTTTGGGTACCCTTCATTTCTTCCTTCATTTTGCAACTGAGCTCAGTCAGTTCTGTGAGCATCCTGATTACCAGTGTGTTGAACTCTGCATCAGATAGGTTGTCTTATCTCCTCATCACTTAGTTCTTTTTCTGGAGTTTTGATCTGTTCTTTCATTTGGGCCATATTTCTTTGTCTTGGCATACCTGTTATGTTGTAAGAGGGTGGAGCTTTAGGTATTGACTAAGGTGAGACAACCTTCTTTGCTTTGTTGTGGTGATGTCTATGGGGGAGGGATCAGAGAGAGAACAATGCTGCTTGCTCTCTCCCTCTAGCCCCACTTTCCAACAAACTCTCCTGTGAGACTGGGAGTTTCTCATGCTGTCACAACCCTCCACAGTATTTTACAGCTAGATGTTTTGAGTCTTTAGTTTCCTGCATAGCCAGCACTGCCTCGCCTGCATGGTCCACTACCCTGCTGCACATCCTCTCCTTTGGGCTGCCCGTTTCCCATCTCCACCCCTCCTACTGGTCTGGGTGAATGTTTCTTTAACTCCTTGATTGTTGGAGTTCCTTGCAGTTTGATTTTCTGGCACTTCTGATTGTTTATTGTTTTTAAACTGGTTGTTATCCTTCTTTGGTTGTGTAAGGAAGTGAAGCGTTTCTACCTACACCTCCATCTTGGCTGGAACGCTCTCAAAATAATTTTTTTAATGAATAAATAAAATACATAGGCTCATAAGAACAACCAATAATATTGAAATACAGTTTTTAAAATACTAAAAAAGTCTGATATAGTAATTTATGTGCTTTTTAATAAAAGCATTAAATAATAAGATTGTGATAACTATTATAATTTTAAAGTAATACTTTTGTATATATCAGGCATCAGCAAACTGTGATGTAAATCACCACTTGTTTTTGTAAATAAAGTTTTATCGGAACACAGCCGCACCCATTCATTTTCTTATTGTCTATGGCTGCTTTAGAGCTATAGCAGGAGAGTTGAGTAGTAGCAACAGAGAATGCAAGGCCCTTAAGGCCTAAAATATTTATTATCTGGACCTTTACAGGAAAAGTTTTGCTGATCCCTGTTGTATTTAATATTTTGAAATATCTGCAACAACTTTAAAAGAATTAGAAGATACCTGTAATTTCTACTGGTGACAAAAACCACAGATATTACCAATACTACTGTGGTTTATTGCCTCCATTTTCTAACTGAAGTATGTCAAGTTCCTATCAAGTTTTGTCATGAACTTGAGTCATGTCAAGAACTCTATCTCTGAGGCTATGGAGATGGAATTCAAACCCAAGTTGGTCTGGTTCAGAAACCAGCATTTTTACTACAACCCCTTGATAGCTGGTATTTTAGAATTTCACAGTCTGGTGGAATGCAGACACACAGACTCTCTCTCTCCCTTACCCCTCTAGAAAAACAATCCCTGCCCAGTGTTATCATGAGGAAAAAGAGTGACAGCAGGGAACCCTGAGGGAAACAGTGATGCTCAGTCACTTAACCTTCTAAAGCTCTTGTTAAAACCAGGGCCACCACATACAGTTGTGTGGGTTGGCAACTGGTTGAGAGAGTGAGGTGAACTCTAGCTCAGTTACCAAGCTCAGTTATGTTGGGGGGTCAATGTGTTTTTAAAGTTCTTGCAAATGTGCTCTGTGAGCTGGGGACAGCCTGGGCATGTCTTCCCTGAGCAAAGGAGATGGGCCTGTGTTTGGGCTTAGATGCCATGAGTGCTTATCAATGTGCAGTCAGTTTCTTCAGTAACAAACATTTTCACTAATCAGGTGACTCTTGGATAGGTAGTAATAAAGAGGAAAGGTCATTTTTATATTGAGAAATTTTAAAGACCTCACTCTGCAATGTTTTCATTCACCCATCCCTTCATTCATATCATCCTCTCTCCTGTCTAACATTAACTATCTACTATATGCCAGACTCTTAGGCACTTCAGTGATAGTCCTGCCTCTGTAATTTCCTAGCTATGTTACTTTGAGTAGTTTCTACTCTCTGAAATCTATTAACCTATCTATGAAATGGGAATCATAAATATCACTGCCACCTACCTCACAGATCTGAGGTGAATCCAAGGAGAAAGTAGATGGAAAGAATGATGGAGAAAAGTTGTTTTAGTAATTGAAAGGAAGGTTAGGTCTCTGTAGTTCAGGTTGGTTGGGCTGATTCATAGCAATGACCTTGAGTAAGGCCTTGAAGGATGGGCAGGATTTGAAGAGGACAGAAGTGAACTGAACCCAGTGGAAGATGCCAAATGGCCCCATGAGTGAGGGCAGGGAGGCTGGGAAGAAGCTGTGTAATCTGGCTGTTTCCCTGAGGAGGAGCTGTGATACTCAGCACACTCCCTGCTGTGATTTTAGAGTCAGCTGGGAGGCATTGTTATGAGAATGTGTTTATTATTATCATCCTCATCAACATTATTATCAGTATTAATAATATGATATTTGGAGAATTAATGCACATTAATTTTAAACAAGCATGTGCAGTGGCAAGATTTGATGCTGCTACCAATAAATAGCCACAATGTGGTTCTTTAATTTACATAAAATCATTTATGCTAATTTAATTAGTCCTTTGTTTACAACTGAGGCTCACTCACCACTGGGCTGCGAGATGTGCTCAACTGCAGTGCACTACAGAGCCAAAGCCACGTCCATGCAACGGTTCTGCAGGGATATGCCTTCTACAGGCAGGGAAGACGCACCTGATTTTTGGTGCAAGGACACTTTTAGGTTCAAAAAGCTCTTTTTTTTTTTTTTTTACAACTTATTCCCTGTAAGGGACTGTGCTGAGTGTTGACATGTCTTAATTAGTTTAGACTCAACAACCACATTGTGAAGAGAATCAGAGAGGCTTCATGTCCTACCCAATGTCACACATCTACCAAATGGCAAGGCAGATATTAAACCAAGGTATATCCACTTCTAGTTCTCAGCCCTTTTGGCAACTCTTAAGTAAAAAGAGCTAACATGTCTTGATACATGGTATGCACTCAGTAAATGCTGCTTGAATGAATGAATGAGTGTTTCAGTTAAAAGTGTTTTCATGTGCATTTTCTCCCTGAGACCTTGCAGTAGCCCTGAGAGATGGGTCTGGTCACCTTCATTTTGCAGAAGAAGTAGAGAAGTTGGGGGTAATGGAGAGGGCATTGCCTTCTGAACTCAGTGTTCTGATCCTCCTGCTGACTGTGTCACTGATTTACGTCTTGACCTTGGCCCAACCTTGACCCTGGTCAAAGTGTTCCCCTCACCCCAGTTCTTCCATTTCCCCATTTGTGAGACATAAAGAAGAATCTCTTGTCCTTCTAAACTGATCAGCAGAAATAAAAAAAAATGAGACTGTAGAGGGGACTGTGCAGGGTTCCTGGGAATTATAAGGTGGTATTTGTCAGACTTGCCTTGGGAAACCTTGAAAAATTGAATGGAAACCACTGGGCTCATTCATCTCCTTTTAACAGCCCCATGTCATCCAGCCTGGTCTTTTCCATTCCTACTCTGTCCAATCCTGACAACATAATTTAGTTCCAGGGAACTTGAATAGAACACAGTGGACTGATATTTCCACGCACTTGGACCTTGATTAATACTGTCAGGGCAGCTGCTGGCGAGGATGAGGAGGCAGAGAGGATGATGCTCTGCAGCAGCCCAGCCTGTCCCCTGCTTGGGGGTTTCTGCAGGCCCCAGTCACCCCTCCTTCCACCTGCCCAGGCTCTGCACTGAGTCCCTAACCTATTGTATTAGTTCTTCCCACCATGCAGCCATCCATTCTGCAAACATACTGAATATTTACCATGGTCAGGCAATGGGGATTCAGAGTTAAGTGACGACAAGCCATGTCCTTCAAGAGTTCAGTCACAGGAAAATGAAGAGCAATGGACATGTAAGCAAAAATGGTTCAAAGGATGTAGCAGATACTACAGCATCAATAGAGGTAGATAGAAAGAGGAGGGAGAGTAGAGAGGGCTTCACAAAGGAGACAATGTCAAACAGGGGTTTTAGGATTGGTGACATTTCCCCAGGTGCAAGAGTACAGAGAGAGGGAGGGAAGGAGAAAAGATTTCTGGCAACACAGCCAAGCAAACTGATAAGGGCCTGAGACAGCTGACTTTGTGGGAATGGCCAGTAGTCCAGGTGGCCCTATTGTGAAGCATTGTGTGAAGCAGTCTAGGGCAGGTCCTAGAGCAGAGACTGGAATGGAGAAGAATGGAGCAAGGCCCTGGGATAACGCAGAGTTTGATGGGTCTGCATCAGTTCTGGTTTCAGTGTATGCCTTTCTTTGGGAATTTTCCCACATTGGCATGGAGAGGTAAAGAATAGGACACAAAGATTGGTGAGTAGAGAGTTGGAAAGCAGATAAGGGGAAATTCTATCCACATCCCAACTGAGAAAGAGTGGAGGTAAATCTCAAACACTGGAAGGTTGTGGGGCAGGTGGCAGGGAGAGGGTGCAGGGCAGGTGTTTTCCTTCTGTCTGTGTGGACAGGGCAGAGATGGCACCATGCTGCCAGTCCTATGAAAACAGTGCAGTCTTCCCTTTTTTGTAGACTTTCTTCAAAACATGCACTTACCCAGAGCTACCTAGAAACAGCTAAACACATACGGGTCTCCCTCCCAATATTTCATGCAAGAGTGTGTCCCTGTCCCTGCCCAACAACACCTGCATTGATGGTTTCTTTCCATGGATATCAAGATTTATTGTTCCTCAAAATCAAATATTGACCTTGGCTTTTTGTCCATCAATATATGACCTTGCAATTCAATGAGCCTGGAAATGCTAGTCAATGGTTACTTATTATTTCCTCTGCCCTGAAATGGAAATCTTAGACCCCAATGCATGGACTGGACCACAGTGATGATCTGTTTATAACCCCTGCACTTGGCATTCGTGATTGAGGAGTTGGTGGACAAGCTGCACAGTTTCCAGGAAGCTAGCTCTCTCTCCCACTCTTGCTTGTACTTCCTCTCTCTCTCTCTCTCTCTCTCTCTCTCCACATCAGAAGCTACTCATAGCAGATTCATAATTCTGTGGCACTGACCTCCCTTCCTCATCTAGAAACATCTTAGTCTGTTGGTTTCTCATGCCAAAGAGCTTGGACTAGTCTCCCAGGTCAGTGGGAAGCATGGTGTTCCTCTCCCCATCTATCTAATGTCAAGAGGATATGAATGGCTTTATTGAGCTAATGGAAGGATTATACTCTGACAATGGATTGCCCATGTCTGAAGCACCATTGCACCAATAACTTCTGAGAGTTTGGGAGGAGGTAGAGTGAAAGTTAAGGACCCAGAACTTCTGGGTTTCAATTATTAGTCTTGCATTACTAGCTGTGTGGCTTTGGGTAGGTTCTTTCTGTTCATTTTCTCTATGCCTCAGTTTCCTTATATGTACCAGGGGTGTTGTAAAAAGCCAGTGAAGTAGTCTATGCAAAGTACTTACAGAATGCCCGGAAGAGTCAGTGCTTGGGGTAGACATCACCGTTGCTCAGCCAACTCTGCTTCTCCCCCTTCCAGATACATGGAAGATAGCACTTCCTACCTCAATTCCCTTTGATGTTGAGTTGACCAAGTACCAGTTTGGACCAATGACATTTGAGCAGAAGTGACAGGTGTCACTTATGAATTGGGGTTGTGAAAATCCAGTGCAAAATTCTCTAGTCCTTCCCAGTGGCAGCAACCAGGAAGGACACATATTGCAGATGGGAACAGTTTGGATGCTGGAGGACCTGTTGGCTGTGTGACTGAGTCACTGCATGGAGATCACCCACCTGGAAGAGTTGCTGGCATCTGCAATGAATGTTGTGTGAGCAGAAACGAATGTCTCTTATGTTAAGACTGGAGATTTTGGAGCTACTTATTGCTTCATCAGAGTTCAGACTCTCCTGACTAATACAGTATTCAATAACTATTAGAGAATGTTATTGGTAAGACTATTACTATCACGTATTAGTAGAATTCCCTGGCAATCCTGCCTACCACAATAGCAGTCACATGGCCATGACCATCAAGAGTTCTGGTTCAAACCCAGCTTGGCTTTGGATTCTGCCATGATCCTCTGCTTTGGTCTGATGATTCAGTTCCTGCCTTCCCCCTTTGCCTTTGTTCCTGCAGCTCACTTCTGCCCTGAGTCTCTACTTATATGTTTTTACTCAATTAAATGACCATTTTATTGATGCCTAAATCAATTTTCCTGATGCAGGTAAGGTGGGGAGAAAACATAGCTTTGGGTGCCAAGTTCAAATGCCAGCTTGGCCTCTATCTTTCCCTGAGTTCCCGCCCAAGTTGGGAAAGACCCTCCTGGTGGCCCATGACACCTGGTTACCCTGGCATCTTCTTCCTTGGCCTAGGTGCTCCTCAAGAGCAGTGACCTGTCAGGATCCTCCACACCTAGATCACAGCATAATGTGTGCTCCATTAATGTAGACTAACTTAAGAATGAAAGCTCATCATGATCGTCTGTGCTATGGGTGTTGCATTCTCAGAGACTGTCTTCCAACAAACCACTGTTGGGAAGCCCTGTGTTTATCTGGGGGCCACTAGTGAGTGCACGGCCTAGTACCCACCCAGGACAGCTCCGAGACACCCATGTGGAAACCCAGAGCTCTGAGAAGCACATCTGGAAAACCCCTGCCATGATCTAAGCTCTTCATCTTGCAAATGGGGTTACTGAAGCCTGAAGTCATCCTGGGAATTTTCACGACATGATACCAGGGCTATTGTCTTACAGTCCTCTCAACGGTTGCAACTTTTTTGTACATTTTCAAATCGTTCAAGTCAGTTCTTTCTTAGGTAACTTTCCAGTGTGTTTGGTCTCTCTTTACATAGAAAAGGTGACCCTCTGAAGACAGTGTCTCAGGTGGGGAGTCAAGACGTTAGCCTAAGGGCATGAGAGGTCACATTGCCCAGGCTTGGATCCTGGCTCTACCATTTATGAGTTCTGTGACCCTACTTAAGTGACAAGTAACTTATCCTCTTTGGGCTTCAGCTTCCTCATCTGTTAAGTGAGGTTAGTGATAAAACCCACACACAGACCTACTGTGAGTATCTGATGATATGTTACATGAGACACTCTTAGTGCAGTGCTGGCACACAGTCAGGTCTCAGTGATGCCACCCGTCTGCCTGAGTGCCCTCTGCAAACCCACTGAGCGTGCAGAGCAGCTGTCAGATCAATCATCTTTATTTACTTCCAGAAAAGGCTGTCATAGGGGGAAGAAGGGGCCTCTGAAATGCAGAAACTAGATCAGGAAGTACTTGTCTTCTTTTCACTTGGAAAGTCCTGCTCCACTGCTAGATACCAGTAGAATAATTTCCTCCTCAGAGAAGCCCTCCCTCACTCCCTCGGACAGTTACATGGGCATGTTTCTGGCTCTCCATGCCATACTGCTGTGCTGCACATAGGACCAGTCACCGCTGCAACTAAATAAATGATTGTGAATTCTTTGGTGTGTTCAATATCTGTCTCCCCTATGAGGGCCAAAGACGGAGTCTGTTTTGTCTCACCACTGCAGATCACAGTGCCTAGCACACATAGGGTTTCAATAAGCACTTGTTAACTGACTGACTGATTCCAGGCATCATTGCTTAGATTCCTGCCATATGCCTAGCTTAGAACTAGGGAAGTAAGAGGCATGGTCCTAGCCTTATACATGCATGTTTTACAGGCTGCCTTGCTGTTTAAAGGCCATTTAAGTTATCCCAGAACGAAATATTTTTGAGTGCAAGGTGAGACTCAGAGAGGTTTAATATCTTGCTCTCAGTCACCTTTTGCCTGAGTCACCTCAGGCAAAAGGGGAACCTGGCTAGCTGCAAATCACAGCTTGAGCCCAGTTCTGAGTAACTCTAAAAACCACTCTCTTCCATCAACACACTTCCAATAGATTCTGAACTTCAGTGAGGAATAGAGTTCTGTGGGGCATTTGTAAAATACAGATTCCTGGGCTTTATCCTTCATGCTTCTATTTTATTAGTGTGGAGTCAGGGAAGCCCCTAGGGTACACAGGGCCCTAGGCCAGTATTTTTTTTTTTCAGGCTAGGCAAAACATTTGAGTCACTCAAAACCATGTGAGCACCATTCTGTTGGCCCAATCTCATGTTATCCTGTGGAAGAAATACTTTGCTGGCTAGCGGGAGCAATTCACTAGCTAGGCTGTCTGCCTGGCACAGGGGTTTGACAATTGAGGCCCTGGGGTGACCTCATATGTATGAGTCTTTGGATCTCATTGGGGCATCTGGTCAACCCTCAGAGGCAGTGGGGTAGAGGTAGAGAGGGTGTACAGTCTCTGAGGAAGAGAAACAAATGGGAATGGGGATCCACACAGGACCAGCTCCAAGCATGGACACAAGGAAAGCTCTTCAAAGCAGGGAACCCTTGAGGTGTGGGCCCTATGGTAGGAAGTATTGTCAGGAGGAGACCTGGGAACCTGAATTTATACATGCACCCTAGGGGATTCTAATGCAGGGGTATTGTAGGTCACACTTTGAGAAACAGTGCTCTAAGAGACTAGGGTTCACTCAAGGTCAGAAGAGCTTCTGAGAGGGGAAGCTAGTCAGGGATGGAGGGGCTGCCTGAGTCACCAGTGAGCTGTGGTGTAGTCTCACAGGCCTGTGGGCTCTCTGCCCAGCTTAATGGCTGTCAACCCCAGGTCTTCTGAACAGGAGGAGGGTGGAGGGCTTTGGATGGTGACTCTGTCTCCCAAGGGGCCTTCTGATCAAATGGGCTCTTGGCAGCCTTCTAATTTGTCTCCTCCTCACAGTGCCAGTATCAGCTTTCTGATGCAGAGGGACCCCGGTAATGAGTTTCTATTAAAAGAGCTGAATCCCGGCTCTCGGAACTCGATGTTCAGAATAAACAATGGGGCAGAATCCTATTAAAAAAGGCTTCCAACACGGACAAATTAAGCCCCTGGGAATGCCTTACAAAGAATACATTTTCCCAGTGTCGAACCCAAATCAATAGAGAAAAACAAATAATTTCAAGTGGGAGTCGTCATAATGATACGCAGGTAGAGGCAGGGGTTGGGTGTGTTATTTTGGCCTGAGGACACCCCGGCAGAGATAATGAGGGAGCAGAGGAGTGCAGCTCCTAATGGGCGTGAGGGGTGTCTGGGTTTCCCAGGCAGCTGAGCGAAGAGGATGTCGTGTCTCATTTGTCTCTGTCGAGGCTCCCTCTTTCTCTGGGGGATGGTTATGTCCGCAGTGCTGCGTGCAGCCCACTAAAGGCTGTGGCAAGCCTGGGGAGGGGGCAAGCGACCTGGCTTTGTTAACCGGGGCTAGATCTTATCTCTGCACAGGCAGAGCTGGCAGAGTGAGGATCCCCAGACATCTGTACAGATGCCTGAATTGTCACTATTCAGGCTTTACTCCCTCCTCTGCTCTCTCCACTTGTGACTGTCCTGTGAATATCACTCTTGGAGCCCTGAAAAATCTTACCCATCATTCCAGTTCCTCCTATTCATGCAACCTTTCCTGAATTCTTCCTTCCTTGTAAATTCCTAGTGATCCTAGTAGCACCCTTGAGTGCTTCATGCATGTCAGGTAGGCTCCTTGCCCGGCGCACCTCTCCCCATGCCCTCCCCTCCCCTCACTTGGAGCCTGTACCACAGTGTCCTGTTGACTATAATTAGGTCAGTGCTTCCTCTTCTGTCTAGAGAGCCCTGTAATCAGTACAACTCACCCCACGCTCACTGAGCAGTGCTCCATTGTGGTGTCTATGCTGGGCTCTGGGAGACATAAAGTTGGCCAAGACACAGGCTTGGATCCATTGAAGGCAGGGAATCGCCCAACCTTCTGATGTGGTCCAGCTGCCTCCATTAACTAATGGGGAAATAGAGATACTGAGGAAAATGGTGGTGTGGTCAGGGGCAAACACAGTGGACAATGGGCAATGGAGAGAACCAGAAGCCAGTTCTACTGCCTTCCTGCCAGTAAAGGTGCACTGAGGCCTGGCTCCTTGCAAAGCACTTTTCTACCTATTCTCCCCCATTTTATGGGTGAGGAAACTGAGGCATAGTGAAGCTAAGTAACTGGTCCAAAGCCTTGAGCTTCAGGTGGTGAGGTCTTCTGTTCCCAGCCAACTCTCTCACTTTGTATTACCCAGGGCAGGTTTTTGAGGGTGGAAAGTGGTGCAGACAGACCTGGGCAGGGGACAGGACCCTGTGGAGGCTGGCTGCAGTGGGGAGCTGGAAGGAGAGGAGGCTCTGATTTGTGAGTACTCCTGGC
The DNA here is from genome assembly GCF_022682495.2 of Desmodus rotundus. Lineage (NCBI taxonomy): Eukaryota > Metazoa > Chordata > Mammalia > Chiroptera > Phyllostomidae > Desmodus > Desmodus rotundus. The sequence continues at coordinate 57,129,713 of NC_071390.1, read as the reverse complement.
TGGCTCAGGGTGCATACCTATTGTCTGGTACATGGAACCAGTTGGGGCTGTTCCTCTGTGCACATCTCAAAGGAAATGGCGACCACATGTTGGCTCACTCAGTTAAAGCCCTGGGAAGTCCTGCAGCAACTTTACTTTTCCCAGTGTCTACCAGACTAACACGACAATGGATGCCCTTTCTTGTCTCCTCAGAATGCTTTGTAGCTCCTGTGCTCTGCCTCTTGGGAAGTTCATCTGTAGACAACATGGCTGTGAGGCTAGGAGCAGCTGGACAAAGTGAAGAGTCAGTGACTAAGACTTAAAGTGTAGAGGCAGAATCAAGGATGTGAATTTTCCTGGACACCAAGGGAGGGAGAGAATTTCCAGGGTGAGGAGGAGGTCAGCAGTTTAAATGCCTCAATGCTGAGGAGGGTGAGGTCTGAGACAGCCTGTAGATTTTGTGGGCAGGAGTCTGGGATATAAATCTATGCAGGCATCCATGCTGGTTGCTAGCAGGAGTGCAAATGAGTGGGGGCGGTTGGTGGGGTGAGGGGTTGGCTTATCTCTTAAAGTTAAGAATGCACATACCTTAGGATGCAGTAATTCCACTTCTCTCTCTCTGCCCAAGAGAAACACTCATCCTGGGCTCGTGGAGGCCTGTTCAAGGACATTTATTGCAGAGTCAGAAGTGGAAACAATGTTAATGGCCATCAGTAGGAGAAGGGCTAACGGCCTCATGGCATGTCTACTGCAGCAGTTAGTACGAATGAGGAAGACACTTATGTACTGACACAGAAAGGTCACCAGGAGAGTATTGGATTAAAAAAACACAATGTGCAGGATGTATACACAGTATGATACTTCTTCAGGAAAAAATACACATGGTTTTTCACATGCACTCACACTCATAGGCAGACACACGGAAATATGTCCACACAGGCACCCAACACACATGTGCACATGCATACACATACAGGCACACACGTGTGTGTGCATACAGGCACACTCACACAAAACAGTAATACTATTGGTGGCCAAGAGAGAAATCTCTAAATCTGGAATTTCCCTGAATCTTAGTTCTGCCACTTAATAGGTTTGTAACATTGGGCAAATAACTAACTTTCTTGTACCTCAGTTTGCTCATCTGTAAAGTATGGATAATTATATTTCAACCTCAAGAAATTGTTGAGTGGAATAAGTGATTAACTGAGTTAAGATGAGCAAAGTACTTGTGAGAGTGCTTGGCCCATGGTAAGAGCTAAATAAGACTAGCTGTTGCTATGACCATATTTCATCTATTCTAAAACCCCTTCTATTCACATCTTAAACCTGCAATAGAGATACACTATATAATTACTAGATCTTAACATTGGGTCATGGTTTCTTTGGCAACTTTTTTTCCTTCTTGGTAGCACATAAAAAATGGCACATCTTACAATTGGAGACATGTTAGGCACAATGAAATACAATATTATTTCCAGGAAATATTTACTAGGGTGACATATGTATGGAAGCATGACCAGTAAGCTCTGGGATACACACGTCCAGCTCATGCAGTGGTTCCCTCCAGGAAGAATGTTGGAGACTGGAGTGTTGGAAGCCTGGGGCCTTATCAGGACTGCCTTGGTGTTTTACAAGCAGCATGGAGTTGTGTTTACATGTGGTTTCACTTAGCGTTGCTTGGCTGCAGCCGGCAGACACTAACACTGGTTAACTTAAGCAAAAAGGAATTTATTGGCAGGATGTCGGGAGCTCACAGAAGTGACAGGAGCCCAGAGAAGCAGACTCAGGGAGGGGTGGGGGCTCAGGCCTCTCCCAAGGGAGAGGATTATGAACCACAGTCACCATCTGGTATTGGAAAACATCTGGTCCACATGCCACTACAACTGAGACTGGATCTCCAACCTCTCCTCTGTCTCTGGGTCCAGTGGCTTTTGCCAGTCTTTTCATTTGTCCATCATCTGATGAATCCCACCTTCCTAGTCTTGTGGTAGTTCTTATATTAAATGTCTTAGGGGAAATCAGCAGAATCAGCCTCTCACAGTGGACCAAGAGCTGTGGATCTGAGCAGACCCAGCATCCCTTGCAGCTAGGGCACAGGCATACACTCAGGTTGGTCAACTGCCAAAGCCCCTCTTTTATACAGTGAGCTAGGAACAAGCAAGTCCATAGCAAGGCCATGAAGCAGGAAGGGTACATCTGTGCAGGAGACTGGTGTAGTAACTGCAGCAACAAATTCCACTTCTAGAGGCACAGCTGCTTGGAAAGGCAGTGTCTGTGCTCATATGCCTGGGACGAGCTGTGACACCCTATGCTTGGTGGTGCAGTGGTGTCTTCACTGGGCTGCCTTCATGAAGTCAATCTAGCTGTGGTCAGCTGTGGCCTGGACTCTACCTATTTCTGTGTCTGCTTCCTAGTGAGCCTGTGGGCTATCTTATTTCCTTTTGAATAACTTCCCCCCACACCCACACTGCTTGCTTCAATCTGACTGAGTTGGGTTCTGTTGCCAGCAACCAGTAAGCCTGCCTGACATCCTATGTCCCTCACTCCAGACGCAAAGTCCCAGAAGAGAAGTCAGGGCATGTGCCTGCTCCCTGGAGTAGACCAGGAGACACATGGAGCTGGCTTTTATAATGGGAAGCAGAAGCCTAGAATTCCCCTCTACCAGGACCGCACACAATGGGGAAGAGGCAAATTCCAGAAGGAAATCAGGCTGCAGTTAGTGAGGGGAAAACAGGGTGAGTGTGAACCACCACTGTTTAATCAAAATAATGCATACTCTGCTTGGAGGAAACTTATTCATTCATTCACTCATTCAACAAACATACAGGGACAGGCAGTGGGCTCCCTGTATGCCACAATACCAAATGTGACCTCTAAGCACTGTGGCCTAAAAAGGAGGCAGTCAGGGAAGTCTCAACAGATGAGGTGGCGTATGAGCTGGATAAGACACCAGGAGGGGCAGGGATTTTCAGAAAGACCAGGTCAAGTGTGCACAAGAGAGGGCCAGGGAAATAGCCTGTGCATAGGCTCAGGATCATGAAGGGGCACACACCCTGTGGTCTGGGAAAAGGAGAGTTTCAGGGTGGGCCAAGGGGAGGCAAAGTGTTCAGAGGATAGAATTGGTAGAAGATGAGCCTGATGATGAGGTTGGAGGCAGAAGGCAAGGGCCTTGAATGCCAATTGAAGGTGGGTCAGGAAAAGTGTTTACATTTTATTTATTTATTTAAGAGAGGGAGATTTGTTTTTCCACTTATTTGTACATTCATTGGTTGATTCTTGTATGTGCCCTGACTGGGGATCAAACTTGCAACACTGGCCTATAGGACCTATGCTCTAACCAACTGAGCTACCCACCAGGACAGTAAAAGTGCTTTAAATGGGAGAGACACATTGTTAGAGCCATCTTTGAGGAGATGATTTGGGTGGGTGAATGAAGAGGAATTTGTGGAGGGCAGAAGAGGAAGGGACAGTGTAAGAAGCAAGAAGGACAGGCACAGTTCAATCTCTGAGCTTTGGTTTTGGAGAGATAAGAATCTAGAGTATTAGTCACCCCAGTCTCCACTCCTTCCTCTGCCCTCAGCTTGCTGGGTGACTGGACAAGTCACTTCCCCTCCAGGCCATAGTGATTTCCAACAATGCTCAGTGGAATCCCCAGGGCTTTCCCAGAGCAGTATCATTGGGGAAAATTTTACATATTGGGGTTGCACCTAAGATTTTGCCTTCTAAATAGTTCTGCTATGAAAAGTCCACGTGTAAAACCAGTGGACCAGCTCCCCAAGTTCCTGTGTAGCTCTGACATCTTAGTGACCAGATCATCCTGGTTTGCCCTGAATGTTATAAAATGGAAAGTCCCATATTGAAATTCCTCAGTTTGTGACAAAGTGGGTGGCTGTTACCTTATATTAGGGAATTCATGAATCTAAGAGACAGGAACTTGGCAGGGAAAACGTGTAGGGTGTGGAGCACAGCATCGTGGCCAAAGGTCTCAGATGGGGTAGGAATGGGATGGCCTGATGACCCTAAGCTTGCAGAGATGTGACTGCCTATGGGAGCTGGGACTGGAGGTGGTCCATGGCAGTTGGAGAGGGGGTAAGGAGAGGAAGTTGAACTTCAGGAGGGGAGAGGAGACTAGCAAAGTCTATACATTGCTGCAACTGCCAATCTTGATATAAGGTTGGCTTTTGTACTATCTGTCATGGGGAATCCAAAAAACACCTGCTTAACTGTATAGTGATATTTTTTTTGGCATTTTTTATGTTTTAAAAGATTTTATTTATTTATTTGTAGAGAGGAGGGAAGAGAGATAGACAGGGAGAGAAACCGATATGACAAACATTGATCCATTACCTCTTGTATGTGCCCTGACCAGGGACTAACCTGCAACCCAGGCATGTGCCCTGACAGGGAATCAAACTGGCAACCTTCTGCTTTGTGGAATGATGCTCCAACTAACTGAGCCACACCGGTCAGTGCTAGTGATTTATTTTTTTCAATAAATGATTTGTCTAGAGAGAGACACAGGCCAAGGATGGTACAATGGCTGCATTAAGCCATCTAGGTCTTCGCTTCTTCCTTCTGTCCACCATCTTTGGTGTGTGGGGTTACATCTATGTCAAGGAAGTGGCAAAGGGGGTGGGACAAGAGGAAAGAGAACTTCCCAAACATCCCTTTCAGTTGTCTGCTGCTCTCAGCCAGGTTTGTCATAAGGTCTCCTCTGGTTGAAAGGGAGCCTGAAAAATGTGGGATTTTAGCTGATTTGAATAAATTCAGGGGCTCTATTTGCAAGAAAGAAAGATGGACTAAATACTCTTCAGGCAGCTAGCAGAGTCTCCCTTACAAGGTCTTACAGGATTCTACATTACACTGAGGCATCCTAACTGCACATCACATGACCCTTGTCCCTGCCCCAGGGCCCCTCATAGCCATCATTGCCTATCAGGCACATCTACTCGGGCCCCTCTCCATTTCTCCTCTGGACAAGGCCAGAATGCAGGCAGCATGTATTCATCTCCTGGCAAGGTCCAGAAGACCCTGACCCTTCCTCTGGAAAGCTGTGTCCCCCTCTGGAGGGGCCTCCTGTGGCCTGTAGCCCCACCTCCCTGCAGATGTGATTTGCCCTTCCTCCTCCAGCACACAGCCCAGGGTGAGTAGGCCCACTTAGTTCTATTTCACTCCACGTTACTCATCAGGATGTTTTTGCAGCAGTTACTTGATATCCAGGAAGAATTCCAAAGCTTTTGAAAAGAAGTAAATACAACCTTTTGTCCCCCAAAAGTTGTGAAATTGTGTTTTGCTGAGGAGATGGCAGGCACCCATGGGTGGTCCAGCGACCACCCCTTGAGGCAGGTGACTGGTGCTCCAGATTTGCCCTCATATTGGGTGACCCCCCACTGTCCCTGAGCTCAGCTGGACCTCCCAGAACCCACGCTAAGCCTCTCCTGATCCTCTCATGGGACCTAAATTTGGGAGAACAGAAGAAGTCTGTCGGCGGGGATACCCCAGCTTGTCTCTTGCTCTCCAGCCAAAAAGGCTTTTAGGGAGTGCTCCTCCCATGCACGGGCTTTGGACCTGAGCTCCAGGAGAAGCAGAACCAGAGTTTCTGTGCTGTTTGCTGTGGTCACAGTCCACAAGGGTGGGTACAGTGCAGTTCTCATGGTCCTAGGAGGACTTATTCTTTATCTGCTGGGGCTGGTGGTCACAAGGCAAGGAGATTTGGCCTCTCTTCTCCTTCCTGAGCTATTTGAGTAAATGTCAGAGAGCACTGGATGTTAAAATATATCCAGGAGGGAGAGGGAAACTAGCTCTACATCTCTAGTCCTTACATGCAGTGAGAGGGTCCACCTCCCCACCAGCATCACCATCTCCCTTGAAGCTATATTGCCTCCAGCCTTAACACAGAGGTGCCATCTACCTCTTCCCTTGGTACCACCTAGCATGGCTGACTTTTTCCAAAGAAGTTTTGGTGAAAAATTAAATAGGTATTTCCTAGCAAGTGCTAGATCCTTAGGTTCTTTTAACAATGTGGACCCCACCTTCCACCTACACTTCTTTATATGTAAATCACCTGCTGAATAAATGAACCAGTGCATGAAGGATTGCTTCCAGGGCAGATGGAGGCTGTATTCTCACTTTCTTTCCTAACCATTCCTGCTATGGTTAAGCCCCCAACATAGGTCTTTGGCTAGTTGGTGGGGTTTGGGTCCCAGACCAGAGCTCCATCTGCTTTCTCCACTCACACACAGTGACTACAGGGCTGGTGCTCCCAGCCATTGCATCAAAACCCCTGCAATTCCTGTGGAATCCTTCCCAGAGCATCGCTCTTGACAGCTTACAACTCCCGACTATTAAACATTGATCACTCAAAATTTAACATCCCATCTTCCCTTTGATATCTTCAACTGCTCTCTGCATAAGACAACAAGCGCTTTCTGCAGCTCAGCATGAAGACTTCAAAGGTGCCTTCCCCACTCACTCCCAGCAGCTCTGTTATTCAGCCAGCAAACCTGCCAAGTGGAACAAGGGGATACCCTCCTCCATCCAGTGTCTTCTTTGGGACTTAGACTAGCGGGGAATCCAAGGGAAAACCTCAGAGAGTTGAGTCCTGGATTAGAATGCTGGGTGATTCTGGGGCACAGCCTGGACTGAGGGGTACCCTGCCTCTCTCTAGGGGCAGCTGTGGGAAATGGAAAGTGATTTAGATGAAGAATCAAGAGGAACTGGGTTCGAATCCCTGGTGTGCCAGTTTCCAGCTCTGGAACCTCAGGGAAACTGCTGTGCATTGCCAGTAAAATGGAGATGATAGCACATTCATTCCAGCTAAGCCCCGGGAGAGGATTACTGAGAGGCTGGGAGTGAGAGTATGTACCTGTGAGATCCATAGCAGTTAATCAGAAGATGGCTGTGATGCCTTGCCCGCTGAAGATAAGGTGTGGTTCAGCAAAACAGTGCAAGCACATCTGTAGGAAGATGTTTCAATGGCTTCATACAACAGGTGATTTTAAGCTCTTCAGAAGGGAGCCAGTAGCATAGACACTGCAAAAGGTTGATCACAAATTCTTACCACCCTTTCACTCACCCTGGCTCCCAGGGTGCTGCATTTTATTAAAACTTTATTAATTAGAATAGCGACCATTTGCTAAACACTTACATCAGCCAGGATCTAGGAAAAGCAATTTACCTGTGTTACCTCCTCTAGTCCCCACATCAACCTGTAAGGTAGGTTTTCTCACTGGGCCCTATTTATAGATGAGACTCTTGAGGGTGACAGAAGGAGCACCTCAGAGGAAATGGCAAAGCCGGGACTCAGAAATAGGTCAGTCAGACGCTCAAGTCCCAGTTCTGGTTTCCATCTTCTATTGTACTGGCTCTGTCTAAAGGCGCTCTGTACTCTGCATACCTGAAATCAACAGCCATCAATATATTGCATTCAGATTCTATCAGGGAGCATGTGAATGGTTCTCTCTAGATGGATGACAGCACAATTGTGCACACACATGGAATGTATAACTTGACACCCTGCAGGCTCCTGGTTTGTTCCTGGAACCCACCTGCAAAAGGGGCATCTCAGAGGCTCAGTAGTTTGCATTAGAAGACCTCCTGGCATGATGGGGTACATGTAGCTCAGCACAAGGCAATTCTATTCCCCTTCACACACCATTTCTGAGGCCCCTTCAATGCAAAGAGTAATTCCAGGCCAGAAATAACAAGTTCACAGCACAGGTCCCCTCACGTTCCCCACCCTTTTGAATGGGTCATGGTGCTCCTTCACTCCAAACCCTGATGTGGCCTCAGTCAGTCCTCTGTATCACCTCCCTCCAAGCTGCTGCATTTAACATGAAACCTCTGCTGTTCCTGTGCAGGGGCATCTTCACATCTGGAAGGAAAGCCAAGCACGTCCTCCATCATGTCCCTGAAGCTTGGCTATGAGTGCTGGTACTGCCTCCCAGGTCCCCAGAGTTGGCCTGTCCCTCTGTCGGAGTTAAGTTGAGAGCGACATTATGCCCCTGAATCTTTTCTTTCACAGTTCAAATGGCTACAGGTTCATCCTTCAAACATTCCTCACATTGCTTGGCTCTTCACCTATAATTTTTCAAGGGAGAGTGGGAGGAGAGAAGGCTGGGAGGGGAGCAAGGGAGGCAGTTGCATCCTTCCAGGAGAACTTCTAGGGGCCAGAACCAGGCTCAGTACTGGCTGAAGAGGGGGAGACCAGCACTACCAGAATAAGACTGAACAGTGACTGCATCCCAACTATTTGGGTGCTTAGGTACCCCCTCCCCCAAGCAGCTCAGAGGGAGGGCAGAGTGACAGAGCAGGGCCACCCCACTCAGCCTCCACAGGATCTGTTGTGACCCAGGATGGATAGCCAAGGCCTCGCGCAGCAGCCCACCCAGTGCTACAGGGAAACTGCTTATTTCCCTTGAAATTGTAGGGTTGGGTTTTAGGGCTCAATAATACTTTTCTAAGGTGCAACAGATATTTTCTTTCCTGGAGAGGAGCTCTCATGCTGAAATGGTTCAGTCTTGCTGAGCAGCTTTCAAATCTCTTAGATGGTGAGTCTGGGCAGCATCACTGAAGGGTTCTGCTCATGGTGCCTCCCCTCGCTGAGCACAGACAGTGGCCAAGGTCCCACCAGTCAGAGCCCCCGGCACCTCCACCATGCTTTTGTCAGACATTGAGTTTATCATCTTTGCAGGTTTTCTTTACTTTCTGCACAATCAAGAAAGGCAAAGTAGCAAGACAGAAGGGGAACTCCGTTTTGAGCCTGGATGAGAATATACATCATCTTCCCCATAGTTTGGAGGAAACTTAACTATTATTTACAAAACTCAACGCTTTGTTTGGAAAATGAGGTTAATGCTGTATAACTCACAGGGTCTCTGGAAGGGCTGAATAAAATGGCATTTGGGAAAGTGTCAAGCATAGCTATACAGTAGGTGCTCAATTAATGTTAATAGAAAATAGAGCAGCTTCCAGAACATCTGGATATCAAACTGATATCAGCTTGTGAATGATCTCTTGGCAAGAGAGAAGCAAAGAGTAAGTTCTTAAGTCCTGAGAGTCTCCCACACCCATTCTGCGTTCTCTAACCCTGAGCTCCCTGTCTGGGTGAGAATGCCAGCATCTCTAGGATAGCTGCACTGAAGGTTGGCACAAAGAAGTAAGGGTCATGGTCGGCCTCATTCTGACAGCCCTGAGACATGGATCACCATTAAGTACTCTACCCTGCCATGCTGGCCTCTTGATAGAGCCCCAGCAAAGCCATTAGAGATCTGCTCAAGGGTCATGGTGTTCTACTCTGAATCTGACCTCAGGAGAGGTAACACATTTACCCATTATCCCCCCTCAATACCCCTGCATGGCTACTTTGGAGAAGTGGGAACTGGAAAAAGAACACTGGCATGTGTTGCAGGATTCTGTTTCTGAGCCTGAACTCCCCTGGAATTCCCCTGGAATGTGTGAAGGAGGGAGGGTCCTGGCACTGTGCTAGGTGCTTTAAATGCCCACAGCCAGACTGCAAATTAGATGGCATTGTTTCCATTTAGGCACTTAAGGACTTTAAAGAAGAAATAACTGGCCTGTGTCATGTTGTTGGTAACTACCAGATTGGGACTGAAACTCACACCTGGCTCCAGAGCCCGCCTTGCTCACCCTTATCTGGTGTTTACTATGTGTTGGCATTAAGTGAAGCACTTTGCATGTGTTACTTCATTTAACTCTCACCAATATTATGATTAGATGGTAGTCTCATCTGCATTTTTGGGATGAGGAAGGTGAATCTTAGATTGCTTAAGGGACTTGTTCAAGGTCACTCATGTAGTTTATTGTGTAGCTAGTTTTGAGCCCAGGTTTGTTCACAATCCCAAATGCTTATGATTAGGTTTCTTGCTGAAAATCATGTTATTTATACACCAAACTTTACTAGGCATCTCTTATAGGTAAGGATCTGCTTTAGACACTCAGAGGGGTTATATGGCTGTGCCAGGGTCCCTGACTTTAGAAATCCTATCCATCCTTCTATCCTCAGCTCTGTCCTCTGATGGGAGCCACCCTGAGCCACCCTGGACTTCATCTTTTCTCTTTTCTTTCTGTCTTGGCTAGAGCCCTCCTGGGGCATCTGAAGACATAGGACAGCTCTATGTGTCATGCCCATGGCAGGAACTGGAGCCCAGGACTCCTGTTTCTGAGTCATGGTGTCCTCCACTTGCCCCACAATCCATTTGCCTTTCTGCTGTCATTTCCCATTCTTCACTGAACTGGTGTCAGATAGGGCAGGCTAGGTTGTGTTGTGACAACAAGCAACCTCTCTGTAGCTGATTGCATTTCCCTCACATGATACACACACAAAGGTGGTTGGCAAGGGGACTCTGCTTCTCACAGTCACTCTGGGCCACAGGCTGGCACCTACTGCCACCATCCTTGAAGCAAGGAAGGTGGTTCTTAAACTACACACTGACTCTTACAGACTTGTCTGGGAGTGACACCTGTCACCCCTGGTCATATCTCATTGGCCAAAGCAAGTTGGCCAGCCTGCCTATGTTCAAAGAGGGCTAGGGTGCAATCACACCATCAGCCTGGAAGGAGAGGAGCACTGGAATGTTTGGGAATGGGCCTGTGACCATAATAGATATAGCAAAACCCAAGCAAGGGAAATCAGTTCTTGCTATGGGAAATTTTGAGCCTGAGAATACCTGTTTTTTGTGGGGTTTTTTTTTTCATTTGAAAGGGAGATTAGCAGGTTTTAGAAGTGTGTTAAAGACATATTAGCTCCCAGATGAAATTTTCTGTTTTATTCCATTACATTTAACAAAGGTTTATTGAGAGCCCTCTAAGTGCTAGGCACTCCTAAGCACACAGGACATGCCCTGTATGAATAAAACAGACAAAAATCCATGCCCTCAAGGATTGTGTTAGAGGGGGCGGACGCTGAGCAATAGAGAACAAACATAAGTTAGTTGCATACGGACAACATGTAGTTATAGAAGAACTGATAGAGAACTGAAAACACAGTGACTCTCTGCACACGTGATTTGGTGTTACTGGAAACACTAATCGCACCTTTGAGCTCCACACATGCACGTCTTCAGCATGGGAGCCTCTCTGATAATCACGTGGCTCTAATCTATGCTCTTACTTTCTTTCATTATTTTGTGGGGAGGGACTTAATGGACATGTCTTTCTCACAGTCCTGGAGTGTGGAATCTGAGGTCAAGGTCCTAGCAGAGATGGTTTCTGGATGTGGACTCTTCCTGGCCCGCAGACAGTAGCTTTTTCACTTTTTCCTAACATGGCTTTTCCTCTGTGTGTGTCAGGGGGGTGGGGGTGGGGAGGAGAGAGATCACATATGTTCTAGTGTCTCTTCCTCTTCTTTTTTGAATATTTCGAGTACTTTTAATAGTCTTTTGTACTATGTACAGTTTATAAAATAGAAATAACCCCATGTGCATATACCTTTGAATCCTATTTTTCTTTTTTAAAAATTTTTTATTGTTATTCAATTACAGTTGTTTGCATTTTCTCCTCATCCCTCCACCCCACCCCAGCCAAACCCATCTCCCTCCCCTGCCTCCGCCCTCCCCTGAATCCTATTTTTCAAAGATAAATTTAACCACTAACCTTGATTTTATTTTTTAAATTTTTAAAAAGATTTTTTAATTGTTATTCTGTTACAGTTGCCCGAATTTTTCCCCCTTTGCCTTCCTCTGCCCATCCAACCCCCACTCCCACAGTCGATTCCCACACTGTTGTCCATGCCCATGGGTCCTTCATATGTCCTCTTTAACTAGTCCCTTCCCATTCTTATCCCCCTCATTCTTCTCCTCTGGTCACTGTCAGTCTGTTCCATGTTTCCATGCCTGTGGTTATATTTTGTTCATTAGTTTATTTTGTTCATTGAGTTCCTCATATAGGTGAGATCATATGGTATTTTTCTTTCACCAACTGGCTTATTTCATTTAGCATAACACTCTCGAGTTCCATCCACGCTGTCACAAAAGTTAGGAGTTCCTTCTTTCTCTCTGCTGCGTAGAATTCCATTGTGTAAATGTACCATATTTTTTTGATCCACTCATCTACTGATGGGTACTTAGGCTGTTTACAGCACTTGGCTATTGTAAATAATGCTGCTATGAACATAGGGGTACATAAGTAATTTTGAATTGGTAATATGGGATTCTTAGGTATATTCCCAGCAAAGGAATCACTGGGTCAAAAGGCAGTTCCATTTTTTAGGTTTTTGAGGAAATTCCATACTGTTTTCCACAGTGGCTGCACCAGTCTGCATTCCCACCAATAGTGAACTAGGTTTCCCTGTTCTCTACATCCTTACCAGCACTTGTTTGTTGATTTATTGATGATAGCCATTCTGACAGGTGTGAGGTGATATCTTATCGTGGTTTTAATTTGTATATCTTTGATGGCTAGTGATATTGAGCATCTTTTCATATATCTGTAGGCCATCTGTATGTCCTCCTTGTAGAAGTGTCTATTCAGGCCCTTTGCCCTTTTTGTAGTTGGATTGTTAGTCTTCCTGGTGTTGAGTTCTTTATATATTTTGGAGATCAAACCCTTTCTCAATGTATCATTGGCAAATATGTTCCCTTTTCATTTTGCTGATATTTTCTTTAACTGTGCAGAAGCCTTTTAATTTGATGTAGCCCCATTTGTTAATTTTTTCCTTTATTTCTCTTGCCCTGGGAGGTATATTGGCAAAAGTATTGTTACATGAGATATCTGAAATTTTACTGCCTGTGTTTTCCTCTGAGACTTTTATGGTATCATGACTTATATTTAAGTCTTTTATCCATTTTGAGTTTATTCTGGTATACGTATAAGTTGGTCAGCCAGTTTTGTTTTCTTGCATGTACCAGTCCATTTCTCCCAACACCATTTATCAAAGAGGCTATTTTTACTCCATTGTATGCTTATGCTCCCTTTGTCAAATGTTAATTGACTGTAGAGACATGGATTTATTTCTGAGCTCTCTATTCTGTTCCATTGATTTATGTGTCTGTTCTTATGCTAGTATCAGACTGTTTTGATTACAGTGGCCTTGTAGTATAGTTTGATACCAGGTGTTGTGATCCCTCCTACTTTGTTCTTTCTCAAGATTGCTGAGGCTATTCAGGGTCTTTTTTGTTCCATATAAAATTTTGAAGTATTTGGTCTACACCTGTGAAATATGCCATTAGTATTTTAATAGGAATTACATTGAATCTATAGATTGCTTTGGGTAGTATGGACATTTTAATGATGTTAATTCTCCCAATTCATGAACACGGTATATACTTCCATTTATTTGTGTCTTCCTTCATTTCTTTCTTCACTGTTGTGTAGTTTTCTGAGTACAGGTCTTTTACCTCCCTGGTTAAATTTATTCCTAGGTATTTTATTTTTCTTGTTGCTATAGTAAATGAGATTTTCCCCCCCTAGTTTCTCTTTCTGATATTTCATTGTTGGTGTACAAAAATGCCTTTGATTTCTGAATATTGACTTTGTATCCCACTATTTTGCCAAATTCTCTTATTAGGTTTGATTAGTTTTTTGGTGGAGACTATAAGGTTTTCTATGTACACTATCATGTTGTCTGGGAATAATGATAGTTTTATTTCTTCCTTTCCAATTTGGATGCCTTTTATTTCTTTTCCTTGTCTGATCACTGTGGCTAGAAATTCCAATACTATGTTGAATAAGAGTGGTGAAAACAGACACACTTGTCTTGTTCCCGATCATAAGGGGGAAAGAATTCAGTTTATGCCTCTTGAGTATAATGTTGGCTGTAGGTTTCTCATATATGGCCTTTATTATGTTGAGATATGTTCCCTCTATTCCCACTCTGCTGAGTGTTTTTATCATAAAAAGGTGCTGGATTTTATCAAATGCTTTTTCAGCATCTATTGGTATGATCTTGTGATTTTTGTCCTTCATTTTGTTCATGTGGTGTATTAGATTTATTGATTTGCAAATATTATACCATCCTTGCATCCCTGGGATGAATCCCACTAGATCATGGTGTATGATCTTTCTAATGTATTACTGGACCTGGATTGCCAATATTTTGTTGAGGATTTTAGCGTCTATGTTCATTAGAGATATTGGTCTGTAGTTTTCTTTTTTTGTGTGTTTTTACCTGGTTTTGGACTAGGATGATACTGGCTTTGTAAAAAGAGTTTGGGAGTCTTCTCTCTTCTTGATTTTTTTTTTTTTTTGGAATAGTTTGGAAAGGACAGGAGCTCATTTTTCTTTACACATTTGGCAAAACTCACCTGTGAAGCCATCCAGTCCAAAGCTTTTGTGTGCCAGGAATTTTTTGATTACCACTTCAATTTCACTAGTTGTTATCAGTCTATGCAGGCTTTCTGCTTCTTCTTGATTCAGTTTTGGCAGATTGTATGTTTCTAAAAATTTGTCCATTTCACCCAGTTTGTCCAATTTCATGGCACATAGTTGTTCATAGTAATTTCTTACAGTCTTTTGTAGTTCTGTGGTATCAGTTGTAACTTCTCCTCTTTCATTTCTCATTTTATTTATTTGGGTGCTCTCTCTTTTTTTCTTGATGAGTCTGGTGAAAGACAGGTCAATTTTGTTTATCTTTTCAGAGGACCAATCCCTGGATTTATTGATCCTTTGCATTATGTTTTTAGTCTCTAGGTCATTTAATTCTGTTCTGACCTCGATTATTTCCTTCCTTCTACTTGTTCTGGGCTTTGTTTGTTCTTGTTCTTTCTCTAATTCTTGTAGATGTAGGGTTAGGTTGTTTGAGACTTTTCTATCTTCTTTAGGCAGGCCTGTATTGCTATGAACTTCCCTTTCAAGACTCCTTTCTCTGTCCCATAGGTTTTGGGTTGTGTGTTCGTTTTTATTTGTTTCCAGGTACATTTTGATTTCTTCCTCGATCCCATTGTTAACCCATTTATTATTTAATAACATGTTTTTCAGTCTCCATGTATTTGAATGTTTTTGAGTTTTTTCCTTGAGGTTGGTTTCCATTTTCAAGCCATTGTGATCCAAACATGCTTGATATGATTTCAATTTTCCTGAATTTGTTGAGGCTTGTTTTGTGTCCTCCCATGTGGTCTATCTTTGAAAATGTTCCATGAGTGATTGAAAAGAATGTATATTTGCTTCTTTGGAGTGAAAGGTTCTGTATATATCAATTAAGTCCATTTGAGCTAGGGTTTGTTCAGTGCCACAATATTCCTATTGATCCTTTGTTTGGAAGATCTACCCACTGTTGCAAGTGAGGTGTTAAAATCTATGATGACTGTGTCATTGTTGATATCTTTCTTGAAATCCTCTTAAGATTTTCCTTATATATTTGGTGCTCCTATGTTGGGTGCATATATATTCACAAGTGTTATATTCTCTTGATGGCCTACTCCCTGAAGTATTATGTAGTGACCTTCTTTGTCTTTTTATGGCCTTTGTTTTGAAGTCCATTTTGTCTGATATAAGTATTGCTACCCCTGTTTTTTTTTTTTATGTCCATTTGTTTGGAATTTTTTCCCCCATCCCTTCACTTTCAGCCTGTATAGATCTTTTGTTCTGAGGTGGGTCTCTTGTAGACAGCATATATGTGGGTCATGTTTCCTTATCCATTCAGCTACCCTATGTCTTTTGATTGAAACATTTAATTCATTTACATTTAATATTGTGATTGATAGGTACTTATTAATTGCCACTTATTCCATACCTGTGTTTCTCTCTCTCTCCCTCTCTCTCTCTCTCTCTCTCTCTCTCTCCTCCTTCTTATAGCAGTCCCTTTGGCATCTGTTGCAATGCTGGCTTGGTGGAGATGTACTCTTTTAGCATTCTTTTGTCTGGGAAGCTCTTTATTTTACCTTAGAGTAGTCTTGGTTGTAGGTCCTTGCTTCTCATTACTTGGATTATTTTGCCAACCCCTTTTGGCCTGTAGTGTTTCTGTTGAGAAATTAGCTGATAGCTTTATCAGAGCTCCCTTGTATGTTACTAGCTGTTTCTCCCTTGCTGCCTCTAAGCTTCTCTCTTTGTCTTTAAATTTTTCCATTTTAATTATGATGTGTCTTGGAGTGGGTGTCTTTGGGTGCATTTTCATTGGGCCCATCTGTGCTTCTTGAACTTGTGTGACTTCTCCCCTTACCAAGTTAGGGGAGTTTTCTGTCATTATTTTTTTCAAACAGGTTTTCTTTTCCTTGCTTCTTTTCTTCTCCTTCTGATATTCTTATGATGCAAATGTTGTTACATTTCATGTTGTCCTAAAGCTTCCTTAAACTATCCTTATTCTTTTTGAGTCTTTTTTCATTTTGTTGTTCTGATTGGATATTTTCTACCTTGTTTTCCAGCTTGCTGATTCAGTCCACTGCTTCAGCTAGCCTGCCGTTTATTCCTTCTAGTGTGTTCTTCTTTTCCTTCTCTTATGAGGGTACCAGTCCTATTGGATTATGTCCCCAAACTTGTGACCTAATTACCTCCCCAAAGACCCTGTTGGAGGTTAGTGCTTCAATATATGAATTGGGAGGACACAATTTAGTCTATAACAACCCTCATTTAATTCACCAGTCATATGTCCGTATTTTAAATGAGAACAGGGCTTGGGTTCTCTACAGTCAGCAGGAACTACAGGACCCGAGTTCTCTCACTTCCTTTTCATCTCATTTTCTCTGTCTTTACTGCCTTGTTTTTTCCCTCACTCTTTCATATAGATATGTCAGGGCCCAGGGCTTTCTTTGTGCTGGTAGAACTGCCCCTTGTATATCAGGATGTTGAGTTGTATCTGCATCCTACAACATAGGTAAATTTTAAGTAACCATGTAAGACTTGACTTGCTGGTGTTTTCTTGACCTTGGACATTAGAAGTGACATTACTGGGACCTCCTATCTGTCAGGCATGGTCCCAGGTGCTTTACATGTATGCATGTTATCCCTTAGCCTTACCAGAAGCCCATGCTGTAGGACATTTCCACATTTCCATCTTTCAGAGGAAGCAGTTTGTGCTCATGCCACCCAAAGGCTTGCTCAGGTCATGAGTGCCAGAGCACAGAGGTCAAGGGCAGCCCATGCCTATCACAGACTCTGCTCTTTGTCTCCTTATAGAACCACTTCCTGGTTTGGGGGCAATTGAATTAAATATTTATTCTTCTTGAGTATGCAGTATTCTTTCTTTAATTTGGAGTGTGTGTGTGTTTCCACATCTTTTAAGACTTTCCTAGGCTTTACGGTATCAAATGTATAAAACATCCCTGCTTACTTGTTAAACAGGCATCTATCACATGAGAAGCTGGCACCTTCATTCAAGGCTCTTGGAAGGGGTTGGAAGGTATCATCTCATGGAAGAGAATGTAGGAGAATTGGTCTTTAAACTAAGGCATATGTTCTTTTGAACTTACCGATTTTACCTGTGGAACAGATGGACTTTCACATGGGCTCAAACACATCAGTGCTGGGATGTTCACTAGAATGTTGTTTATATTATTAATAGCACTAAAGGACTGGAAACTATCACACACTCAATAGCAGGGGACTGTTTAAATAAATGGTGGTGTGTGTGGGTAACAGAATTCTACACAAGCAATCAAATGGGCAACTGTGCATGGCCTCTGAGTGAAAACACTAGTTTCAGAGCATTTTGTGGGTTGTAAACCCATTTATGTAAAGGTGTGTGTGTGTGTGTGTGTGTGTGTGTATAAAATAAATAAATGATTACATAGATACATAATATTTATTGGGCTATTATTGTATGCTGTGTACTCTATCCAGTATTCTATAAATTAACTGATTTAATCACCTTGGTACAGGTTGCAGTGTCATTCCTTTTTTATAGAAGATAAAACTGAGACACAGAAAAGTTAAATAACTTTTGCAAGATCACTTAGATGGTTAATGGGGAAGGGAGCATTTTCTTCTGAAAAGTCTGGTTCTAGACCCTGAGCACCTAACCTCCATGAAAATATGCTCTTGAGATGGGCCTGGCCCTTCTCCCATCTTCTGATCTCAGAGGGAAACTTCCAACTTCCTTTCCTCAAATGAGTGCCCCTTCACCACGCCTCCTCGCCCACTCTCTTCTGCCTTCATACCTCCTTCTCTGCTAGTTCCTTTACCTCTGATTATAAATGAGCCAAATTCTCCTACAGTCTAGAAAGCCTTCATGTGGTGGAGAAATGCTGTGTGTTTATGGAGCCATTTCTGTTTCCCGGGCACCCGACTAAAGTATATTCCCAGGTCTCATGCATCTAGGAGCAGTCATAGGCCTGATTCTCACCAATGGAAAGTGAGCAGAAGTGAGGTGCTGCCTCTGGTTAGAAGCAGTTAAGAGCAAGTGAACCTTCTCCACACACTTTCTCCTGTTGGTGCAACTAGAATCTAGTGTCTCTGAGATGGAGTGCAAAGTGGAAGGAGCTTGGGTCCTCGAGTTGCCACTTGTAGAAGGATTATGCTGCCAAAGCTGTTGTCAGATTTGAGGGGGGGGGAGAGGTGCAACTCTGTTGGGTTAAGTTGTTGAGATTTGGGTGTTCTACAGGTGCATTAGCTAGCATTGGTTACCTGCTCATTGGAGCCAAGGCCTTATCCCTGTCTGCTCTTTTTACTACTAAATTCTTAAGGAGACCCAGACCCCAGAAATGTAGGCTTGAGCACCACCCATCTCTCATTGTCCTGGGGATTGCCATACCTCTCCTGAGCCTCCACCCACAGTAACCAATGGACAAAGCCAATGGTTGCTTCTCTGTTGCAGGTCCCTCTGATTTTTCTTGACCTTTCAGACTATGTATCCTTAGTTTTTTGGGTACTGCCTTCTCATCCTTTTCTCCCTCCTCACCAGAACAGAATATCTCCATCAAGAGGCATGGACTCAGAATCAGACAGACCTGATCTATCCTGCCTGAGTTATACTATCTCTTACCTAAGCTCCAGTCTGTCCGTCTTCACTGGGGCACCAAGAGCTGAGTCTCAGGGCTATTTCGAGGAGGAATGATGTCACTAATTCAAATAGCAAGGCCAGCTCGGGGCATGGCAAATGTGTGCTCTCTCCTCTTTCTCTTTATTTTATATTTATTTTCTTTATTATTCATCTGCTTTAGATATCTATCCAACAAATATAAACAGTGCTCATTCTTTTTTTCTCTGAGAAATCTGAACTACTCCCATGGTTTTATTTACTTCTGTGCAAATATCTGTCAAATTGAGATATTATTTTATTCACTTTTGTGCAAACATCTACTAAATTGAGACCTTTAGCCAAATATTTTTTCCTAGCCCCTGAGCTTTACCTCATACTTCCCAGTATAATACAATTAATTAATCAACTCTATACTAGTTTATTGAGATCCTACTATGGATAAAACCTTGTACTTAGTGCTGGAGACTGAATTGTGAAAAAAATGCAAACATGCTATCTGCCTGGTGAGGCTTATTGTCTAGTGAAGACAGATATTAATAATCTTGCAAATAAATTTAGACTTGGAATTTTGACAAGTATTTTTAAAGGAGAGAGAAGTGAGTCTTTGAAATCCACTAATTGATTATTTCACTTAGCTAGGGTGGTTCTTATGGAAGAAAAGTTTAAGCTGAGTTCTGATGGACAATTAGAGGTGAATTAGGTGAAATGGGAGAGGAGAAAGGTAACAATGGGGAAAGCATCTCATGTAAACAGGGAATATGGCATGAATCAGGTGGTAACCAGAGGAGAAATTGATGGGAGCATGGTCATGAGCAGGGTAGAGAGGGAGTGTGGAAATGACTACTCTTTGTCCCCCAAGATCTACTCTCCTCATTATTTTTGATTAGAGAACCTCTCTAAAATTAATTTATTTATTTATATTTTTGTTTTTTAAATTTAATCTTTATTATATTTTTCCCACTACCATTTAGTCTCCCTTATACCACCTCCCCCATATTTATTTATTTATTTGTTTACATTTTTATTGATTGATTTTTGAGAGAGAGAGAAACATTGGTTTGTTCCATTATTTATGCATTCATTGCCTGATTTGTGTATGTGACCTGACTGGGGATTGAACCCCAAAACCTTGGCATATCAGGTAATGGTCTAACTAAGCTACCCGGCCAGGTCAAAAGCCTCTTACTTTAACTTGGCCCAAGGCAGTCTCAAATAAAGACTACGTTTTCCAGCCTCCTTTACAGTAGTAGGCTTGGGCATGTGAGTAAGTTCTGGCCAATGGAATGTGCTATATGCACCTTTTGGGAAATGTTCTTTTGGGGAGGAGTTTAAATTAATATTCAATTTATTACAATTGTATTCTAAACATTTTTCCTAGGTTTTAAAGTTTATCTTATAATTCTTGGTATTTTAGTTATAAAACTAATAATATTATTTTGTATTCAATTTCTTTTTTTAAGTATGTTTTATTGATTATGCTATTACAGTTGTCCCAATTTTTTTCCTCTTCTTTATCCCGCCTTTGCCCTGTACCCCCCGTACCCTCCAGCATTCTCCCCTCTTAGTTCATGTCCATGGGTTGTACATATAAATTCTTTGGTTTCTCTGTTCCTATACTATCTTTAACCTCCCCTTGTCTATTTTATGCCTACCAATTATGCTTCTTATTCCCTGTACCTTCCCCCCTTCCATTCTTCCCCTCCCCTCCCCACTGATAACCCTCCATGTGATCTCCATTTCTGTGATTCTGTTCCTGTTCTAGTTGTTTGCTTAGTTTGTTTTTTAGGTTCAGTTGTTGATAGTTGTGAGTTTGTTGTCATTTTACTGTTCATAGTTTTCATGATCTTTTTCTTAAATAAGTTCCTTTAACTTTTCATATAATAATGGCTTGGTGATGATGAACTCCTTTAACTTAACCTTACCTGGGAAGAACTTTATCTGCCCTTCCATTCTAAATCATAGCTTTGCTGGATAGAGTCATCTTGCATGTAGGTCTTTGCCTTTCATGACTTGGAATACTTCTTTCCAGCCTCTTCTTGCCTCTAAGGTTTCTTTTGAGAAATCAGCTGATAGTCTTATGGGAACTCCTTTGTAGGTAGCTCTCTCCTTTCCTCTTGGCGCTTTTAAGATTCTCTCTTTATCTTTGTATGTGTGTATGTGAAGTGCACATATTTAAGGAGGTGAGGGGGTACTAGGAAAAGGTAAAAGGCTTCACAGAGGAGGTGTCTACTGGGAAGAGCTTTAAAGGAAAAATAAGAGTTCTACATTTAGACATGGCGAAGAAGAGTTTTAAGGCAGTAAGGACCATATCTAAAAGGCTGAAGGGCATGAGAAATCATAGAGGTATGGAGGGACTTCCAAGAAGTTTGAGGTGATGAGTCAGAGGGCCAAAGTGAGAATGAGGTTCAGAGAGAAGGGGAGCCACTTTGTGAGGACACCAGTAGTCAGACAGGGTTTTTATTTCTGTTTTGTTGGTAGAGAGAAGCCAGGGAGAATTTTAATCAGAAGAGAAACATAGTCAACTCCATGCTTCAAAAGAAAAATTAATTGGAACAAAAGCCCAAAGTATTCCTCTATGGAGGTTGGGTAAAAAAATGATGGTGCGTAATTCAGTGGAAATTCAAATAGCCATTAAAACAACGAGGTGGATCTATATGTGCTCGTATAACACCATTTTAAAGATAAATCTTGAGGTTAAAATAATCAGAGAGCTGTATGGTGTTTGTAGTATGGTTCCATTTGTTTGAAAGATCTGTGGGAATGTGTGTGCATGAAGGCATCCATCTATCTATGATTATATATATCTAAAATAATTTCTATAAAGATACACAAAAAAACTATTAAGTGTTGCTTCTAGGAGAATTTGGAATAGAAGTTGTAGAGAGAGTTACTTTTTATTGTAAACATTTTGGACTGGTTGAATATTTTTTATCATGTGCATGCATGATTTTTTAATATATTAAAATAAATACGTATTAAAAGTTTTATTCTCCCTGAAATATGAGTGATGGATTGAAGAAAGGAGAGACTCAGGCTAGAGAGATCCCTCCCCCACCTCCATTTTCTTGATTAATGGCAACACCATCCATCCAGTTATTCAGTCTCAAACCTTGAAGTCATCTTCAACTCACCCGATGTCTAATCAGTTATCAAATCCTGCCTGTTCTAGCCAGAAATCTCTCTCCCTTCAGCCCCTGAGTAGACAGAGAGATTGATGGGACACAGTGGCAAGCTGAGAGAGAGACTGGAGTATGTATAAATATTTAGTATGTGATAATGGTGACATTTCAAATCCTTGTGGAAAGGATGGATTATTCAATAAATGACATTGGAAAAAAAATAACTCCAATCCTTAGCTTAGTCATAAACTAAAATCAATTCAAATAAATTCTTAGTGAATTAAAGACATGTATATAAAAATAAAGTCACAAAGCCACTAGAAGAAAATGTAGGTCAGTCTTTTCAACACATGAGACAGGACAGGGTCTTTCAAAGGAAAATGTTAAAAAAGATATTAGAGAGACAAGTCTGATAGGTCAGGCTATATAAAATTATTGCTATCATAGGCTGAAGACATGTGGCTCAGCCCCCACATGGAAAAGCCAGTGGGGAGAGAGGTTGGCGGGCAGGACCCACATCCATGGATAAGTTCTCCTGTGGGAAATCAGGCCTGCATTGTATCTTGGCTGCTATGAGACTTGCTCTTGCTAAAATTCCCTCACCCTGAGGCAAGCAAATGTTTACTGAGTATCTTTATCTTCCCAAAATCTGGGCTAGACCTTCTAGGTATGGAACCTAGCTGTTTTGACCACTTCTCCCTTTACATTGCAAATATCCTCCTTTGATGTATTCAGCAACATCCTCTCCTTTGTCTGCAAAAGATAACCACCCAAAACAAACCTTTGCATAGTAAAGGAGGACCTTCTTTGATGTAAGGGGCCTAGAAAAACAATAAAAACCTGTCAAGGCAAGGGTCGGGGCCCACCCCTCTTGAGGGAGTGGCCGAGGTGCTCACAGGCGCTCTCCTCTTGAGAGAGTGGCTGCGCTGTCCCTTTTCCTCCACAGGATCTCTGTAGTCGGTGTGTATATGAATATAGCAACCACAATGGATCCTGCTGGCCAGGATCCGCGACATCTGGTGCCCCACGTGGGGCGTGGGGAGGAGACCTGGAAGAGTATGTGGGGCCAAGGGGCCCCCAGTGGGGACAGGACAGGTGTCAAGGCCTGTCTACTACTGAGCAGGGAAGACAGCGTTGCCACTGAATGCACAAGGGATGAGGAGCTGCCGGTACTGCAGGGGCAGGTGCCACTCCACAATCACGTGCAGGGAGACTTGGTCGGTGTCCAGGCCCTGCGGTCGCATCAGCAGCTCCAGGTCCTCTGGCCTGACAGTCTTGTGGTCAGCATGAGCAGCAAATACCTCCAGGTCATCACAAAGATGTTGAAAATACTTGTCCAGGCACTTCTCCACCATCTCAAGAGCCGCCTTCTCCATGGGCATTTTAGCATAGAAGCTGAAAAGCTTAGCATAGTGGCTCAGTCCTGTCTTGTAAGGATCTTGGCGGAGTCTGGGGCCAGCAGTTCAGGCCCTGGGAGGATGCCTGGCTGATAGAGGCTCTGAAGACAAGACTGCAGTGCTAGTCGGTGGGGCTGGCTCAAGAAACTTGAGTTGCCTGGCCTGCTGAAACTCCAGGGTGGTGGAGGTCAACTCTGGACTTCCTGTCCTACTAGTGGTGTCCTTATTTCCTGAACATCCTTCTGGCTCCTTGGCCTCAGTGGCCCCCCAGGATGCCTCTGCTTCTATCCCTTCTTCGTGTCTCTCAGGCTCTTCTGCTCTGGCAGATCCCTGTGCTCCTGCTGCCTCCTCCATGCCACTCATGCTCAAGCTTTCTTCCATCACTTCCTCTGCCTCCTCACCAACTCCAGCCTGTAAGGGCTGCAGTCCCTCTTCTCCAGAGCTACTATTTCTGGTGTGTGGGAAGCCCATGGCAAGGCCATCAACCTCCTCTGCCTTTCCTACCAGAAGTTGGGCTGGTTTGCCAGGACTGTCGTTCTGCAGGCCCACTGCTCCATGTCCTGTGACCGACAGTCCTCTCAGCAAAGAAAGAAGGGCAGGGGAGGGAGTGGCATGAACTGGGGGAACGGCCGATCAAAGGCTGGGAGAAGGGCTGGGTGTCCTCCAACACGTTGTCTATTGGCAGGGTAGCAACAGGAGTTCTGAGGCTGTCACCTGGAAGAGTCAAGACCACAGAGGTATTTTGCAGATCTTGCAAAAACGCACTCATATCTACAGCTCGGCGTGTAGGAGGTCTGCCGGCTAAACCAGGTCTCTGAAAGACATATTTTAAAAAATCTGAAGCAAGTGTAAAACTGGAAAAAATACTTCCAAAACTATGGCATGTTAAAGTGTTAATAAGCTTAACTTATAAAGAAAGCTTACAAAACAATGGGAGGAAGATAAACACTCAAATAGGAAAATAGAAATAAGTAATTAACAGAAGAGAAAAACAACTGGTCAGTAAACATATAAAAGAATGTTTGATGTTGCTGGGTTTTTTTTAAGCACATTAAATTACAATGAAACACCACATTTAATCAAAATTTAAATTAAAAGATTATTTCCCTTTACTGGTCAGCATGCTAGGAAAGTCTTAAACACTGCAGGAAAGAGTGTTAGTCAGATTAAACTCCATGATGTAATTTACCAATGTGTATTAAAATCCTCAAAAATGTATACGTTGGCCCTGGGGAAGATGGCGGCGAGATAGGTGGGAGCAGAGTTCACTTCCCCTTGACACCAGTGAAACGCCTAGCTGATCTGAGGAACAGAGTGAACAGCCAATGGTATTCCAGCATATATGAAGGTTGGAGACCAAAGATAGAGGATGTTGAAAGATCAGATGGTAAGAAGAGTGCTTAAGGACAATAAGGTCCCTGGGACCAGCGTGGGGACCAGGGCGGCTGAAGCCCCCAGCCAGAGCGCGGGGTCTGCTGCAGGATTCTTGGGAGAGAGCCAGACTAGGCTGTGTGAGAGGCCAGGTGATAATTGAACTGGAGGGGCTTGAATAGGAGGAATTTCTCGAAAAGAAAAAGAGAAAATAGAGGCACTCAGCGGCTGTTTAGAGAAGTCTCCGCAGCAGCCGTGGCCTCTTGCGCCCCTAACCACTCAGCCCCTGGACTGTGAACACGGGATTAGCACCCCCAGCACACACCTGAAGCCTGGTTGGTGCGCACCCAGATCAGCTGCATGGGCACCCACATCTGAAAGCCCGAGTGGGTGCACACTCTGATTAGCACCCCGGCTGCCTGGGCGCACAGGCCCAAAGCCTGAGATCAGTGCGCAGCCCGATCAACCACCTGGCTGCCCTCGGGGACCATGCCTGAAGCACAGAGGACTGAACACCTCCCACCTAGCCCTTGCCCACAGAGCCCCGCAGGGCCTACTCGCTCTCTAGGACTAAGGCAGAATGCCCAGCAGAGGGGAGCTGAAGGGCTAAGGGAGACTGCAGTCCCTGGAAAGACTTGACCCAGTAGGGGGCTGAACTACCCTGAAGGAGCACCGAGATCTCCTAGCATCTAGGACAGCAAAGAACAAGAAGGTGGAGTGGGAGTTGCCCCTAATTGGTGCACCTCAACGACAGCACAACTGCTGGACTAAAGGCCTAGGGGGGAGCAGAAGGACCCTGAGGAACCGGACTGGGGGCTGGACAACAGTGACGAGTATGGCTCAGGAAGGGAGAAAAGTGAAACAAATCCCTCCACTCACCCCTTCCCATTTCACAGACAGGAAGAATAGCAGAGCTGACCTGACAGGTTTAAAGCCAACAGAAGGTATCTATTTTTTTTTCTTTCACCCTAAATTCCTTCTTCCTTTCTATCCTTCTTTCTTTTTTAATTCCTTCTTTCTTCCTTCCTTCCTTCCTTCTTTCCTTCCTTCCTTCCTTCCTTCCTTCCTTCCTTCCTTCCTTCCTTTCCTTTTCTATTCCTTTTTCCTTCCTTCCCTTCTCCTTTTTTTTTCTTCGATCTCCTTTTCCAACAGGTGAGACAATAAAACCTGGAGCTCCAAAAAGGCTACAGTTAGACTCTGTTAGACCCATAAATGTCAGCTCAAGACCAGTGAGCTCAGGAGATTAAGGAGACGGCACCACTGAAGCCCACTGGCATTCTACCATAGAAGTTCATACCATAAACCCAGGGAGTGAGAATAGATCAATTTAAGAAGCAGAGGCTAACAAGAAGAGTCTCACAAACAATGGGAAGACAAAGAAACAATCCCCAAATGAAAGGAAAGGAGGAAGCCTCAGAAAGAATGCTAAATGAAATACAGGCAAGTCAACTATCAGATACTGAGTTCAAAGCAATTGTTATCAGGAAGCTCACTGAGCTCACAGAGAATTACCATAAACTACAGGGAAAATACAATGAACTCACTGCAAACTATATCAACATGAAAAAGGAAATAGAAACAATCAACAAGAGCCAAGAGGAAATGAAGAATACAATTTCTAAACTGAACAACACAGTAGAAGGAATCAAAAGCAGGCTTGATGAAGCAGAGGATCGGATCAACAAGCTGGAGGACAAAGTAGAAAAAAACACCCAGAAAGAGCAAGAAAAGGAAAAGAGGCTCAGAAAGAATGAAGAGGTAATAAGGGAAATGCAGGACAACATGAAACATAACAATATCCGTATAATAGGAATACCAGAAGGAGAAGAAGAAGAGCAAGGGATAGAAAACCTGTTTGAAAAAGTAATGATGGAAAATTTCCCTAATCTGATGAGAGAATAAGTCACACAAATCCAGAAAACACAGAGAATCCCAAGCAAGAGGAACCCCAAGAGGCCCACTGTAAGACACATAATAATTAAAATGGCAACATTCCAAGACAAAGAGAGGATCTTAAAGGCAGCAAGGGAGAAAAAGGAAGTAACATACAAGGGAGCCCCAATAAGGTTAGCTGCTGACTTCTCAATGGAAACGCTCCAAGCCAGAAGAGAATGGCCAAAAATATTCCAAGTAATGAGAACCAGAGGACTGCAACCAAGGCTACTTTACCCAGCAAGGCTCTCAATCAAGATAGAAGGCCAAATAAAGAGCTTCCCAGACAAAAGAAGTCTAGAAGAATACACTTCCATCAAACCAGCTCTGCAAGAGATGCTAAAGGGACTGCTTTAAGGAAAGGAAGGAAAAGAGAAAGACAGAGGAACACAGGTAGGAAACAATGGGAATGAATAACAACCTATCAATAATAACATTCAATGTAAATGGGTTAAATGCTCCAATCAAAAGACATAGAAGAGCTGAATGGATAAGAAAACATGACCCACACATATGCTGCCTACAGGAGACCCACCTCAGGACAAAAGATCTCTACAGACTGAAAGTGAAGGGCTAGAAACAAATTTTCCAAGCAAACGGACAGGAAAAAAAAGCAGGGGTAAGAATACTCATATCAGACAAAACAGACTTCAAGAAAAGGGCCATAAAGAGAGACCCAGAAGGTCACTTCATAATACTCAAAGGAAGAATCCACCAAAAAGACATAAACATTGTAAATATATATGCACCCAACATAGGTGCACCCAAATACATAAAGAAAATCTTGGAGGATTTCAAGAAAGATATTGACAGCAACACAATTATAGTAGGGGATTTTAACACGCCACTATCAAAAAGGGACAGGTCTTCCAGACAAAATATCAACAAAGATATTGTGTCACTGAACAATACCCTAGAGGAAATGGACTTAACTGATATATATAGAGCTTTTCATCCCAAAGAAGCAAAATACACGTTCTTTTCAAGTGTCCATGGAACTTTCTCAAAGATAGACCACATGATAGGACACAAAGCAAGCCTGAACAAATTCAAGAAAATTGAAATCATATCAAGCATTTTCTCTGACCACAAGGGACTGAAATTAGAAACCAACCCCAAAGGAAAAAAACCTAAAACACTCAAAATCATGGAGATTGAATAGCATGCTATTAAACAATGAATGGGTCAAGAACGAGATTAGGGAAGAAATCAAAAGCTTTCTGGAAACAAATGAAAATGAACTCACGGCAACCCAAAACCTATGGTACACAGCAAAGGCCATCCTGAGAGGGAAGTTCATAGCAATACAAGCCTACCTTAAGAAGTTAGAAACAATTCAAACAAACAACCTAACCCTACGCCTACAAGAACTGGAGGAACACCAACAAAGACAGCCCAGAGCAAGCAGAAGGAAGGAAATAACCAAGATCAGAGCAGAGTTAAATGACATAGAGACTTAAAGCACAATTCTAAGGATCAATGAATTCAGCAGCTGGTTCTTTGAAAAGATAAAATCAACAAGCCCTTAAGTAGGCTCATCAAGAAGAAAAGAGAGAGGATCCAAATAAACAGAATTAGAAATGAAAGAGGAGAGATTACAACTGATACCACAGAAATACAAAGGATTGTAAGAAATTACTATGAAGAACTGTATGCTAAGAAATTTGAAAACCTAGATGAAATGGACACATTTCTAGAAAAATATAATCTTCCAAAACTGAATGAAGAAGAAGCAGAAAACCTGAACAGACCAATAACAGCATATGAAATTGAAGCAGTCATCAAAAAACTCCCATAACACAAAAGCCCTGGACCAGATGGTTTTACAGAAGAATTCTACAAAGCATTTAAGGAAGAGCTAACCCCTATCCTTCACAGACTATTCGAAAACATCGAAACTGATGGAAGACTCCCAAACTCTTTTTATGAAGCCAGCATCATCCTAATCCCAAAACCAGACAAAGACACAACAAAGAAAGAAAACTTCAGGCCAATATCTCTGATGAACATAGACACTGAAATTCTCAACAAAGTATTGGCAAACCGCATCCAGCAATACATTGAAAAGATCATACGCCATGACCAAGTGGGATTCATCCCAGGGATGCAAGGATGGTACAATATTCGCAAATCAAAAAACATAATACATCACATCAACAACAGCAAAGACAAAATCACATGATCATATCAATAGATGCAGAAAAAGCATTTGATAAGATACAGCACCCATTTATGATAAAAAACACTCAGCAAAGTGGGAATAGAGGGAGCATTTCCTAACATAATAAAGGCCATATATGAGAGACTTACAGCCAACATCATACTCAATGGACAAAAACTTAGAGCTTTCCCACTAAGATCAGGAACAAGACAAGGATGCCCTCTCTCACCACACCTATTCAACAAAGTACTGGAAGTCCTAGCCACAGCAATCGGACAAGAAAAGGAAACAAAAGGCATCCAAATTGGAAAGAAGGAAATGAAACTGTCACTGTTTGCAGATGACATGATAGTGTACATGGAAAATCCTATAGACTCCACTGAAAAACTACTCGACCTAATAAATGAATTTGGCAAAACAGCTGGATACAAAGTCAATACTCAGAAATCAAAGGCATTCCTGTACACCAACAACGAAACTGCAGAAACAGAAATCAGGAA
Source organism: Desmodus rotundus (assembly GCF_022682495.2). Lineage (NCBI taxonomy): Eukaryota > Metazoa > Chordata > Mammalia > Chiroptera > Phyllostomidae > Desmodus > Desmodus rotundus. The sequence continues at coordinate 57,100,383 of NC_071390.1, read as the reverse complement.
AAAAGTCTCATTTGATATAGCAACAAGAAAAATAAAGTACCTAGGAATAAACCTAACCAAGGAGGTAAAAGACCTGTACTCAGAAAACTACACAACACTGAAGAAAGAAATTAAGGAAGACACAAACAAATGGAAGCATGTACCATGCTCATGAATTGGAAGAATTAACATCATCAAAATGGCCATACTACCCAAAGCGATTTATAGATTCAATGCAATTCCTATTAGAGTACCCATTACATATTTCACAGATATAGAACAAACATTTCAGAAATTTATATGGAACCATAAACACCCCCGAAGAGCTGCAGCAATGTTGAGAAAGAAGAACAAAGCAGGAGGGATCACAATACCTGATATCAAACTGTATTACAAGGCCACTGTAATCAAAACAGCCTGGTACTGGCATAAAAACAGGCACATAGACCAATGGAACAGAACAGAGAGCCCAGAAATAAACCCACGTCTCTACGGTCAGTTAATATTTGACAAAGGAGGCAGGAGCATAAAATGGGGCAAAAATAGCCCCTTCAACAAATGGTGTTGGGAGATCTGGACAGCTATGTGCAAGAAAATGAAACTCGATTACCAACTTATGCTCTATAGAAAAATAAATTCAAGGTGGATAAAAGACTGAAATATAAGCCGTAACACCATAACAGTCACAGAGGAAAACATTGGCAGGAAAATCGCAGACATTCCACACAGCAACATCCTCACAGACATGTCCCCTAAAGCAAGGGACATAAAGGAAAGAATAAACAAATGGGACCTCATGAAAATAAAAAACTTCTGCATGGCTAAAGAAAACAGCATTAAAATACAAAGAGAACCAACAGTATGGGAAAACATATTTGCCAATGATACCTCAGACAAGGGCCTGATCTCCAAAATATATAAAGAACTCACATGACTCTACTACAGGAAGACAAACAACCCAATTAAAAAATGGGCAAAGGACTTGAACAGACACTTCTCCAAGGAAGACATACAGAGGGCCCAGAGACATATGAAAAGATGCTGGGCATCACTAGCCATCAGAGAGATGTAAATTAAAACCACAATGAGGTACCATCTCACACCAGTCAGAGTGGCCAACATAAACAAATCCACAAACAAATGTTGGAGAGGATGCAGAGAAAAGGGAACCCTAGTACATTGGTGGTGGGAATGCAGACTCATGAGGCCACTGTGGAAAAGAGTATGGAATTTCCTCAGAAGACTAAAAATGGAACTGCCCTTTGACCCAGCAATTCTGCTGCTGGGATTATACCCTAAGAACCCTGAAACACCAATCCAAAAGAACCTATGCATCCCAGTGTTCATAGCAGCACAATTTACAATAGCCAAGTACTGGAAGCAACCTAAGTGCCTATCAGCAAATGAGTGGATCCAGAAACTATGGTACATTTACACAATGGAATTCTATGCAGCAGAAAGAAAGAAGGAGCTTATACCCTTTGCAACAGCATAGATGGAGCTGGAGAGCATTATGCTAAGTGAAATAAGCCAGTTGGTGAGGAACAAATACCATATGATCTCACCTTTAACTGAAACATAATCAACAGAAGAAAAAAGCAAAGAAAACATAACCAGAGACATTGAAGTTAAGAACAATCTAACAATAGTCAGAGGGGAGTGGGGAAGGGACAGTGGGGAGATGGGATTACAGGAACTATTATAAAGGACTCATGGACAAAATCAAGGTTGAGGGTGAAGGTGGGGAAGGGAGGTGGGTTGGTCTGCGGTGGGGTGGAGGGATGGGGAGAAAAGGCACACAACTGTAATTGAATAACAATAAAAATTAAAAAAGATATATATCTTGTTGACTGGCTGATTTGACTGAAAGTGAACACACATAAATATGTATCCGGAGGAACAAATTAAGGATATGGCAATGATGTTTGTCACAGTATTGTAAATAACAAAACCCCCAAATTCCCTTAGCCTCAAAATTCTTAAAGAAAGGTTAAGTAAATTATGGTACAGCCAAGCAACACAATATTATGTGATCAATAAAAGTATCGTAGTTTAAAACTACATATATACTCAAAAAGTTGTTTATAGTATAGCAAAGTTAAGTAATTGTATTTAGAAGACGGCATGTACAATGTAATCTATATTATGTTTATTCAAACGTCATGTACAGATAAAAGGGTAAGATGAAAGTCTAATGTTTTCAATGGCAGCTATTTCTGGGTGGAAAAATTATAGATGATTCTTATTTTCTTAAAATCGCTGAACATTTTTAAAATTTGCTTAACAAATATCAACTACTGTATAATGAAAAATTAAATGTGCACCTGCCCTCTGTCCCAGAAATTTTTGAATTTTTTAAAATAAAGATATGATTAGACATGTCAGAATAGATGGTGGTACAAGGCTGTTCAACATAGCATTACAAGTAAAGATGAAGACTGAAAACAATCTGAGTATCCAAAACCAGGGAATATTTAAATAAATGATGATTGGATACAATGGGACACTATGTGATCATAAAATTCTAGTTATAGAAGAATATTTGTTAAAATGGGGAAAAAAACATTCACAAGAATAAGTGAAGGCAAAGCTGGCTATGAAACCACATACAAATGGGCATACCCTTGTTTGATAAAAGCAGTAATTATTAAGAAAGTTTACACTAAAATATTAATGTGGTTATTTCTCGTTGGCTGAATTGCAGGTCTGATTCCTTATATGTTTCTAAAGTGTTTTGTATTCTACATGTATTACATATTTTACTTTTTAAATTTTGGGGAACTATTAAAACATCATAAATAACATTAAAAGTCAAATGACAAAATGAGAAAAATATTACAACATAGGATTTTGAAAGTGTATGAATATAGTTAATCTATAGAGCTCTTACAAGTCAAGAGAAAAAATATGAATACCTCAATGAAAAGATTTGCATGGGAAATATAAAGACAATTAAAAAAGAAATATAATCATTCAATTTGCATCTGAAAAAAGGTTGAATATCACTAATAAAAAGGGGATGTAACTCAAAGGAAGATGGAAGTTTTTGTTCGTCAAATTGGAATTTATTCCTCAAACACTGATAATACTATTGTTACTGGTTGGGAAGTAGCCCCTCTCACACAGTGATGTAGGCAGCATAAATTGTCAGCTTTCTGGAGTGCAGTTTAGCGGATATATCAACAACTTTAAGAATGTTAATTTTTTGTGACTCAAGAGGTCAACTTTTAGGAATAATCCCTAGGAAGGAACTATGGTTGTACAAAAGTTTATGGGCAAGAACACTTTTTTCAGCATTACTTACAATAATGTAAGTTGGAAAATGACCAAAACAGTTAGCAATAAAGGGTTGGCTTAGTTGCCAATCACAGCACAGGCCTCCAGACCTATGTGTATGATTCCATAATCTGCAAAACCCTTAGAGCTGACAGATGTTTTTGCAAGTTCGTTGGTGGCAAAAAGCTAATTTGAACTTAAAGGAGGATGCTCAATAGCCATTATTTATTTCATTTAGTGTGATTGTTCAAATATTTTCTTGCCCAAGTACAATATTATACTTGGTTTTAGGCTGCTGTGAAGATCCTATTGCAGGAGTTTAATAATATACAATTTTTGCCCAGTCTTATCTTCTCTAAAATCCAAACAATTCTAATTTTTGAAACATCTGGCCCCTAAAATTTTAGATAACATTCATATGATATAAACCTATAACATCATTTAAATTCGTGGTTTTTAAGGGAGCATTGTTAGATACTTTGGTTATCACATTTTTTTTCTGCTAAGTGAAATAAGCCAGGTGGTGAGGGACAAATACCATATGATCTCACCCTTAACTGGAACATAATCAATAGAAGAAAAAAACAAACAAAATACAACCAGAGACATTGAGGTTGGGAACAGTCTAGCAGTGGCCAGGGGGGAGTGGGGTGGGGACAGTGGGAAGAGGGGATTGCAGGAACTATTATAAAGGATACATGGACAAAATTGGGGGGGGGAGTGGGGGAGGGAGGTGGGTTCAGGTGGGGTAGGGGGGAGGGGAGGGGAGAAAAGGCATACCCTATAATTGAATAACAATAAAAATTAAAAGAAAAACAAAAAATATAGTAGAATATAAAACTATGCATACAGGGTGGGGCAAAAGTAGGTTTACAGTTGATCATATGGAAAATTATACAGTGAATAGCAATACAAGAATAAACTGTGACCCTGGCTGGTGTGGCTCAGTGGATTGGATGCCAACTTGTGAATCAAAGGGTCAAGGGTTTGATTCCCAGTTTAAGGCACATGCCTGGGTTGCAGGCCAGGTCCCCAGTAGTGGGCACAAGAGGTAATATGCCTCTCATTACACATTGATGTTTCTCTCCCTCTCCTCTTTCTCCCTTCCTCTCTCTAAAAAATAAATAAATAATATCTTTAGGAAAAGAATAAACTCTGGTTTTCTTGTTCCCAACTGTAAGCCTACTTTTGCTCACCCCTGTATATCAAAATTTTAACAGTGGTTCTCTCTAGATGGTGAAATTGTGAGCAATTTTAATCTTTTTTCCTATACATTTTTATATTATCCAAATTCCCTATAATGAATTTATATGGTATCTAACAAATAAATGTATTTGAAAAACCTAAACTAAATCTAGATGATTTCCCATTACCTAGAAACTGAATAAAATGTTCAAGATACATAGCCAGGATTCAAACTGAGTTTTTCTAAATCTGACTCATACATTCCTTCCCCTTTAATGTGATGCAACTAAACTGGTGTTTTTGAAAGAAAGTCCAGCAGAATTTTAATGAATGATATGAATAAACAGGTTCTGTAGCCCAATGTATATTGAGAAATGCAATCAATATACAAGAGTTTACTGCAGGACTTCTCAGGGCCTGCATGTTCTAAGATGCAATATGTGCCTCCAAAAAAGGTGTATTATGCTGAGTTTGTCTATTTGGCCATAGATCTTTTAATTTTATTCGTATTTCAGTTTATGTTAATGTGTGGAAAATCTTCTAGACCATCTTGAGAATGTGCTTCCCATAAAGCACTTTGGAAATGCTAATCTAGTGGAAAACTTCATCCTTCAACTGAGGAAAAATATACAAGAACCATCTCTAGAGTAGTAACAGTTTCCTGTGGGAATGCTGACTCTTTCCAGTTATTAGCTTTTCTCTTTAAGAGTGATCTTCATAGCATGTGAAAGGCCATGATGCCAGAATGGTGAAGTTTGTTCTGTTAAGACAGTCATTTGTCCTGTTGTGATTCCATAGAAAATGATGGCCTGTTACATAAATACTGATGGAAAGTCTGCAGTGACAGGAAATCAAAGCTCCCAGATATAATTCTCTGAACCCTCTTTCAGGTAATCAGGCAGCTCAGAACTTCTCACAGAGACACCCAAGACGGGAGGTTTAGCAAAATGAACTGTAGTCTGGGAGGTAGCAGCAAAGCTGGAAGAGGACTTATTAATGTGAACATTCAGCGCTACCTCTGTCAGGTTGCTTCTTCTCTCTGTGTCTCAATCACTTCTTTTATACAACAAAAGGGTTGATTAGGGTAGAAGAGCAAACTTGTTTCACCTTACTTGCCAACCCCAACTCAATTAATTGGTGGAGGTTTCTAGAGTCTCCAGTCAGCCTCCCTGCTTAGTGATAAAGAATACTGGGATTGATTATTAATGTCTGCCCTGGGCACAGATGGAGAGTGGCATCATTCCTGCCCTTTGCCATCTCCAAGTTTACGAATATCTAAGTACTCTTGAAGACCTGGGATGCTTTAGAAAGGACACATGGGAGCCATCTCCCAAATCCCAAATCTAGCTCTTGTTTCATAAACTAGTGATCTTTTGCCTTATTTCCTAATTTTTTAATTCCCTTTCATCCATGGAGCAAGCAAACTCTTGGCTCATGGTCTCTGTAATTGCAAAGTAGTGGTTTTCTATGGCAATCCTCTTACACTCCTTCCTTTCACCTTCTTGCCCAAGATGAATCTGTTTTTACTAAAAGAAAAAAAAAGGAAAAAAATACATATGTAAAAATCACACATCCTCACCATATGCAAAAATCATGTGTTTGGCAGCAAGAACATCTTTCCAAGGCCAAATGGCATTTTTCCTTTCTTGCAAAACGAGCAAGAAAAAAAAAAGTCTTACTTTCCCAGCAACTGGCACTGAATTATTGGCCCTTGTCAGTTGCTGCCACTAAGAGGCCTCTCATCCTGTAAATCCGTGATGCTGGGAGAACAAGTCCTGAGGGAATCTGGTTGCAACTTCCTCTCCTGCTTTGCATAGAGACTGAAGCATGCAAAACCATGGTTGGCAGAACCACTGCCATGGGTATTAGAAGGAGAGTGATATGGAGGGCAGATAGACCAGAGTCTGTAACAGCTCCATCACTTACTAGCTGTGTGATTTTGGGCAGAATTTTTAACTCCTCTGAACCTTAGACTGCTCAAAAAAAATGGTACCATAGTCCCAGTTGGTCACTATGTGTGAGGATACCCCAGAGAACAAAACTGGCAAAAGTCCCTGCCTGTGGGGAGGCTGATATTTTAAAAGGAAGGGGCTGGCTGAGAGGGTATGGTAGAGAAGATGGACAATGAACTGGTTAATACACACCTTAGTATCAGATGGTGCTAAAGACCAGAAGGAAACTAAATCTGGGTAGGGATATATGAAATGCCAGGGTTGGGGTGCCATTTCAGGTAAAATGTCCAGACAAGGAGCCATTAAGATCAGGAATTGGTGAGGTTGTGCGCCATATGTGTACCTGGAAGATTAGGGTTCCCTGCAGAAGGAACAGCAATGGCAAACACCTCAGGCAGAAATATGCCAAGTGTGGGAACAGCAAGAAAGCCTGTGTGTCTGGGATGGAGTAAGTGAGGCAGAGAACAGCAGGAAATGAGAACAGACTGGAGTGAGGTAGGGGGGAGGCAGGGGCAGGGCAGAGGAAACAGGTCAGGTAGGGTTTTGTTAGAACTTTGGCTTTTTCTCTGAGAGAGTTAGGGGGTTATGGGAGCTTATTACACTAAAGAGTGACATAATCTCATTTACATTTTAACAGGAATATTTGACTCCTGTGTTGAGAAAAGGAGGGTGTAGGAGGCAAAGGTGACGGTAGGGAGACACTTTGGAGGCTTATTGCCATGCTTCAGGGAAGTGAAGATGATGCTTTGGACCACAAGGGAGAGAAGGAGGTGGTGGGAAGTGGGAGGGATCTTGATACATTTTGAAAGCCCCCTTACCTGGTTGTTGTGGGAAATGGTGAAACAATGTGAGAGAAGTCCCACCCAGTGCCTAGAATACAATAGGTACCCAAAGTTAGCTCACTATTCCTAGTTATTTGACCAGTTGTGCTTGCTTGCCATAGAGAGGGGCTAGGTGTCTCAACTGAGGGCATCCTCATTCATTCAAACATTTCACCAGATATTGCTCTCTTGCCAAGCTCCATGGGATTAGAAAGGAGACAATAGCATGACTTCCTATAAGGTGTCTGTCGGTGCTTCCCAAAAGTGGAACAGGGGATTCTTGTTGACCACAGGGAGGCAAAAAGAGAGGTAAAGGCGAGGAGGAGGGGGAAACAACTGCTTAGGGAATTTTGTTTCCTAAAGTAAAGCAAATAATAAAAGATTGCCAAGGATCATCTTGGCAGAATATGGTTGGTGGAGAAAATTTTGGAGCTAGTGTTAGAGATGCTTTAAGGAGAACACATTCGAGTTGGAACTGAGCCATGAAAGTGGGTTCTTGAGAAAAAGTCTGTAGAGGGTGAACTCCTGAATGTGTCCCAATGATGGAGTCAGGCTGTGTGTGGAGCCAGCAGCAGTTAGCGGGCCAGGCACAGCCTCCCATCACCCTCCCAGGCTGTGGCCCCAGGGCTCCCTACAGGGTAAGCAGTGGTGTGACCCCACTATTGAACTTGGTTGGTGCTGAAGATGTCCCTAAGGAGAGTCTGTGAGGCAGAGGATGTGAGGAGGCTCTACCCAGGATTGGCAGGTTCACAGGGAGCAGAGGGACATCAAGAAGTGTGATGGAGTCCCTGTTATGAAGGTGTCTGGGCCATGGCACAGCGAACATGGCAGAGGCATTGGGTGAGCAGGGGAAGTAGATAGAGCTGGAGCAGCAGCCTTCCCAAGGTGAACTCGCCAGAGGAAAATGGTTTCAAGCATTTTAATAGATTGGCAGTTATTTTAATGTTTTGAAAAAACACTAGATTCCCTTTTATGATAGTGATATGCAATCTTTTAAAATGCATATGGAAGCTTAAAAATAAGTTAACTTAGTGGAAATTAATCAGTCAATAAGAGGCCAGGTAGTGATCTGAGAGGTCTCTGAAGAGCAACTGAAGTTTGGGAACTGTGGACTCAAGAGATGCTCTGTCCCCTGGATGGTATTGGTATTGTGCTGGATTCTCAGGGTTATCCAGGCTCTAGATGGGATCTCTTATCACAGCTGAAAACTCCTGGACATGAGGAGTCCTACATGTCAAAGGACATTTTTATCCTTTCCAAATGCTTCTGTTTCTTCTAAGTGTAGGGATGAAGGGAACAAGGTAAGGGAGAAAAAGTCCTGTCACCCTTTCTGTCTACATAAGAACCCAAAGGCCACCCTTTAGTCTGTCCACTTTTTAAAAAAATCCTCACCTGGGGACATTCTTTCATTGCTTTCAGAGAAAGGGGAAGGGAGAAAGAGATATTGATGTGAGAGAGAAACATCAATTTGTTGCCTCCTGTATGCACCCAGAGTGGAGGTCCTACATGTCAGGAATGGGAATCGAATCCAAAACCTAGGTATATGCCCCGACAATCAAACCCTTGACATTTTGGTTACAGGATGGTGATCCAATCAACTGAACCACACCAGGGCCAGAGCTAGTCTGCTCACTTTTGACTTGCCCTCAAGGCTTTCGTTCTCCCTGTCCTGGGAAGAGGCAGCCTGAGAGCAAGTGCTTTGCTCACCTCCCATACCCACCCATCCATTGTTCCATTGTTCTCCACAGGATGTCTTCCTGTCTATATGATTTATAAAGCACAGACCTTTAGAAAGCAGAGTTAAATAGTAGCTAGTTCCCATCATGGGTGAGGTGAGGGTGGGGTGACTGGGAGCAAGCCTGCCCCAACTCTGCTCTCTTGATCTGTCTTCCTTTCTGCCGAGTGACCTCTGTCCTTAAGAGCCAACCAGACCTTGAACCTTGTATCTGTGTGGAGGACTTGAGCAGGTAGCAGGATGGCCCCTGTGAGGGCTATTGAGAGTCTCAGGAATGCTGACATTGGGCCTCATGGGGGTCTAGGCATCCTTAGCAGAGTGGACAGTAGTGATGAGCCCAGTGGGCATTGGGCCCATGTACTGGACAAGACTGCTCAGTGGAGCCCAGCAGTTTAGGCAGAGCCCTGCTCAGCATGAGGAGCTACTCACCTCGGGGTGGCTCAGTGTCCTCATCTACAAAGGGTTATGCCAGCACTTTCCTCACAGGGCTGTAATGAGGATCAGAAGGCATCTGCATATACAGGGTCCGTGCCTGACATAGGCCAGATCTCAATAAATGAGAGCTATTATTGTTGTTATCATCACTGGAGCTAATTCCTACAACATGTCTGAAAATAATTAACATCCTTACCATTGAACAGGAACGTGTGATGTCCACTGCTTGTCTGATGACCTCCAGAGACTCTTATGTCACTCTCACCATGCTGCAGTGCACGCCCAAGCAGCAGCACCCAAGGAATGTTCAGGATGGGGGGCATCTGCATTACTTCTATCTTGGGGACCTTCCTCAGAGGACTGAGCTTTGGTGGCCCAGCTTGAGACTGTATGTAAAAACTCCTGTGTACACAAGTATGACGTATCCCATTTCCACCTTCTCCACAGCCCTGTCTAGTAGGGACCAGTGTCTATTCCATGACTACTGACACAGAGAATTGAACATGCTCATAATATGTCTAGGCTGACCTGGCCTCTGTGTGTCAAGGCCAGGTATTAATCCTAGTGGCAAATTTCCCAGCCCCACGGTCTCCCTCTGGAACTGTACCTCCTAGCCAGTGCCTAAGTGTTATAACAGAATTTCAGAGCTATGTGTGGGAGGGGGCTATTCAAGGGGGGAGAGAGGGATTCAGACCCTCAACTTTCCCCTTAAGCCACTAAATATACAGGTTGGGTGGGGGGTGGTGTGGCTCAACAGATGTCGCCATGTGCCATCCTCAGTTGGCCTCTCCAAATCCTAACACAGCCTCCTGTCCTCAAGGTGCATCTGACAGCCCAAGCCTGGCTTCCTGACCCCCAAATCCTCACCTCCAAGTGTGCACAGTGTGAGGTCAGAAGAGGGCTTTATCTCGTCCTTTAGTCTGGGACATTCTCGCTAGAACTTGGACTCTCAGGGGCAGGGACTACCAGGGGAGGGAGAAAGAGAGGAAACTCAAACTTCAGAGTCAAATTGACCACATTGGAACTGTGATTGAACCATTTTGAAAATGGGTGATCTTTCCCCATAGTTTTGAGCCTCAGTTTCCTCCTCTCTAAAACAGACATTACAATGCCTGTCTCACAAAGCTGTAGTGAAGAATGAAGAGGATCAGGCATGAAAATCTAGCACCAGAGCTTGGGGTAGTTAGTGTTCAATGCAATCACAGCCTCCTGTGCCTCACAGCCCCTTCTTCCCCTGTCCCACCCCATCCCCACACACATACCAGGCTGGGAGTGCCAGACTGGGTAGAGCCAGGGATGAGCTAATGCTGCTTGGTGGATGGATCATTTCTTCTCTCAAGGACATGCTATCTGCCCTGCTGTCTTGGAGCATTGATGCGTGTCTCCTACTAGCAGTGTGACATCAGGCTGGTCCTTTTCCCTTGTTGGGCCTTATGTTCTTCTGAGCAGGGATGGGTGCTCTCTCATGCCTCCCAGTTTGGACATTCCATGGTTCTAGGAGGCAGAGGATGACCAGAGCAGCTGGTGTGGCTGGGAACAGAAGGTTCTGTCCCTTTCTCAAGCCCTCCTTGGCCCAGGTAACCATCCAGATACTTAATTAGCACTCTGGCAACTAGGTAACCAAGGTCAGCAGGTCAGAAGTTAATCATTTCCTCAAAGCACAAGCAAACAGCCCATTTCCACATGCATATAGATAATAAAATCACACAACCAGGGCAAGGTTCAGAGCTACCTTTTCTGATCTGAACTGACTCTAATTAGCCAGGTGACCTTGGGCAGAGTTGTCTTCTTCACCCTGGTCTCAGCTTGCTCATCTGTAGAATGAGAGTTAGGGATTCAGAAGTAGTTACAGATGGATTCAAAGGCTGGAAAAGTGAACTGGGACCAGGCATGTCACATTTCTTCCCAATCTGATACTGTCTTTTCCCTCACTTTCCCAGAAACCATGCCCTGGGATTTCCAGCCCTGTGCTTTACATGTGCTATTTGTTCTGTTGAGCCTGCCCTGTCTTTTAGTTCTTGAAATCCAGTGGATCCCATCCTCTCACCTGGCCACATTCCTCCCCTTGGCCAGGGAAGCCTCACTCCCCTGACCCATCTGTCCTCTGCTTTTAGGTAACAAGAAGATCCTCCCAGTGCCAGATACAGGTAATCAGAGGGCACATAACTGGGGTGGGCTGAACAGCCCCAGACTTCCACCCAAACTGTGTGCTTCCTTTGGGTGTGAGCCACATCTCCCATGTTGGCAGAGAAGGGGTGCACATACCACTTGCCAGAATGAACACTTCTGGGGTGGGGGGTGCCATGCAAAATGGGTATGCAGGAAAGCATCTGTCTGGTGGGTTTGTGAACACATGGGACCCTGAATCCAGAAATAACTGAATACAGTTTCTAGGTGAATGCCACTTAACATCAGACTCCTCGTGTACAGATGTACTTGTATCTAAAGGACACACAAACTAAGCTTCTCTAATGGAGGAAGAAGGTCTAACCTGGCTCTGCTATGGACCCCCCAGCTGTGCCTCCCACCCGTTTTGACTTTGCCACCCCCACTTTTCCCTGGGGTAGAATAAAAAGAAGTCAGTCCCAAGGCTACATCCAGCTCTCATCTCCCAGCACTGTGGGACACTACCCCTACTGGGGGGATAGACTCTGCTTTCAGGGAATGTGTATCTGTGTTGGGCTTACTCTCCACCTGACCCCAACTGTCTACCTTGGTTTCCCTGAGGCTTGCCGTGTGCAAAACCTAATGTTCTTGCTTCCCCACCTTACCCATCGTGAACCCACTGGTTCCAGTTTCCAGGCAATGAAACATGTCTTCAGCTCCAGCAACAGGTCTCCTTGTTATCCTATCTCCAGGGTGAGCAGCAGAGGAAACAAAAGAAAGAAGAGTTAGATGTCATAAAGCAAGAGAAGAAAGATGATGGGAAAGTGCCTGCTAAATATTTTCATTCTTCCCATTTTAGGGTAGGGATGAAGAGAGGTGGGTGGCATGCCCCTATAAAGTGCCACTGCAGCTACATAGGGCCTGGCTTGGTGTCCATCAAGGGCTCTGTCTCTTTAAGAGAACCCTGGGCCAAGATTTATTGGCTGCCGGGGCCCTGCTGTGTGTGTGGCTTTGGTGTTTACAGGCCTGGGGAAGGCTGAGGTCTTTCTTCCCAAGATGCACAGTAGTGGCAAGCTGAAGTTTGGGTAAAGAATGGCTGCCATTCATGATGGAGTTTGCAGCAGGAGTTGGTGTGCAGCCCAGGGGAGCAGGCAGCCTTGTACTTATAATGGAAAGGGATGGAAATCCCACCCCACTGGGTTCAGGCTGGGAGGGACAGGGTGGAAAGGCTTGTTCCCTAGGAGTGTCTGGGTAAACTTGCCAACACCTGGCAGGCAGGCAGGAGCCATTGACTGCATGTCCACCCTGTGTGTGCAGGCAATGAAGACAGCCCAGAGCAGGGCCAGTAGGATGTGCCCCCGGGAGCTGACCAGGGTAAGATCCCTGACCTAACACACGCCACAAATTAAATAAGGCAGATGAGAGAGAGGTGGATGGAGCGGCTGTCACCTGCATGCTGGGGATGCCCGGTGGCAGATAGTGTGTCTTTGGCATGGGTACTTCAGCAGTCTGAGTCTTCATTTGCTCATCTAGAAAGTGGGAAGGATGATATTGGGTTCATAAGACTTTGTGGGGATTAAATAATGGAATGTGTACAAAAGGCCTGGCATGTCAGTATTCAACCATGATTATTATTTTTACCACCAGCCGACTGCTAACATGGTCTTTCTAGCTGTGCGGTCCTGTAGGCTGAGCACTGTGAAGGCCTGGTTTCAAATTTCAGCCTTGTTCCTGCTCACAACAGAACACAGGGTATAGTACTTGGGGTTGAGGGACATGTGCTCTACCTGCCACATCTTCATCATGATCAGAGCTCATCTTGAAGGAACAAGAGCTGATGTTCACTGTTCGCTTACTACAAATTGGAGCTGGGCCAAGTGTGTCACCTGTTTCATCACTTTCATATAATATTGTGAACCTTTGACTGTGGAAATCTTCAAAGGAATAAAGCCAACCATTGGATCTGCAGCTTTAGCATTTGTGGATTCAACCAACCTCAGATAAATAATCAAAAAAATCCCAGAAAGTTCTAAAAACCATTTGAATTTGCCATACGCTTAGGACTTTGCTGAATTCACATGAATGAAATGATTTCTAGGCACACCCTGCTGTAGCTTATATGCGACTATAGGTTGTATGCAAACACTACACCATTTTATATAAGGGACCTGAGCATCCATAGATTTTGGTATCCATGGGGGTTCTGGATCCAGTCTTCTGTGGATACCCAGGGAAAACTGTACAGAAACAGATAGGGTGGTAAAGAACCTCTTAAACCCAACGCCCTGCTTCAATAATGATTGACGTTCATCATTATTTTTTCACTCGTCCCTTTGACTTTTTTCTTTCTGCCTCCCCCTCCTCTTTCATTTCTGTCTTCTCCTCCCCTCTCACTCACTGCTGAAACATCTAAAGCAAACTCCAGGCTTTTTATTATTCACCTGTAAATACCTCGGCATGGATGGTTGCTGGATAGAAAATTTTAAAAAAGAAAGAAGAAACTATCATACCTAAAGAAGTAAACAGTCTTGGCTGAGTGGCTCAGTTGGTTGAAGCATCATCCCGTGCACCAGAAAGGTTTTGGGTTTAATCCTTGGTCATGCCATTTACCTAGGTTGTGAACTCGATCCCCGGTCGTGGTGCAAATGAGGGGAAAGCAATTGATGTTTCTCTCTTCTCTCTCTCTTGCTTTCTCTCTCTCTCTCTCCCACTCTCTCTCAACAACCTCTGTCTCTAAAATCAAGAAACATATCCTTGAGTGAGGATTAAAACAAAGAAGTAAATGATAATTTTTAATATCATCCAATATCCAATCTGTAAGTCATTACACTTAATCCTCAAAATAACCTTTTGGAAGTAAAATGATTTCTCTCAATTTTCAGATGAAAATGGAGTGAATGACACATGAAGTGACTTAGGAACAGTCACTCAGCTTGGCTCCATCTCCTGGGTCCAGTCAGTTGGTAGGTACTAAAGGCAGGATTGGAACTCAGTCAAATCCCAGAGCCTAAGCCCTTACTTGTCCTTCATTCCTGAGCCTCAGAGCCTGTAGCAATTCACCTGGGAATCTCAGATGCAGGTCAGCACCTCCACAACCCCATTTTCCTTATGGCATTGCATTGACCTCAGCATTCTCATGCCTACCATGGCAGCCACTACAGCACCTGCTTCAAGGTTGTTCATTTATTCATGTTTTTCACAAATATTCATTCTGTTGTCCTAGTGTTGTTGGGATGCTTGCAGTCAACCAATGAGAGTATTTGCTGTGGTGGAGTTGATAGGCTATACACCTTTGCTACTCAAAGTGTGGTCCCCTGAGAGGTGGACAGAAATATAGCCACTAAGCACCATTCCCCCCTGCTGCATTAGAATCTCAGACCCATTCCTATGCCTCTTGCAGTTTGAGAAGCACTGCCTTGAGCCATAGTTCTCACCCTGGCTGCATATTAGAATCCTCTGGCCCAAGACCCAACCAGAACTGTTAAATTAAAACCACTGATGATGTATACAAGTTTTTGGCAGATAGATTGAGAACTGCTGGCCCAATTTGATCATTGGATGGCTGGGGTGGTGGTGGGGAAATAAAGGCAGTACTTGAACAACAATAAAAAAAGAGTTAAAAGAAAAATAATGTCCAGGTGGTTAAAGAGTCTGTAACTGCTGTTCTAATCATTAAACACTGAGATTTACGTCTGACTTTAAAAAAAAAAAAGAAGAAATGAGCTGAGGGTGAAATCTCTAGGCAGTACTTAGGACACAATGGGTGCTAATTTTTATAATCCTCTATTTTTTTCTCCTTGCCATCTCAATCTTGTTCCCAGACACTCTTCATCCATGCTCAGCCCAAAGCGTACATTCTTGAGTGGCTTTAATGTTTTTCCAAGTCCAAAGGCATTCTTTGGCCTCATGAGGTTCCAACTAGAGTATTATCCTTCTCTGGGAACCCCCTAAACTATAATCTTGGGATCTACTCACAGGAAGTCAATC
The DNA here is from genome assembly GCF_022682495.2 of Desmodus rotundus. Lineage (NCBI taxonomy): Eukaryota > Metazoa > Chordata > Mammalia > Chiroptera > Phyllostomidae > Desmodus > Desmodus rotundus. The sequence goes on along the minus strand of NC_071390.1, from coordinate 57,084,907 downwards.
TACAGGAAAGACACGAGTCTACCTTGTCATGATCCAGTTTGCAGAGCTGGGGTGAGAGTAGCAACAACAAACAAACAAACAAACAAAGGCTCCACCACGTGTTTAAAGAAACTTTCTTTCACTACAGCTGGATCCCCTTGCAGATGTTATCTCACTGTCTTCCACCAGGTGACACAGCACATGGCAGGTGTCACCAGCCATGGTTCACCAGGCAGAAGCTTTGGTTTGAATTGTTAGGCATGCAGACTCCAGACCCCAGGGCAGAGCAGTGGCCCAGACTCAACCTGGCCTCACTGGGTGGCCTCAGGGACAGAAATATTTTCCTGCTGGTGGTGGGATTGGCAGAATCCCAGGGTGGTGGGGTGGGCCTGTGAGAGGTTCCTGCTTTCCTCCCTTTCTGCCAGCCACCAGGATGCTATGAATAGAGCTGTTTACAGGCATGTAAATGAGCCACAGCCCATTGAGGGGCAGTGCTACAGAGGGGTCAGAGGCTCTTCTTCGGGAGCTGTTAAGGGTCAGAACTTCTGGAGAGAGGAGGGGAGAGGAGGACAGAGGTAAGAGCTATGAGCTGTCTCTTGGGAAGCCAGCACTTCATGCTGATTCTCCATCTGGCCATTAATTCAATAAGAGGTATCAGTACCTCCACTTTATAAATGGGGAGACTGAGGCCTGGAAATGGAGAGGTACTTCCCAGGTTTTGCAAGCTGTTTCTGGAGGCCTGTGGACAGGTTTAAAGAGTCAGGACCCAAACACTATACAGGGTGTGTTGGGCATGCCAAGAGATATACCCCGGCCCCAGACCTTGGCCATTCTAAGATGGGGAGAAATGAGGCCAGCAGGCAAAGTGTGGGAAGCGGACTTAGGCAAAACTAGGCTCCAATCCTACCTTTGGTGCTTGTTGGGGACTTTGGGCAAGTCACTTCAGCTCCCTGTGTCTCAGATTTTCTCACCTCTCACATAGTGGTACTATCTGTGGCTGACTGGTACAGCTTTGAAAAACCATTGAATAAGAAAATAGATTGGGAAGAGCTGTCAGAAGAGTTGCCTGAATGACATGCCCACACTACAAAGGATGGAAAGTAGCACACGCACATGCTATCAGTCCCTGCTCCTGAGCCCAAGGCAAGTATCACTCTCGGATCACAACCCCTCCTCCCCTGAGTGTGGACCTGTCTCAGAGCTGCTCTCAGGCCTGAGTGTTCCAGGCAGCTACTTCCTGTCTAGCAGAGCTTGTATTTAAGATGAAATCTATCTTCTATTCTTACCTTGTCTGCTGAGAAGCTGCTGTTCTGGAGCCAGACATCTCCAGGAAAAGCCGGAGCTTGAAAATGAAGCAGGAAATCAGGAGGGGGTGGGGGAGGAGACCTAGCCAGGGCAAAGGTCTCTTGGTATTGAATGGACAGTGGGCAGTGTCTGCAGCACTAAGGGTCCCTGGCAGTGGGCAGAGTGTGTACAGCAGCCATCAGGAGGCGATGGCACAAGGATTGGGCCCCTCTTGGTTGAGCCACTGCCCTGGGTCAGGGTTTTGCCTCTGCATCTCATTCCATGAGCACAAAGTTTCTGTGAGGTCCTTGCTATAATTATCTCCACTTTACATATAAGGAAACGAGACTGGGAGAAGTTACAGTCAAGAGTATATGGAGCTGGCATCGGCAACCTAGTTTGCCAGATCTTAAAACCCACATTCTCCATGCTTACTCTCAGAAAGCACAGTCTGACGCCTTGGGTGCCTGCCTCCCATCTGTCTCTTGAGCAGGGCTGGGACGGGGGTGGGGAGGACCTGTCCTGGCCCCAGAATTTAGGAGCAGGAAGGCTGGGTCCCTGCTGCATACTAAGTGAGTCAAGCAGCCTGGGGAGTTTTGCCGGCACTTGCTTTTTTTTTTTTTTTTTTTTTTTTTTGCTTTTCCAATCCTTGAGGCATTTAAGTTTGAAAATCCTAAAACAGGGAACTGAATAATGGGTGGGAGTCCCTCTCACCTACTCTCTTTCATGGTGTGGCCTTAGGCAACTTTCTGCCCTTTTCTGGGCCTCAGTTTACCCATCTGTCTGAGAGTCTTGTAACTAAGAGGGAGTCTACAAAGTGTCAATATTCACGCCCCTCCCCCAGGAGCTTTGGAAGGTTTGATTCATAGGCTCCCAGATCAGAAACTGCACTTTCCTAGGGCTCCATGGAGGCTCATGGAGGTTGCTTGTGGAGGTTGTAGAATCATCTAGCTCCTGAGTTCTGGAGTCTCTTGCACACTCAACAACTTGGGCATCCTGTGATTCACCAAGTCAGCACCTGAGTCTGGGCTAAACCTTGAAATGCAACTTGGTTGTTCCAGACAAGGAGGATGAGCTGGGGGTGCTGGCAAGGCCCCTGTTGGGGGCAGAATAGCAAGCATCCTGTAAGAAGGCTGTGTGCAGGCCTGGGATGGCCTGGGAAACCCAGCCAGCCCTCATGAAGCTCCCAGACTGGGGCAGGAGGCCAAGCATACCAACACACAGAAGCAACCCTGCTAAGCAACCTGGATGTGGGAAGGGCAGGGAGAGAGGCTGCAGGAGGCCAGAGCAGGGTGTGGTCAGGAGTCTGGGAAGAAGAGCTCACCATTGTGTACTCCAGACCTGGAGGCAGAACATTCTGTCCCTGCTCTGCAGGTGACCCCAAGGCCCAATAGGTAATAACTCAAGGCCCCATCACAGAGCAGTGGGGGCCACAATTAAATTTAAATGCTCATCCATTCTCTCCACAAGCACCAGAATTTTCCATCCCTTTTATGGATTTCTGAGTAATGATAAAATGCAGCTGTTTTGGCTCCTTAGTCAATGAAATAATGAAAGGTGGCCTGAGTCTCCTCCAGGGAAAGCAGCAGCTTATTTATTTATTTTGACTCCAAGACTCATAATGAACTTCAACTAAACATCTTCATCTCCCTAGCCCTTACCTGAAATCACTTTTTGGTGACTCCTTTGTAGACACTCAAAAGCTTTCTATTTGCTTCTTCTGAAAAACAAAACAAAACATGGGTTTTCTAACCCTTGTACCATGCAGGACCCTTTGCATGGTTAAATGAGATACTGCAGGCCATGGCCTAACAGAATGCCTCGCACACAGTAGGCACACTACAACGGGCTTGCCTGCCTGTTGGCTTGCCTTTCAGATCTCCTAGGGGTTAGAAATTTCACATAAAGCTGCCTGCTTCGGATCTTGCTGGGCCCTAGACATTTTCGTTTTTTTTTTTTTTTATCATAAAAACAGCCCCAGCCTTCATGGGCGTAGGATTGCTCAGGACCACATAGTAACCTTGACAGGTAGATAATCTTCAAGTCTCTGTAACTCTCATCAACTGCTTAGAGGTCGATGCACTATTTTTTTATTTTCTAGCACCACTACTGCATAAAGTGGCTTGAACTGTGTCCCCACAAAAGATATGCTCCAGTCCTAACCCCTACTACCTGTGAATGGAAAATATTTCCTTATTTGGGAATAGGGCCTTTGCAGATGTAATTAAGTTAAAGATCTCAAGATGAAGTCATCATGGATTTAGGGTGGGCCCTAATCCAATGACTGGTGTCCTTGTAAGGAGGTAGAGATCTGAGACCCAGAGAGAAACAGGAGAATGCCATGTGAAAACTGAGGCAGAGATTGGAGTGATGTGTCTACAAGCCATGGAATGCCATGGATTGCCAGCAACCACCAGAAGCTGGAAGAAGCAGGAAGGATTCTCCCTGTAACTTCTGGAAGGAGTGAGGCCTGGCTGACACCTTGATTTCGGACACTAATCTTCAGAACAATGAGAGAGTAAATTTCTGTCCTAAACCACCAGATTATGTTAATTTTTTACAATAGTCTAGGAAACTAGTATACCATGTAAATAACAAGAAATGTAAAATAGAGACTACTCATGTGTTTGAGATGTTTTCAGAGTGGTGGAGTGATGAGGTCCCCTGTCAGAGCAAAAGGACCCCAAGAGGCACCTCACTGTGCAGTGGAGGCGGCTGGGCAATCAGCAATACTTCCAGGGAGGAAGCCAGCACTAGGGCTTGGAAGCATGCTGAGCACTAGTGCAGGTTCAGAGTTTGAAAGTGGGCGTTAGAGTGCTGTGTGGGGGGTGGGGTGCATTAAAGGAGATAGAAGCAATAGTGGCTTTCAGAGAACTGTGGGAAATCAAGTCACTGAGCTTATTTATTGAACTTAGGAGGCCTTGGGAACTAGCTACTCTTCCAGGGGTAGGTATTGTGGAGATTACTGTGTTGAAGGCAGTGGACCAAAGTTGTGGGAGACCAGAGTTGAATTATGCACTGTCCCTTCCAATCCACAGGGAGAGAAGATTCAGAGAGATAGATGACTGCAGCCTGAAGGGTGATGGTCACAGGTGCATGCAGGTGAAAATGCAAGAGGATCAGATGAAGGAGGCTTCCTCCTGGGCTGGGAGGTCAAGGGAGACTTCCTGGCACACATGGTGGGTTTGCTTCATTAGGTCCAAAAGGGGGAGCCCTGGATGGTCTTTGAGCAGGGGAACCTTGAGATGCTCCAGGAAGTACAATGTGGTCATTGGTAGGTTTAGGGCTGTGGGTGGGAGACCAGGGCAGAGCAGTGAGCTGGGAGAGGGAGAGTAAGAGTATGGAAGGAGGAGAGGGGAGAGGGAGACTCAGTTGGAGGATATATCCCAAAATGCTTTGTGACCAAATAGGTGGAGGGCAGAAGACAGGAAGGTGGACCATCACGCAGGCCACAGAGCCTAGAGAACCCAGGAGTAGATTGAGGGCACTGTTTTTTTGTGGTAAGGCTAAAGACAAGTCTTATGACCTCCAGGATCCTTCTCTAGCTAGACAGATGAAGAGATGGCTATACAAACACATACATACACAGGTATACAGACACACACAAACACATGGACACACAGACCAAACACACAGGATGTACACAAAGCTGTCCATGGAGACAAATGCACCCAGGAGCAAACATGCACACACACACACTATATGCACACAGACACATTCATATATGAACAAACACAGACACACAGAGGAGCCTGTTTCCCTGCTTCTCTCCTTCCCATCCCCACCTACCTCTTATTTACTTTTTCTCTTTCCTCTCACAGTCCACTCCCTGCTCACAGGGAGGGTGGGTAAGGTTCAGGCCCAGTCCAAGGGCAGTGAGGGAGAGACCAGGGTAGAAGTCCAGAGTCCCCGAGAGTCATACTTCTCTGCAAAGACAAAGGGCGGGGATGGATGAGTACTTAAGCAGAAACTGAGTGACATGCAGACGTCCTGAGATACTGGCCCACCAACACATCAAGAAAATGAAAGACACAGAGACTCCAGCTGCAGCATGATATGGACAGAAACACTCAGATACACGGAGACACACAGACACAAACACACTGACCCACACACAGGTACAACATACACAGATACACAGAGATAATGTAGATGCACCAGCTTACACAGACAGATGTACACGCAGACCATCAGACACTTACAGACACACACGAGGACACACAGATGCATAGCCAAATCAATACAGGCAGAGCCTTGGAGACAAAGAGGCTTTGAGTGAGGCCAGCCCTCCCCCAGAACCCAGACATCCCAGCTTTGCAGTCCCCCTAGGAACTCTCTGAAACGCCAGGAGAAATTCCTGGGATATTAGCTAAATTTCAGACACAAACATTCCGGTCTCCCTCTCCAGATGTATCGCTCATGAAAGCTTGCACAGCCCTCCCTTGGCTTGCCCCGCACAGCCCCCACTCCCTGGCTCCCAGGAATGCTGCTTGTCAGCCCCACAAAGGGGGTTGGTCCAGGAGAGGCACAGGGACCACATCTGCACACTGGGGGATCCTGACAGATGCAGGCATCGGGCAGATAGGGGGTTCCTTGTTATAGAGGGTGCTGCCCAAAGCCAGGGCTGAGCAGGTCCTAGGGACATGTAGAGAGGGCTCTAGACTCAAGTTAGAAACCCTGAGTTAGAGCTCAGCTCCATACCAGAAGGCATAGCTCATCACAGGGGCCTTTCTAAGGTATGAGCCTTGCTCACCTCCCCCTAGTCACCTTAGCCACCTCTCAGCTCCAGGAACACATCAGGTTCTTCCCACCATAGGGCCTTTGCACACACTGGTTCCTTTGCCTGGGGCTTTACCTTGACTCTACCTCCACCTCAGCATAAACATTACTTCCTCAGAGAGGTGTTCCCCCACCAATTTAGACCTCTTCTTATTTCCTCTAACAACACCTAGCTCTTTCTTTTTATAAGCTCTTCCTCTATCTCAGTTCTCAGTTCCTTCTTTATTTGTAAGGTTACAATTCTAATGTCTTTCTCCACTGGGTCAGACCAGAGGCTCACCAAAGACAGGCATCATATCTGCTAGAGCCAGGGCTTAGTGCATAGAAAGTGCTCAGCAAATATGGGCTGGTCTCCAGGGCCATGCATGCCACTTTAAAATCCTCAGCCTTAGTTTCCATAACTATAAAATGGGTTGAAACTTCATTTTTCTTACAAGGTTCTTATAAGAAGAAAACTAAATGATGAATACAAAAGAACCTTGGCAAACATCCTCTCATTTTGTGTGAAGGCTGCATGATCTTCCTTCTTAAACCTCACTCAAGGATTGGGAGTAACAGATTTAGACACAGACAGGGCTCTGTAAACATGGTTACCTAAGAAGTATGCTTTCAGAAATGCTCCAAAGCATCCTCTTTGCTGATGCCTGAAATTCCACTGTTCTTATCTCAAATCTGTCAATTCCAAGCCCCTTAGAGTAATCATTTGCTGGCCATCAAAGGAAAGAGATGGCAAGACAGTTTCCCTAAGACACAAATAGCCTGGAAATCTGGGTGTTTCACATTTAAATAAGCTTCCCGTCCTAGTGCCTAGGACACCAGGGATGCAGCAGGGTGCTAGCTCTGTGGGACATCTCAGGACAAGCCCAGTTTTGTACTCTCCATCTATGAAGCCACTTTATCACCTTCTTCTCATGGCCATGAGGGAGCTTTGGCTTCCTGCAGAGGATAGTACCTGCCTAGTAGTTTTGTCTTTTGCAAAGTGGTTAACCAAGTTATTTAGTGTCTTTGAGCCTCAGTATCCTCATGTCTCCTCTACTCTATGTTTTTTCCCCTGAAAATAAGGTGGCTCAGCACATGTGCAGATACCTGAGGGTGCTCTCATCACATAGCAGTAACTCAGGAATTGGGGCTGTGATGAGGTTGGTGATGACAATGAAGTAAGGGGAATGTGTGTTTGTGGCCCTCTGCACAGGCTACTGGGTCTGAGGTATGGGCCTGCCTTCTGCCAGGACAATAGCTACTTTGCAAGAGGCAGCTTGTTATGTTGGAGATCTATGTCCTGTCATAAACAGTTTGATATTTTGGCTCTTAATTACGTTACCAGGGACAAACAGCTATATATCCACATCACTCTCCCATTGCTTTCTTTGGCAGGTCCCACTGGGCCACTCCAGGTGTTTCCTTACCTCCCCTTTTGAAAACCTGGAGGGCCATACAAGCACCTCCAGGCTGTTTAGCATGGTCAGTAGTGAGTGGTGCCAGCAGGTGGGGGCCTGTGTTTGCCACCATGGGTGGTTCAAGGCTACCCTCATCTCCTCTCATCTGTCTGCAGCCTCCCTATTTATTAAGCACCATGCCCACCATAGGCTCACCTGATTCTCACAGCAGTCCTGCAAGGCAGGAATTGTTATTATTGATCCCATGATACAGAGGAAGGAACTGATGCCAGCAGAGGTTGCGAATTTCACACATTCATTCAGTAACTCTTGGTAGGAACAGCATTGTGGAAGGCACTAGGGACAGTGAAATGAATAGGACCCAACCCCACCCTCAGGAACCCCACAGCCTTTCCCAGATGGAAAGTGACAATGGCACAGCCACCCTTAGGGCATTATCGCCCCTCTAGATAGTAGTCACTAGTAGTAGAGTATTAATTAGTTCTGAAACATAAACCAACCTCAGGTCCAGAACTCTTGGAAGAGCTGCCCCTTGTTTAAAGCTCCAGATTCTAGACTTCCTATTCAAATTCTTGTCTGAACCAGCCTCCTCCTGTCATTCTTCACTACACTGAGTCCTGTGGAACCTCATGCTTACTGCTTACCCCACACACATGTGACAGCCACAATCATTGCCCACCAATGGCTTTCCCCCTCCTTCTGCCCACCAATCTTCCCTGCTACAGGAACCCTGATGTCCACAGGGTGGTGGGCAGAGACTCTGATATCAAGTCCCCTCTGCAACCCTGGTGTAAACCAATCATAGTGATCCTAATCCATTTTGCCAGATACTCACTCCCCTAGTCTTCCTTACAATGGGGGTGACCAGTTTATAACAAAGTCAGTGAGAACATGGGATTGTTATGTAATGAATGTTTGTGTCCCCCCTCAAAATTGTATGTTGACTCTCAACCCCCAAGGTGATGGTATTTGAAAGTGAGGCCTTTGGGAGGTGATCAGGTCATGAGAGTGGGGACCTCATGGACAGGATTAGTGCCCTTATGAAGGAGGCCCCAGATAATGCTGTCCCTCTACCTGCCATGTGAGGACTCAGTAAGAAGTCATCCATCTGTAGTCGAATAAGGCTCTCACTGAAACCCACGACTCTGCTGATAGTGTGATCTTGGACTTCTAGCCATCAGAACTGTGAGAAATGAATTTCTATAGTCATAAAAACACTCAGTTTACAATACTTTGTTATAGCAGCCTGAACAGACTAAGACGGGGTATTTGCTATAGAGCTTGGGGACAGAAGGTAGAAGTAAAATTCCCTTGAGTCTGGCCTTCCTTTTCTTCCTGCCTTGGACATGTTTGTGGGCAGATGAGGTGTTAGTGCTTCAGCAACCATCTTTCGATCATGTGATAACAGACAAAGGCCAAAAAATGAGTACCTAAGAAAGGCTGAGAAATGTCTGGATCTGTGCAGGCATTGTTGGTTCTCTGTGATGCTCTGGAGTTCTGTAGAGACAACCGGCCCTCTGCTACCACCGGCCGACACCACTACTATTTGGGTCTGTCCTGCTTGCACTAGGTGCATTCTATCAGGAGTCTGGGCAGCCTCATTTACCCCCCTGTTTGGAATGCCCTTTCCCCTAGTTTTGCTTTGGAAACCACTTCTCATTTTTTAAGACCCAGCTCAATAGTCCCTATCTGAGAAGTTTTCTTCGACATTCACCTCACCCCAACCTGACCACAGGGTCGAGCACTTACTCAGTTGAGCACCCACAACACTTTGTTCATAACCCTTTTGTAGCCAAAACACATAAATTTGTCATTATTCACTTTCTTTGTCTATGAACATCCTGGGAGGTCCCAGACCAAGGAGGTGCTTAGTCAAGGTTTGATTGACAAGGGCTTGAGACCTGCCCCTATGCCAGTGAACTCTCCCAGTGGCCTCGGGAACCATGACTGAGCCTCACTTCCATTTGCAGGTGAGGAAACTGAGGGCAGAGATGGAGAGAGAAGGTCCTGGAATAAGGTCTGTCCAGGCTGGAGGGAGCCCCTGGCCACACAGTCCGGGGTTCTACCTCTGCCCTGCCTGAACTCCGGCCTCCATAGCACATTTTCCTGATGCGCCAGACGCTGCCTGCAATGAGGCATTCACACGACAGTGGGTGGCACAGCCAGGTGCTCAGCTCAGGGCAGTGCACAGAAATTGCTTGTCCTGGCACAGCTGCCGAGTTAGGGTGCAGGGGCCATTTTTTCTAGGCAGCTGGGGCTGGGGCACATTGAAAACTCAGACTCAAGCAGGGCCTGCCTGGGGGGATGAAGTCATGTGGAAAAACACTCAAGTCAGAACAAAACTGTCTTTCTGCAAATGACTTCATCACGTTGCCAGAAGGCTCGGATCACTCCACCTCTCACCTCTTCCAGCCCGCCCACAGGAGCGGGGGAAGACCAGTTCCTCGGGTCCTGTTACATCACTTAGGCAAAGTAAATGTTACAGAGACCCACCCACGAGGTGCTGGGGAGATGAGGCCTCCATATGCCTCTGTAGCCAGGGCTTCCTCTGACCCCCCAGGTGGGGAAGGCCTTGAGGGAGGACCTGAGTCTTCTCCATCTTTGTCTCCTCTGTGTCCAGCTCAAAGACCAGAAAAAAAATAAAATAAAATAAAATGAAATAAAATAAAATAAAATAAAATAAAAGCCACCCAGTGAATACATATGTTCATGCATTCTACAAGTACTTACTGAACAGCTCTTTTCTTCTTCTGCCAGGCATTGTGCTAGCACTGGCATTGTGCTTGCAGAAAGAGAATGTGAAGGAAGGAAGAAGGGAAGGGGTAAATTCCTCTTCAGGATGAGAGAGCACAACAAAGCAGGATAGGCCCTGAAAGAAGTGTAAAGAAAGCTGAGTTCTATTTCTTATTCCAGCAATACATTCCTATTCAATATTTTCCTAGAGCTCAGCCTCCATTCCTGGCAGTGTGGTGGACACCTGGGGATCTAGAGAAGCTATTCTAGCACTTTGGCATAGATAGCCTTGCATGGGAGGCGGACCGTATCAGTGACATGAGTTATGCGCCATAATGGAGGTATGAACAAGGTGGCATGGGACAGGCAGGAGGGGTGGGGGAAGTGCTGGGTGGGTTGGCTAAAGAGGTGAGCCTTGAAGGAAGAACACACCAGGCTGTCCAAGAAGTGGTGGAAAGACTTTTAAGGCTGCAGAATTCTTGGGAAAGGGCAGATACTTCCCTCTGTTAAGAGCACAGAGTTCATAAAGCAAAGGGCAATAGATGGTGCTGAGCTAGTTTGGGGCCAGACTATGGGGGTAAGGGTTTCACTCTGTAGGAAATAAAGAGCCACTGAAAAACTGAAGAAGTATCCGGTTTGAGTGTGCGTCTCAGAAAAGCTGCTCTGGCCTGGATGGCAAATGACTGTTACAGAGAGAACTGCCAGGAGGCCTCTGGATAGGTTCAAGGGCACAAGAGACACTGCCTGGAGCAGACAGGTGGCAATGGAGTTGGGAAGAAGAGAAAGGAGAGATAGTAATGTTCATTGCTGATGGGATTTGGAGAGTGCGAGGATGAGTGGGGAAGCAGAGTCTATTCGAGTATTATTTAAATTTTTTATTCTAATCCTAAGGTAGAGAAACTCAAAACAATAGTGGCCCAAAGAAGAGAAAAGTCCAGGTAGCCAGCTCCAGGCTGGTATGGTGGCATCACAATTGCCCGAGACCCAGACTCCTTCCACCTTGATTTGCCCCCTTCAATACCCAGCTTTGATCACATGGTCCAGAATGGCTGCTCCAACTCCCATTGTCATATCAGCATTCCACGTAAAGGAATGAGGGGAATGGGGAAGGAGCTGCAGCTGCTAACATCCCACTGGCTGAACTGAGGGGCAAGACCACCCGCGGCTGTAAGTATGCTGGAAATTGTAGGCTGCTCGTGCCCAGGTAACAATTCTTCCATTGTGGAAGAAAGAGAGAGTGAATCCATGGCGATGTGGTACATCTGAGTTTGTACCACTGTTTTCTCTGAGTTTGATATTTCTTACTTGCCCAGTATATTCTGTGAATAGTCATATTTATTTTTAACCAAATAATGTGAAATATAATCAAATCACTGTCAACAACATGCTGTGTTTCCCGGGTACCAGGTCCCCTTATTTGGCCTCAGTTTTCCCAACCATTGAAGGAGCTATTGGAAAATATTCTTAGCATGGACTCTATGAGGCTGCCTGAGTGAACTGTGGAGGTCTGTGAATACCTACATGATCAATTTGGGGTATACATTTTTCTTGGGAGAGTCTATCTATGACTTTCAAAAGATTTATAAGGGGGTTTATGACCTTAAAAAGTTGAGAAACAGAATAAAAGAATTGCTCAGGACACTCCATGCTTATATTGTATGATTCCTTTGTACCCACCTTAAAACATACACTTGGAAAGGAGTCCAGGGAAAAGAAAAAGATAATTGAAGGGCTCTGGTCAGTGGAGTGCATGGCTCCAGCCTCATCCTGACAGTGCCCACAGGGGTGTGGGTGTGGGCGCCATCCCTGGGCCTTCCTCTCCAGTCCCTGCCCTGGCTGAGCTAGGCTTTGGCTGGGTGCATGCCTGGCACACCCTGCCTGATGTCTCCCATGCAGTCCCCAAAGCTCCCAGCCAGGAGCCAGTTAGGGTTTCAGAGGCACAAGTGAGCCGCTGTGTTTCGCCTGCCAGGTGAAAAGAACAGAGCCCGCATTAACAAGACACTCCGCTCCTGGTATCACCTTTCCCTTCACAGGCAATGTCTTGGACTGGGAGCAAACCTGTCTCTCTCTCCAGAGCCAGGGATTTGATATTGTTGTGAATGGAGGTTTTCATCCCCCAGCTAGTCGTCTGCCCTCCATGGCGCCTGCCACTGGTGCCAGGCTTGGCACGTGAGCCCCCAGCTGTGGGAGGAGAAGGTGGACAGAGAAGAACTGGGCTCAGCAGTTGCCCCTCCACCCAGACTTGGTGGAGGAAGAAGAGACATAGTGCCCCAGGAGAAGGAGGAAGGAGACAGGCTGAGCTCCGAATGGGCACAGATGGGTCCTGATATATGGATGGCACATACTAACGGAGAATTTTCGCCAGCCTGCTGATGAGCCATCCTTATGGAGCAGTCCTGTCTAGTCAGGATGGTACAGAATAAAGCTGGGGAAAGAAATTTGATCAAAAGGACTTGGGAGAAGAGAAAAGTATTGTAGTACCCAAAATCTTAGACCTGTGATGAACATCTCAGAACACGGAGGGTGGGAGAGAAAGAGGTGTGAATGAGGTGGTAGGGGACTGTGCTGGACATTGTTTGGGAGATGGGTCAGGAAGAAAGGAATGCCAGAGGAGAGCAGGCATGGGCTGCAATGGAAGCTCCAGCGCGGGATTCTGGTAGCTGGAAAAGGGACCTTCACTCCAGGAGTTAGGCCAGTAGGAGAATTCAGGACAGGATGGCAGGGTGTGGTCCTGCTGTGGCAGGGAGCTGGAAGTGGGCCTGACATCTTGTAGAGCTGGCCTGCTACACTCCTACATCTGCAGGCCTCTGGCTTCTTCCCTCTGCCCCGAGCTCTCACTCAGCACAGGCCTGGACTGCACCCTGGCAGCCTTGGCCTGTAGGTGTGGGACCAAGGAGGGTGGCCAAAGAAAGACAAAGGGCTAGAAGGGACTGGCTATGATTTCAAAAAACAGCATACAGGGGCCTGCATCCTGACCGAAGCACTTGATTGTCCATTCTCTGGTTGGGGTCCCACAGGCCGGTGAGTTAGGGCAAGTCCTGATAAACACCACCAGACTGGGGACAACTTAAAGCATCAACATTTACCAAGTGTCCTGAAGGTCAGGCTGTCTGCTGCTAGGGGTCCGACATGAATTTCTTGAGTTCCATACTCAAAGCATTCCTGCTAAGGAGACAGACTCCTTCATTGAAGGAAACAGAGATTCAGAGATGCTAAGTATCCTGCTCAGAACCACACGAGTGTGAATTTTGAATCCCTGTTCTGTCTGAATCCAATGCCTGCCTGTTCCCACTGAGGCAGACCCCCTCTCTTCTTTTGAGGAATGGTGTGGGAGGTCTGGGGTGGCTTGAAGTCTGAGAGTGGACCTGGTCACAGGTCTTCCAGTGCATGTTTGCTAAGGCACATGTCACTCAGTAATTCCTGGTCAGACAGACAAAGAGATAACAGGGGTCTCTTCTCAAGGGTCACCCACTGCAGACAAGGTTCTAGGTGCTATGGGGAGTTGGGGGACAAATGGGTCAGTCCCTGTCCTTAAGGAGCTCACAGACCCATGGGAAGCAGATGACTAATGAGTGAAGACCCACTCCACAGGCACAGCGTCAGACAAATCTGTTCTGCTGGGCAGGGTGGCCTGAGCGGAGAACCAGAATGTTTCAGAACCTTAGTTTCTTTCTCTGTAATACACAAGATAGTAGTACCTAATTTATTGCATTATTGTGGAGATTATATAAACTAATGAGTGCTGAGCACAAGGTCCGACACAAAGTAGGGGCTCAGAAATCATTATAATTATGATTCTTATTACCATTCCAGATATGGTTTAACAACAGCTAAGAGCAGTTAAGTTGAAGAACTATGAGAGAGGCACCAATAAAGTGCTAATGGGATTCACGCGTGGGAAGAGGACAGGTGGGTGGGGAAGATGCAGGAAGGCTTACTGTTTTGTTGACCCTGTCCTATTTATCTTTATTATCATCTTGTACGAAGCCCTCTCTGTCTTAGTCATGCTGACTCTCCAGGACAGGCAGTCAGCACCCAGTCATGATCTGTGGAATGAATGACTCAACGAATGATGCATCCAGCTCCAGCGCTTCAGAAGCCTCAAGTACATCAGCTCCCCTTCGCATCCCAGCTGCTCTGCTCATAGAACTTCTGTGGAGCACTCACAGCCAATGGTTGTCTAACAGCCCCTGCTGCACACAGGCCCAGCCCCCCAGGGCCCAGACCAAGAATCCCTGCTCCTGAGACTTCCTCTGGAGAGGGCAGCCTAGAGAGCTTCTACAACCATCTGAGTCACAGGGAGGGTAGAGAGAGCAACTGAGAGCAACCCAAGTCCAGGGGCCTGGGTCAGCACCTGCCACTTAGAGCCATGGGCCCGACTACTCACCTCTCTGGGCTACGATAGTCATTTGACCCTGGTCTTCCCAGAGTCTATAGCAGGGGATGCTAGTTTGACCCATAGGGCAGGCAACCCTCTACCAATAAGGTCAGTAGGTGAGTATACAGCTCATTTCCTTGGTGGGACAGCCCTTAGGTGTGTCCTCCCCAGGTAGTCCCGAGGAAGAATGAGCCATAGACAAAAGCTATTCATTAACACATCCTTTATTTATTCATCTTTTTTCACTGTCCTGTCTCCCATGTCCCCACCGTCCTCCTGGGCTGGAATCACCTCCTAGATAAACTACTTGCACCCAAATCCTTTTCTCAGAGGCTGCTTCTGGAGAGCCCAGTCAGAGCAGCATGTGGCTGGGTCACTCTTAGGCTGGGTATCAGGGGGGCCTGGCATCTGGAGTGTGTCGTCTCCATGGCTTCTTGGCTCCAGTGTTCCTATTCCTGGCTCTTCTTCAACTCGGCTGCCTCGCCCACATTCTCAGGGTGTGGGGAGAAGTCAGGACCTTCCACTTACTATCTGGGTTATACAGTGACCTCCTGCGTCCAAGACAAGCATCTTCCTTGATGGGAGGATTAGGCAATTGGGAAAAAATTAAATGTTTTTGGTCTGGCTTCAGGAGGAACAGCAGGGAGCTCCCTCAAGTCTCCTGTAAAACGGGTGTGCCAGCTTTACATTTAGAGAGAACACTCTCAGGGGACATGGGGAAAAGGGCTGACTCATCAAGTCCTAATGACACTAACAAGTGGGGGGTGATTTGCTTTCCGAGGCTCCAACATCAGAGCCCCCACCCCTGCCTCCCTGGAGTGTGCCATACTCTGTCTTTTCACAGGAAAGCTGCCTAACACTATGGCAAAAGCAAGGTAATAAAATATTCATCAGCTGAGGCCAGAGGGTGGAAGCTCTCATGTCCTCTAGGAGACGTGGAGTCCTAAATTAAAGATACACACATAGACAAAAGCTCATGCCTAACCAGCAGACATTCCCAGGCACATTTAGGATCAACACAGCCTCACACAAACACACTGGCACCTGCCAAAATGCACACATGTGCCCTGATCACACAGCTGTGCAGCACCCAAGCCGGCACTAAGGATACGTATGAACACATACATGTATATTGCATGTTCCTGTGAACCCCCACTACATATGCCCATGACACACAAATCTCTCCCCTCCACTACTGTAAAGAAAAGTGACTTCTTCTTAGCTGGTGTGCTGGGGGCAGAAGAGCCCATCACCTGGCCCTGACTTCTGAACAATAGTCGCCTGTCTGGCTGTCCTGAGGAACCTCTGCTCTGTCGGGCAGAAAGCAAATACTGTGCTGGGGGAAGTCTGACTCAGAGGCGAGTTACACAACTCCATTCTGCTGTCTGCTCTGCCCAGGAGGGGGAGGACAAGGAAAGCTTGAACATGTGCAAGCCAAAAGGGCTCTGCACTTCTGGAAGCTTCCACATGATCATGTCACTTGTCCAGGCTGGTAGTCTCCCCGAGGGCAGTGTGAGGAACTGCTGCACTGTTACGAACACAAGTCTGTGTGCTCGATGGCAAGGAGCACCTTTCTCAGGGCAGTGGCTCTGGAGTGTCGCCTTCTCACGGGCCAGCTCCTGCCAGGGTGGCCCTTGCCCAGGGCTCCATCATGCATGCAAAGGGAGTAGGTTGGCCCCTGGGCTTGTGAGACTGTCATATACATTGGTCTGTGTCTGCAAAGGTGATCCTGACTTCTGATTGTTTCTAGAATCTCTGACTGAGCAGCTCACAATTAGAGGATTGGTGCCAGACCTGAGATGTTTGACATTGCCCCAGGTCATGGACCTCCTGATAGAATGACCATGTCCCAGTTCCCTGGGATGCTGTGTTTTTCATATTTCTACTCTGCAAACATCCACCAAAACCAGGGCCTGGGGTGAGAGAACTGGCTGCTGGAAGGAACTCATAGTCTGTGAGGGAAGCAGACAAGGGCCAAGGATTTTGCAATTTGCTCTTGGGTGAGGTGGCTCTAACTGATTCTGGAAGGTAAAGAAATTGGCTAGACAAAGAGAGAGGTATGTGTGTGAGTGGGTGGGAGGTGGGACGGGCAGGGGATAGAGGATGGAGAGGAAGAGGAAAGAAAATTAAATTCTGAGCGGAAAAGCAGCATTCCCCAAAAGAACATACTTTCCGACATAGGCAATTATAGGCCTGGGCTGGCAAAGGGCAGCTCACAAGCCAGATTCAGCTGCTTTCCCGGTTTTGTAAATAAAGTTTTATTGGCACACAGCCATGGACATTAATTTCTTTAGAGTTACAACAGCAGAATTGAGTACTGTCAGTATGGTTCTCAAAACCTAAAATACAGTAAATACTATCTGGCCCTTTACAGAAAGTAATTTGCCAGCCCCTGTTCTAGATCTGTCAATTAATTCTGGAACCCATTGTAGAATTCTCAAGTCAACCACAAAATCTTTAGCACCCACTGCATAAGTCTGGAATCCTGTATGGTTTTCTAGAGCTCCCTGGAAGAATGACATTTGTGTAGGGATTTAGAAGTTTACAGTGAGCTTTTGCATCAATTATCCCATTTAATCCTTCAACAAGCCTGTGTGAGGTTAATGGTAATTTTATCCCAATTTTTGCAGATGAAAAAATGAAGACAAAGGGAATTTAAGGGACTTGCTGAAGACACATGGCTGGGAGACAGCCGAGTCCCGGGCAGACTGATTCTAACATTCCATGCTCTTTCCACCACATTAACCTACAGATGTTTCTCCGTCACACATTCCACGACTGAGCTGCCCTCCCTGACATTCCATTTCCCTCCATTCCTTCCTAACATCCCGGTTGCCACTGAGGAGGCCTTTTGTCCATTGTGCTGCCTTAGTGGGAGAGCAGGTTCGGAGGAGAATCGAATTTCCTTTCTGCATCTGTTTGCTGGTGCCCAGTGCATCCTGGGATGCTAACGAACAGTGACAGATGAGCTTCAATTGGCTGGTGCGTGTGAAGAAGCACTGGACCAGGTAATTCCAATCCGCCCCCCTTAGAACTGCATCCAGGAGGGAGCCCAGGGTGATAGTGACAGCCCAGGCCTTGGGGGTGCTGAGAGAGGGCCTGTGAGGGGCCCAGGAAGGCTGGGCACCCTGACTGACCCCTTCTGAACATAAGGATTGCAGCACCCTTGCTCATTTATTTTCACAGGAGCTGCTCTTAATGGATTTTCATTCCATTTATTAGATACAAGGACCCAAGATGTGGCTGTGTTATATCAGGCAAATTCTGAAGGCCCATTCCCTGCCACACACACACACACACACACACATTTCCTGTGCTGCTGACTGGAGCTCTGCATGCTGTGGGTAACACATTTAGCTCAATAAAATGTAATATACGATGGGATCATATTTAACAAGGAAAACAGGGCCCGAATGGACAGAGGAACAGTGTGGCTGGGTTGCCATGGAAACCCCTGGTTCAGAATTTCCTGACTCCTAGGAGATTACATTTTCAACCTTAATGCTGTATTAACATAAGCTTTGGCACTTAATGTCTCTGTTTTACACCTCCCCTCTCTCCCTTGCTCACAGGCAAAAGAGAGCATCCAAGATGAGCCAGGGAGGAGGAGAGAGGCTTCATTTCATGAAAGCCTAAACAGGATCCAGCTGAAACCAGCCACCACACCAAACAAGGTGCTCTGCAGTTTTCAGAGTGCACCACATCCATTATCTCAGCGACCTGCAGACAAGCCCAAGAAGTGGGCTGATGTGAGGTCACCAAGCCCCAGGCATGCTGCCTCTCAAACGCCTCTTGCATTCACTCCTTCTCTGTCATGCTGCCACTGCCCTTTCCATCTCTCTTGAGGATGTGGCAATCCTCACCGGTCTCCCTGCTCCCTTCTCACCCATTACCCTTGCCCTCCCATCCACTCCTGCTGCCTGAGTGACCTTCCTGCACTGCAAATTTGTTCATCCTCTGGCTGCCTTCACAGCCTCCAATAGCCTCACCAGGTAGAGACTCAAGTCCCACCTCCTGTGCATCCAAGTATTGCTGCCTTTCTCTACAAGTTCCTTTCTACTCATGCCCACCATACCCACCTTCCTCCAGCCCTTCAGTCCATTGAGGCAATGATATACTTTCTGACTACACTTCTGGAGTCCATCCCTCTGCTCATGCCCTGAACTCATGGCCTCTCCTGTCTTGCTGACCAACTCTTCTGCTTCCTTTAAGACTCAGCTCGATATTACCAACTTCAGGGATCCCTGCCCAGCTGGCTGCCAGTGTTCCCTTGGTGCTTTTATCAAATGCTGTTACAGTCCTTACAACCTGATGATCTCCTTGGTTCTTCACACACCTGCCTCCTCCCCGAGTTTAGGGGCTTGTCAATTCCAGGATTCATGCCTTCTTACTGCTGTATCCCCACCATCCAACATGGTTCTGGTACCTGGTAGCTGCTTGAATGACACTGGTGAAATTAAGTTAATGGATGAGGGCACTGGAGCTTAGAGTGGTCAAGAAGATTGATTGAATACCACTTGCCTGGTAAGAGCCCAGTTTGGGGGGTGGGTCTCTGCTGTCACTAACCCTCCTGTCCTCTGCTTGCTTTGGGTTCTCAGCAATATTCATAGCCCCCAAACCACTTCTCTGTTTCCAGAACTACATTTTTTTCCCCCTGTCAAACCCTTTCTTCCTTCCCCATATCCTCTCCACCAGCTGCTCAACAGCCTCAGCCAAGCAGGGCTGTTGGAAAGCCTAGGTCTGGAAAAATGAGGCTTGGAGACTCTTTAATCCATGGAAAAGCCTATGACTCTTTCTTCCCATGAGGCTTATCATTTTAAAAACAAGGTTCTCAATGTTGCAAAGAATAGCCACTCATCCAAGCAAGCTGATGCTTTGGAGTTTTACACTAAGGATCCAAGAACTTTTATTTATTTCCTCAACTAGCAATTGGGTGCCAACTCCCCCACCCCACCCCACCCAAGTATGTCCATCTGTAATCTCAGAGTGGGATACTACTAGGAATAAAGATCTTTGCAGATGTAATTAGTGTAAAGTTATTAAGCTGAGCTCAATCTGGATTAGGGTGTGTCCTAAATCCAATGGCAGGTGTCCTTACAAGAGAGAGAAGGGAGAAGAGACACAGAGGCACAGAAGAGAAGGCCCTGTGAAGACAGAGGCAGGGGCTGGGGTTGTGTGTCCACAAGCCAAGGAACACCAAGCATTGTTCGGAGAGAGGCCTGAAATGGAATCTCTGTCAGAGTATCCAGAAGAATGCAACCCTGCCAACACCCTGATTTCAGATTTCTGGTCTCTAGAGCTGTGAGAGAAGAGAATTTCTATTGTTTTCAGCCACACAGTTTGTTGTTATTTTAGCCCTAGATGACGAATATAGCCATGCAGTGAAATAATACAGAAGAAGCCCCAGCAGGGCCACAGGAACAGGAGGACAGGGGGTTCCTCACCCCTCACTCTCACATGTAGTCTCCCAACCCTGCATCTTACCCTGGCTCCTCTCAGCTCCTCTTACTCTCTGCACTGCCCTCTAGCCACCTCCAGCAGCCCCTGCCCCTGCTCCTGTGTCTCCATCTCAGGCCCGCAAACAGCTTCTGCTTACCTCATGGCTCTGTAGCCTGAGTGGTCCTGGGTCCATCCATTGATGGTCTTTCCTTTTCCCTTACATGTGCTGGCCAGCCAACTCTCTTTTCACATTTAAACTGTCCAGGAGAGATGATCTGATGGTTTAATTAATCACCACGTTACCAAATGGGCAAATATTTCACTCTAGGCCACCTCATGGGCAGCTGACCTCAGCTCAGTTTTTCCTAGTCAAGGTCACCTTGGTTTGGTCATTGGTGGCCAGGAAGGCAGGCCATGTATTTTGACATGGGGATGGATGCTCTGAGAGACCAAGACAGGTGACTTGAGATAATATCAGATTGGTGGCACCTTCACTATTGAAGCAACTTTATATAGAAATGAGTAATATGCAGTAGGAATGGAAAAGGGAAAGCTAAGAAACATTGTTTTCAAATGTAAGAAGGAAAGTGTTCTCAGCTGAAGTTTTTTAAAAGTCAAAATTACAACCTGCTTGCCTCTCTCACTGGAGGAAGGCTACCTTTGATGAGAGGCTCAAAAGTGTTCATTGTGCTGGGTCAGCCTGACAATCTTGGTGACAGAAAGGGTGGGGGAAGAGAGGCTGGACAGAAGATTGGGCTCCCAGGACACTGGCTGAGCTGGGGTCAGCCTGTTCACCATGGGTGTTTACAGAGGGTCCAGGACAACGGATCTGGGGCTGTCACCACAATCCTACCCAATTCTTGTGTGTGGCACTGTGCTAGACACTGTCCAGACACCCTCTGATGCAGTCTGCCCAGGACCCAGGGGCTGGATGTCAGCATTGAGCTTGTTGTACAGATCAGGGACTCCAGGTGAGAATGCCCAAGGTCACAGGATGAGGAAGTGGAGTCAGGATTCAAGCTAAGGTCAGAGGGGTGAGAGACATGACAGCCAAATGTACTGTGATCCCAGAATGGACCCTGGGGTGCAGGGAAGACAGGTATAATGCATGTTATAGTGACATTGAATATGGAATCCAGATAGGAATAGTGTATAGTATCAGTGTTAAATTTTTTGATTTTGATAACTATACTACGGAAATATAGAAGTTCTTGTTCTTAAGAAATGACCCTAGTGTTTATGAGTAATAGTGAACCATGTCTCAACTTACTGTCAAATAGATCAGAAAAAAGGAGAGAGATAGAATTATAAAGAGAATGAGACAAAATGCAGTAATTGGAGAATCTGGTGAAGGATGTACAGGGGATGCTTGACTATTCTTGCCATTCTACATTTGAAACTATATCAAAAATAAACTGTAAAAAAGAAAACTCCAATATTTGCTTTGGTTTCTCAGCAGTATTCACAGCCTCTTACCAGGCAAGTGGTGTTCAACCAATTTTCTTGACCTCTCTAAGCTCCAGTGCCCTCATCCATTAACTTAATTTCACCAGTGTCATTCAAGCAGCTACCAGGTACCAGAACCATGTTGGATCCATACTGGCTCTTTCAATATTGTTTTAACAGCACTTTATTGAGGTATACTTTCCACACATGAACTATTTAAAGTATATGCTTTGACAAGTTTTGACATATGTACACATCCATGAAGCCATTATCACTGTGAAAAAGTGAACACAGTGAACATCACACCTAAAGTCTCCTTCTGCACCTTTGTAACTGTCCCCATGACTCCTTCCCCCCACCCTTCGTCCAGGCAAGTGTTACCATCTTAGACTAGTTTGCATTTCTTAAAATTTTATATAAATGGCATCATATAACATGAACTCTTTTTTTGTCTGGCTTCTTTCATTGATATGATTATTTTCAGATTCATCCATGTGGTAGCATGTAGAGATAGTTCGTTCCTTTTAATGGCTGAATAGTATTCCATCAAATGGATATACAGTTTTTCTGTTCCCCTGCTGATAGACATTTGGGTTGTTTTCAGTTTGTCTATTATGAATAAGGCTGCTACGAAGATTTATGTACATATCTTTGTATGGACCTATGCTTTCATTTCAATAGAATGGGTAGATCATATCAAAATGACTATAGCACCAGTTGTGTGAGGGTGCCAGTTCCTGCACATCCTCCTTGGGTATTGACTGACTTGGCATTGCCAGTAATTTTGATTAGAGCCATGCTAGTGGACTTGTAATGGTATCTCATTGTGGGTTTCATTTGCATTTCCCTAATGACTAGCAGTGTTGATGTTATCACCATGCCATTTTTCTCTCCAACTTCTCTGGGGGCATTGCTCCTTAGGGTAAAGAGGCACATACAGTAAGCCTGGGAAACTCTGTGACTGCCACTCTGCAGCCCAAGGTGAAAGGTTGAATCCC